>NC_140674.1:19392076-20592076 GCF_054131305.1 Coturnix japonica | reverse complement strand
TATGGATGTGTTACTATAAATAGTAGAGCTTCTCTGGGCTTTTTGGATTTTACAGTGAAATCAATCTTGTGATAATTATTCTACTTCAAAGGAGATGGAACATTGACTGTTTGCCTTTTTTTTTTTTTTTTTTTTTTTTTTTTGTTATATTGAGCAACTTTACCAATTGTACAATAATTAGAGATTATGGAAACTGCTCAGTACTTCTTATAAATTTGTATGTACTTACAAGTGCAGCAATGATTAAGCTCAACTTTGAGTTGTTCCTATGTTACTGCATTTTTTCCCTAGGTGTGAGCTTTCAAATAGAACTAACACCAGGAATGTGGAAAAGTGCAGTTCATCAGATACAGTCCTGGGAGAAAAGCTGTATTGATATTGTGGTTTGCTTTAGGGATGAATCAGAGTGAGGGAAAGATTTATTTTCCACATACTTGACCCCATTTTACTAATTTAGCTGTATCTTTAAATGCTCAGCTCTACAATGAGTATTGACTTAGTAAATGATGAGAAAATTGTCATTTACTGAGACAACATTGAAAGTAGAGTTTTACTTAACTTAGAAAATTCAATTTAGTTAATATATACATACATATATATATATATATTCAGGTTGCTACTCTGTTCAGGTCCACCTATTTTGCTTTCTGATACTAAAATAATTATTAAATTACTAAGAGCTTCTTTGGGAAACTGAGTAACACTAGATCAATATACTCAATGACTTTTTCTTTTTTTTTTTTTCTTTTTCTTTTTTTTTTTTTTTTTTTTGGTTTGAACAGAAATTCCTTTCTTGGAAAACAGAATAGCAAGGAAAATGCCACTAAATTTCAACTATGTTAAATTTCCACTGTCATTTTCCAGAGTATTGTCTTCAATTTGGATTATGTCACCTTAGGAAAACTTGTCAATAAGGCTAATTTCTATATTTGGGGGGATTAGGAAAGGACTTGTGTATCATGCATATGAAGCCTATGAGACTTTGTTACTAAAGCGAAGGTAATTCTAAGAACTCTAGCTAAGTTCGTTCATTGATAATATGGGAAATATTTTCTTTCTACTTTGTTTTTGAGTGTGGTGAGTACATATAACAGAAAACACAATCAGGGGGAAGAGCTATGTTGGTTCTGTTGTGTAGCTGTAGTATATTTATGCTTCAAGGTCTTGATGGTATTTAGATGTGAATTATAGGCACATTCTTACTGAATGGAAACAAGGTCTTCTAGATGCATTTGAGCACTTCTGGTTTGAATTTTGGAGGTCTCTACTTGAACCAGTTAGGAGATGCCATTTGTGTACCTGGTAGAATCAGTGACACTGACTTTTTGCTGGAGAAACTGTTATTCAAGTCCAGCTCTTATATATGGACAAGATATGAAGAGATCCTAGAGAATATGAAGTGTCACTAGCAGTTATTAAAAGCTGGTGCTTTTAATTCCAAGATGTAGCCTTTTTTTTCTTAAAAACAGAGAGGAGTGAATTATTATTTTAGGTTTCATCTGGGTCATTTTCAAACATGAATAAAACATTTCCCTTGCACAAATCGTTCGTCTCTGTGAAACCTCAGTGAAGGGTTCCTAAAATGACCAACAAAGGTGAAGAAGTCTGTGCTGATCTCTAGGTGATGGAAAGCCTTTTTAGAAATGGCTTGAAAACAAAATGTGAGGAGAAATACAGCTGCTAAGGAACAAAATGAAGTGCTTCCCTCAAATAGCAACCTGACCAAATTAGTCAGGCTCCGAGGGCTTATTTTCAATACAGCATGTTCACTTGGATATTAAGAGTTTTCATGAGGGATTCCTGCTGTGTATGACATTAGTCATGGGCCAATCCCATTGTTACATGGAAACTGCTCTGCAAAAAAGGTGATTTAAAGGCTACAGTACTTGTTACTGTATTACACGTAAGGGTGTAGTGAGCTGAGTCAAGTTATACTGTCTAGACACCACGCTTCAAAATTCATACCGTATTAAATCATGTCACTCAGCAATGGATCAGATGTGTGCCAAAGATGAAGATACATTTCTTACAGCTGCTTTGTTTGTTGCTGCCCTCATCTGACCCACTTACAATTATTACTACTTAAGTCTTCTTTGGCCACATGGAAAGAAATTAGCTGACATCAATAAGCAAAGCGGAGCAATTCTTTGGGATATGTGCTACAGGTATTTCCAAGCGAGCAGTGACTCAGCACCAGGAGGAATATGCTTATGGCGAACATACAGAATATCTCCATTTGAATTAAGAGTAATCAGTATGACCTTTGCCTATCTCAATAAGAGCCCCTCTCCTAGTTCTTTGAATTCATGCTCTTGGGTTATCTTGATGTCAGGAGGAGCTCAGTAGCTTTCAGTAGCATTAATTGGAGTTAATGCGTGTACAAATGAGCGATACACTTTAATGCACAAATAATTCATAAAGTCCACAAAGTAAAATATTAATTCAATAGCAAGATGATTTTTCAAGTAGAATGCTATTATTTGTGTATATTATTTCATTTGGGGTTTAGAAGGATTAATTTACTCTGTGTGTCTGAATGACAAGGGAAATGATGATTGTGTTGAAATTACCTCAAGTGAATCCCAGAAACGCAGCTGTAGAATTAAGCCACTCTTGCTCCTTTTTATTTGTGGAAGATTTCCTCACCTTCAGCACAATTACTGTCCTTAAAAAGATATTTATTCTACAGTTTCAAACAGACAGAATCCAGCTTGATTTGTTTAGTTTTACACATTTGTCTTGAAGCTCTTATATGGTCTTGCAACTAACATTTAAATTCCTGTTAAAAAGAAGTGTGGGGCTGGGAGAAGAGTTTTGGGCTTTCAATAAATAAATAAATAAATCCCAGATTTCTAGTGTGGAAAAAGTCATGTACTTGTGCTTGAGAACTCTTTCCATGAGATTGCTTTGTTGATCCTTAGAAGTAGCCAGGATGCTGGCAGAAGCTGGCAAGTGCGTTTGTGAACTTCCGTACAAATATCAATGTGTGAGTAGAGCTGATCTATGCATGAGATACAGGCCGTTGTTGGATATTCTATGATGTGTGACATAACCGGAGAGCGTTTAATGTCAGTGTGGCTCAGCTGGCAAAATCAGATTGGTTTTACAACACTAGACTGAGGTCTTAATTCAAGTCCCTCATTCAAAAATCGTGTTTTTGACACTTCCATTATTTCTTATGTCACCTAGTACATTTTACTTAATTGCTGTGTATATTGCAGTGTAAAACCTGTAAAACTGTAGTCCATAGCAGCCAATTAACACTACTTAGCAGCTGTTTAAAAAGATAATTGCCTGGTGTTAACTTTGCCTAACATTATTTCTAATGCTAATTATACCCAATTTGCTTTTCCTAAACTTACCCCGCTCCAGTTCTGCTTCCATACAACGGGCTGATAAAAGAAATATTTATATTCATGCTGGCTATATTCTGTGCAGATGTAGTTTGAGGATTTTCTGTCTGTACTAGTAAATCAGAGCTGAATGTGCCTTGCTGAAGTATCATCTCGAGTTCACGACACGGATGCTTTCTGAATGTAGATGTAGTGGTGCATGCTACTCGTTCCCTGTGGATTTCAGCACAGGATTTAAATGTGAGAAGAAACCAAATGCACAAAACCTTTCAGAGGCCATCATATATAAACCTCTTGTTAAGATGTTTTCCAGAAAATTCTTGTAATGGAGTGATTCCCACCTCTTTATAAACTTAATCCTGTAAACTCATGGTCTTTTTCACTCAACCTCTCTTGTATTTGCTTAGGTCCAGATACACAGAGCTTGTAAGATTACAGCCTTTATCATTCTTTAAATCCAAGCTCTTGAAGATTTCTATGAGTCACAGAGTGTTGTTGTTGTGTTTTTCCTTCCTTCCTTCCTTCCTTCCTTCCTTCCTTCCTTCCTTCCTTCCTTCCTTCCTTCCTTCCTTCCTTCCTTCCTTCCTTCCTTCCTTCCTTCCTTCCTTCCTTCCTTCCTTCCTTCCTTCCTTCCTTCCTTCCTTCCTTCCTTCCTTCCTTCCTTCCTTCCTTCCTTCCTTCCTTCCTTCCTTCCTTCCTTCCTTCCTTCCTTCCTTCCTTCCTTCCTTCCTTCCTTCCTTCCTTCCTTCCTTCCTTCCTTCCTTCCTTCCTTCCTTCCTTCCTTCCTTCCTTCCTTCCTTCCTTCCTTCCTTCCTTCCTTCCTTCCTTCCTTCCTTCCTTCCTTCCTTCCTTCCTTCCTTCCTTCCTTCCTTCCTTCCTTCCTTCCTTCCTTCCTTCCTTCCTTCCTTCCTTCCTTCCTTCCTTCCTTCCTTCCTTCCTTCCCTCCTTCCCTCCTTCCCTCCTTCCCTCCTTCCCTCCTTCCCTCCTTCCCTCCTTCCCTCCTTCCCTCCTTCCCTCCTTCCCTCCTTCCCTCCTTCCCTCCTTCCCTCCTTCCCTCCTTCCCTCCTTCCCTCCTTCCCTCCTTCCCTCCTTTTTTAAGACATTTGACTTTTATTTGCTCAATAGTCACTTATTAGCAGAAGCCCAAGCTTTGAAAATTAATGTAAATGCTTCCCTTGTTCAGCTCTGTGCAGATTATATACCCAATATGGAGGTGTAAATTGCCAGTTTAGAAAAGATCTGTTGAATGTTAGCATTTAACATGCAGTATGAAATTGAAATAATTGCTTTAAAGGAAAATGACAAAAACAAATGATGGTCATTGCAAATAGAAATCATAGATTGAAACAAAAATAGACACACAGTCCTTCCAGGATAATGGTAAGTGAATGGCTGACAAATGGTTGATTTTTTTCTGGCAAGTAGGAATTTATTAACTTCTTTAGATTCTGATGGAAGATATCTAAGAAAATAATTGGTCTGATTTTGTGAAAATAAGCGAGGCCATTAAAACTGCTGCACATAGTGATCAAAGGAATACTATTTTCTCTTTGTTTTCCATGACTTTTAGCCCTTTAGATGCCAAAACCCATTTGATTTTTGGCCAAAAGGGAATAATGCAGAGCAGTGTATGATTTATTTGCATATGTGTGTATCCATGAATGCTTGTGCACGTGTGTATGCAGATAACACAGAGTGTTTCATATGGAGCATTTGCGGAGGGATGGACCTTTTCTGACACCTGGAATTATTTGCAGTAGCAATGTCAATCGTCTACTATGAAAAAACTGATTAACACAACCACGCTTCATCTCACTCATCATGGGCCTCACTATGGCAGCAGTCCTGAATCACAGGAGTCTCTAGTGGGGCAATGAGTGTGGGCATCAGATAAGAGGTCTCTGGGTGTGCGGTGTCGACAACTGACTTTGGTGGTGAAATTGCACTGATGAAAAGGGATGCTGCCTTTCAAAGTGATGCTTAGCAGATCTAGCACATAGCCTTTGAACAGCTATGTTTAAAGAGCTGAAGGAATTACTTCTTTGCTTTGAGACCATAAGGCAGTGCTGACTTAGTTAGGACACATGGATATCTTAGTAATAATAATGCCTTCTATTTTTTGGGATAGTATTTGTGGGAGTTGTATAATATTAGTAGAAATAATGAGCTAAGTTAGAGCCTGTTAGGTAATGACACTTGTTACACAAATAAAAATGGCTTTGAGAACAAAATTTAGCTATCCTGCTCAATCCAGTACTTCCTTTTTCTGTGTTATTTAATCAAAGGGTGATATCAATTATGTAGCATGAAAATTTCAATTAGTGAATTTAGGGTGGCCTCCAGAAGTCCAGTTGCTCAGAAGATTCTGCTCTACTCTCCAAAATGCCTGTAGCGACTCAATTTGTCACCGAAGCAAGCGGGCAGAAGGTTGAATGTGTTGACAGGTGCAGAGGAAAGTGTGGAGGTGACGGATGGTGGATGTCTCACCTGAAAGAGCAGCCCCCTGTGAGTAGGGCAAATCCTGTTAGCTGCTCAGGTACTTTGGTTTCAATTGCTGCAGTGTATGTTGGTGGTGATACATGCGTACTCCTGACCCCTGGCAGTGTCACGTGGAGGAAGGTCATGTGCCAAGAAGCAAGACATTTATCAGGCTCTCTCACCTAAGAAAAGGATGAGATAAGCAAATATGATGTTCCAAATTCATTTAATAATTCATGTGACTGTGAGATTATTTTTATTTTTATTTTTTTTTTCCAAACACAGATAAATGGTTTGAAGCAAATACTGACTGTGGTCCGTGCTTATGCTGTCCACAGTGCTTTCCTTTGCTCTTTGCCCTTCAAATGCATTAGAAGAATAGGTTGGCTCACCAGTTTCTCATCTGTAACAGCCTGCAGGAAGACATGAATTAAAGAATTCCAAGTATGTGATGCCTGCTGTGTGCTGTCAAGGACAGTTACATATAATTTCCATGTTTTTCCAGCTTTGGAATTCCATAGGATGGATGGTAACATCCCATTCAGTGCTACAAAACCAGTGAGATGGCTCTGTGTTCCTCTGATTGCTGCTAACAGTTTGCTGGAATTAGTTTAGGGGAACTGATGAAAGTGAATTCTTTGAGAGCCTCGAAATACAATAAAGCCCATAGCTTTTTGATTCATTGCAAAATAGTAGCAGCAAATATGAGAATGGCTGATAAAAACACAAGAAGATATTTTAGGCTATGGCCTCATCCGGATAGCAATGTAACAAACAACATATTTCCCTTTTAGTAAAACAAAAAAACAAAACAAAACAAAATCCCCAAATTTTCTAGTAAGTGAGAAGAAATTCTAAACAGCTATGTCTGGCATATTCTTCATCAAATGCTGTGTTTCTGAAAATACTAGAAGATGAATATTGAACATGCTCTGCCCTTTGCCTTGACAGATGTCTTGTCTGGGATTAAATTAATTACTGAATGTCTTTTCTGCCTGGCAGTTGGGAATTTTAGGCTTCAGAGGTAAATAGGTTGTGAAGCAATCCAGTAATAGGCTTATAAGGCTGAGAGGCAACAGAGCTGAAAAGCGAAAAATCAAGAGGCCGGACCATTAATAGCTCCTTGAAAAGTTAATTCATGACAACAGGCTGGAATCTAAATAGCAGCTCAGCAGAGCCACCATGTTATATCAAGTCACAATTTAGCACTGTATACACTGATATTTGTATTTGAATAAGGTGTTAGTAGAAGCATGAGACAGTCTTTGCAGGCTTTCTGGAATTATCCAAGGAGAATCATAGAATGGCTTGAGTTGGAAGGGACTTCAAGGATTGTGAAGCTCCTCTCAGGCAGGGCTGCCAACATCCACATTTAATACCAGACAGGAGTGCCCGTGGCCCCATCCAACCTGGTTTTCACCTCCAAGGATGGGAGGAAGGGGTAACAGTCCTCAAAGAGCCCCACCTCAAAGTACTTTAAAGAAACCTGTCAAACACAGGGACCCATCTGTGAAAGTGGCTCCTGAAAATGACTTTTTCTTATGTTTTTCCTGCTGTTTTTCTGTGCTATAATTTGATTTCCTGAGGGTTGGAATGTAATTGTTTAATTAAAATCTTTCCTTTTAATACGTTGGTTGCTATGTGTAGCTAATTATCAGGAGCTTGTATGTAGGTGTATATTGAGACATTTTCATGATAAATTGCTTGGAAAATTCTAGAGATGTTACTAAAAAAAAAACCCACAAAACAGTAACAGCTGGGAAAGAGTAATAATTTGAGGATATTAAAAATTTACTGCCTTTAAAATATTCAGGTTTCTTTGCTTTTAAAGTATATACCTGTTCATGAGGGTGTAAGGAGGGTGCATGGGAAATCTGGCAATCAAATCAGCACTGCTAAGCTGTGCAGTAGTGTGAAATGAACCCAGTCTGGACTTTAACTATAAATGTGGTGACATATGAGCCATTGAATTTTTTTCCCTGTGGTCCAAGTTAGAAGCAGCATATGTTATTTTCTATGGAGGGAGCATATCTCAGGCAGGATGCCTTTCTGTTCCCTACTTGCCAAGGTGTGTACCTGTGCCACATGCAAATCAACTGCAACGAAAATCTTTCTGACAGCACGGAGGGTGCTGTGATCAGTTGTGAGTTTGGCAGAAGCAGCGATGGATGGAGCTGTACACATAAGGGGATTTATGATGCCCTCAGCTCCAGGATGCTCCATTGGTTTTAGCCGGACCAAAGTGACATGTTAACAAATAGTCCTACATTGTCAGTTCCTAAATTGTTTCTTGGAGGACTGCAGGAATTCCAACGGGATTAACTAAGAATGGCCATTTGACCTCTGTTTTGAGCATGGTAGGGATGTGGAAGGGAAGAAGGAGGAAAGGGCTCTTGCAGGAAGTGCTGCCCTTCAAGGAAGAGGTGTTGAGATAGCTCGTAACTCACTTTGTGACAGATCCTAAATATGGTCTGGTATTAAGTGGGAAACTGGGGGGCCCAAAAGCTCTGAAAATAAAATTGTGCCAAACAGAACAAAGATAAATTTTATGAAGAAGTTCTTAGAGAATAAAATAAAAAATCCTGCAGTATTTATATGATTTTCTCCAAATTTATCAGTGCATAATTACTTCAGAAATTTAGAAAAGTCATTCTTCCTACCATACTTTGCGTTTGAGAGCAGAGTGCAACCACAAGCAGATACACACAGGTTACACATGTCAGTCTGCAATACTGTTCTACCTAAATCCTTTCATGGAATTTGTCTGAAACCACAATTAGAACCCCTTAGGGTTCTGTCTTCATGCCAGTTTGAGACTGAGGTGTGTAATGATGAAATTGAGATAGACTTTGTTGTGTTAATTAGAATATCATGTGGATTGTGGGCAAGCATCTCCAAGCCTGATGAGATTCCTTTCACAGCATTTTGTGTTTTCTGCCTACAGCTTCCAGTCTGCCTTGCTTAACCCCATGCATGATGTAGTCTCAACAGGTACTGGAGCACAGATAGATTGGCTGAAAGCTGTTGGTACACAGAAGGACGTGTAGAGTATGTAACCCAAGTGAGCAGCGGTGCCTTTTAATTTTGTAGCATGAAACATCTTTTCACTTCTATCTCATGATTTCCTCCTTGATTTCTGCTGGCTGGTCTACTTGCTCAGTGAAAGGCAGCATATTGCTTCCTGGCTGAAGCCTGAAGCTCCGTGTCCAGCTGGGTAGCAGGTACTTGCATTCGTGTTGGCCAGCTGGGAGTGATATTCAATTTTGACCAGCTGGCTGCTGTCTCTTAAGAGCAAAGAAATAAGTCAAAGACCTGAGTAACAGCAGCTGGAGGGCCTAGCAAGTGGATAAGAGATTGTCTGTGGAAAATGGAGTTCTCGGATATGTTTGGAGTGTCACTAGGAATCTAACAAAAAGATGTTTTTGCAGGTAAAAAATTGTGTTTTGAACTTCCATGTGTTGGTTTGGAATATGTTTTTACACTATTTTGGCATTTTAACTGAAATAGGGATCTATTTCTTCATGTTGACACACAACAGGATTACACATTCTATGTTATTTTTAAAAGCATTAAGGAAAATCCCACTTTGTACTGATAATTGTACTGATTATTGAAGTACTGTTATTTTCTGTGTAAGAACATCTCCATGTGTTGCAATATGATCAACGCAGTGATCTTGCTTTTTACTTTACCAGACACATTAGAGTTGAATAGCTAAGCTGTATGTCTGTGGAGGATGTTTTACCCACTGCCTTTTGGAATGAGACCTGGGCCCCAGGTGAGGTTGACAAGACTATAGGCAGGTGTGCAGAGAGAATGGAATAAAGTCTGTCCTATATCTCATTTGGTATTTTGGCAACAGACTCAACTTCTAAGGGTCTCCCTTCATATTTTGTCACTTATCTTCCACTGCTTTTAATCTCTTCTGGAGGATCAATACAACTCTTCTAAGAAGAAAGCAGGTTTAGAGGAACAGATCCATTAGTTCAATGAAATTACTGTGCAGTAGTGCAGTCTGTGTGTGCTGTTACTGTTGAATTCAGGGCTGAAAAATGTCTTTTGTCATTGACTTCAAGAGAAACGAATTTGTAGCTTGTGTGCAACCCCTTCTCTCCCAAATGCAGACGCTCATGCAAAAACCACAAAACCTTGTTATGCAGGTTGTTTTGCACCTTTTACTTTTTTCTCCCACAATATTTTTCCCATTTCTGTATCCTTCTGTAACTTTTCATTGTTTTTGTGTATGTCCTTTGCTGCCTTAGCAGATAGACTATATTATTCTGGAAGTATATTTATGTGATGTACAGAAAATGCAAGTAGTGCTCAGTTTGTATGGAGTAAAATTTCAATTGGAGATGGGGACAACTTGGCTCTCTTTGAGGGCTCACCTTAATGGTGGGTATTTCCTGAAAAGCATAAAGTGTGACACGACTAAGTTACCCTTGCACAGATGGTCTTTGTTCTGTCCATTACCTGATGGGAGAATGGAGAGTGCACTGCTGCAGGTGGGGGAAGAGCAGTGACCTGCTTGCTGATGGTGCTGTTCGCTTTCATGGCTGTGCGTGCTTGTGTGTGGCACTGCTGCTTTCAGGAGGCAGGAAACTGCCAGTGTTATGAGGATGGAGACAGTCTCAGCCTGGAAACAGAAAGGTCCTTGTGCAGATGGAACACAGTGTGCTTCCTACACAGAACAGAAAGGAAAAAAATAAAAGAGAATTGAGCAATACGCTTTTTTGGGGGATAAAATAGATGAAATGTGGATCAGACAGGTGTATTGCACTAGTAAATCAGGAAGATAGAAGCACATTTGCCTGTATATAAATTATTGAGTGGTATCTTCTGTCAGTTTCAAGCTTTTATTGCATAGCTTAGACTATAAACTAGCTTTAATTTATAACAACTGTTGATTATTATAATAGAATTTTGTCTCTTGCATCTTCACCAATCAGCAATTTATTATCTACTTAATTACATTAAAAAAAAAAAAAAGTCTCTTTAGTGTTGCATTAACCTCTGAAGCAGTCTCTTCCTTTTGATCCTGACATGGGGAATTTTCACTTTCTTCTCCTGCCTGGAAGCTGGGCTATACCTAATGACTCACTTGTCTTTAATGAATCCCACTTGAACAAAAGAGAATTCAACTCAGAGGACCAGGCAAGGATGATTCACAATTCAAATTCAAAATCGTCAAGTCATTTAATGGTATCAAACTGAAATGCATTCATATCTCTTTGCCTTAAAACATTTTTCTTGTGAATAATTGCATTCCTGCAGCTCTGCTCTTGTTTAACTACGCAATTGTCAGGGCAGAGGTCCCTTGAGGAAAACTTGCTGCCTAGCTCAGTACTCTAGAATCTAATTTAAGGGCTTGTTGGAAGGCTCACAAGCAAGAGACAAAATGCAAGAAGGTTTGGAGTAAAGAAGAACCTAGAGGCAAGAACAGGGGTGTTCTTCTCCTGGGAAATGGAGCTAAGTGGGCAGTCAGTCCTGGAAGATGAAGGGTTGAGGGGAGCTGCAGGAGGTGCTTGAAAACTAAAATGGAAACGTTCCTAAAATCCTGTTGCTTTTTCTTTCCAGAATCTCTTCCAAATTCTTCTCCTGGAATTTCTGTGCTGTGATTTATATCTTGTACAGGGTTTGGATCTGCTGATTTTCCTCTCCTTAGGTAATGTTTTTATAGAATCCAGAATTCTAGTAGCAGTTTCAGTATGGGACCAGAAACACCAATTTTCTAAGGTGGAAATTGAACCCAACAGTTATGTGTGTGGAAACACTGCTGTGACTATATGGAGTTTTCTCATTTAGCAAAAGCTGGAACTGGATAGGGTGAGTGTCTGCTAGCTCATAAATGCAGAGATATCAGACAAATAAAAGCTAGCCCCGGAGCAGCAGAGGATGTGGAAGTGCGAGAGCAGGCAGGGTGGCTGTTAAGGTAGCAGTAGTGCAGAAAGCCTGTTCCCTTTGGGGGAGTTTCTTAACAGATAAGATGGGAAATGACTCCCTGTGGATCGGGAGGGAGATTTTGGTGTGAAGTGCGTTACTGTGAGCAAATCAAAGTCATGCTGGTGCAACATCAACCTGGCAGCATATCCCAATTGTATAGTTTATGTTACAGCAAAAATAAGGAAGCAAAATGGAACATTTGAGTTCTACCTGCCTCTAACGCTTTTAGCTGTCAGTTGATTCAGTACAGGCAGAGACTGCTTGCTTCTGTCTCCAGATACTGATATAACTACCTTTCAGCACATATTATCACGAAAAAGAACTTATTCATTCAGCTGATTGGTATGAAAAGATGTCTGTGGGTAAGGTCCTTTGTATTGAGAATGAGGGCTTTTGCCTTGACACAATTCATTTTAAAGTTCTGTTCAAAGTGAGCATTTACTTTAGAAATAGACATTGCGTACTTTTCTTTCATAACTATAGAAAGTATGCTTATATCTAATGAAATATGAAAGGTCCTATATCTTATTCATGAACGCTGAAAGTTGCTCAGCAGCAGTCTTCAAATACACCTCTGCAAGTATCTAACTCTACAATTTATGTGACAAGTAATGACATGCTAACATCTTTGAAAGTTAAGTATTTGTGTTAATTTTTAAAGAGAGACATTTCAAGTGACAGACTGAATGAATATTCTCTGGAAAGCTGCCTATCTTCTGTTGACGAAAGAGAAGTATGGAAGCTCTGTGAAATATTTAACTATATAACTTATAATTTAGTTCCTATGCTCTTCCTCTTTAAATGTATTGGACTCTGATGTCTGATGAAAGCAGATGTCACACTTTGAACAGAATCTGTGGCATGCTGTAGAAGAGGCTGTCTGTAATAGCAGCCTGTGCTATCAGTAGAGACTTTGCTTTTGTTTGTTTTCTATTCCTAATGGTTTCCTATCACTGGAAAGGTGCTTGGTCTGAAAGGAACTGATTTTTTTCCAGCATCTGTTCAACTTCATGAAATCAATAATAACGTGTTGATGAAAATCAGGCCTATGAGGTACCATGACCATTTGGGGGTAGAAAAATATTCAGGAAAGAAACAAACAAGTACAGTGAGAAAATATGAGAGAAACTTCATAAATCTGGACACCCACCTCAGTTTGTGTGCTGTGGTTCACTGTATGACTCTTTTGGACTTCAAAGGGAAGTTCAAAATACCAATCATGTTCTTAGGAGAATCACCTGGGCTCATGCCTGGTCTGGATACCACTTTCTTTGTGGCAGTTGGGAGAACAAGTCTGATGAGGTTAGGCTGATATAATGTGGAGATAAAATTACCAGAAAATAAAATGCATACATGGGAGTCTCGATATTTGGGCTTCTTCTTGAGGGGTGTTTTCTGATTCTTATCTGTTAGAGGTTTTATCCACTGCCTTGAGCCAAGTGAATTCATAGCTCTCATCACTCACTACATGCAAGGGCTGAGCCCTCAGCGTGTACCACTTCATCATGGTTGGGGCATCTGTGCATACAGCATTGACTTCTACCACATTTATTCCATGTAGCTGTTGAATTATGCTGGTAACAAATCCAGTTTTCACAGTTACTGGTTAAACACAGGTCTTGATTTATATTTTACTACTACCATTATTGTTGGTCTTTGCAGCATGGTGGGGTTTTGTGTGGTGCCTAACAAGATAGGATATAAATATTTATAGGGCTTGTGCTCATTTTGGTCTCTGTTGGTATGTAGTGCAGTGTGCTCTCTGCAGTGGGAATCCTCATGGAAAAAACAGAATTGAATAGATGTTTTCAGGATTCTTCTTTTCAAATTTTAATCAAATTCAAACTATAAAGCCAGAATATTTCCTTTAAAACCAACTGATAAGACCTTAGAAAATTCTGCAGAAATAATTGTATGTGCTACTATTCTGATTATTTCATAGCTCTTATATTCCAGAGGGCTTATTCATACTGCAATACTTCAAGAAATAAAACATCAGAGTAAGGAGATATAGCAAAAATTCAAACTCCTACAGATAATTTTTCTACCTCCTTTTCAAGTGCCTGCTTTTGCAAACTGGCAGGTACCACCCAGGGACAATTTCTGTAGCATCTCTAATGTCATCCGAATACATGGCACAGGAAAAGGCACAGGAGAAAGCACTCGCTGGACATGAGAACTTGCACAGCTTTTTGTAGAAATACAGTAACCTTGGAAGCACATTCCTCTTGAAGGTGTAATGGGGAATGTGATTTTCAAAATGACCTTTTATCTGCTTCAGTGCTTTGAGTGAGCTTGTTAACCTAATTTGATTTCTGTGCTCATCAGTAGCCATAAGCTTGATTCTGAACAATGTGTGATCTCCTCTACAAACACTAAAGCAATGTCAAGTAATTTTCTGCTTTAATATGAAAATATAAGTTTTTAATCTGAAGCCTGGTGTTAAGTGATAAACACCAAGTGCATCAATAGCACTCAGAAGATGGGCATGCATGTTGCTATAATTCAGGTTTTATATAATATCTATGTATGAAAAGTTGATTGAAGGATGACACTGTATAAAATTCATCAGAATCTCTACTTTGTCTTTCCCTTCTAGCCAGCAGTTTTCATTACCCGACACATTAGACTGTTCTACCCAATTTCACATTTGACTTCACTGTTAGTCTTTTCTCAAATATTAGAATCAAATCAATATTTTTAGTTATCCAAAGAGACAGTCATCCATCTATTACAGACCACAACCAATCAGAGTGATAAGATTTGTGCAGCAGCTCTTGATAAAATAAAACTAAATTTTGGGGTTTTCCAAGTACATAAAGTGGTGTCCCTTCATATGTCTTTCTTTATGAGAATTCTTACATTCCTAAATACAGCAATTGTGTTTGAATGCAAGTCACTTTTCTTAAAGAAATACTAACTAAAACGTGAACACACCCTAATGCTTGGGCTCCTGAGGACGCAGTGGCATTAAGTTTGTAGATGCCTTCCTTTAAGAGTCTTATGTGAAAGGTTCCTTACCTGATGGGTTTTCTCAGGACATACCCACCAATTTAGACTTAGTATGAGACACAGCAAGACATGAGAAGGTTCACCTGTATTTAGAAGCCTCATTGCTGAACAGTCTACATCCACATGCATGATATTTATTTCCCATTAACTTGTAGTGTTTTTTAATGTTTATTGTTAACATACATTATTATTATTATTATTTGTAAGAAGGTCATTACTATAAATAATAAGATGAAAAATTGGAGGTATTCAGGATCCATTTAAATTGGTAATTCAGGAAAATCCACCAATGTTTTCCTTATAATAATTAACTAATAATTATTTTCTTTTGTATGACAACCTTATAAGTAATATCAATCTCTATACCTAATGAGTTACCCAAGTCAACATAAAACATAATTTGTTACTTACAGAAGAACTGTCTATAGTTTTATTTTACATTGTAAAGAAGCTGCTCAATGCTGGGATTTCAATAAAGTATGAAGCTACAATTGTCTGTGAGTAGCTGATATATCAATTTAAATATATTTGGCCATTAATTAAGACTCCTTTTTGCATGCAAATAGGTTTCTCTCCAGGGGATTAATTACAGAATAAATTTTAAGCTAATCTATCTTTGCTGTCCAATGTAATATTAAGCTATAAAACTCACTTTCTGAATGAAGATGCTCACCATTTAATGAATGGCTATTGAGTTTTTTTTATTTTTTGAACAATTTTGCACTGTGCGTTTAAAACAAAACATAGAATAGACTGCAACATATATTCTCAAGTTTACCAATGCAATGGCCTGGATGTTCCATACCAATGACTGGAGTTCCTTAGCCTTGACAATGTGTATTCTCTGTGAGGAAAAGAAAACCAACCTAATGATGGACCAGGGAGATTATATTTTTTATCTGTTTGGTTACGTATGTCATTAAGACCTGGGGCTAAGAGTCCCTCATTGCTAATGGTGGCTTATGCTATGTGTGTGGAGATGATGCAACTGGAGAAGATGGTAGAGGTGCCTACTAATGTAACTCTCCCAAACCAAAGCCCAGGAATTCCCTGGCATCAGCAGCTATTGCTGTGTTCAATACTGAGCACATCCAAATAACAAGGACAGAGTCAAAAAGTGTTTGCTCTAGACAGAAGAAAAAAAAATAAAAGCAGAATTTAGTTACAGTTTCCTTTGTAGGTATGTTTTAGATATCACTGATCTTGTTTGAAAACCCTTCTTTTTGATCTATTTTCTTCTATAAGCATTGACCTTTTTGTCAAATTTATTAATTGGAATCACTTTTCATCTGACCCTATTCTTTAAGTCTATTTTACCTGCATTTGTGTCCCCAGAGATGTTAAGTAGTGGTGGTCTGAATCACATTTTCTTTATTTCCCACTTTGCTCTGGCACATTTTCTCTGTAAGTTCAGTTACCGTTGTTGTAGCTGCTATTTCTGTAGAAGAATTTATCATTACTGATCTCATTTAGTCTGTGCAACAGCACAAAACCTGCTCTTACGTTTTCATCTGAATAGCTTTCCAGACTTCAGTAAGGCCATGTCCTGGGCCCCTGTCATACCCGTTTCTAGGCCAACATGAGTAATGAAAAGATTTGTAGGTAAATGCTTTGCTAAAATGAACTGCAGAACAGCCCTTGGCAGTTCAGGGCATGCAGGCTTTTGTGACAAGCGTCTTTTATGTGGTTGCTGGTGGAGCTGCTGTTTTTCACAATTGGAGCCATTTATTAATATAAAAAAGTAAATGCTAGATGTACGTAATGCTTGGTTTACTTTAGCTTTGTTGGATGCTGCTGTGAATTTGAAAGCCTCATGGATAAGAAGCATAGAAAGGCATTCTTTCAGGAGTGAATATGTTTGGGATTTGTTTCTCCTTCCTTTAGGGGAGTCCTCTCAGTCATCTGCTTGAAAGTAAAAACACAGTAAAGATCCTGCATTTATTTATGCTGGGGAAAAAATCTATTTCAAGTTTTGTCCATAGCAAAAATGAAGGGACCAGCAGCTGCTCTGTGCTCACCTGGAGTCAATGTGTTCTGAGCACCTCAAGGTACAAGTGAAAGCAAACAGAAAATCTACACCTTTCTAGCCTTGAAGACAGGCGCACAGATCATCAGGTTGCACCAGAGCTGGCAATAAATGTGGGCCTTTTGTTATATATCAAGAGAAGTATAAATGATGTGAGAACAGAGCAGGTAATGATGCCCTGGTCAGAGAAAAGCAGATTTTAAGGGATGTTTTGGGGTGTTCTAATATCAGGAGAACACACAAGAGAATCTAAAATGTGGCTTAACATTGTGTTTGTGCTGAGAAATAGCATTTGGTGCTATCACAAGAATGGATACATCTGATCAAATATATATTTGCCCGTAGGGGATGTGAACAGAGATCAGAGTTTGGCTGCTGGTCACTGGGTGTAAAGCAGGGTGAAAGCTCATTTCTGGCTTGGCAGACTCAGGAGGAATATGCAACTGTGATACAGCACTGAAGTGAGTGTGACAGCCTCCTGAAATCTCTTGATCAGTTCTTGAGTTTATGGCTACTGAACAGGGTTGAAAAATGTATACCTGCAGCCTCTGCAAAAAGACCTTTTCATTCACTTTTTAAACAGCAAAATGTTAAAGAGGTGAGAGAAGAGGATGAGAAACATATCTGTTAGAAGTGTGGCTTTTGTCTTAGCTTTATGGCACTCATGCATGTGCTTTCCTTCAGCAGTTTCAAAAATTTATTTTCTCTTCTCCTTTCATGTAAATGTTAGGCCAGTTTTGTCAGGGCTGCAGGAAGAAGGGATGATGCAGATTCTAGCTGGCAAACAGCTTGAATGCTGCTGAGCAGAGGAACCCAGTAGAGAGGAGAGGGTAGCAAACCAGAGTTCAGAGCTGGTATGTGGCACCCTACATTTAGAAATGCAACAGATTAGGTTAGTAAATATATATAAAATATATGTGAAAAAGAACATGAACTGCTCATAGGCACTGGCTATTCTCTTGGGAACTACTGTCTCTTTATGATTTAATATGAAGCTCTATTTGTGTTTTAGGTAAAAAGAAATCATTAGTCTACCTCAAAAACTATGAAAACTACATCCTAGTGCATAACTGGATAGTCTAAATAAAGCCAAAAATTTAATGGAAACTGCCATTTTTAAACAGTCTTTTTCTGTTGCATAGTACAGCAAAAATTCTGACAAAATAGGTTTTATATGAGAGTTTTGGCTGTTATTATACATCCTGAATACATTTTTGTATTGAGAGAGATTGTTTCTTCTCTGGATGACAGCCTTCTAGAATAAATGAGTTACGCGGGTGCAGACAGATCATTGCTTGTAGAATAAATTTGCATTTATAGCGTTTTAATTTACAAGTTTCATATTAAGTTCTGAAATTTAGATGTTCTATATACAAGATAGACTACTCGTCATAAATGTTTTGATGTATCTTTTTGTATTATGCTATTTGTACAGTGACGTAAGATAAAGCCCTGGTTTGATGTAATGCTGCCATTTTGTACTTAATGGCTGCATATCTGCATTCAAATCACGCAAGTATTACTTGTCTTTTATGGCCAGCTTCTAATAGGGAAAGCTGACAGAAAAGTTACTGTATATCCAAATACCAAAATAGCTAGGAAACTTGTACATGGAACCACCACTGATGGTAACTTAACCAAATTCATGAAGTATTGACTGTAATTGGTACAGTTCAATGAGAATAGCCATTTCTGAATTTGTCCTTGATTTTCAAGGTCAATTCTGGAGAAAAGAGAGGCTTTTGGTAAAGCTCTAGACATGACTGCAAAGAACAACATGATCTTATTCTCACTGCCTTAAAAGCAGTGAAATAAAAATAATTTCCTGTTTCAGGCACAGTGAGAGACCCTGATGAGTTCTTGCATCCCCAGAATCTCAGAATGGGAATCATAACGCTAAAATAGCAAACACACTTGGCAGTAGTTTTTTTCCTGACTTTTTATTGTGGTTGCTGTTGTCTGCATATCTATATTTCATCAATTTTAAAACAGAAGAGGCTCTTTGATTTTCTACTTTGCATCAGAACAACCACTGTCATTAATGATGTATCAGAAGGTGGCAAGATTTTCCTTGCAGTTTTTAGACTTGGAGAATAATGGATTTTTCATGAAACAATACCAAAAGCTACTGGAAGGAAAGAATTAAAAATAAAAGGAAAAAAAAAAAAAAAAAAGACGAAAGAGAATTTCCCCAGTGAATTTATGTCCTTTTGATTTATCTGAAAGAAAACAGAGTTCTTGTGGCAGAAGTGAAAAGGACTTAGAGTGACTCCCAAGTTAACCTTGGGATATTATGAGTTTTCCAGTGGCAGTTATATGGGATGGAATAGAAGAACTTGTTGACTGCTCAAGATAATCTTCTGCCTTTTCTTTTAATAATTGTTGGTCTTTGCTGTATTTTCTTTTTAGAGTTTTTATCAATATGTGCAAGATTCAATTACTCTTTGGAAGAAATTATACTGTAATATTTAGTGTCTTGAGTATCCTGGAGATATTCATACAATAAGTAATTGAACAAGACACTCGTAGGATTCACCAAAGCATCTGTGCAAACCGTGTACCTAGCTTCTACAGTTTAATATCTTCAGATGCTCAGCTGATGAGAAATAATGTTTCTTTCAACTATCTCTAAACATGCATACAACTGATGGGTTCCAGGCTATTTACTCCTGTAAGGAATTTATTGCTTTGTAATTTTAAGCTTGCTTCTTAACCTCGTATGTGATGCATTGCCTTTTTGATTTTGCATTAACTGGTACATGTCACCTTGGGGCAGACAATACTACAAGAATGTTTTCTGGATACAAATACCATATCCCACCTCTTTCATTTACTTTTAGTGGCAGGAATCCAAGCTGTATATGGTTGTCAGTGTGTACTGAGAAACCCCCTACCTTTCTGCCCTTTCTCAATACTTTTCAAATGAATCATTCCATTATAATAAGGAGAATGACATTTCCACCAGCCTTTCCAAACAGATGCCCTGCAGGGAAACTCGGGACATCTGATCTTGGGCTCATCAATTTGTGCTGTGTTTTGACTCCTCTTTGACTACTTGCTCCTCATTTGGTTGGACTCCAGTAGTGTCTTGGACCATGTCATATTTTTGTGACAGCTATGTAGCTGCTGTCTTTCAACTCATTGTCCAAAGAGCTGCACAAGCCATAAATGAACTAGTGTTCTTGTATCATTTGTAACAATATATTTTGTAGTAGCATCTCATACATTGATTAGCATGGTTTGATTTAGGAATTAAAGCATCTGGATTCATCATGACTTGCATGTTAAAAATATCAGATCTGACTCATGTCTGAATTCTGGCATTTAGCAAATTAAATCTCTGAACTCACAAAGGGAAAGACGCTGATGATTTTTAGCTCTCTCTCTTCCATCATGACAGCTTTACCAAACATCTGACTTGCTAATCAGGGAAAATATTTTATTTTATTGACTGAATCTTCTTTACAGCCTCTCTAGACCTTCCACATAAAATTCACATCTTGCACTGATGCATTTTGAGTACTGACTAAAAACTACAAAAGAATAAATTGGCGCAACTTAGGATTAATAGACCTTTGCATGTGTAAATTGTCTTCTGTTGGCGTATGGTGAGAACCAAAGAGATTCTGAATTTTGTCCTTATCTCTGAAATACTGCTACTATATTTAAGTACTTGTGTTGATGCTGTTGAATGAATTTGGAGAGAATGAAACTGCTTTGTACCACATTCAGTTTCCTTCAAACTATCAGAACTTTGAAGAGAACTAGTTTAGTATTCTTTCCTAGCTTTGATTTAATTGTTTGAAATCTTCTTTCCTTTTTCTACCCATATATTAGATGCTTCATGTTGCCTTCCAATGATCCAGACTATTCAGGCAAAAGATTTAAATGGAATTATGGTTCAGCTACAAGATTTTTACATTATCCAAAATACAAAAAACAGATTTATAGTAGTTTACTTAAAGCCAAAGATTGTAAATTGTATTGACGTGTTGCGTTTAGGGAAATCTTTTTTCACTACTGTCCATTTGTGTAATGTAAACCGATTCTTTTACTCACCTCTCATGAGACCATGTTCCATTCAGGGAAATACATTAAAGCTTAAATTATTCAGTGTACTTTGCTTTTAATGTTCTGAAATCAAATTCAAATATAACAAATAAATCCCTTCTTATGTATTAAGAATGAAATAAATACAAGTATTTGCCAGAAGAAACTATGCAGTCTAGATTTTTGTTTGGTTAGCTTTTACTTTTCAAAGTGAAGTGGGATTTTCAATGGACTTTTTTTATTTTAACTTCATCATATCATAGTTTTAGCCTGAGTTCAGAAAGTTTTTTTACTGAAAATGCTGTAAGTTCTCTTTCTCCTATCTTTTTGCAATATGCATTGATACTTGTCGATGATAGAAGAGTGGTGTGTTTTGTGGTGCATGTTTTACTGTGGACTCAACAGTGTTGTACAATATAGAAAAAAATAATAATAAAGGGAGCTATTTGACATAGTATAGTTATTTCTTTGAAAAAAAAGCTTGCTTTATGGTGAAGTCTTATGTTTTCTTTACATAAAAGGTATTTTACAATTTGCACTCTCTGTGAAAATGTAAAACTGATCTTTCTAAGCTGATTTACTGCATATGAGTAATCAAGCCTCTGTTTTTGTATTACCCAGTTGGTGTCTGAGTTCACCATAAGTTACATGTTATTGAAAACTGAAGGCTACTTGCAAGGAAATACAAACAGATCCTGACTTGGGGGAAAGTATTTTGGGTGAAGATTATGGTTATTTGCTACTGCTTGTAGAGCTGTGATAAAAATTTGAGGTCCAATAGAGCTAGACAATTCACAACATGTCCAGGATGATGTGTCTCCTTCCCCTGCAGCTTTTAACTTGCTTTGTAGTCAAAACTAAGCTTTCGATAGCCTGAATCAAGTGCAGGCTACAACTTCAGCTAAGTAGCTTTTTCAACATCTATTGACTGGTTCATGGGAAAATGGGAGAGCACCTGTGAAGAAGGATAATGACGCAGCTTGAGGAATGACACCTGGCTTGCTGGAATGGGTTGAGATGGTTGGGCTGTGAATTGGATCTCAAAGACGTTTGCCTTCTGCTGTAGTTCTAAAGAGATTTCCATAGGAAGTTCTAGCTTTTATGGGAACAGCTTAGAGATAAATGTGCACTATTTTATCTTGCGCATTTATGATCAGAAGATGTTGGAGTCTTTGTGCTGGCAAAGCCTCAAAGGGGAACCGTGGCAAGGAAAGTAGGGGTTATTCACATGTTGCCTGTAATAAGCCTTTACAAGCAGATGACTTTAGCAAATAACTTTGGGAATTACTGCAGGTGTGTTTATTTCCCAGACAGAAGTACTGGGATTCCCAAAGTGAAGGTGCTGCAGATGAGAGCCTTCTGCATATTGCATCCATGTTCATTAATTTGCTGTAGCAGCTGTCAGTTCCTTTTTTGCTTTGTTTTTCTTCATTTCCCTTCACTTTCATCTACATGACACTTGTTGCCCTTGACTTTCAGAAATCAGTGTTTTCCTGTCTAGATTTGACTTACTGTGCAGAGAAGAGGTGACACTACTGACTCATATGGTGCCTCTGTTAAATAGATTGTTTGATGTATTTACTTTCATTTACTCGAGCTTCTTACTGTCAGTTTTTTATCCTTCTCTGACCTTCTATGAGTGTATGCATGGTTTCAAAGCTAATAATGTCTGCTAAAACAGGCAGCTGTTAGAAATCATATGCTATGCTGCAAATCACTCTAAAGCAGGTTTGAATTCAGCTGGAAAATTGAGGAATCACTGTTAACTTTAGACCACCTATTAACTGGTTTCCTATAAGAATAACAGATATGTTGAATTTTTTGTAGGACTGGGTAAAGGTCACCTTGAAAATGTAACTGAAAGATGAAAAGATGCATAAAATCCATAGTGAAAGCAACAGGAATCTCTCTCTCTCTTTCTTTTCCCCCTTAAATCCTATAGGAAGTATCACATCAAAATGCTTAAATTAAGTATTGTCAGAGCCATCTACTGCAATCACATGGGAGCTGTAAAATGTACGTGCTGATTTTGAGAAGAAATACATTGAATTCTAAAATTTTGCAAATCTAAACTTCCTGGTGATCAAGATTGTGTTCTTAGAAGCTGACTTCATACTTAATTCAGTTTATCAAGTGGAGAGAGACAAAAAATGACTTTTAAGAAGTCTCTCATCACATTAATGAGAATGTGTAAAATATGTAAATGCAAACTCTCTTTATAATCAAGTCTTTGCACTGTACTGGGATATGGAACTCTGAAAAAGGTATTCCCTTCTGACTTTCCTGTGATGTGGGAGCATGAAAAACAAAATTACCTAGTAGGATATCACTCTGAAGATGCAATAACTCTTTATGGTGATCCATGCTTGGAGATGTAGGTGTGGGCAACTGAGGTGGAGGAAGGGAGCTCTGTCTGCTGCAATCCATGCAGAGTGATAGAGATTTCATTCTGCTTTGCAGTTCACTTAAAAGTCCTTCATAGCTTCCTCTGGTCTGTGATTTCTCTAATTAGTGTTTATTATGTTTATGAATATTTATACAGTGTATAAAATCTGATAAGGAGATGCGAACTGTTAAGAAATAATTCAAGGTTGAGTAGATATAAGACAAGCAGAAGGAATGTTCTTGATAAATTCAGTTTAAATTTGCCATTGATCAGAAGTTTAAAATGTTACAGTGATTAGTGTGCTTCTGGTTCCTTCTTATTTTAAAATCTATGGAGCTAGATAAGTAAAGAAGTGCTGGAAAATTAAAACAATCACAGCTCTCATTGTGGTCACTAAATCTGGAGCAGATCACCTGGGATGGCAGCCCATCTTTTCTTTAATGCAGCTTATTCTTTATTGTTCTTCTTTAGCCCCTGTATTACAAGCTAATACAGCTGAGAGAAATGATCTGCTTTTTTCCCCTTGTTTTAACTTAGTTAAAAGGTTACTTTAAGAAAAATGTTGCAGGAAGTTTCATGTCTCTTCTTGGATTGGGCTAAGAACTCACTCTGCTTTGCAGCAGTATAAATCCAGAAAAAAATAATATGCATATATACACACATACATATAAGATGTATATATATATATACTATATATACATGAATATATATATGAATCCACATATGTATATATATATATATATATATATACATATATATATATGGATTTCCATTCCGTTATGTTACTCTATAGTGCTTCAGGGAAGTCTGTCTCTTTCAATTGTTGGTAGTATCAGAGTCATTAGAAGAAAAACAGCAGTAGGGAAATAGATGTAGAAATGGAGAGTTTGGAGTTAGAATAGAAGGATGGTGGTAGTATGTAGTATAACAATAGTTAACTTTGGTCTGAAGTAAACAATTAAATGAGATAAATATGTTGTGATTGGTTCCATGTTAACAAATGCTGTCATGGTATCACCGGAGAATGTGGATCTTAAAGCATTTGTATTGGTATCTAGGAAGTAATACCCTTCAGCAAGGATGGGGAAAATGTCTCAGACTTTCTTCTTTCTCATGGGAAGAAATGCATTTCTTACAGAAATGCACCACTTCCCCTTTACCACTGGTGTTAAATCCGCTGTATATTCAGTATATGATTCTGCACTTATTTTCTTTTTCATGCGAAGCCTACTTGCAAGAGAGCCTTTCTGAAGGAAAGGGGACTTAATCCAGCTACAGTTTTGCTTGCCATAGATGTACCTTTTTCTCGCTCTGGACTTAATGGTGTTTTTCTTTGCTTGGTATTTATTTATTAATTTATGCAAAGCTCCCAGATTTTTCCTCTGTCAAATAGGCTTTCCAATGAGATTTCTCTGAGCTGCTATCTTTCTTTCTGCATTACTTTCCTAATGATTTCTTTATTTTTTTCCCCCATCAATAAATTCTTTATATCCCAGTCAAATACCCCCTCAGAACAAAAAGAGATCTGAACCAGAACTCCAGACTTCTTTCTTTGAAGGCTGAGTCAGGAGGAGAGCTTATTCCCTGACCTTTTATTAAAGATTTACATTTCTTTATCAGAGCAAATGTTGCCAATCCCAAATTTTTGTCTGTGCCTACAGTGC
Organism: Coturnix japonica; assembly: GCF_054131305.1. Classification (NCBI taxonomy): domain Eukaryota; kingdom Metazoa; phylum Chordata; class Aves; order Galliformes; family Phasianidae; genus Coturnix; species Coturnix japonica. The sequence goes on along the minus strand of NC_140674.1, from coordinate 20,567,164 downwards.
TCATGGTAGAGCCCTTCCAAGACTTTGAGTGTGGTGCAGGAAGAGCTTCCATAACCCTTCCAGGGATCCCAGGCTCACGGATACAAATAGATTATATCTAACACACTGGAATAGTGATTATGGCATATGAGGCTTGCAGTGCAAGAGCCATGCTGATGCAATAAATGAAGTGTTCTTGGTTCATCAGAGGAGTCACCTGGAATTTTTCTTATAGTCAGACTAAGCTACTGCTTTAGCCACAAACCATCTGGATTTATCCATGGCTGTTATACCTCCAGATTGCATCTCTGATTAAAACCTTTCCAGCCTTACTTCTAAATCACAGAAAAGGAAAGGCACGGTGGGCTTCCCCTGAAAGCCCATAGGACTCTGCAGCAGCCTCTTGCAGTTCAGTAGCTGATTCTGGGTGTCTTTTATCTGAGCTGCCCTCCTGCAGGAGTTGTGGTTTCTAAAGATCTTTTGTGCCGTTCCTAGCAGGAAGTACAAGGAACTCTTCATTTTGCACAGGAAAGACCAGTGTAACCCAGTTCTGAGAGGGTCAGCTGAAAACCTGTGTTGTCAGCATGTTGTTTTCCCTCTGCTAATGGACTGTGGTCTGAGGATGGGTTGTTTTGCTCCCTCCTCATTCAGAACGTGCCACTTAACTCACCCAGGCAGGCCATGCCTTGCAGCATAGCAATGACCAGAGCACCATGCCATAAGCTCTTGCTTTCCTAAGTGCCCTTAAGGCTGACACATCTGTCCTCTGGCCAATAGCTGTCTGTCTGCTAAACGTCACATCTGTGTTAATTGCATGTGGAGAGTATAAAAACATAAGTATATGGGGGTGAGGGGGAAGAAATTTGCTTACGTGTTGCTTTACCTCATCCCTCCATGAGTAAGAGAAGCTGACTCTTCTTTCTGTTGAAGAAAATTTATTAAGTAACATTTGTTTTTCTTTTCTGATTTATGCGGAAGAATAGCAGAGTAGGATTTTTATTATTATTATTATTATTTTTGGTAAGAATTTGAAATATAACATTTCCCAGAAAAGCATACGTACTCCAGATTTCCATATATCTCGCTTGTTGTCAGAGGAAATGCTTTGACATACATCTAGGCGTACCTACATACACATGAGCACACATTATTAACTGACTCCTGACAAGTCATTTCTTTTTTCACTTGATATGTGAATGCATTAAAATCACCTTCTGATCCACAGTATACTGCCTGTCCTGTCCATTTCAACACTGTGTGTAAAATACAACTGTGTATGTGTATATCTATGCATATCTATAATGCTGCAGTGCTACACGCTGCTCCTGTAGTACCAAGCATGTGTTAGGAAGTACATTTCATTTGTAAGAGTGTGGAATTTACTGACTCCTAATTTAAACAGCACTTACCAGATACATTCCACGCTTTCCCTTTTTGAAGTAGATGCACCTCTTTCGTGATTTATCAATTCATTCATTTCTCTCCAAAGATGATTGGAGAACCTTGTGTAATTTAGCCAAGAATGTTCATAGAATCAGTCATAGAATCATAGAATGGTCAGGGTTGAAAAGGACCACAATGCTCATCTAGTTTCAAACCCCTGCTATGTGCAAGGTCGCCAACCAGCAGCCCAGGCTACCCAGAGTCACATCCAGCCTGGCCTTGAATGGCTCCAGGGATGGGGCATCTACAACCTCCTTGTACAGGACTTACTGTGATACATTATAAAGAGTAGGAGCAAAATTCTTGAAGTCACATGAGGCCCTTTGAGGGAATCTGCAGAACTGCAGTAATTTTCTACAGGCTACGCAAGAATTTTTCTCATGGGAAAGACGGGTTTCTTCTTCTTTCTAGTTTAATTCTGATGTGATTAGTATTCTAAGGAGCTGTCATGCTGGAAGTTGTTACTTTGCTTGTTGTTCACACAGGTTATGATTATTTCCTAACGCTGCACACATGTTTTGTTCTTACCTTTGTAATGGAAGTGTTGTGGAGTTCTGCCCTCAGAAGGGCTGTAGAGTGCCTGAGAGCTAGAGCAGGAGGCAGAGGTAGAAATACACAGGGAACAGAGGTAGATTAACACTGGTTTAAAAAAACAAATAGAATTCTGTGAGGGCCTTATTCTGCTGTTGGCAGGTGTTTGTTGCTGTAGTCATATAAAATGTTTGGCTACGTATGCTCTAGCAAGCACTGCTGGGAACTGCTAGCCGGTGGCCTTGTTGCTGACAGAGGCTTTTAACTGCAGATGCTCTGAAATCCTCCAGTGTCCACCTGTCACTCCAGTGGGATTCAATATTGCGGTGTTACAAAAGGAGTGTTTTTTTGGTTTTTTATTTTTTTTATTACACGTGCTTTAAAGCATGTTGGCACCTCTCAGCGTTCTGGCCTTCAGTGAAAGTTGGAACAGAGATTATTGCAACGTGTATTGGGGCGCTAGCGATGCTCCCTCCTGAGCACTCCTGTTAAACACAGCTCCATTTGCTTTGTTTCAAGCTGATGGGCACTGACTGTCAGTTGACTGTGTTTTGCACTGTTTCTAAGGATATATTTGTGTCTTTTAGTGTTTTTTTTTTGTTTGTTTGTTTTTTGTTTTGTTTTTTTTCCTGCTCTCTCTTTTTTTTCTGTGTGCCAACTGAGCAGCAACTTTCTCTGGGCAGGGGGCAGGGTGCTGACCACGCGGAAGTAGCCGTGGCTAGAAGACTACAAAGGCTGGGCTGTTTACAATCAAAGCTATGCATCCCCTGAGCACGGTGGGGATAGGGGAGAGAGCTGATCAGAAATAACTTGATAGTTTGTTTAATGTAACAACAGCAAATGAGAGATGAGAAGATGCAGCTGGTAAGAGGATCAAAATCTTAAGAGATATTGATGCCAGCAGGTAGGACAGCCCGTGACACTAATTTATCAGTGTTTGCCACTGGTTTGTATATACCATGTATTTATGGCTGCTGTATGTGAGAGCTATGGTCCCCAGTGCAGCAGAGCAGCAGCTCCGTGGGTATGAGAATTATGCTTCCAGAAGAAGATGCTACCATGCAGGAGTGTGAAAAATTACTCAATGGGATTGTGGACAGCCCAGCTGCTTTTATCTGGCTTTAGTGTTATTGCTGAAGAGAGGTTTTTTGTTTCTTTTTTCTTCTTTTGTTTAATTCTTAACAGCACTTTTGATTCAGCAGCAGGCTTTAGATGTATTCGCTATGGTGTTTTGCAATTGCATTTTGTTTTCATCTTGATTATTGCGTGCCCCTGGAGCCGCTTTTGTATCTTGTTGCTTCCAGCCCTGCCACTGCTGTAGATTGAAAAGTTTCTTTTTATCTATCCCTTGTTTATAGAAAGAGTAGTAATGCAGGGAAATACTAATGATAAGAATTTGATGAAAGGACAATGCTGCCTTACCACCCTGCTTTCCCCATGTGTAGCACTGTTACCCTCTAGGGAAAGAGATTTTCTTTTATTATTATTATTTTTTATTATTATTTTTTATTTTGTGATGGTTTGTTCTGTTAAGAAAAGGTAAGCCTGGGTCTCGTATCCAGTTCCCTGTTTGCTCACAGATTTGCTTTTGATTTTCAGCTGAACATCTGGGCTGAGTCAATCAAAGTAAGACACAGACTCCTCTGGGGAGCATGGCCTTAGCGTGATATTCCTCAGTTCTCTGTTCTTTAAAAGGAATAGTGATATTACCCCATTTCAAAACAGTGTTGTAAGAATAGATGCATGGATAGATTTGAGATACTTGGATACTGTGGCAGAGAGAGCCATGCAGGAGAGCAAGATGAGCTTTTAGATGCTTGTCTCAACTTATGTCTTGCAACAGATTCCTGATAAGTAAGTTTTCAATTTTGCTGATTTTTATAGGGTTATTATTCTTTGTTAAAAGACATTTTATGTCATTATTATGCCTTCTTTCCTTTTTACTTCTGATTGTCCTGTAGTGATTACCCAATAGGTTGTGTTTTGTGCTGAAATCTGCCAGGGAATTGTTTGGAGCTGTTCATATTTATTTACCTATTGGTAAATTGCTCTTTGGTGATGCAGTCATTGTCGACACTTTGATCATTCAATATCTTATGATATTCAGGGGCACTTAGGGTATTTAGCAGAACAGCATGTTAAGTTTCAGATTTCTATCAGGAGCTGCTTGTCTGCTTCTGTTACCTCCTAGGCTGCTCTTCGGCTGGAATTCTCTAATGTGACGTTTATTTGTTTCTCTCTTATTGGTTAAATTCCCTATTCTTGTGTAAAATACTTTGAAAAGGCTTTTGTTGTACTGAGATTGGCCATGCTGGACCATGAAAGGTCCAGCACATGGGCACTACTGTCTCAGTGGGGGTGGGTACTGCTCAGTCACTGCTGGGAGAAGATAGGAGAGCTCAAGTAAACCTAAAGCTATTAGATTCCATTGAAAACTGAAAGATCTGAGGAGAAAGATGAATAGAATAGTTACTCCTGTTTTTATCTTGTTGCTGGTGTGCACTTAGGAAAATTTAAATTGCACCTGTTTGCAGTCTGTGGATGTATCTTCAAAACATCCAATGGGAAATATGACCAATGCTTGTTATAATTCTGACCGAATTTGATCTGTCAGAAAAGTTCTGTTCTTTGCTACCAGTGGCAAAAATATGATCTCCACCACTTGAGTTTAGCATCATAAACTTCTACCTTGTCTTCTCCCTCCCAAAGTCTAGTATGTTCATTTTCTGGAGTATGAAAACAGCGCTTTGTTGCTTGAGACACTTTGAGGTGGGCCAAGCAACAAGCCTCAAAGTCTTTATTGTCTCTCTGTGTGAATAATATAATGCCATTTTGTTTTCCTTCATGCATATTACAGCAGAAATACCTCCCTCACAAATCTGTAGGTGGAATACACCAATGCAAAATGAAATAATATATATTAGAATTAGATGTCATATCTGTAGATGACTTTTCTTTTGTTCAGAGATGACAACCCTTTCCAAATATATTGTCTTCAGGTTACGTCCCGTTCCCAGTTCAATATACCATGTCTGTGAATTGCACTTTATATTTCCTTCTACTTCATTTACTGCTGCAGGCAATGAGATTGGTGTGTTTTCTGAATTTTTATATTAAATCTGTAATATATTGGCCTTCTTCAGGTTATTTTTCTGACAATATGATATTTGTCCTTACATTTCTAGGGTGTCCCAAATTGCTCATAGAGCCACACTGATATTTTGCTTTCTGTTCTGTTCGGTATCTATATGCTTCTTTAGGGCACTATTATTCATGCTCACAGGTTTTAGTGTTACATTTTTGCTGACAACTCCCAAATCTATTTTTCAGTACCTACTGACCCAGTGCTGGCTCTCCCTTTGCTGAGTGACTGTCTTTATGACATTCCAGTTTAGAATAGATGTTGTTAAACTTTCCTGTTGAACGTAGGCAAGAAAGAGCTGTAGCTCAGTTCAGAACTGTCTCAGTAAGAATCTCTGTATTTCTTACTTGTTGACAGTTTTGATAAATGCTTTCAAAGTCTGACTTGTTTTACTGTAAGACACATAGCCAACATGAATATATGATTATAATTATTACTGTTTTATTGTGGAGTTGTTAATAGCAATTAAGTGTTACAATTGATGGAGCATAACAGGACCTTAGAACATAATACCTAAATTACTCAGTTAGTGCATGGGATTTCAGGCTGTAATTCTAGCTCTGGCAGCTCACCTGGGAGGAAGGAAAGGGAAGAGGGAATATCATTGGATCCTGCACAGCTATTGTGGTCTGTAGGCACTAGAATGCCAGCTAGATGACTTAATATCTTCGTATTCAAATGAAACTGGACTATGTGCATTGAAGCTCAGTGGAAGATGAAATTAATTCATCTTACTCACTGAACATACCTTGCAGGAAAAAATATGTCAAATTTTGTGTATCAAGGACTGCAGTTCAGTAAGTGTACACTATAGATCATATAATAAATAAACTGGTGCTTCCTTACTGTGGAATGCTGGGTCTTATGATCTTAATCTTCTTTATTGTGGGGTTTTGGATGAGGTATGTAAGAGGCTGTTGCTTTTGTGCTCAATAGAAGAGTATCCTTAGTCTGTTTAGAATCTCAGCTCAATGTAAAAGCTTCAATAATAATATCCAGGAAGCCTTTTTGGACGTGTAAATTAAACACCTAAAGTTTTATGCACCACAGGAGAGGTGGTATCTGCGGAGTCTAGAAGAAATGCATGTAAAAGCAGGAGTTGCAAGAGGAAACATCTGACCTTCAATTAGAAAAAGTCACAGCTTAGTGATATGGAAATGCACTGATTCGTATCTTATCAAGTGCTGCCCAATATGTTTAACATGCATAACTGTAAAGTGTCTCAAAAGATTGCCTGGAGCAAACAGGTCATCAGGGTTTGATGTTTTAGGTGAAGACAAGGTTCTGGACTTCTGTGAACAGTCGTTTTAGAGAGACTGGAAGAAGTGGCATAAATGCCACTTTTTAAAAAAACTACTTGAGCTTTTTTAAAAAAATAAAATAAAAATCCACTATTTTAGTTATAATGCTGAGGTGATTAAAACTCAGTTCTACTTTATGATTTCCTGTGTTTTTAAATACTGATAACAGTTTTCTTTACATTTTTAGCATTGCTTCGGTCTTTACCCTTATCTTCTCTTCTACTGATCTGTCTCCTGTATCTCTGAAGGCTCTATTGTTCATGGAGAAACACAATTCCTTATCACATCACACTTCTACTGAGAGATGTCTCTGCTGACTTCACTGAAAAGATTGATTTTAATGCTTATACTCTTTGCCTGCATAGTAATTTTCTCCATCTGGGCATTCTCTTTGGTCTCCTAAGCCTGAGTTTTACATCTTGCTCTTTTGAAAAGGAGCTGTTGCTCTTCACGTCATCTGTCTGACCTTTCAGACATGTGCATTGTACTTCTCCAGAACATCCTATATTTTGGTATGCATTCAGGTTCTAAAATCTTCAAACACAATTTGCAGAGCAACTTCAAATTGGTTCCTGAGAAGCAACAGCATAGGTCCAGTCCAGAAATTTTTATTATCTGAGGAATCATTCTTAAATTATGACCGTCTTTGCCAGTGGTGGCAACCTTTTTGACAAGGGGAGCTAAAGATTCAAGAGATGAGAAGTTCAGGTGATTTTATACTGTTACGTGAGAAGGCCTTGAATTTAGCAAGAACTGACCTTGTTACCCACATCCAACCATAGAAGTGTTGGTATGTATAAGCAGACTGCTGGATGGCAGAGGGAAAACACTTGATACCTAGAAAAAGGTAAAGGTAAAAAACCACAGAAGAGCTCTTTTATCAGCACTTGCAGTGAATACCACTGCCTGGAGGTGCCCCCTGGATGGTTTAAGGGCTCCGCATCATGGAGGAGTTCTGTCTCCTGTCAGCATCATGCATTTTCAGTAAGGAAAAAACTGTTACTTGAGCATTCGGCCTTCTTGATGATATTTCATGACATGATCCTTCTCACATTGCTTGATTTTTAATCCTTGGATATATTTTCATTTACTTTCTGTCTTCTGATCTGGTTGTTTAGTTTTCAGTTTTCACTGCATCCTGCCTAGCTAGATTATTTTCTATCTGTTGTTACGCAGACAGGATGCTGAGCAAGGACGCTGGAAGCCTTTTGCCATCTTAAAGTTCTTTTCTTGCACATTCATTTGTATTGTCCCAAAGTCATTAAATGAGATCTTGAACCACACAAGAGTTTGACTTTCATCATTTCAGTCTGAGCAGTAGCTTTCCCTGCACAGACGCCATAACTCTAAGGCAGCTCTGGTTGTTCTATGCAGCAGTAGAAGAGGAGAGCTCCACAAATGGCAACAATCTATGCTGCTGCCCTCAGCTTGGCCTAAATTAATTTACTGCTGTACTTAACACTTTACTTGCTCTGAGATGAGTTATAGCCCCAGTATCTTAACTCCTAATTAAATGTCACTTTGTGATTACCAAAAATTGTAATAACACACTGAACGTTTTGCTGCTGAGAATATTCTGAAATAAGTGCATGGTAATTGTTTGCAAGTCCATGGAATTTAATTAAACTGTGTTTAAAATTCTTAGAAACTGATGACTGAGAATCAACTAAATAAAATGTTTACAAATGGGCGCATAAATATGCATATGTGGTGAGGAAGCAGCCTGTTTGCAATGCTGGGCTTGTCGTTAGCAAAGGCAACATCCAGTACAGCATGTCTCCGATAATTACATTTTGGCTTCATAAACAAAAATGAGAAGGATGCTTATTTTTATTTTTAATTATGTTAATGTTCTCTCTCTTTTTTTTTTTCTTTCTTTTTTTTTTTTTTTTTTGATGCATCTCACTCTAATATGGTGCATAGAGGGTTGTTTAGCATTTATATTTCAGTAAAAAATATAATGCCTTGATTTTTCAGAAAATGAGTGTTAAAGGAGGGAAGAAATTGTCATCCTTTGTGCAAAATGTAGGACACATTTCAAACCTCCTCTAACCCCATGAGATTTTTGAAAGACATACTGAGTTGCTTCTACATCAGAGAGATGTTTTACATTTTCACAGCTGTTTTCAGTCCAGAATACTTTATCCATATTTGTGTGTCTGCTCATGAAACTATGATGTTGTGTAGTCCCCCCAGCACATCTTTTTCCCAGTTGTGTTTATATGCACTTTTAAGGGTACTGGAGCAGAATATGTGGACACTGAAAGTTAGTTTATGCGTGCCTTGCTTATCCATGGAAAAAGCTATGGGAGTGTAACAAAGCACAGACATGGGCATGGATTTATTCATGTAAATTGGCAATCTGGGTTCAAGTTAACTTTTCAGAAATATCCTAGAATGATCACAAAGGAAAAGCAGTTCTGGCTTGACAACATTTGTTCCTTGTTATATTTTGGGGAGAAAAAAAAAAAAAAAAAAAAAAAAGATAATTAAATGCTTTAAGAGACAAGCAATAACTGTGAATTTTGAAGTAAGAAAGATCAGTGTTTCAAAGCTGTTTTTCAGTGAAAGAAAATAAAAGGGAGTGCAGGCTTCTTCCTGAAGAGTTTGGAAGTATTTTTACCCTACATGTTTGATATGGATTGTTATGAAATAGGAAATTGTATAGGCCAGCTTAAGTTGAGCATGTGGAAGGAAGGCTGGAATCTCAAAGATGGCTTATTTTTGTCCCACATCAACTTTACTGGAAATGTTATTTTTATCTGAAGTAGGTGTTTGCTACTTTTCAGCTATAACTATTTTGTTTCTTTAAGCAGACTGCTAACGCAATGAGAAGGTGCAGCAAGCAGTCATGCACGTGATGAATAAGTTTCTAACATGTCTGCTGTTGTTTTGCACCCCACTATTAGCATGCAGCAGCCTGTTTTCTTGTTGTAATTTGTGGTTATTTCTCAAGTTGCCAAAGCAACTGACCTGCTAAACTTCAGCAGCACCCATACATATGGAATAGGCTCCCCAAGGAAGTGGTTGAGTCACCATCCATGAATGTGTTTTAAAAACCGTTTGGATGTGGTGCTCAGGGGCATGATTTAGTGGAGGGTTGTTTGAGTTTAGGGTAGTATGTTTATGTTGTGGCTGGACTTAAAGATCTTTAAAATCTTTTATAAACTAAGCAATTCTCTGATCCTATCGTTCTATATGCATGTGTGAATGTGTATGCATAATACAGAAAGTCAACTGCTGGTGACCCTACTCATCTTTCAGTCTGGGCCACCTCCTTAAGATGTTAAACCAATTTTGTATCTTCATACACCAGTTCTATGTTTTCTTGACTCATACTCACCTTTGGGAGCTGCAGAAACACCGTATCCATGTAACGATCTAATTGAGAATTGTTTTGACTATCTGAACCGCTCCTGCAAGAGGCAAGGGGAGCTCTGAAATGGTGGGGAATGAGATGTGTTCTCCACGTGCTGTGAAGAAGGGCTGAAAAGCTGTGGCAGGGGAGTTTCAGCAGTTCAGCAGAGCCCCAGTGTGTTCATAGCTCCTGTAATGGAGACTGCAAAACTAGGGCAGCTAGAAAATTGGGAAAAACAATTCAGCAAACAATAATGGATACTACTCTGTTTGCTGTAGTTCTGCTAAATAATGTACAAATGTATTCACAGGGAAAAAAAAAAAAAAAAGAGTTGTTGTTAATAATAGTGCTATTTCCAAATTTTAATGAGGCTCCTCAGGGGCAAAGAGATGCATAGTGGTATATCTCATTATCTCATTAGTGGACTACAGTTTGCATCAGAGGCAATTTGGATTAAACCAGTGTGGTCTCTGAATCAAGGGACTGGCTTCAGCAAATGGGGGAAAGATGTCATCTTAAAATTGGTTGTTTTTTCATGGGTTAGGTAAAAATAATTTTAGTTAATAAACAAAGCTCTTAGCGTGGTTATCCTTGCATAGCACCCACTGCAATGTGCACAGGGGCCTGGATGACTTTAGAAAGTACTCCTTGTGAATTTGGTGTGTTGCTCTCCTGTAATAATAAGGCTTGAAAATAGAAATGTAGGCAGCCTGGCTTCCTGTGGGAAATTCTGGTCAGTCCAATGGTAGATACCGTCCAACAGGTAGACATAAAAAGGAGAAATCGTGAGTGCTCAAACTCTGCACAAGTGGTGAACTGAATTATTTGGTAGACATCTTATGAGGCAGTTGACAGAGCAGTAAGATACTCTCATTTGATGAACAGATTTCCATTTACTCCAACGGCTCAGGATCCGGTTATAGATTGGAGATAGGAGACCTGTGATGCTGTATTATTTTTGTCAATAGCAGTTGTGGGTAATGAGATGTATCTCTTAGACTCATTTGAATTTTAAAAGACTTCTGAAGTTATTTTTAAAACTTTATCACAAGTGTCTGAAACCATTGATAAGAATGCAAGGTTATTACTTCACTAGAAACTGTGATTATGAGATAACTAGATAAAGAGTTTGATTGTAAGTAGAAGAATGATGCCATGCTAAAAACAGAATTAGTAAATTTAATTATGCAGGTAATTAGAGTTTTTGGTGCTAGGTTTCCAGTGCCATGGTCTGTGTATACACATGCATAGGAGAACACATGTAATTCACTTGGTTACTTACTGTATCATAGTGAAAATTCTGCATATGTATTTTGCACAGAGACCTGAACAAATTTATTGACGTTTTAATAAAACTGAGCACTGATGTAGCAGAAAGTGCAAGACTAAAATAATTGTGTTTCTATATCAATATTTCTCTGAGGATACGCAACTGTCTGATGATGAACTGAAAAGAAAGATTAATAGTACTGTGTACTGAGGCATTTTAAAAGCAGTTTTTCTGAGGGTTGTCAGATGAAGCATAAAGCAAAATATTAATACCAAACTATTATAGCAACTTAGCCCATATTACTCTATAGGAAATAAATAATTGGCATCATAAAACTGTAAATAGTTTTAAGATAATATTAAATATAGTTGTACCTGTTGATCTGGTGCTTATACTGTTTCATGCGATGAGGGGATCCAGCTCAAACAAACACAGGCCCCCCAGAATCAAAGAACATGTGCAGCAATAAGCACACATTCCCTGGCAGACAGGCTTGCACACAGGAAAAAAAAAACAACTTGATATATTAAGTATACACTCGAGAAACACTACAGAGAAAACACTCCAGTTGCAGTCATATGCTGCTGAGAATGTGCTGCAATTTAAGGCTCAATCATATGTTCTCCAAGGAAACCCACTGATACCTAATTACAGGAAGATTACAAATGATAATGACAACATAATGAATTACAGAACCTTTATGACTTCTTTGTACAATTTCCTGCTGTGAATCAAGACATGTAGATGAAATGCAAGGATAGCTGAGTGACACTTGCTCGTCTCTTCAGTGAGGGAGAGGAATTATAAAACTGTGTACTATTTGTTTTATGGCAGCGACATAAGTTCTCATGCCTGCCATGTTTTTGTGAAGTTGGAGCCAAGAATATACTAATATTGTGACATTTCCTAGCATATTACTATCTTTGTTGGCAGTAGAGCGTCTCAAACTTGAAGACTTCTGCTTTTTGGATTTTCATGCTTCTGTGGTCTTACTTAATTTTGCCCGGTTGAGAATCCCCTAATTTGTCCAGCTGGCTTTGCTGTCATACCTTATTGCTTAAAAATATGAAAATAAAATTTGGAAGGAAAGCAATTAGGGATTCCTGAGAAAATAACAAATATTGGCAGTGTCAAGATTACCCTTCCTTCCAATTACCATTCCTTGGGTACCTATTACCATTCCTTGGGCTTCAGACATGGTCCTGCAGTCTGTCTTTGTTTACCTAATTAAAAGTGAAAATAAAGTCAATATGTTTTAACCACATGGGAAGAAATAAACTTCATGGAAATAGTCTACTGAGTGGAAACATCACCGAATATCCCCCTCTCTGCATATTTGTTTAGAGTTGCAGCAGGCTCTGTCTTTTGCTCTCCACAGAAACTAATATCTTTCTATACAAGCTGCAGCCTTGAAGTCCACTTTTCAATAAAATATTCCTCTTTTCCAGTGAAAATCAGTACCTGTAAAGCCTCCTTTCCCCCAATTACTATTGGAAAGCAACATCAGTTGAAGCTTTGCCCAACCTTACCATAATCACTCTTACTTTCACCAGTTTACTAATCTGTGCTTCTCACTACGACACCTTGGGGCTTTGCATGAGCTGGAGAGCTCATTATTGCCTTCCCAAACCCTGCTCAGTGCTGCCCACTGCCATGGCTGGGAACCAGCTGGGAAGCAGAACTGCACGCTGCTGTGTTGTGAGTTGCATTGAAATTACTCAGCTCTGCTTGTGGTTCATTGCAAGCAGGAACTAAGGAGCTGGTCTGCTATCTGGAGATAACCTATAGTGGAACTCTAGTCTTGGCATCAAAGAGAGTTTAGATTGATCTGATTTAGATTAATAGATTGCCAAGGGCTTTTTCTGGGTACATTAAAAAAATCCTCTGTAATCTGTTCCAGATCTAGAAGCTGTAGATTTTAGCTTCTTTTAAATCTCTCTTTTGTTTAGTAATCTTGCTGGAGTGAATGCTGTTTCAAATAGACTTTGTGGGGATTTTGGACCAGGTAGTTTGAACAAACATAGTTATGAGGTCTGAGGGGAAATTTAAGATGAATATGTCATTTTAATGTTGGTAAGACAATGCTTCCAAGCTGCTGTTTGCAAGTATGCAGCAAGCATATACAAATACGTGGATGAATTGCAACTTCGTAGAGGTCACTGAGCTCTAATCAGTGAGGGAAGGACAAGCCAATATTTTGATAAAAACAGTTCGTTACTAATGCAAAGTTTGTTTAATATTATGTGAGATCTGGTTTTCTTTATTTTGAAAGTAGGCTGTAAATAGTGTTGTTAAAGTAGAAGCAATTTGATTAAAAAAAAAACAACTGCAATCAAAATACACATATTATGACTGAAAAATTAATTTCCACAAGATAAGTTCATCATAAACAGGCTTGCAAAGAAATCAGATTATCCCCTAAAGGGAGTGAAAGTATCCAGCTTAAAAATCACCATGTAAAATAACTCATTGCTCACTAAACTAGCATGATGCTGAGCTCAGTTTCTCCAATTTACATCACAGTGTGCTACAACCACAGTCATTAAGCTGGTTCACATTATAGGACTGTTTCTTTTCAGCAAGTGGAACTTTTTTCCTCAGAAAGCAAATAATTAATAGAAAGCATAGATTTTGTTTGCAGGCAGGAGAGCTGCTGGCCAGCAGTGAGGCCACTTCCCGATGCCTGGAGATGGAGCAGGCTTCCATATTCCTGTGTCCATGGCTTTAGAAGGTGCTGAAGCCATGTAGCTAGAGGCAGTCCTGAGAAAAAAAACAAGCAATACAATTTGCAAAGTGTTTGGACTAGAAGTAGCTTGGGAAGCCAGCTACAAAATCAAATTAGAGTGTGAAAAACATATTCAAGTGGACAATGTTCTTGAAGTAATCAAAGTAACTGAGTAGAAGGGAAGGGCTTTCTTTTGTTCCATGAAAGTTCTGCATGTGTCGAATGCAAGAGACTCAAATGGACTGAAATTAAAGAATATACTTAGTTGAAATGGTTAGCATAAGACTATATTTTTAAAAAATCTTCAATGATGTTCTTATCATTCAAGGCAATAGATCACAGAATGATTTATTTCTGATGACTTGTTTCTGTCATTCTAACAACAATCCTATTATTATTATTATTATTATTATTAATTATTATTATTAGAGCAGCATAGCAGCATGCTGTTTCCAACATCACCACAAGTAGGCAACTGCTTTCTGGTAAGAGCACGTGGTTATGTGATTACTGAAATGTAGCTGCTGTTGGAAACAAGAAGCTCTAAGAAGCTGACCATAAGCTTTTACAACTCCAGACTTGTAATATTATTAAGCTGAAGTAATATCGGTGGGTGTATTGTCAGCTTTGCTGTGGTTCAGTTTCCAGTTTTATTCATTCTTTTCATTTAGCCTACTGTCTGAAAAAAAGTCTGCCATAAATTGAATGTTTTTTCCTGCCTCTTCAGCAATTCAGTGCTGCTTATTTACCATTTTCTAAAACACCCCAAACGTATAAAGCCTGGAAGCATGTTGATTGTTGAGTGCACATTCAGGTGGAAGCCTGTAGAAGTCAACATGGTGCTTGAGAGCTCTTCTCAAGTGAGAGATAGACGTGGAAATGAAATTCAGTGCATTGTGCAAAGTTTTCTGAAGGGTCAGGTCTCACCTCTTGTTGGAGAAGAAAGTGTTATCCAACTTATGTTTGCAGAAGTTGAAATGGATATCTCCAAATCGATTTTAAGTGTATCCCTTGACATGTTAAAGATTTAGAGAGGCTTAAAATACATATCAGTGTTTTATTACTGCTTCAGTTTGAAAAGTTAATTTGTAAAACATGCCCAAGTCCTAATAATTTAGACTTTTTTTTTTTTTTAATTATTCGTAAGAGTTCTTCAATAACTGTTTATCAATCCAATGGCAAACAGATGGCAGTAAGCTGTCCTTCTCTTTTTTTCGTGCTGTATGTCTCTCCCATCTGACCTCATTCACTTTACATCAGAGATTTCCCAGTCTCCCAGTCAGATGTGTGCTGTAAGCTGGATGGGTAACATTTGTTGTAGTATTTGAAATTCAAGACAGTTATTGAGAAAAAAGTAATATCAGACATGAGGATAACGTGATTATGTCTAACAAAAGCAACATCTGCACTCTTGTAGTCATGGAATAGTTCACATTTTAGCACCATCTTAGAAAAAGCCCAGAGAAAGTTCTTGTCAATGTGAAATGAGAGAAAAATAGAGGTGCCCAATGATTAATAATTAATTTAAAATATTCTTCTTGTATGTCATGTGCTGTGATAGTAAATCATATCTGCTCTGTTTGCTTTTCAGTGGACACTGGTTAAATAAATATGGTTAAAATCCCTGTACAATTCCGACAATCATTTCCATTATAGAAAACTACAGAAAATGGTTTGAGTGAGAGGCTGCAAGCTCTTGCTGCTGACTGTCTGTGGGCTGTTTTCTTCCTTTCCAGGAGTTGGGATGGCATCCAAAATCTGTTGTAGGCTGCATTTTAAACGGCTATTGTAATGGCAGTAACCATGGCCAGCCATCTTCCTCATCTTCTCTAAATATTTTTCTGCTTGCGAAAACTGTGATCTTAAAATGCTGAGGAAGAGCTTGAGGTGAAGCTACTCCTTTAGTCATTTTTAACATTTTGTTTGATCCTTTATTTTGAATTTACAATGAAGACAGATTTGCTCAGAGCAGCCTAATCAACCTATGGCAGCTGAGAAAATTTTGTTTTATAAATACCAAGGTCAGAATGCTGAAGTTCATCACTTTTTATTTCTCTTATTAATGCTGCATGGACCAAAATCTTAAACTTGGTCTGAAAATATCTTACCTAACAAAGAATACTAGCATCTCATTTATTTCTGCAGAGTTCTTCACCCCTTAAATAGCTTGCAGCGCTTCACTGCTGTTATTAATTTAAGAACCAGGTTATTCCATCCTTGTCCTCTTTCAAAATGAGGCAGCTTAGGTGATACAAGAAGACTGTAATGAAGAGATGCACATAAGAAGAAAGTTGACAAGCCTAAGTTACTAGGTTATAGCCATTCGGTATTTGAAGAAACTGTATGTTGAAATTTCATAAATATTTTATTTAAGTCAAGCAAGATCAACTCTTGATCAGAAGAGAGTAGAGAACATCTAGACTGAAAATACATGAATCATTTGCTTCTTTATGCAGTTATTGCCAATTTATTGCTGTTTTTTGGAAGGATGCAGGTGAGAGATGAGGCTGGGGACAGGTTGTTTTGAAACCCATTCAGAGAGATTCACTTTATGCATCACTTTGCAGGAAACAACTGGTAACTTTGAGTTTGGTCTATCGTACATTCTAGTTGGTGTTGAGAGCTCCTGCTCCGAAATGAAGTAGTTTTGTTTGATTGTGCTGCCTTTGGAAATGTCTGTGTGACTGGGTGGACTTTTATCTTCCCATAAATTTAATTCACTGCTTTCACTGACTACATATAATAGATTTCCAAGAAGAAAGATAATGTGACCTCAAGTGTGTTTGCATACAGCCATTATGTGTAGTTTATGATTTAATCCATTTTAAACTCTTCCTGTAAGTACTTATATTTCTCACTTAATTGTGTTCATTTAATCCTCAGCAGTCCTTCAGGAGACAAAGTTATTGGACCATTATCTAGCCATGAAACATTGATTTGTTCTATATAAAGAATGTATGGATCTTGTTCTTCTAAAGTGCGAAGACCTTGTTGTACTTGATCTTGTAAATAGGAGGGTGCTTTCCATTTTGTGAACTTCAGTCTGAAATTTGTTCAGATCACTCTTGTATTTCTATTTAGAAATATGCTAGCTTAGCCCTTGTAGCACTCTTATAGAGGGCATTTGAGTTTTCTTTATGAACTTTGAATTCTGATACTTATAATCTAATGATGTGACATGCCTAAAACAAGGGCAAAGCATCTATTTACAGGATTGTCATGGTTAAATTTGGATTTTGCTCAGGAAATCATTTTGTTAAGCTGGTGCTTCTAGATGATACGATCAAGGAAACCAGCACAACAGCTAGTTGGGTCAGTATTTGTAAAGGTCAGTGACAGCAAATGGCGTCTCATAAGCACTGTTAGATTTAGCGATATATACTCTGCACCCAGCCTGGTTGCAATAAACGTCTGGAAGGATCGCCAAGAATTATTTCTGCCTCCTGGTTAAGTGATTCAGATCACAGTGTAGATAAATCCGCTGCTCGGGTGCACTCTCTGCACACAGCATATTTCTCAGGATGCTTGACATGTTTGTTGCAGTTACAAGAATTAGGAGGTTGCCATTTGTCTTTCTGAAGAGTGAGTGTGCAATGGATCTGTATTGACTCTTGCCCACATATTCAGTGTACGGATAAGTTTGTATGAGTTGGATTCTGTGAGCCACCATGGTGACATAATGATTTTACAGCATTTTCAGCATAAAGTTGATACATCTTAAGAGCCAGCAGTGCAGTGCTCGAAAACCACATGGAGCCCTATTGGCTTCCATGAGGTTTTGTCTGTGTTGCTTCTGTTGCAGACCACCGATGGCCATCTACCTCTGCATGAGGAAGGTGGGCAGAGTTTGACTCATGGTGGGGATAGGGCACTCACTGTTCTGATGAGATTTTCAACCATCCTGTTTAATTTATGGGACTTCCTTTTGGTCAGATATAGGTAAAGACACTGGAATGGACTGCCAAGGGAGGTGGTTGAGTTGCTGCTCCTAGAGCTGTTCAAGAAACATTTAGATGTTGTATTAAGGAGCATGGTTTCTATGCTTTTCTATGATTCTATGAAAGTGCATACAAGTTGGATGTATGAATAATCACTAATTTTCTGGTTGCTTTTATGGAAGTTAGAAAAGAAGAAGCTGGAAAGCTTGGTACTGTATTAGCAACAACGGCATCTGTTGAAGGCTTTTGTCTGCCTCAAAACAGATTAACTGTCCCCTTCTGATTCTTTATTTGCTATCTGTTAACATATTTGTTTCAGAAAACATAATTTGTTTAGGAAAGAGGGAGCAATGATTTTAATACAACTGTAACCTTCCTAGCAATTTGATTCGCAATAGGTTTCTTTGGAAATTGCTCCTGGGAAAGTACCTGTGAGCTTTACATGCCAGCTGTGGCAACGTGCATGCCATGTACTTACAACCCCAAGTCAATTAGAATAATTAGCATGAAAAGGGGAAAGTGAATGCAGATTGCTGTTCCCAGAAGGGTATCATCAAATCCTCCTGAGACATGTATTAAGCGGAGAGGGAGTCACACTGAGCATCGGTTCAGGTGAGAGATGGGCAGTTAGCATAAGCACAGGGGAAAATGCAGCTTCCTGGGAAGTGCATTTGCACAATTCTTATGCTCTCTACATACATAGTACTTAGTATTTGAAATTAGATGCTGCTGTTGGTATGGTTTATGCCAGATTTTATGAGTTCATGCAAGTTTACCTGATGTATTTTTGTCCTTTGGTCTCATATTTCCAGATTTTTGCCTTACTCTTTCTGCATTACTCCAGTGCCACTCATTAAAGCTTGCTGCACAAAGATTTACCAAGTATTGACACAAATTCAACGTGGATTTACTTGTGATGCAACGACCTATGGAGGCCAAAACTTTTATAGTCTCTGATACAACAGAAGTGTCCTTAACTGAGAAATTAAATTTAGCATAAATTCAAAAATTTAAAGAGAAATGCAGGGTGTTTCTAAGTGAAATAAAGGAGAGACCTAAGGTTTTCAGTAGGGGATTTCCCCTTGGTGCAGCTAAGTATTTTGCAGGCAGAAGGCAAATACAGCAGAAACAGATGGGTCTGTGATTGTTGAAGAGCTAGATGTAAAATCTGTTTTGACATATTATTTGTCTCAAGAAATCACTGGTGTGTCATTACTGAGCAAGGAGACGTCTTCTCAAGGACTCTTTCTGCTATGGCAAAATTTATATAAATGCATATTATTCTTAAAGTCCTGTTACAAGATTACTGATACTCTGGCTTAAGAAGAGCACTTGTTTGAATGTTTTCCTGTTTAGTATGCTATTGTTTTCCTGAATGAAATTAAATTAAACAAACAAACAAACAAAAACAACAACACAAAAAAAAACCAAGATAAAATTTCAGCCTGTTTCAACTGATGACAAATACGATAAAAGTTTTGCCTGTAGGTCCAAAAGTTTTTGGTTTGGCTCTTCAGTAAAAAACAGGTCATAAGAAGAAATAGGATTGCTAATTTGATTGCACTGTTCTTGAAAATTGTAACATTTTCTGATCAATATCTGGCATTTTGAATCACGTCCAAGTAGTTCTTACCCTATGGCTCTGCATCATTCAGTCTCATAAACAATACCTTTTCTGCTGCACTTAGGCTCCTTTTCCATGCAACACAATATTTTTTTCATGTTCAGTCTGTTATGTTTCTAACTTGTGATGAATGTTGCTGTTGCTTTTTTTTTGTTTTTTTCCCACTTCTTTTTAGCACACCGTCATTTAATGTAGTGAAAAGGTATATTCTAACTGTATCTAAACTCTAGGTGACAGCATCTTATGATAATGTGGCAAATAAGACAACCACTTTGTTATCAAAAATAATTTAAAATACGTAAAAAGGGTTCATTATAATCCATAATAAAAGCTATGCGTAAAGGAAGACAGCAATTCACGAGGCCATAAAACATGCCTCATGCAGTTAACCTTACAGCACAATCTAACTATGAGTAAATGGTGCCATAAAATAAGCCTTGCTATCCTTAATTGCTTAATTAACACTATTTTAAAACAGAATTTTAATATAAGGTGTTGCTAAGCACCAGAGATATTCATCTGAGATAAAATTTTGGCTGATAATTTCCAGTGTGTTTACAACAGACCTCAAATCAGCTTTTCTTACACCTGTTGTTGCAGAGATTGGATTCAGCTCAAGATGAAAGCTGCTCCTACAAGGTCTGGGGACACTCGGGCAGCACATGCCAAAAGCCACAGTGAGGCTAAGCAACTGGTTGCCTCCACAACCTGCCACTGGACACTTCTCTGACAACCCAGGGGTGCCTTGATGTCTGCCAACCCTCTCCACCCATGCCACAGATTGAGTACGGCAGCAGCAGCAGCAACAACCGACAAGCAGCACTTCAGCCACTTGGGCCATGTTTCAGCCACCTGAGCACCCCTGAGACTTCCTCTGGAGGCACTGGCAGTAGTTCCATCCTGCTTCCTGTGACTCACAGGTACTGTAAATCTCATCATTAATTGAGGGCACTGTTAAATGAGGGTTGGGGTCAGAGGGAAATGCAAACGACCACTGCTTCCAAGACATAATAGTGTGTGCTGAATAGCAACCTGGGTGGTGGGGCTGCTGCCTTCCCAGGTCATGTCTGTAGGAGCAGTGCAGTTAGCATGATGCTGTGCATGTCTTTTTAGATAAATATTTATTTCTTTATTCACTGTGCCATCATGGGACAGTACCCATGGTGACACAACTATGGACACCTTAATGCCTGAGTGGAGAGATGTGAACAGATAAATCTTGTTGCAATGACGAGCATTACACTGCAGGGCTTAATTAATTAATGCTAGTGAAGTGCTATGGGATCTTCCCATGGAAGGAAAAGCATATGGCTGTGGTTTGTGGTTTTATTATTGTATTTATGTAACCTTGTAGTGATGCTTGTATGGAGCTGGAAACTAACGAAGCATTATGGATGGACTGCATAATGTAGGAAAGAAACAAGTTAACTTTCCTTTATTACTTTTTTTTTTTTATACATGTATATGGGTATTCTTGCTGCCTCTACAAGAAGTCCAAGGCATAGAAAAGCACATGCAGGCTTAGTGAAAAATCATATCAGTCTTAAACAGACTGCATTTTATGATGCTCTTACTCAGTAGGTAGAGTTCGTAAATGACACGAAATCATACATCAACTTCATTAACTTCCTGGCAAATTAGTTATAATCTATAGATTTATAGCTGATGTTTCCACAGACAATGACTCTCACAGAATATTCTTTCCACCGATAGTTTAATATTGTTTTGTTGTCTGAAACTAAGCAAATAAATTAGCTGTAAATTATATGTGAAAATGAAATGAAGCTGTAATGGGGATAGGATCCATATGCCAAAATGTAGTTGTATAGGCCATACAAAAATAAAATAACAAGTTCAACAATGTAGTTTAGGCTATTTTACCACTTATGCTACCTTTCCTCCAGTTCTGCAATTCCTACTTATTCAAGCCACTTACGACATAGTTCCTTGCCAGGGTGTAAGAGATTGTGACAGATAGTAGATCATTCTTTTGTTCTTTTTTTTTTTTGCTTTCTTGAAAATGGTTTTGTAAATGGATTTTCCACATCCTTTTTATGCTGAGCATTATTTCAGTTTTGGCCGGGCTGGCTGCCTGGGATGCCTGCCCCAGAAAACCTCATGCTGTGCAGAAGTGCCCAAGACTGTGTGATGCAGGAGGGCTACGTATCAGTCCTCGCTCTGTGGGTGGTTTCTATTACAGCCCGCAGTTTGAGGCTCTGTGTGACCTCGTGTTTTTAACTGATATAGTATGGATTTTTGTGTGACTCCTGATAGAGCCAGAAATTTTTCTGCGCTCTTTATCATAGTCTCCTCTTCATAAAGGAACAGGAGTGCTAGTGGGGGAAAGCTGGGTTTATCTTTCACAATTTATTACACCAGGAAGAACAGCATTGAAGAAAATTTTTCCTCCTTGATGGAGAAGAAGGGAATTAAATTTCAGTGGAGACAGAAAGTTGTGCATACCTGAAGTGCCTCATCTTTGGAAAGAAAGAAACCAATAATGATAGTCAAACTGAGTCTTAAAGTCTGACTTTCAGATCATCACACGCAGGGATAAAACAAGAGCAGTAACAAATTTTGCAGTAATTAGACATTATATCTCTACCAGTTTATATATGTCACTAGCTCTGTTATAACTCACCCTTCATGTCAGCCTGTGGGTTTTCAGGGCAGGTAGTTGCTTCAGGTTGTTTGGGCAGCCTGAGGCATGCGTGGTAATGGGGAGCAGTGGCAAGGAAGGAAATAAGTCTATTTTATGTCTGAAATTGTGATTTACAGCCACAGAGAAAAAGGTCAGGTCTCAGGGATGCTCAGCACTTACTGGGCTACTTCTTGAAAACTGTGTGTCATGAGCTGTGAATCACAAAGGCAACGAAGATCTTGTATTCCATCTCTGCTTTAATCTCCATGGCACTCCAAGTGAAGATTCCAGATTGCTGTTCTTCTGCTTCTTGCAAATCATAGAACGGCTTGGGTTGGAAGAGACCTTAAAAAGATATCTGGTTCTAACCAGTGTCATGAGCAGGGTTGCTTCTCACTAGATCAGGCAATCATGATGTTCTACATTTTTTCTTTCTTTTCACTCACTTTTATGCTCAGAACTTTCATGCTCCCTGCCCCCATTGCTCAATCAATTAGAAAGACAATTAAGCAGCTAACAGTTTCACCTACTGAAATATGACATAGGATTTTAGACTCACTGATCCTAACTCCTTTTTTATGGTAGGGTTGTAAAAAGACTTATAGGCCTTATAGACTTACATATAAAATTCAAGAGCGCATTGAGATCTTTAGCATCCAACACCTCTCTAAAAGTTTACCTTAGAGAACTCTCTGTCTCACTGTCCCATCAGCACTTTGAACTGGCCCCTGTATAGCTTAATTCTGTGCAGTTCTGGGGCACAGAAGAGCTCCAAGCACACTTTTCTTGTGGTTAAATATATGCATATACTTTCCCCCATCTTGCTCTTGGAAAAACATTCAGAAGGAAAATGTTTGGATGGAAGACTTTACAAATAATTATTTGTTTTCTTGAAAGACATGCAATGCAATCTAAGCAAATAGAAATAGCAATCCTAGAATAGCAAACATTGTTTCTTAAAATAGCATGCATTATTTCTATTTGTGCTGCTTCATCAGCTAAACCACTATATGATACTGTTTCTTTATCAAAGAGACATTTAAATCAAGGAAATGATTTTAATACCAGGGCAGAAATTAATTTCATGCATCTGCTAGCAAATGCCTACTATCAAGAACTGAGTAAACAAACATTTGCACATCTGCTCCCGCTAACTGAAAACAGAATATCAAATTATAAGGAAGTTCGGCTCTGCTTTTTCAATTTTTAATAATGTATTTTATCACTGAAAATATTACAAAGTGCAGTAGAAGTATAGAATGTATGTTTCTATCCAGGATGAAGTAGAGAAATGTCTTCAGTGAAAATAACATGAGCCTTCAGTAGGAGCCTATTGCCTTTTACTTTAGTATTTGCTGTTTTAGCTTAGTATTTGGGCAATTGAAAGTCCTGCACCCGTGGTTACTAGCAGAAGTGTCCCTAAGGATGATCCATACGTGGCATTCCTACTTCCTTTCCAGTAGCTGAGCAGTAAGAGCTGAGGCAAAAACTCAGCATTGCTCAGGTTGCTCTCATAATTCAAATTCTCGAGTTCCTGTCCTGGCATGAAAGGTGCTACTGTCTGCTGCTTGACTTTGAGCTGTAGCCATTACCCAGCAAATTCCTGCAGCATGAGTGCAGAGAGACTTCTGCTTCTTGAAATAAGAGAAAAACATCATCAGCAGATTGGCGGTGTTCCAGTTCTGAATGTTTTAGGATACTTGGAGGCTTTTTGTGTGTCTATTACAACTATCTTTTGAGTGGAGTAAAGGAGTTACATGAGTAGGAACATGTAAAAAGATATTAGTGCAGGCTGATGCTACATTATGCATAGCAGGTGTTTCAGTGTTGTTTCACACTCTTTCATAAAATGCAGAATGCTGAATTTAAGTTTTAGGGACATACTCATGAATCTATGCACTACTGATCAAGATTAACATGTCAGTTATGCGTTAGTAAACAAATAAAATGCCATCATTGTTGGAAAATCTGGTTTTAGTGCAAAATGATAACATCAAGACTTTCAATGGTGGAGTTCAGGGCTAGGAAGAGGAAAGAAATGCTGATGTATAGTAAATGGGTTTTTGTATATGCATAAAACAACAACAGCAACAAAAAAAAAAAAACTCAGAGCAGAATGTGACCAGGAAGAAAAATTCATTACAGAATGCATTTGTTAAATATGACCTAAAACATCAGTGTTTGAAATGAAGATAAAAATTACCATTGGATTTAATGTGTCAGCCTGCCAGCTGCACAGTGTTTGAGCTTTATGAGGCTGAGAGAACAGAGCTGGAATGGATCAGCAGATAAATATGCTTTCGGGCCAGTGTAGATGGAAGAAGGTGGATAATCAGACAAGTGAGATGGACTGATGTCTGTCAGGCTCAGACCTTTAATTTTTTAGATATAAGTAATCTTGTAAGACCAGAAGGGCAAAATATGGTTGATCATCTCTTAAGAGAGAGCTGAGTGCTGTTGGCTGAAAGGACTTGAGTTGGAAAGCAATGGCTTCAGCCTAACTGCTTGTGTTTGCTTTCTCAAGTGTCAGATGGTACATGCTATGCTTAAACTATGTGGTAGAGTTGGAAATGTTCTCTGAAGATGAAAGCTTTGAGTGTATTTGCATGCACTGTGTATTGGATAGAGAATAAACATCCTTCAGCTGTAGCTTTACTGATTTAGTGTGCTTTGGGTGGTGCTTATATTCCAAGAACAGCTGAGGAGCACAAGATGTAGCCTTTGTAGGAAGGCTTGAGGTAGACATCTGATTACTGGCTATAGATAAAGATTTAAATATGATTTAAGATGTCCATACAAAACATCATTTAAATTAAACTGAAGAACAAATAATGCCTTTGTAGCAATAGCTGTGATTAGCTGCGATCTGAGTATGGTCCACCATTTAATGGAAATGCTGCAAGAAAAATCCCAACCCAAATCTGAGATAACTTTGGGCATTAAAGTTAATAAAATTTGTATGTCTTCTAGAGCATGGGGGAGGAAGGTTGGGGAATATGATTTATGATCTTAGGAATAAAACTAATGCTTCTCTGTAATACTCAGGATTTCTCCTAGATTACTTGTTTTCCCATTGATCTACATGCCTTAAAGAAGGTACTTAATAGATCAGAGTCATCATTCACATGAACTGCCTTTCAGTACACAAGTAAGCAGGTGACCTGAGTGTTTCACTTGCACACATACAGAGTGCAAGGTGGAGCTCTCATCTTGTTATCTTTGAACTGTGAAATGGGTTTTGTTGGCAACTACACTACTTATCTGTACTTTGCATTTGTGAATCCTCTGACTCTGCCCTTAGATGAATCGGAGGGTGCTATTTCAGCTGTCCTGGATTCACAAAAGACAAACAGGATACAGAAAAAAAAAAAAAAAAGTGGTTTTTTTTGTGTGAGTGTGCATGTTATTGGTTGGTTTTTAGTTGCTGGGTTTTTTGTTGGGTTTTTAATTGGGTTTTTTTTGTTGTTGTTGTTGTTTTTTTTCCCCCAAATTAAAGGCAGTAAATCTTAATAGGGAGAGAAAGTGTTGGACACAAATCTCTCAAATTAAAATAACTGTCTTCTAGGATGGGAGAAACAGAGCATGGAGTAAATCTCCTCAAATAAAATACCAGCACTCTGGAGGATTACTTGCATGCTCTATTTCCTTCTTACAAATGCGCCATGGAGCGATGGGCAACCAACCTTATTCCACCCTAGTGAAGGTGTGCTATCTCTGTGATGCAGATACAGGCGTTCATTGTACACTTGTTGAACCAGGTGCTTTTAAATTGTACTTGCTTATTAAAGATTACAAAGAGATCAGTGGGTGGAAAATAACGATGTTTTTCATTGTACCATCCACTAGGATAAAAAGTGATATATTAATTAATTTAAAGCATCTCCTTCTGAATCAGCTACAGAGCATACAGCTAAAACTTTTTCACCTTGTTTTATTTACTGATTGGAGATTGGTCTGCTTTGAGAACAGGCTGTCATAACAGCTTCCAAGAAAGGAGCTTTATTAACCCTGCAGGGGTGCATAGGTTATTTCTCTGTGCTCTGACGCGCAGAGGTAAAAGCTTGTGCCTGATTTACTTCCTTCATCTCCCTCCCATTCCCCCTTCTTTACCCACCATCTGAAAGTCTTTCCATCTGCACCTAAGAAGATGAATAGTGTTTCAGCAGCTCTTTTTCCAACATTGCCACCTGCAATGCAGATAGGTGTATAATATATTATTTTAGACTGAATAATATGCATGTTGCTTTTGATGGATTATTTGCTGTAAAGTTAGCTCATAAAGGTTGTTATATCAGTCAGAAATGTGGCAAAGGCAAAGGTAAGGAACATTTCTTCAGAAGGAGATCTGATTTAAATTAAAAAATGAATAAAATCTTGGGTTCCTTTGTGCTAGGGCTTTTGCCCCATCTAAAGTGAACAGAAGCTCCAGGTGCCTGCTTGGTGGAGGAGTTCAGAAGGCTTGGATGCCAATGAGGGTCCCTAACATAAAAAGAAATGCCAATCATTTTATGTCTGCTTTGGTGCCAAAAGAAAAGAGCAAAGAGCGAGTATGTAGGATTCTTGGTTACTTAAAATCTATGCAAGTCACATGAATTGGAAATTCATTTGCAATATTGCATTCATTTCCAATCTGAACTAGAAAAACTGTCATTCCATTATTTTATAGAACATACTCTTCTACAGTTGTAGCTACTGTGTTGCCTCTCTGAAGAAAACCTGCAGTGGATGTTTTTCTGGCCTGCTAGAGAACAGCAGCTTTAACTCAGATGCTTAGACTGGACAGTAGTTAGAAAAAGTCAGGCAAAGCACTTAAAGAACAAGATAGGGTAATGTGCTCTGTGCTTCTTTAATTCCCATGTAACCCTGTATTATCCCCTGATATTACTGTAACCTGAATGTTTTCCCCTGGTAAGCGTCCTTAGTATTTAGCCCAAATCTCATCAACAGAGAACAAAAGTGAAGCCATGCTCAGTAGCTTGAAGATAAGAAGCAGAACTATGGCAGGGTCTCCTAAGTATCTTGTAACTAGCTGTTAATCATGAATTCAAGCTAGAATTCAAACCTATTTTAAATATTATCTAGGTAAGAATTCAAACTTCAGATAAGACGTGGATGGATTATTGCTCTGTATTTTTAAACATACACTGATGCTGGTTGCATAATTATGATTTTGGTTGTTTGCAGTTAGTTACTAAACAACTTTAAAAATACTCCCTTCCCTTTCATGGCAATTGTGTGAGGCTGTCAATCAGTTACATTGTAAAAGTACAAGTAGAATGGAAGGTGGAGAGAAGGAATATGAGATTTTTACTTCTGTGTAGGCAAATATACTTTAATTCTGGTTAAACTTTAAAATACTATAATGCATAGTAAAATATATATATATATATTTCTAGGTATCCACATGAGTAAAGGAACTGAGTATGACCTCTGTGCTGCTGGTCACCAGGTGAGGAATCTGTTCAGCAGCAGATGGAGGTGGACACAAGTTGCATATCTCTTGTGATTTCCATGTATCTGCATTATATCCTCTCTTCACTGGTGCCCTGTATTAGAAGATGATAACTAATCAGAATGGGGTAGGCAAATCTGCTATCTTTTCAGCTAAATGGCACATTTCATAGTATTTCTGTAGTCTCATTTTGGAGAGGTAGAAGAATGGAACTTGTATAGAAAACAGGAATCTGCTGAAAAATTCTGGTATGTCCCAGTTATATTACATAAAACTTGACCTTTACATGAAGCTAAAACAGAAAAAGTCAGTGAGAATAAGGCAGAGAATGTCATTTGTCACTACGTACACCCTTGCTGTGCTCACAGCTTGATCAGTGTATGCTGTTTTGATTCCTGCATCTCAGGAAGGACACAGTGAAGTTCAAGAAGTTACCAAGGAAGGAAAATAAAATGACTGAGAGAGTGGAAATGCTTTAGGAGAGGAAATTGGAGGAGCTATGAGGCTTGAACTTGGGGGGGAAAAGCCTGAGAAATTCAATGGAATTGTACAAGCCCATGATGTATCAATGAAGTTTTCAGTGGATTGCACTATATGTTTTTTTGGTCTTTTCTGTTTGTGTGTGGTTTAGAATATGTTAAAATTCCATATTTTCCTATTTTGCAAATTATCTAAGTGCAGTTCTTTTCTTAAAAGGAAACCTGAGTGCTTGGAGGCAGTCATTCTGAGAAGTTGAATTAAATGCTATTTTAGTGGTAATGTAAGGGCCTGTGAAGAACAGTGCTTAAAGAAAGGAACTGTGAAGGCATCAGTACATTTTCTGTCTTGAAGATCTGACCTCACATCAGGGTGTTTAAACCATCCAGCAGCCAAACAATGTTCTTCTATAAGTGTGTTTTGTAATAGATTTTATCTTTTTTTTCCTCAAGAACATATACAAAGCAGGGGAATTGATTTTCAGAAAGAAGATAAGCTCCATAGTGTAAATTATTTTAATTGCCAACTAAAATGGCAGTGCCGCAGATGTTTAAACCAGGTTAATGTTGTGACATTGCTATTCTGAAACTTCTAGATGAATACATATTTGAACAGTAGAGGCTTAATGTGGCAAGTTTATTTTCCAGAAAGTGGTACTGTACTTTAGTAGAAATGACTGCATATGGATTGCTAGGTTGACCCATTTAACCCACCCAGTATTACCCTGGATATTCCCTTTTGTCACTATGGAACACTCATCCTTCCTTCTCCAGCCAAGGAGAACATTCTGAGGTGTTTACTTGGACAAAAAAAAAGTGGGGTGAGGAGGGTTTGGGTCCTCCAGATCACTTCTGCTTCCTAGAAACAAGCTGAGGAGAGATGGAGGAATGGGAGAAAATGACAGAGTGGACAGAAAACTGCATCAACTCCGCACAAACTGATTTGCAAACAGAAATGTTGCCAAATAATTTAGTACACAAGTTAGATCAGCTTTGAGGGGATATAAGTTGTGTAACTTAGATTTATGTAACTCGTAATTCAAGCTGACACTGACTTTGCCAGCAATGCAAGGGTCGTTTGGTGCTGTTCTTGAGCAGTCCCTATGATGAAAGAAGCATCACTCACACAATAGATTTAGTATTTGCAACTGACATTATTTATTGAAAGAATAACTTTAATTCTGGGGACGGGGGGAGATCATAGCCAAAAGAAAAAGAAAAAAAAGAAAAGAAAATGAGTTACTTGAGGTCTCCTCGGTGTCTCTTGTTGTTTATGAGGGTGTTGCCTGAGTTTCAGAAATGTTTTCCAAGTTCGTGATTGTGTTTTGAATCCCCTTTGAGAAACTAAAGCCAAAAACAAACAAACAAAAATCACCCAAACCCAACAACAACAACAAAAAAAAAACAGGAACATCTAGTCTAGTGTTTAGTGCTGTCTTGCACCACTGGCTTTTGTCATTTGAGGATTGAAAAGGATTTTCTTCTTTTTTGGCATCTGTACATATGGCACACACTGCTTAATTCAAAAGCTGTGAGTATATATAGCAAAATTAGCAGAACTGAGTCCAAGCTAAAATACGGAGAAAAAATAAATAAATATTGATGAAAGGAACCCTTAATTTTCCCAGAAAGTTTTTCTGGAGCACTGCCATGCTCCCTTAATCCTGACACCCAGAGTAGCAGCAAGGATGGAAATGGTTATTCATCACTGAGACTGGGAATGATGAAACCTCCCTTGATCCCACCAGTGTGCTCCACCAGCTCTCCTGCAGCCCAGCTCTGCAGTTCCTCCCATGGCAGCTGACTGATGGGAGGTTTTTGGGTTTTGGAGTCTGTGAAATGTGGTTAATCTGTTTTTGGAAGATATTTTATTTCAGTGTCTCACAAAAGATTATTCTAATGTTGGAAGCAAAGTCACATTTTGACTTTCCTATATGTTTAAAATCTGCTGGTGTTTTCATTATTTAAGGGTTTAAATGGTAATGAACTGTTCTACAAGGAATGTTGCCAGGTGCTTCCATGGTTCAACTCCTCGCTAATGCCTACAACAAAGGAAGTAAACTTTTTTTTTGGGGGGTAAGGGGATTGAAAGAAACAATTTCAGAACTCAGTGGTTGAAGTTATTTTTCTTGTTCAGTTCTAAACTTTTTCAGTGTGAGGAATTTTTCATTTATGCATCAAACCAATGATTTTCCATTTTTCATCATCTGAAGTTAGTCCCTCTTTCTGATATTCCACTTCCTCCTCGTCGTTCATTTTTCTCAGAAAGGTCATAACATCTAGACTCTTGGTATTTTCTGTTGTAGGAGTTCTTGCAGGATTTTTGCTTCAGGTTTTGGTAATATTTAAAAAGGAATGGAAAATGAAATTGCATTTGCTCTTTCATCTTCAGATTTACATATCTCATAGAAAGCTGTATCCCATAAATTATGTTCCAGGAATCCGTGCTTAACTTCATACGTGGAAGGGTGCACAAAAAGTGGCCTGCCTGTAGGATTTCAGTGCAGATCCATACAAATTGGTACAGAAAGAGCTCAGAAGTGAAGACCATGTTTTTGGAGACAGAACTTTCCTGGAGCTCAGTGGATTGGGATTTCATGTAAATCTGGATTACGCGAAGAACAAAGCTGGCCCAGGAGCTCTTCTGTATTCTCTGTAACCCTTAGGGCTGGTTTTGAACTCATTCTTTCTGGTCGAAGTCAAATAAGTCACATTTATGATTTGAAGTCTTGTGCTGACACTTGTGTATGTAATTTCTGATCTCTGTCGCTCAGTTTAGCAGATTCCCGCTGAAGTGTTCAACTCGTTTCTGGGCAAGCTGGGGTGATTTGGCTATTTTGATTGGTAGTTGATGTCTATTAAGACGGTAGCATAGGTAAAGGATTTCAGAAAATTTGGAAGAGAGCTTTACTATAAATATTTGGTAATACAGTGAGTAAGCCAAGACTGATGTGAACTTTCCTGTAAATAAAACATAGATATCTAAAATTACTATATTCACAAGGTGCATCTTAATTCATCACAATAAACACAAGTGATGATGCAGTTACTAATGAAGATTATTAAAATAATCAAATTAAGGTTCCTGTAAAACAAGTATGGTAAAAATAATAAGAATGATAGGTGTATAATGACTCACTTTAGGAAGGTTGCTAGAAAATAGACAGCTATCTGGATGATTTTATGTAAACAAAGGAGTAAGAACACTATGTGTGAGTTGCTGAGAAACATGACATCAAAAGAAACCAAGAATAAAGCCATCCATCTGCTTATCGAGAGTATCACTGGTGAGGTGTAACTGAAGTTACTTTCCACCATTGCTCTGAGCTCCCAGCTCTAGGCCAGATTGCACCTTATGAATCCCAGCTTGCATATTCATGATGCGCTAGTAACATCAACAGTGTTTAAACCACAAAGCCATTGATTTAATTTTATGTAACACATAAGTAGGTATGTAATTGCACAAAATGGAAATGAGCACTTGGCAACTTAAAATAGGAAACAACTTCTGCAAAAGATGCTAATTAGTTATTTGCATAGGAGTCGCTTTATCTATTAATAACTTTGAAGTGGTCAGTGCGCCCTCAAAGTAGCTTTCTTGGCAGCTAAAAGAAGAAGGGTGGGTTGTTGTGGAATGTACTTTAGTAGTATTACTGTCGCTGCATTGGCAGGATCAAGGCGAGAGGATGCTGCCCGGGTGGTATTAATCACTGGGTTAATGGAAATGTTCCCAAGAGAGATGCAAAGCTGGGTTAGAGATCTGCCAAGGTGAGGCTGCATGCCAGCCAACTCAAGCAGCTTTGCTTTAACCCTCTTTTAGATTAGCTGGAATAAGCCCTAACTTCTGATAATGGAAAGATCATATTAATAATGATTAATATTAAATCCCTGCTTTATTTGCTATTGAAGGCCAGTGTATGATACCTTCGTAAGGGTTTACTTTTACTTAAAAAGGAATGGGAATACATTGTTGACTGAGAGAGAATTAGTAAGTGAACTGACTGAAGAGAATTACGAAGGCTGAAAGAATTAGGGATGAACTGCTGTTGTGACCGAGGTTCCACATACAGAAGCATATTTGGTCAGCTCATTTTCCTGAGGTGCTGGAATTAGTTTTGAAATCCATACATGAGCTTGGTAGTCCAGACTTTTATCTCCCATGTGCATTACTTTGTGTTTCTTAGCATTTGGGTTTGCTATCTTGCTGCTTATTAATTTTGACTGGATCTTCATGGGGAAGCTTGGTAATGCAGAGCTGATAGAGGTGTTTGTGTTTCATTTCTATGCTGGATGTAGTCAGTGCCACTGTGGCAGTGAATTCAACATGTGTGTTACATATCATCCCTCCTTTGGAGAGGTTTTTACACTTTAAACACTCCACATTACATTTATGTCTACCTAGTGCTCTCCACCACTCCTGCCATAAATATTGCTTTGTTAAGATAAGTGCTTGTCAAACAATTTCCTAACTGAACTCTCATGATGTGTTTGCAACGGCTTTGAGATGCATATGTGAATCTTCCTCTCATCCATGCCATCCCTTCCCAGGCTTCTCTTGGAGAAGCTTCTTTCAGTACGATGCTGGTCCTGTGTCCAGGAAGGAGATTCAGTGCTCTGCGGGGATGACACAAAGATAGCAAAAATCCTTTGGGGTTTCAGAATAATAAAGAGTAGGGAATGAATGAATGAATGAATGAATGAATGAATTGGTTTTATCATAGAACTGCAGCACCAGTGAAGTTTCCTCACTGTGAGAAACACGGGGTGTAAGGCTGGCACTGCCAGCATGGATATGATGGTGGGGGTTGAGGGCTGTTAGAAAGGTACGTTGCATGTTATGTATCTTGCCAGTCTCTAGTAGGATGATGAATTGCAATCCATAAGATACTGAAAATATAGTAGGATAATTAATAGATCCCCGAGTACCTAATTGTCCCATGTACAAATTCTCAGAGTTTGTCAATGGAAATGAGTATTTTATTGTCCTTTTAGTCTTGATTGACCTGTGCGATTGATTTTGCCTTTGTTATTCTGGGGAACTTAGCTAATTTTCCACTTTGCCAAGTGATGAGAGCTGCATTATAGAAAAGATCTATGTTATGACTGTGGTGTGCCATGCCAGTGGTGAGTGCATTTGAAAGATAAAGGATGTACTGCAATGACTCATTTATGAGTTGGAACCAGAGGGCTGTACACCAAGCTACACAAAATGCTGTGCTGAAGGGAGACAAATATCGTACCCTGGCACGTGCTGTGCAAAGAGCCAAAATTGGTGCCAGTGCCACCTGCTTGGTGGCCTTCAGACCTCCTGGAGGTGCCAGTGATGGCCATGTAGACCACCTGTGTGCTCTGGCCAGGACAGATTTTATCCAGCAGCTTTAGCTGTGTGTAGTGAGCAACTCAAACGTGCTTCCCAGGCTCCTGAGAAAGGCACAGATGAGCTTAAAATACCATCTCAAATGTTTTCAAGAGTTAATGTGAATATTTTGAGTGAGTGTCTGAAGGTACGTAAGAATCAAAGGAGGGAGCTATTCTTCTGCACTACTAAAGCAAGCAAACATTCAGAACTTAAATTCTGTATTCTAATAAGCGAGAGATACTAAAGATCAGCTCCATGCATGGTTGATATTATTGTTTCTAACTCTATACCCATGAATTTTTTGTGCCTCCCACAAAGTTTCAAAATTGTTTCAGTAAGAAACTTTCCCAAAGTGTTTTATTAAAATCATGCTCAGTTACTGACACATTGATGAAGTTCTTCTCTCTAGTTGAAGCTCCAATGATTTTAATTTTATCAGGAAAATACATAAAACTCGAGCAAAAGAAAAACTATCAAACTCTAATAAATCTTTTAAAACAAATTAAAGTGATGACTGAGCTGACATATTCAATTTTCAATAAAAAAGGATTTTCAGCAAGCCACAGGCATTACTCACAGACTGAAATCTGCAAAAACACAATTCTGCTTGTTTGTTTGCACTTGAATGCATTAAATCAGCTTGGTGGCTGATGTGTACAACACAGCACTGCAGTGCAGGGCAGCCCAGTGGTTCAGGACACAGAGATTCTTACCAATACCAGGAATGTCCTCAATAAGAATTATTTTTTTTTAATGTCTTTTCAGTGAACCTTCCATACAAAATTAATGCAAAATTTTGTGTTTGGCTCATCTCCAGTTTAAGTAATTATCTATAAGGTATGAGGTCTGCATATCAAAAGTGTTGCTGAAGGTGTAGGTGTTGTTTACTCACAGTTTTCTACAGAATGCTGCTGGAGGTGTCTTAAGAGACCTCAGGTGCTTTCTCCTTTGATTATATAAATATTGCTGGTAAAGCAAACCATTCCCAGCTGGAAATTTTCCATCCATGTTTCCTTTTCAAGAAAAGCACAAGATAATTCACTAAATAAATAATATTTACCATGCAAACTATTACATTTAAACTTATGATATTTTTCCAAACATTTCCTTGTGACAGGAGATTAATACTGTGTGAACCAGTTCCTTATACAGTCCTTTCTAAACCTTAAATATCCATAAAAGGTACAATTTAGAACTGCTTCCCCTTTGTACCTTCTTTGTCCTTTAGTTTCTAAGCCACTGATCATCATCTCCATTCTCTCTAATTCTGCCTATGGGAGCACTCCAATTTCAGTTAGGAATTAAAGATGAAAACCATACTCACCACATCTCTGTGCTGCTTTTTTGTCATTTCTTTCTTTGTGTATGCCACCTTCTTTCATGTTCTGACTAAAGGGACGTGTCTTTGGCTGACTACATAATAACTAACTGAATAAACTCTGGAAAATAATACGCTGATTTCCTAATAATAGCAGCAATTACTCTTTCTGACTTCATGGTCCTCTTAGCTTGATGTGTTTCTGATTAATTAGGCAGTATTTTTCAATCATGAAGAAATGTAAAAGTACCCTTTAAGGTCAAACAAGTGGTGTGCACTGTATGCTAATTTTTTACTTTTTTTTTTTTTTTTAAACTCAGGTTTGTATGATTTTTGGATTCTCCTTTGAAGCTGAACTTCCTTGCCTTCAAAGCTTGTGTTGACGTTTTGATAAAGAAATAACTAATACCAGTGACAAATAAAAGCAAGGTGTGAATACTTCAGAAAGAGGATTATAATCTCTAATTAAAATATGCTAGTACAGAAAAACCTATCTTTTACAGCTCTTTAACTACATTGTACTTTTGGTGAGCACTATGTGTGGAACAGCAGAAGGTGGGAAGTTACTGAGCTGTATAAGTATAGGGCTGTATAGGGCAGATGCAACTTCATATGTTTGTTTGCATGTAGAACATAAATCTTTACTGGAGGTAGTGTCTGTAGCAGTATCATAAAAATGATGGTTGAATGTTTCTGGTAATTCGTGGCATGCTTCAAAGGTCAGCCATTAACCATCAGAGAGGTCAAGCAGCACATGGGGAAGGGTGCCAATCTATTTGAGGATTTCTGCTTGGTTAAATGCCCATTGACCATGACAGCTGCATTTATAGCAAGAGTTAATATGTGAGGATTTGCTGGGACACACTGACTCTCCTGACCTGATCTCTAATTTAGTTACGTAGTTCCATGGTTTTTCATCAGATATAGACTCAGGTGTCACACAGATGGATTGCTTGTTTGTCATGTTCATGGATCTATTCTCACATGGTACTGGTTTTGTCTATTTTGCTGGGCTTTGAAATCGTGCTATTAACTGGATAGTCCCGTTAAGTGTTTTAAGTCCAACAGAGCATGAGTAATGCAAAGTACTTCTAGTTACAAGAATTAGGCAAATGTTCAGTCATTGCATTTCCAAAGTGCACTTTCAGATTAAGGAGAAGAAATAGTGCTCACAATTAATATCAGTTCCACAAAAGAGGCTTACGCTAAGACTTTTTATTTTAGCATACAGCATTTTTGCTATGTAATTTGACGCTGAAGGTTATCTTAAAAATACATAGGTTCCTTCTCCATGAATATGCTGATTGTCTATTATAATTCCATTTTGCTCCAGGTTAAATTAAGACAATTTGTTATGTATCAAAAATTAGGTATAGATTCTCATTTGTTACCAGTACACTTTTTTAGAAGTACATGCACTTTGTCAGCAAGAGAATATTTTCTGGACATAACTGAATTATGATAAAAGAAAGGGTATTGTGAATCATAGCACAGTGTTACACGCTCAGCCTGGGACTGTTTCATTTTATCCCATTTACAAAGTTACTGCTGCTTTCAAGTTGTGTCTTAAAGCTCTGTGTCCCATATCCCAACTTGTTATTTCATTGTTGGACTTAAATTTGAGTTCACTGGTTCAGAGTTTTAAAATCAGATGCAAAGTGTCAGAGAGAAGAGCATGTTTTTCCAAAGAGATCATGGACATGGAAGTGCTGAAAGTTACTGTATTTAAGTAACTGCGGGTGAAGTGGAAAATAAGAAGGAAAAAAAAAAAAAAAGAGAGAGAAAGAGAGAAAAATATCCTGAATATTAAGTAACAACTTGAAACACATTGAATAATAATAATAAAAACCCCACCATCTTATTTTATTTTTAAATAGAGATGTTGTTAATGAACCTGCCATCCACTAGAGCAAAGGAAATTACAAGAAGAGTAGACTTCCTTGAGCTATATGTAACTTGCCTTCATTGTCAATGTTCTTTTTTTTTTTGCTTGAAATTTCCATGCTTTCCCTAGATTTTAAATACACCGTTTAATCTTGTATCTGTTTCTCAGTGTTTAATTAGTGAAAGTTGCATGGTTCTACTGTAGTAATTCACCACCGTTGGGCATTGGCATTGTTGGTCAATTAGAATGTAATATCTAATTATGTAATATTAAAAAATGAAATCTTAATAGCCTAGGATTTCCTAGGAGTGCTGAACAGCTAAAAGCAGAAATCTTAAAACAAATGTTACTGTTCATGAAGAGTAAAGTATGAGCATCCCATTTAGTATATTGATTTGGATGATTGAATATCTGTCTTGATTGCAAAATTATGTCTCTTCAAGCTTGTGTATATTGTGAAGAATGGAGATATGGAAAGAGGTGGCTTATCAGTATTTTGTGCTTTCAGATCGAATCATATTTTTAGACATGACATCAAACACTGACAGTTGGATATATCACAAACCTCAGCCCTTCCCATTTGCAGTAATAATCCTCTCTGATTAGGACTTATATCTAGATTATACCAGAGATCAGAAATCATTTCTCAGTGAAGTGACATTTATACCATTTTGTGTTGTTTGTTTTTTGTTGTGTTTGTTTTTTTTTCAGCAAGTAGGAATTAACCCCCATTCAAATGATAATGAAGTGTGCATCCTACTGTTTATTTAAATACTATTCCTTATATATAGTTTTGGTTTTGCAGGAAGCGATATTTTATGCTCTTGCTTTTAAACACAACACGGTGAATGGACATTTTAATTTACTCTTTTCTTTGAAATTTGATGTCAAACCACTGCTGTGTATTTGATAATGACGGCCAATAAAATTCCTTTCTTTCAAATTTCTATAGCTTAAGCTTACAAATATTTATTTAATAGCAATGAATGTAAAGGAAAAAGTCAAGGATTAAAAGGGAAGTAGACCATTTATGTTAGGAAAATAAGAGAATATCTCTAATTATTGTTTAAGACTTTAAAATAAATGTGAAAATTTCCTCTGGCTCTAAAGGGAGTTTGGTTAGATCGTCAAAAATAAATCAGGCAAACTATTCCCAGCAAGCATGCACACTGAATAAACCAATCTCTGATTATTTAACACTATCTTTTCTAAAATAGAATGTTATTCATTTTCCAAATCCATGTTATCATGATCTAAAATCCATTTATCAGCATGCACAAGACACTGCATGTGTTCCTAAGACTTCACAGCCTGACTAAACTTAAACATTAGCAGTTAAAATCTTCACTAAATGCTAAAGTAAGTTTGGTATTAAGGCAATGTAAAGTCTGTAAAGTGCTTAGAACAATTAAGCTGTACAGAAGAGTACTTTCAACTCAAGCCATTCTGTGATTTTATATGTACAGCTGCTGAGATATTAATAATGCTTAGTGAATTCAGTAATAGAATGGAAATGGTAAATTTCATTAATTGTTCTGTAGTAAAAACCCATGAGCACATAACTCTCATCAAAGTTTGATATAACCCAATTAAAAATAGGATAAAACTCATCCCTTTGTCTTAATAAGCATGTTAAATTAGCTATGTCCTCCAAAGAAAAACATGCTTAGAAACAAATACCATAATGTTTAGGAGTATAAAGTAGTTATTTCTTGTCCCCTGCTATTTGTAATCTTTGATTAAGTGGTGTGAAATGGAGCTAAGCCACCCTGTTGGTGCCTTAGAGTGCTTCCATCTCCCCTGTGCACTCCAAATATGTCTGTAATGAGAGCAGGGCATGGCAGTGCTAATCTTCATCTTCGTTAAAAAATCTTTTAAAGTAATGCAAACTGTAAAAAATGGCTGTTGTTTATGCAGTCCCACAAAGCTGTAACTCTTACAGAAGCATGGATAAAAAGAAATAAAACATAATTACATGTATTTCTCACATGCTATGGTGAAAGTAATTGGAAGATGTCTTTCTGTCTCCAGATCCAGTCTGTTTGTTTATCTGCGTTTGTCTTGTTTTGTTTATTTTCCTGTCTGTGTATTTGTTTGGTTTTCAAGAGTTGCAGTCTTGGTGATAAGAGGTTGGACTGAAAAACAAAATGGGAGCAATTTCCATGGTTTGAAAGAAGTTAGTGGTCCAGTGCGTAGTCCTGCAGTTATCATAATGTAATTTCATATAGTATAGCAGTGAAAAATGGAGCATTCTCTTATTATTTCCATTTATGAAAGAAATAAGCATTCTAATATAAAAATGAAAATCTTAAATGAGTAGCAGTATACATTAATGTAGGAAAATACACTTTAGTAACCTTTTATTCAATATATATATATATACATATATAAATATTTCTACTTCTAATAATTATTAATGTTTCTCCATCCATTCCACTCTTCTTTTCCACTCAGTGATTCAAGCCACCTAAGTTTATACCCTTTGTTTACCTTAACCACTTTTCTGATTCAAGGGACATTTTCAATGATTTATGTAAAGAAGTCTTTAATCACTCTATTCCCATGTCACATAATGTAACCTATTTTTATTTTGCAGTGGAATATGAACATTTTAAATTAAAATTTAAAATTACTGCTATCACAGTCTGGACTTGCACTGTGCAGTTCCTCACTACACAGTGGATGCATGCAATAATCAGAATTGTGCTGCTGCAAGTACTGCCTAATAACTAGAAAGTACTTGCTTTCTATTAGGTAATTTTACCCGTTAATTAAACTCCTTTTAATAATTCTATTTAAACCTTGTTGCAGAAACTATTTCTTAATGTGTATATGGTTTGTTTGGGCTAGTAATTCAATTACTTATTGTTTATTAATAATTTACAGAGAAGATGTTCCTGTAACTTCCCCAGAAGCACTCTTAGCTGGTAGGCTCTACTGATTTCATGGCTTTTGCTTCTCAAAGAGGCTGCTGTTCCACTAGTGTAATTGGCAGAGCCCCATTGACTTCAGTGGAGCCTCAGCAATTCTTACCAGCACTTATTTGCATCATTAAAGGCATTTAAAAATCTGGTCTTGTAAAGAACAGATGATGTGATATTAAAAGAAAGTCAAGCTCATTGTTTCATGAAAATCCTTTGAAAGTCATCAGAGGAGGCAAAATTCCTCTCCTCCTGGATTTTCTTCTCTTTTCTGCCGGGTGAAGGACCAGAACTTTAAAGTTCCCACATGTCATTGGCATGCCTTGGTGAGACCCATCTTCCTCATTCTTCCCTCCCTCCTGTCTTTGAGGTTGGCTAACAACAGTTGAGAGTACTCTGCTCCAAAATCTAAAGTCAGACATCATTGTACTATTAACCACATATAATCTGGATTATTGATTTATCTAAATTTTTACTATTATTAAGAACAAGTTCATTTTTGATGCTTTGCTACACTTTATAGCAGAAAAGTGGCAAACAAAACAGTTTTCCTATTAAAAAGATTTATTTTTTCCAATTTTTTTCTTCTTTCAGTGTTCCATTAATAAAGCTTGATGATCACTGATTTTCTGAATGTAGTTATTTTAAGAGACATGTAGCGAGACACTAATTTTTGCTATAGAAGCTTGACGAGTAGCATTTTAATTATTTTATAAAGGCTAAAAAGTAATTCACAGAATACTGCCAAGTAGAGCAGAAACTTTATCTGAGCGTTCCATCATGCATGGGCAAAAAAACCAAAACAACCCAAAATGATTTCCTAAAGCTAAGCACTTAGACACAGCTTTGTTTGGTTGTCTCGCTAACAGACATAGTTCATACAGAATTTGACTGTCCAGTTTTCCCACTGAGGACATATACATGACTATAGATACAGATATACATGACTATAGTATATGCCATGTTTGCCACTCTAAGGTTGTTCATTAGGTCAGAGGTACTTTTGAGCTTACAAAAAGTGGGCAAATTTGTGGTGACATAGCTGTAAAAGGAGAATGATCAAATATGAGAACCCCAAACCCATATATTTTGGCTCAGATAGAGGTTTCTTGATGCAGTGTAAGTTGCTACAGGGATCCCAGTTCAGCATTGTGATGCAGTAATGAGACAGAGTGGTGCCATGATATAAGTACTTTGAACAAACATCCATGACTGAAGTAATGATTAGGCACATAATGTCCAGATTTAGAGGCACTTGCCAAAGTTCAAAATGTTTTAATTCCTTGCAGAACTGTTGGAACTGATGACTTTTTTTTTTTTTTTTCCAGAATTGGTGCAAACATCTGCCAAATACCACTGACACTTAATATACTCAGATCGTGAAGAAGATTTTAATCCTCACAATAACTCATATTTTCACTCTCAGCCTCTGGCTCTCCTGTTTGGGGAAGAGAAATATTCAGCAAGGCTGGTCAGAGAGGTTGGCTCAGTATCCAGTTCCAGTCCCTGAGGTGGGCGCTAATGGGTCTTTAAGTATGTAAGTACCTTCTGTTGAAGTGTATGACTTGCTTATTTAGTTCAGTGAATTATCCTTGGTTGGAAGACAAACACTTGACCAGACAGCAGAATGTCTTAAATGTTGATGAAATCTGCTATAATCCAGTAAGATTTTTTTATTTTTTTTTTCCCTTGGCAACTGCTTTTTTTATTACAAAAATATTTTTATGTGGAACATTGACAAAACCACTCCTGTGAGATCTGTTCTACAGCATCATTCCACTTGTCTTCCCTAATGGCCACATTCCTGTCCTCTGATAGTGAGGTGTCTATATTTATGGGTTATCTCATGACATTTCACGCACTTTCCAGCTTTAGCATTTGGTTCATAGTTAAAAGTTTGACTGTGAATTCTGCATAATGGAGCTGGCTAGTGGGAAGCATGACCTTTGCAAACTTAAGAATGGCCTCTGGCGAAGAATCTCTAATAAAAAAGTATCTCCAAGTTCCATAGGTTCTTGTGCCCAAGGCAAGAGTGAGCATCATTAAATTATTGAAAGGCGAGGAACAAAATATAGGTAGAGATAACACTGAGTGGGAATGGAAATGTAGTTTAAAAAAAAAATAAAAAAAAAAAAAAAAGATTGATTTTACTTGTGAGGCTTTTTGAATAAATATTGCATTTCTAAAAGATAGCATTGACTGAGGAGCTCTTTGCAGCTCTTTTTTTGGTTATTTTACTTATTTTCTTCTTCTTTGAAGTATTCTGCTATCACTCTTGGAAGTGATAAAAGCACTGGGTTGTAATTGTGAGCTTTTGTTTCTATTCAGTGGCTGTGTAACATGCCAGCTCAGTGCAGCTGCTATTATATGTGGAGACACGGCTCCACTCCAGTGCATGCCAAAAGCCACATTCTCAGTAGTGCTTTCATTGCCACAAGCCACAGATTTCCCTGATCCTGTTGGTAGTGGGGTCAATATGCAGATTCTCAGACGCTTCAGTAGGATTGAAGTGCTTTTACTATAGGTAAAACAGTTAAAATAATGAATGGATATTCAGAATCTTCCCTTCCCCTCATCCTATACTGAAG
Source organism: Coturnix japonica (assembly GCF_054131305.1). NCBI lineage: Eukaryota > Metazoa > Chordata > Aves > Galliformes > Phasianidae > Coturnix > Coturnix japonica. The sequence goes on along the minus strand of NC_140674.1, from coordinate 20,525,213 downwards.
AATGCTGTGTGTATTTGGAATGCCAGTGATGAAAGCATGGCTCAGATTATGTCTGATTTAATAAAAGTTATGTAATTAAAACTTAACACTCTCCTTAGAAAGCATTGCAAGTAGTACACAGAACTCCTAGAAAGGCATATGGTAGTGTTTCTCCCATGATCATGAACAAGCTTCTCTAAACTCTGGGTGTCAGGAGCATGACCTTTCTTGACTAAAAATGAGTTGGTTTCTGTCATGGAACATGGAACTAGATGGGTATGAACTAGCTGCAGCACTAGAAACAATGTTGGAGAGCAGGGTATTTGGGTACGATGCTTGTGAATAGCAAAGGATCTGCTGTTAGCTATTACAGATATTGTGTAAGCTCTAGGGATAAAGCCTAATTAAATATCCATAGGTTATGTAGAGCCTAATTAAATATCCATAGGTTATGCAGTGTCTTGAAACTCTATTTCCTAATACATGACCAGGGATCTTGATTACTCAAATGTGAATAAATATAATCATCACCACTATCATCACAGATTTCCTGAATAGCTTATCCAGTCCTCAGTTCTGAGAGCCACTTAGACTGCAATGGCTTGAATAAGAAGGATGGAAAGTGGCTCTTAGGGCCACAGATGTGATTCATTTGTAACACTGCTATTTAAGTTGCCCTACCTGTACTGTATCACACTGTTCTTTTGAAGGAACAAGTTGTTATGACTGCCAGAAAGTTTTCTGGAAATAATACAGATAAGCTAATACTTGTCATACAAAAATCCAATGTTTATAATAGCATAAGAGAATTTGTATTTACATTTTGCATTTTACTTACACACAGCAGATAGAATTGATTTCATGCTGCAGTCAATGCTTTAGCTGTGCTATCTTCCCTCTTGCAGGGTGAAGAAGTATTGTAATGGAGGCTGATACTCTTATTCTCTTACAGGGGATTTGTTACATTAGTTTCAATTTAGGAAAAAAAGCAAATGTGACATTAAAATACAAGCAAACCTGTAGCTAGATAAAGGCCTTTGTGCATTATGCCATTGGTAATGGGAAGAATGTGAACATATATTTGAGTTGTGAAACGTACATCATGTCCCAGAGATAGTTAAAAATACATAATAAATTCTTCCCTGGAGGGGCTTGTAAGTGGAGCCCTAGCAGGAGTGCGTCAGGGGTCCTTATGCAAAATGATTTTATAATGGCTGAGGAAGAAATTATTTATTAGTTCATCAGACATAAAGGAATAGTTAATGATAGCATTCATTATAATCTTTATTGTGGCACATAATTAGCAACTCTGCTTCTGTCTGAATGCAGTACCAGAGTGCGACAGGTAGAGGAACAAATAAATATGATTTATAATAATATTAAAATATAATTTTCCCCATCAAAAGTAATGTATACTAGTAGAGAGAAAGAGTAAATGTATTTAGCAGATTTCAGAAGATGATCCCCAAATGCGTCCTCTCACTATGTGTTGTCTCACTCCTTGAGCATTGCAGGGAAGGAGTGGAAGGAGCACAAGAGCTGTCCCACCCTCTGCTCTGATGTGAGAGGAAACAAATTAATTGTGGCTTGCATACAGAGGCTTATCAGGAGTGCTTCTAGGGGCCTGCTGCCCTAGGGTACATGTTTTGTTCTGCAGATGATCTCTGGTCTAATGTTGGCTGTCACCAGTGGTTTGCACTGTGATGTTGCAAGTACTCAAGTTATTTGAAATGAAGGGCTTTTTGCTCAGGCTGGAGAAAGAGAGGGATTTCCATTCACTTTGCACAAAGGGCAGATGTTAGTGCTGCCCTGCAACAAATCTTCCCTATGGGATGGAGAGGGAACTGCAAGGAGTGGAGGAGAAGAGGAAATTATGTCGATGTTATTTATAATCCTTCACTGTTCATGAAGGAAGATGATCTAGATCCTCTCCCTTATTTTCCCTCTTTACACATTATTTAGTTCCATTTCTTTTTTTTTTTCAATGAAATCTGTATTCCCCAACTGATGCTATGAAAGTTACAATAGTTACCAGGTTAAAAAGCGCAATACCTTTAGAACATTTTAGGCTTCTTATGCTGGATATTGCGTTTCTTTTCATGGTATTAGATGCTGTGTGTGAGACTGCACATTAGTTAATTTGTTGCATTTTAAAAATAAATTACTTGTTTTTTAACTGGAGATTATGCTTAGTGCACTTGACTATGATTTATGCTTGACAATGGATTGCTCTCATGCTACAATATAAATAGCAGTGCAATCCTTCTCACTTGGAGCATAAACAAATAGGGAACTCAAACTGTCTTTTACTTAAAAATGAATATATATTTTGAATTCATATGCTCCATACATCCATATTTTTTGAATAAAGAGGACTTAGACACACAAACTGTACCAAATGGAAACATTCTCACTGATTTCAGAATCTTTGAAGGAGAATTTAAGTGAATTTAGGAAGATATTAATTTTGTTTTGGAGATGGATGGGATTAAGAGGTCAAACTGGAAATTAACAGAGCAGAATGCAGCCTGAACTTGACAGAACAATCGCTTGTTTTCATAGATTTTTAGCAAGAAGGTGCCGTTATAAACATCATTTCTGACCTCCTGGGTATTGCAAGCCAGGAAATTTAATCCATGATTCTTGCATTAGAGGAAACTACTCTGCTCTGTTTCATAAAATGGTTGTCTTGTTTGTTTTGCTGGGTAATATTTTACTTTCTCAGGGTGTAGAATATCAGCCATTAGAAGCCACTCTTGGCTTAGTGTTCTGTAGATTTATTTTGAACATTTTGATAGGCATTGTATAAGCAAAGGCTTCATCAAACAAAAACTACTGAAAACAGCATAGTCACTGCAAATTCTATTCCATCACTGCACAGATCTTTTTTACTTTATTTTTTTTCTTCTTACAGAGAGATTTCTTTTATCTCCAGTGGCTGATCGCACTTAGACGCCCCCTATGCCTGGTTTTGCCATAAATCCAGAAAAATAATCCCCACTGTGCTGAAGTATTCACAAGACGAATATCACCACCGTTGTTTAAGGAATGCCACAAAAATGAAGGCGTGGAAATGTGTGGAGCTATAGAAGAAATGCAATCTAAGAAAACCACTTCCAGCTGATGAAACAGGAGATCAAAGTCTTGGCCAAAAGTCAGAAGGTAAAACAGGTGGAAGAAACTGCTGAGAAAGGTTCTTTATAAGAGCTTCACAGTCATTATAAACACACAGGTGTGTTCCCCACATACAGAACATCTCCTGACTGTTTCTGCATGTAGGGGCACAACTTCAGTGACTGTGTTTGTGTCTTCCAGTTTATTTGCCGCATGAGATATGCAATCTCAAAGAATTTAGGTAAGTGGATGATTTTATTTAATCACACGGTGTATTTAGATGTCAAGAAAATTTCTTTAGATAAAAGGCATGTGAAATTATGTCTAATAGATGCTATAGGATATGTTTCCAAAGAGTAAAAATAAGTAATTCCCATGATAAATACCCTCACGTTCCTTCTTCAGTCTCTAGCTGCAACCCTGCAATGAAGTAACTTTTCTAGATAACAGACCTTCTAAGCTGTTTTGCAGATACCATGTAGTAGAGCTTTAGTCTTTAGCATCCATTTCAGATGCTCAAGTTCTTTTAAGCTTTTGTTGGTTTCAAATAACATCGCTTCTTGTGGCACTGTCAGCTTGTCTGCATAACTGCTGTGTTCAAACATTGTGTTTTATGCAGTCTGATTTGTGCTGTCCACACTTGTGGAAGAACTTTCTTCTGTGGCATTTCTGCAATCACTGCTTCATCTTAATTATAATAATAAATAATTTGCAAATGGTATTGAGGTGGAAAAATAAACAGAGTAAAAAGAAAAATCCCCGATAAGTGCATTACCAGAAAGACCCACTATTGGTTGTGTCATCAAACATTAATTTTGCTGGATTTTTAAGAACAAGCATTTCACACCAAACAATGTATTGCCTGACTGATGCAGTGAAATACCCAATGAAGGGTGAGCTCTGTGTGTTTTACTTCTGGCTTATGTTTCCAGGTGAGTTAATAAAAACTCATTTCAGTTAATCTACATCCATTGGGTATTGTCTGTGTGTCTTTGGGGCTGAGTGATGCTTTGGTCATGTCCGGGCCACGCTAGCAGAGCTTAAAGCTTCTACTGTCCATGAATTAGAAGAATCAATCTCTTTGAATGCGTTTTAAATTGATCCTTGATTCGACCACACAGCTCTTGGATAAGGTACCCTACTATTAGTCAATTTGACTTGGAAAGATGATGATCCAAATTAAAATGGAAACCTGACCTATATTGAGCAGCTGCAGTCTGCAGAGTGATTTTATTATTGTTATTATTATTATTAGTGTGCAGCTCTGTTTGTGAAGTCCTTGCAGTGAATACTAATGTCTGTGCCCAGGGCTGTGTCCAGAATTCCTAATTCAGGCATTTGCATTAACGATCAGCAGCCTGTAATATGGCCTTAATCCTGGCTTCAAATGGCTCAGAATCTCTAGCACAAAATGCTTCTGTATCCCCTGCTTATAAGAATTTAGCAAAGACTAACAGTTACACAAAAACTGCCTGGTAGCTTGAGGGGACCAATTTTCCTGCATCAATGGCCTTGTCAGTTTTAATCGTAGTTTGAAGTCACCACAAAAGATTTGAAAATGTACGGGTTATGGGTAAGGTCCTGCATTCCCAAGGGCAAGGGTTACATTCAGACACCTGGCTGGCAAAGGGTGGCTTCTTGTGTATTTGCCTGCCAGCACACAAACAGTGTGGCATCACTGCATATCTCTGGGTTGATGTAGCACTGGCACATTTGCACAAGTGACCAGTAAGGAAAGGTATTGAATGTTTGGCACATAATTACTGATTTTGATTCATTTTAAGCCAAATTTCTGTAATTTATATGAGTATGGAATAGATGAAACCTTACTGATGTATCTCAGGTGTTCTTTCTGTATTTCTTACCATTGAAGGAAAAGTGAGTTTAGTCTTATATTCCAATAATTACCTGTGTTATTAGTAAGAGAAAACAATGCATCCTAGATGTCAAATATCTTTTGGTTTCAGACTCTCTCTCACATGCAGTTTTATGACCAAATCCCATTTCTAAATTCAGCAGATTTTAGCCAATAATTAAATTTTCGTGGCTAAATTATAACTAGCCACTTCCCCTTATCCCTTGCCAAAGAAGATTTGTAATGGGAAAATTGACAAGTCAGGACACTTACAAATTTATATCTGAAAGCTCCATTGTGTCAGCTTCTTCAGAGCAGACTTAATGTGATTGCCTTGTCAGCTGCATCAATAATAGAGGGCGAAGATCAATCTGTAATGAAGGCAGATGAGATAACTTTTCTAAGTGTAGAACTGATTCTTCCCCAGTAACTGGAGTTGCAATTACAGTGGTCATGCTGAGTATTGCTCTTGAAATGCCCTGTAGACTTGTAGTTTGGAATAGCCAGTGACAAATAAAATTCAACTACCATAGCAACACATTACTCATGAAGGCTTGCAAAACAACTAGGTCATATTTTGGTGTTTTAGAATAAAACTTTTAGCTCTAAAATATAGAATGTGCTTCATTATATTTTTCTTTCAATATTGCTAACAGAATTCTACTAGCGTAGGTGTATATTTTTAGAAGAACAAAAATGATTGTAGATCTGTCATTGAACGTAACTGTCATCTTCCATGTTTTATTTTTTTCTGCGAAAATTCCATATTTGTAATGAAAAATAGTTGTGTTCTTTTAATATGGTCTGCACTGTGACAGCCACTTGGGTGGCTGCTCCTTATCTATTTGTTTATTTATTTATTTTCCCCTTAATATCCTAGAATATGTCCTCACCCGATACTTTCTCCAATGATTTTTGGTAGACTTCTGCTTCTTGTTGCTGATTATCCTATTTTGAATTTGTCTTTTGCACCATGATGTTGTGGGCAGGCTACTCTGGGATTTAGATGAACTGTCAAATAATAACAATGAACATTAAAAGCAAATTGCTGAGACACCACGAGGCACAGGCTGGAGGTGATCTCCATAAACAAGTCAGAAAATGTTTTAAAGAAAGTAATGCATTCAGTTAACTGAGGATGAGTTGATGGAAGTCTGAGTGATTTTAGAGGAAAAACAACCACATCCATCAACTTGTTTTGAATGAGTGATTTATCTGTTTGGATTTGGAAGCACAGCCCTTTGCATTTGAACAACTCGCTTCTCATTTCCCTTATGATGAAAAGTGATTTTAAAAGGCAACATTCAAAAAAACCATGGCATTAAAATGGTACAGGTTCACTGATGTTGTCCCTTGTCAGCTTTTAATCCAGCATGTCTGAGCAGTGCTCCCACCACTATCATATTGCACACCTTTATTTTAAGGTGTTGCTCTGAGCTCCCCACTGGCCGCGTGAAGCTCTCACCTCAGCAGTCAGTCCCTTACAGCAACACCAGGTAATGTCTTTTAGTTTGACTTCTGGGACACATCCTTGTCTGGTAATGACATATGAAGGGGGAGCATCTCTGGGTTCAGATGTGATCTACAATTGAGCACTGCTGGGTGAAAGTGGTTTCCAGATGAAAGTAATCTCTTATTGAACATAGGGAATATTCAAAACTATTATCACTTAAATGGAATATTGCAGCATGATGCTGAACTTCAGTGGGGTGAAAATCAGTAATGAGAACTATCTTAGCTTTCCCTGTGCCTGCCTTGGAGAGGGAGCAGCAGCTATCTAGGGCACCTTGGAAAGCAATAAAAGCAAATTAGTTGATGAAATTGTTCTCTGTTGTGCGCAGTACAATTTTTTCTTCAGTAGTGAGTCTATGTAAGGGAGGAATGAATGCCTGAAAATAATGTTAGACCCTCTCACATCAACACAGGAGAGGTTTTTCCAGGCAATGTCTTTAAGGCTGACTTCTGGAAAAGATCATCTGATGGGATTCAGCATGCATTGATGAGTGCCACAGGGCTAGCTGAGGGCTGAACTTTTGTTCCACAGATATTGCCAAGACCTGGGGCTAGAGCCTTCGCAGCAGCAAAGATCAATTAGAGGCAATGATCTCTCTAAAATCAGTAGTCTGCAGGAGGACAAGAGGTTAATTGCTGCAAACAAGTAATAACAGAGTAATAAATGTTGACAGTGAGTAAGTATGTACTTCCCCACCCATGCTTAACTTAGTGTAGTCCCTGCAGACAATGTCATAGGCTTTTGGTACCACATCTGTCCTACAAATCCCTCTACTGGTGTGGTTAAAATGCTCAGTGCTAGCTTGGAGGATGGCCATGATGGGCAGGGTGGAAAGGAGGAGCTCAGTTCCTCACTGGAAGAAGGGATTGTGTAGGAAGGCTAAAACATTTGTATTAGGGTCTCCTGTAAGGCAAAGAAAGTCAATACAAAGACTACCTGGTCTTCAGTGTGTTGAAAGAGTTGAAGAGGCAGCAGACAAAATTGATTTGTAAAAGTCTTCTTCTAGGCATGTCTGGCAGTAAGAGCCATGCAACACTTAACAATTTGATTACGCTTCTCACAGACCTGTTTTTAAGTTTTCTTTAGCGGCTCTCAGAAGTCTGATCTGTGCACTGCCCTTATACTGAAATGGCTTTCCATGGGAGCACTTGCAGTTAATTTCCTGATACTCTGGATTAAGAACAAACAAGATTTCTGACCGCCAAACTGTCTTTAATTACATAGAGCACTTTATGCAGCCATGCATAATTTAAAAACACTGCTTCATTTTGGGAACTGGTGTTTTACAGTAGCAAGCCTTCAGAGTGGATGTCAATTTAACACAAAGTATGTAAGTGTTTAAAATAAAGTGAATAGGAGCTCTGTCATCTGAGCTATTTCTCCCATGCATTCCTTCAGAAAAATACTTGTCCATTGATGTCCAACTCCAGACACTTCATTATTTCCATGTTTCATGCTCCATATACAACAGCAAATTATGTCAATTGACTCCATTTTATTTATTTTGTGCCTTAGTTGGAAGTGATGAAATTTTGTCACAGCCTAGTGAAAGAGCACAGAAATTGGACTGTAAAATAGAGGGATTTTTAGACAGGTTTGGCATGGATAGGAGACTGCTTTTTCAGAAACAATTCTTATTTAGATTTTCAGATATTAACAAAAAAGCCTGAAATGTTAATCAGTGAAGTCCTTAAAGCCTAGGACCATAGATACAGGAGTTTGTAGTGAGAAATGTCCCTGAGAGCTGTCTTCAATTCAGCCTTGGAAGCGTTACAGTGAGACTGACACACTCCTGAGCCCAGACCTATTTATGTTCTTGGACTCATGGATATGTATCTGAACAGATTCTGAACTGATATAAAAATTACACATTTCCATTTTTGTGACAATCAAAAGACTATATACATATACATATATACACGTATATATGTATTTTTATATATATATACATATATACTTATATATGTGTGCATACACATATACACATATATGTACATATATGCATACATATATGCATATACACACATATATACTATATATATACACACATACATACATATATATATATATGTACCTATATATATATAAATTCAGCTATGTAGATGAAGGAAGGGAAAATGTGTTACATCTGTGACTCAAAGGGAGAATAAGTGCATGATGGAGTCATGGAGTCATGGCCTGATGAGCTTAACTTCTCCAGGTGACAGAGCACAGAATTCAGAAATGTAATCACTGAAGAGTTGTGAGAGTCCTGATTTTCTCGTTCCTCTGTGGAGTTTTTGGATGAATATAAGTCTATTGTTCTCTCTGAAAGAATGCCTTACTTCTAAAGGCACTGCAGGAAGACTTCTGAGCTGAGCATCTTCTGATCAGATGTTCACAAGAAAGCCACTTGCTTTTCTATTAAGATAAGTTATAATTGTGCACCTTTTGAATATCTTTGAATGAATTTCTTCAGTAAATAAAAACTACTTTTAATTTTTAATACATTATGAAAGAATTCAAGGAGAATAACTGAGAGTCATACCTGTTAATGCTAAACAAGTTTTACTGCTTTTATGATTTCAATATATTTAATGATTTAAAAACAAATACATTATTCTGGGGTGGCCACACTGATAGCTAGTGTGTTGCTGTACTCTCTCCTGCAGACCTTGTGTAGTTCTGTTTCTGTCTTGGCTGTGTTTGCTTCTGTTGTATGGAAGCCAAAATAGGGAAGTGGTACATGGAAAAAATAAGGCAAATGAAGCAGCATACCTTTATTTCTTACTCTATGAGGCCAGTGGCTCCCACTTCCCAGTAACTGCAGACCATGCTTCATCAGGTGTTTCAACAACTCTGCCTATTGCTTTCATTTGCTATCATCTGGAGAGAAAAGGGGGGAAAAAAAAAAAAGAGAGATTGTGTGTCTCTCTGTATAATGCATTTACAAATACAATTATCATTAAATATTCCATTAATTAGCAATGAGTTTTTTAGTGTTGGTTTCCTATGTAGGACTGCAGAATCCAGCTCTGGGCATGACAGGTCTGTCCAGTGTGAAAAGTAAATGAAAAGCTCTGTGGACTTGTGGCTTTACAGTCCTTTTCTTACAGCTTAAGTTTACAAATGCTACCATCAGGAAAGTAGCTCCTGCTTCAGCTAAACCAATTAGGACAGTAAAGCAGGCCAGTTTGTAACAGGCAGTCCTGAGTAAACTGGAATTAGGATTAAAAGAGGATATCCCAAAGAGGATTAGACCTAAGTGAATATGGCTTTCACATTCTTAGGGTGGCTTAGGGTGTCACAGTGTACTGTGGTTTAAGCCCAAATTGCCAGATTTTGTTTTGTGTTACAAAGTAACGTGAGTCCCAAGGAGAAAACTGGGCAAAACAAGGTTCTTCTGGAGCAGGAGGCATCATCTTATTTTATATCTCTTCCCATTCTAGCTAGCAGACCAATAGCTTGGTATGCTATTTTTAGGGACTTTCCCTCTTTATTAATGCAATAATGCAGCAAGATAATTACACCATATTCCTTATTTTATTTCCCATTCTGTCAGCAACAAAAGATGCTGTAGAGTAGATTGTAAAATAAGACTTGAGGGGTCGCTTCTTTAGCTCTGCCCTGCAGGGTGTGGAGCAAAGTTATAGAGCAGGGCAAGGGTAGGAAATTAAGTGTGCTCATCATTGGCTTAGATCTGCTGTGTTCTATATCAAAGGTAGTTTTAACATAGTGAGAGCAATTCTGCCCTCTTTTGCAAATGCTCTCAAAGTGTAGGGCTTTTTAAAATGTGAATATATGTCTAAAGAAAAGACCTGAAGTGGCAGTAAGGCTTGATGGCAATGTCTGAGATGATCACAGTAATGGCTCATACTTTTTACCTCTGGGTCACCACTCCAAATCCAGTCTAGGTCATTAATGATGCAGAGTCACTGCCATCTTGTGAATGTCATCAACTGACACTCGAAATGTTAAGTATCCTGTTCTACAATCAATACATAAAAAAATCTATGCATCAGTTTTCTCTGTGATCAGTGAGTAGCTCATTGAATCATTCCTCACTCAACCTCTAATTTTATCACCCCTCATAAAAGTCATCAGCTGTCAAGGATATGTCAATATCTCATGGCTAACCAGTCTTCATCATTTGAGAGATCATGGTCTGTAGGATGAACCAAATAATTTATTTGTCTTGAGTCCTGTATATATGTTACTTATTGTCATTGTCTTATGTTAACAGGAAACACATTTTCCCTTTACTTAAATGTTGAGGATTTTCAGTGCAATGGTTATTTACAGCCAGGTAAATAAGAGGTAAATAATTAAAATCAAGCAATAATTTTCATCTTAAGCAATATATTGTGTCCATCCTGTGTTTCAAGATATGAAAGACTGTGACTAGTCTGATTACAACAATGCTACCATTTATAATCCAAGTAAGTATAAGAAAACCTCCTTAATAATATGCCAAAATTTGATATATAGAGAGTTATGTATTTCTATCATCCCTCTGGGTCCAAATATCAACAGTTCCAGTCTTAAAGAACAGTTTAAATAACAATGTTGCTGTCCTGTTGTAAAAGTCCCAGCTGAATCTGGTGTCATTTTGTAAAGGTGAAACACCTGTGGGCCCTTAGGTCACACTCTGTTGCCTAAGAATGACTAGAGGAAAGGTAGCTGCTAACAAACATAAGGAAGGAACTGAGCAACATTTAGGTCATTAACAAATAATAATATATTTAAAGCACGAGTTCTTAAAAGACACCAACATAATCATGATCAACACTAATAAGATTTCTGTATTTTTTTCATATAAGGAAGTCTTTCTCCTCTCTTTCTTTTCCCTTTTTCTTTTCTTCTTTGTTTTTGGAGACCCATAGTGATTCTGAAGCCACTTCTTAATGGGATTATTTTCTCAGCCCTTAGTTTTCCAATTTCTTTCCCTCTTAGCACCATTTCTGCAAAGACTTGATGTGGTTAGAGCGATTGCCTTTACAGAACTCGAGCTTTTCCCATTCCAAGTGCAAGCCAGGCTGAAAATGGAGAGCTAACATAAACCTTGTTCCAAATTCAGGTTGTGAACCAGATGTCAGCTGTAGGAACTAAAGGGCATTTGAGGTAAGTGAGTTCTTCCATTGTCATATAGAACAAAACCATTTTTAAAGTAGAGGGCAAGATCTCTGTGCAAAGCGATACTTGGAAAATCATTTATGAGTTCAGTTGTGCATGCAAAATAAGGTTAATATCTGTGCGCTTTGATAACTAGGCCTCTAGGTAACAATTCCCATGCATGCATAATGTACAGTTTCTGTAGGACTTGCACATATGCATATGTTATAAACAGAAAAGAGGATGGGTAGATGGATCCATACAACTGCTCTTGTTCAAAAAACTGTGTATTAAAGAGAAAGTGTATTTGGCCCAGAGTAATTGAAATAACTTTCTAGTCTTAATAACTACTGGGTGTTTGCCTTCAGGTACAGAAAAAAAAAGAAAAATCACTGCTGCTCAGTGAGCTGCTGCCACAGGATCACATGCTTTGGACCTGAGGTCCTACTACCAGTGGCAGAAGTCTTACCATCTATACAGCCTCAGTGAGCTGATAATCTGTGCAGTGCTTCTGATTGGGTCCCAGGAAGTACATATGTATGTGCAAGGTGCTGATTGAGAAAAATGAGAGCAGGGTTGCAGGAGGAGAGTGGGAGTGCTAAGGCAGAGCTATGAGAAAGTCTACTTCAACCAGGAATTGCCATTGTCAAGTAAGTCAAGTGTCTTAGAAGCATCAAAGTAAAGACTGCTGAAGATGTTTGATTCTGTATTGTGGATCAGAGGAAATGTGACAGTTTGTCTTGGTAATGCTCACCAGAATGTTTTTCGTGATATTGAGAACTATTTTGCCTGAAGGCATGAATTTCAGATGAGTTGTATTCGAATAATATTGAGATGTGGGGCTGAATCTCAGGGAAAAAAAAGAAGAGAAGGCAGAGAAATTTTGTAATGTAGATAAATAGAACAAAATGGGATCTACATGAGAAGTTTTATTAAATTTGGAATTGGCTTTTGGACCAGAAAGATAGAGCTAAGTAAAAGCATGAAGTTAACTAAGGGAAAAATGAGTTTGAAGCAGGAACAGAACTCATATTCATCTTTGCCAGAGCAGCAGGAGGCTGACTGTGACCTTGAGCTGCTGGACATGCCATTTGCAGGAATGACTTGCATTGGCCTAGGAGAAACTTGTGCAAATGCAAAAACTGCCTTTATGAAAGAGCACATAACCCAAAACTGCCATAGACCATGTGCTGCCATTTACACTGTTATTCAGTCTAAGAAACTGAGCAAATGAGCTGCCACGGATCCCAGGCTCCTGAGGCTGACATTTCTAATATCTTGAGTAGCTGTGGTCTCTCCATGCCTAGCAGAGGTTAATTGAACGCATCGCTGGGATGTTACCCTTTTTGGGCTGAGCTGGTGGAGGGGACTTCTGTAGGTCGTTCAGCACAGCCTGCTGCTCCATGCTACGTGCTTCGTTGCTGATGGTCAGGCATTTATCCTTCACTGCTAAGTGCTAAAGGAGATAAACAGTGCAGTAAATGTATGCAGAATAGTCTGGTGGCACTTTCAGGGAAAGAAAAATAAACAACAACAAAAAAACAGACATGCAAACCTCTTGTTTAGGCACGCTTTCCATCAATAAGATATTCTGTAGCACTTTCTTGCAGGTATACTTCATTGTGATGATTCCCTATGGGCTCATTTTTTCTGCTCCCAAAACATATTTTTTTCCCTTCCTGTCCATTTGCAGGCCCTGTATCTCTTACTGTTTTTCTTTTATAGCATCCTGTTCCTTATGTCCAGACTCTCTTTTGCCTTTCTCCCCTGCCCCCTCCCCCTAGTTAACTGTAATTATACGCCTTTTTAATGAATTTTAATTCGGTTTGGTATGTTTTTATGTGACTAACTGCAATCCCTCTGCTGGTCTAATTTCATATAGTGTATTTAATTGAGTCCCTTTCTTCAAGTACACAGCTCGCAAAAATGTGTGTGTCAAACCTATTCCCTAACTATAAATTGCGTTTTATTCCCAGTTTTCTGATTAGATTCTTATTTGCATTACATTAATTTTTTTCTCCACTAAAATCCTGTCACGTACAGTTTAACCACTCCAGCAAATTAATTCCTTCTATATTTAATGCCACATGCAGAAAAGCCTTCATGGATCTCCAAACTGTTCATTTCAGCCATTCTAAAATTAGTTCCCTCTTATTAATTGGGGAGTCATTGCATTCTTGAGAAGACAGAAAGCTCTTCTGCAAGCCACTGCAAGCCACATTAACTGGACAGATGTTCTGAAATAGGTTAAATATTACCCAGTAAGCACTGATACAGCTCATCAGTCATGTCACTGCAACAATCACTCTTTCCATAATCTAATACAAGCTAAGAAATGAGAAAGGCAGTCTAGGAAGTGATGAACTCATGTTATAGACAATAGTTTTCTGTTTAGAGTAGATTCATGCCTTAAAATACCTGGAACGATTTCATCATCTGTGATTAGAGGATGACCCCCTGCCCCTACCTTGTAACTATCAGCATTGCCATGCAAAATGATGGGAACTGATGATGGTGTCTAAATTATTGCTGTTTTGCAATAGAGCTGTGCAATGAAATTCATTGCCTATTTACAGGTGGAGAAAGAAAAGAAAGAAGCTATCTGGGCAAAATCATACTGTGGACACTGGAAACATGGCCAAAGAGTAGATTAAAGCTTTCTTTCAGGACTTTGGGTCTCCCCAACTTAACTACACCCTGCAAACTGTCAGCTCATTAACTTGGCCACCTCCGTCCCGCTCTTTAAATGTTTTGTTTACAGCCTCTCAGATGGGATTAGGAGATCTCAGGACATATATTTAGATATGTCAAAATGAAGAGACTTATAAAAGCCTAGGAGCAGACAAGATGCATCTCGCAGACAATCGCTAGTGTTTCCTTGTTAAATTCTTCATTATAGTTTATGCCATGTCAGTAGCTACAGGGTGATAAAGCAAATGACACAGGTATCCTGACAGCCAATTTCAATGACCAGAAGGCAAAAAATGCCAAGTCCCCTTTCTTTAACAGCTAGATGAATGATGTTTGATCAAAGAACAGAATCTAAGCATCATGGTACTTACCTAGCCCATCATGAATAGCCTCAGGAAATAACTGCAACTCTCAGTTTTATAAAGAGATGTTCAAGACCATTTAATCTTTTTCATTCCACTTGAATTCTTAAGCCTTCCAAGACCAATCGCAGCATGTGCAGGCAAAATCCCAAGCATTTAAAATCATGTACACAAAAATAGAACTTGAGCAATGCATTTTCAGTCTTTAATTCTTGGGTCCCTTTGACAAGGTTGCTTGCTGAGTCAGTACTTTTATTTTCTTAGCCTGATGATTGAGGCTTCTGTTACCTGTGTGTGGCCAAAACAAGCTGTGACAGCAGGCTTTAAGACAAAGCAGTGAAGTTTAGGATGTCTGTGGGCATCTCAGTATATGTTCACATTTAGTTCCAGAACTATGAGGCCCAAATACTTGATTAGATTTGGGGATGGGATGGTATTGCCTGGAAAAGTTGGCTTCTAGGTCATTATTTTTACTGTTAATGAAAAGTGTCACTTTCTTAAGGATCACTTTAACTTCATGACAGGGAATCATTTTCTTGTCTTGGGAAGTTCACTGTTACAGAGATAATGGGGCAAATGTTACAGATATCCTTTTGAAGAATGCCATGGCAGAGATCTGATGAGTGTGAGTAGCTAAAAGAGACATTTAAGATTTCAGACTTGCAGCTGTGTAAAAAGCCATTGATTCTGATTGCTCCTTAATGACAACAGAAATGCTTGAAAGGTAAATGTTGGAAAAAAGAAAAAAAAAAAAAAGAAAAAAAGTATTTGTTTTTATTGATAAAGCCTCCTGTGTACTTTACATCTCCTGTTAAGAAGTCAGACTTGTCACTGAGAGCAGTGAGATCAGGAGGGTCAGCTCGATGGGAACTGCAATTTGCTTCAAACTGATGAGCAGTTCTAGCAAAAACTGGAAAAAGTCACCTTTGAAAGCTACATAAGATCTAAGAGAAAATGCATTATGCTATCAAAATATAGCAGTCCAGTGCTATATTTGATGCTATAATGGACAATGATGGCATTGTTGCAACAATTGCTTCCCTTTATTAACTACAGCACTAAGATTATTATGCTTCTCCTTTGAAACTAAATGCATATCCATGAAGTAGTTCTACAGAGAAGTTCAGAAGCTGTTTAAGCAATTTTCACTACTCAGAATTTCTGTAATCTGATGAATCTTACCAACCATGAGTTGATTTCAAAGTTTCCTATACTGGGGGAAAAAAAATTAACCTTGTTAATCTTACATAAATGTTGCTGTTGTAATTGGTCTCATTGAACTTCTCTGCAACTGTGTGCAGTGGCATTCACTTTTATGAGATTTTACTGTCTTCTTTCTTTTATTGCATCTTTCTCAGCAGCCAAGTCATGAATTCTTTAGCCACTCAAGTCAAGCTTGCATAATGTGGAAAAATCTGTATATGTTTTGTTTACAACAAAGCCAGGTAATAAATTAATTAAATCATGGTGTTGAAAATAAGAAGCTTTCAGCAGTGTTAGCATATTTTGATTAGCTGCATGATCAATAAGAAGTAAAAATGGAAGAATAGTCACAAAATCTGTTTAGGTTTATGGTTTCCACAAGCATTTCAATTTTCATGAAAGTTGCAAGCAAACAAGACCTTTGAACCACTTCAACCTACTTTAGATCAGAAACTACAGTCTCCATTGGGATTTCTGTATTTTATTGTTCTGTCAAAAATTAGGTGAGAAGAATTGCAATAGAATGAGAGACCTGAATTAACAAAAAACTTGTGTGTCTTATGTGTTACAGAAATAAATTTCCCTGGCTCTAAACAAGCATTTTAGAACCCCCAGCAGGATTTTGATGTTAGCTTAAGGAAAAGTAAATGTTTGCTCGGCTCCATCTTCAAACACTCTCAGCATTTTGACCACCATGTGTAGCACTCATCTGAAGTCTTCCCATGCTACTTTTAACTCCTCTGCTTCCATGGTATATTGAAATGAATTATACAGGTATGTGTGATTCTTTTTGCCTGATTTTCGTGGCAGCTGACCTCAGCTGAGGTCTATGGGATTCCTAACAGGTGAAAAAGGACTTGGGGCTAGAAGAGACTGACTTGCGCTTCAAGTTGTGACGTTCTCTGTAGTTGCAGCAACTGGGTAATATATGCTTGGACCATTAAAGGTCTGCAGCATATCCACTATTTACAGTTCAAGATCACACAGGTCAGGAAATGTTCCCAAAAGCTCTGTTGCAACTGTGGTACAAAAGGCCAACAACCACAGGAGAAGATCAGGGGAGATGAAGGGGCTTGTCCTCACACTGTGCCATTGTAATGGCAGGGAATATTCAGGTGTCCAAATGATCTGAGAAAGGTCACAGAGGGTAGAGAAATACTTGTATGATATTTTCTTTCCGTGCATTACAGCAGGATTTGAGATGTCACTTCTTAGAGGAAATCACATTCAGACGTAAAGTCCTTTATTGAAAATCAGAACATTTGGATCATGCAAGTAGCTAACTGATGTGCCCGGAACATTTTCCATTCTTCCTGTTTTACTTGACTGCACTTAAACCAATTTTATGTGCCCACCACATCAACAGCTTCAAATGTGTAGTGTGAATTTTCATCCAGCAGGATAAAACTGATATCTTTTATAATGACAAAATTATTAAGGCAAGTATTATAGAAATGAATATAGTTACTGTATTTCTTTGGAACAAAATTATTTTAGCATTACCCCTATGATGGCAGGGCACAGTAGACGACCTTCTCTGTACTTTCAATTGAAACCAGAATCTAAATTTACAAAAAAAAACTTTCTGTAATTCATTTGGGATTGCATGGCTTCTTGGGTCTGCCCATTACACACTGCACTACATACCCTGCATTGCTGTGAGAAAGATGAGGAGCTATGTTCTCCAAAACTGCTTGGTCACATTGCAGGGGAATGGAGTTTCTCGCAGCATAAACCACTGCTCAGTGAGTTACAGCCTGGCCCCCAAATAGTAAGCCAGTCCCTGCCGATCTCCTTCACCAGAGCATCACCTAAAGATAGACAGGAAGATATATAAGAGCATTGCTCGGTGCATGGGTTTTATCTATTTATTTATTTATTTTGAAAACTGATAACTGTGTATATACATCAAACTACCCCCGCACACATGGAGAGTGGGTATTTGATGGCTCCACTTCAGAGCACAGCTCCTACAGGAGGCTAGGGAGAAAGGTATGGCTACAGCAGAAGTAAATTAATTGAATGCCATTTGCACAACACATCTTGTGTATTCTTCAGTCAAAAGCCTAAATTAGGTAACGTTATTTGTTTGCTAATCGTGTCCTAAAACATGCTTGCAAGCTTTTATTTTTAATTGAATTCATTATTATATTGCAAGATAGCCAGTTTTAAAATAAGGTGCTTATTAAATCTAGTAAACATTGCATTGTTGGGAGAAATAGTTGTGTAAGCAAGACGTGTTTAGCAGTACTTTTCAAGAGTATGGATAGGAACTTCTATTAGAGAATTGTTGTGACTTAAACACAGAGTGGTGGATACAGAGAAATCCGCCACCAGGGGCCTTTCTGCTGCACCTTTCTTCTTGATTTTTCTTGACACAAAGCAGGAAGTTTTCAACTGAAATTTCCATGTCTGGGTGTCTAAATCTAGGTGCTAGAGTATCCCGATGTCTCAGAGGAAAGTGCAGTTGTGTTGGGATGCCTTTTTCCTCACTAGATTGGATCAGAAGGAGGTTTTCAGGTAACAAAATGTGATGTAATGATATTTGAGAAAGGACCATCTTTCACAGGCTCAGGAGAAAATCAACTGAATTCTAAACTGGGAAATTACTATCCATATTTTATTAGCTGAAGTAATGATGGAAGAGAGAGATTTAAATGGTATTGCCTAAATCTCAAGGTAATTTATCCAGTGGTTGACAATGTTCAGTAGAAGATACCTCTAGTAAGTATGTAAATCAAAGGAGAGCTAGGAAAGAAAAGCTGCATAGCTTATATAATATGATTCCTGAATGGGAGTTACAGATGTTTTAGCATAAGTATGAAATTATTGGAATAAGTGAGACGTGGCTGAATGAGAAAAATGATTGGGGATTTAAAACATCAAGAAATTACTGAAAGGATGTACAAAATGAACAGAGACATGGGAGTGCTATTGTTAAGGGCTTATGGAGGCTTGCATAGAAATTATACATACATACATATATATATATATATATATACACACACATGATACGGCAGAGACTGTGCATTGAGGATAATGGTAATGGAAGCAGACAGATAGCTTTGGCCTTTTTCTCAATCTCTAGCAAATGAAAGTCAGGAAAAGGTTTTATAAATATGATTAAAAGGTTAATGCATTAAATACTGATTGATACAGTGCATGCTTATAAAGGACAAAATTCTTACACGGTTGTGTCTCTGGAATTGTCAGTTCAGTGGGAATAGCTGCAGAATAAAATACCACAGAGGAAGTGAAATCAATAAAACATGCCTCAATCTCTCAGATGCAAATTTAGTATTATCCTTACTTGCTTGCTTAAGAAAATGTCAATATACTGTATTAAAACAATTAGTTCCAGACCTGTACCAAGCCATTTCCTGGCTTAGAGCAGGAGAAAGGTGTTCAGATCATGAAGGCTCCTAAGTTCCTGGCCATTCTTGCTAATATTTATGGACGTGTTTCTCCCAGTGAGGGAGTCATGAGTTCTTGCTTGAAATCTCTTAGTTTTCAAGTCTGGCAGATACTTAAAATAATGTTAGTGCCAATAATGGTAGTCTGTCTTCATGTTAGTCTGCCTTCATGTTGGTCTGTCACTTTGTCACTTGCTAGAGAAGTTATCTTTTTAATTCATCTCAGTGAGAAACTTAATTGGCTTCTGTTTTGTAGACCATTTTCTTCATATTCTTAAAATTATTATTTACATTAGTTTACACTTTCATTGAGTTCAGTTGTTAGGATAAAATCTATGTATATAAGTGTGTATATACATGTGTATACATATACACAACCACATCACTTGTCTGTTATAGGTATGCAAAATATAAGTTGTCCCTTCATAGGACTTATTGGGCATAGAGGCACAGCTTCATGCCCAGCCACTCTACATCCTGGTGCAATTAGATGCTCATGATTCAGAACTTCTTACTGCACACTGCTTGTGCTTTCCTGTCTCAGACTGATTTTCCAAAATCATAACTGTTCCCTAACTCGTGAATAAATGTTTCTAGTTGGCATGGTGATAATGTTAAACTTCCTGGAGTGTCAGTTGTCCAATATTAGTGTATTTTCATGTGCTTAAAGTTCTCATTTGTGCTTCCAAATGTTATTTAGGAACAGACAACAAACAGTACAGCAGATCTGTTGAATTGATTCGGTTCCCATGTGTGAGAAAAAGCTATTAAATACAGCCATTGTCAGCTAGCAGGTGTAAAACTACAGTATTTGGTTCAATTTAGCAATCTTACAAAAATTTGGGCTTATTCTATGGGGTATTGAAAAGGTAAAATTGCAAAGCAGGCATGCCGATTAGTTTGCTGGATATTCCAGAGGATTTTGGCTTTGGGACTTTTTCTTTTGTAAAAGTCACTTTACAGTTCCAGATTCCCAGCTGATACAAAGCTGTGTGAAGTGATAGTTATTTGAATGAATTGCAGCTGCACCCCTAGATAATTTATACAGCATATGGTGAAGCTGTAGTAGGTACAGGCTGCCATTAATTGCAGGTAAACTCTATCTTGGTTTGTCTTGAAGTGAAGTCTGTAACTTTGTTTCTCATTTTTCTTTTCATCCCTCTTTAATTCCCCCTGCTTGTGCGCCAGCTCTTTCCCCATTTACTCTCCTTCACATCTTAGTTTGCTTTTAAACAGTTTCCCCCATGCAGGCATCTCTTGCATTTTCTGATTTTAATCTCTTATTTCTCCTGTTCTGCCAGTTCAACCATGGCACTCTTGTATCAATTTGATAGCAGTTTTTTTAGCAAAATCAGTTGGTAACTCCATGTTCCTGAACCTGCTTTTTTTCCAGACATGAAACATCTTTCCCTTTCTCTTTTTCTGTTTTATCTTTGTTATAAACTGATTCATATCAAATGATTGCCCAATCCATCTGTCCACTAGACTCTTTTATAATCTCAGAGAGGTTTTCCACCAGGTTAGCTCCATGTTCCAGCTGCTTCATTGTCTGGCTTTGACAATTAATCTCTCTGATCACTTTAACTACTTTTTTTTTAATTTATTTTTTATTGCTTTTCTCTGTGGCTCATTATTTTCTCTAACGTGCATCAAATTGTTGTGTTTTTTCATTTTTCAGAAGTAAAAACCTGACAGTGGCCTATCAAGAACTATAAATATTGATATTCTCTTGTTTCCTTCCCTTAGATGTTGACTTATGTGATAGCTCATACCAAAGTCTGTGTGCAAATAACTTGTACTCTTGTACTGGCATCCAAAGAATTTTTAAGTTGTTGACAAAGGAATTTGCGTGGTAATGGCAAGTCTGAGAAAGTGGTGATGTTTTCAGTAATACTTGAGTTTCTTGCAGTGTTCCAATCATCTCCATTTGCTGGATGGGATAATTTTGTCTGTTAAGATGAGGAGTCTCATAAACTGTTCTCTGGAAGAACAGAAAACACTGAGGACTGGTATGTAATGAGAAGATTAGGATAAGATGGCTCAAAGAGTGATTAAAGTCTTGCAGGATGACATCATAGCCCTCTTTCTATGTTGTGGTTCTATCAACATTGTAGGTGATCAAAAGGTAAACTGGCCAATGCAGGGATTTCTGAAATGATGTGTTTTATTCAGCACGGAAAACTATTCAATTGAAAAGAAATGGGATTTTAGGTCTGTCTTACTGGCAGGATAACTTGTATTTCTTCTGACATCTTTTTAACAGGCATTTAAGGAAATAGTTGAATTGTGAGTGTGATAGCTACATGCAGAAGTATTCCCTGGACATAAAATAAATTAAAAAAATAAAAACTCATGGCCAGAGAATAGGGAAAGTATTGAGCCTGATAGCTAGCTATGGCAGATTGAGTGGGCAGCAATTCAGACAGTAGGTCCATGCCTGCTGCCTGTATTTGGAAACAAGAAATGTAATTCAAGCACTTACAAAACCTTCTCACTTCCTACGCCATTGGTGCTGGAGAGAGATGACTTCAAAATCCATGCAAGTAGTCCTGTGGTCTCTGTATGGCTGAGTAAACTTGTGATGTTTTTAAAGGATTCTATCAATTAAAGAGAAACACTAAAATATGTTTTCCATAGCAATGGTAAGTGCACTGTGTTTTTTTCTGTATTTTGCTATATGACAATGTTTGACCTGTTCTGTAAAATCAATAATTAGCTCTTCCCAGTTTGATCAGCATGTGTGTTTGATCATTAGCATCCAAATATTATTTTTGGTTTTTACCAGGTGTTACTGTAGCTTGTCTCAGTTTAGCTAGCTAAAATAAGAATTTTATTATTTAGGAAATGTTTTATAGATTTTCCACTCAGTTGTGTATTTTTAATGTGATAGAAAAACCGATTGATAACTGTTTCCAAGTTCAGAAAACTGGGGTTATTTCTGTTGCCACAGAAAAGCAGCACATAACTCCAATTTACTTTTTCTGTGTAATCTCTAATGCCATTATACCAGACTTATACCTCTGCATGGATTGTTTTGTTTGTCTGTCTTCATAAAAATAAGAAGAAAACTGGCTGAAGGGTTACCATGGTGAAACAGAAACGAAATAAAACAGGTCGACAGGGCAAAGTACCAAATGGATGTGATTTCTGTTTCTTTCTTTATTTACTATCTGACCTGAAAGCTTCTTAGTTACTCAGTAAATGAACTGAGATTTAAGTTGGTGAAAAAGTTTGAGGTGGGATTACTATTCTAGTTGTGCTGGGAGTACATGAGTGGGAAGGTGAGAATCCTGCATGACTTTCAATGGCACTTCGAGTTCAGAGATTTTTAAGACAAATGTGAAATGACCAAATTTCAGAGTAGTGCCCAAATACTTATTAACATAATTTATTGCCTCAGAGAATTGAAAGGATGTTATTAAGCAGCTTAATGGCTTCCACCAACTGGAAAAATGTGGCACACAGTAGAATACAATCTATTGCTAATTATAGCCAAGAGACAAGTGCACATGTTTATGTTGATTATTTATCAGTGACAGATTGATGACTAAAGTAGACTAATAATATTGTAAGGAATGCAGTTTAATCCCATATATGGTGAGGTTATGTCATTGTTATTTAAAATGCAGCATAATTTCAGAAGTTGGAAAGCCACCCTGAAAACAAAGCAAGTCTATTTTAGCTGTCTTCCGTAATGCAGCTTCCTGACACCAATGCTTTTATTCCGAGGAATATTCATTGATGTGTTTAAAAGCCAGAATCTAAGCCCAAATACACCTCCTGCCTTCCTTTGGAACTGCAACTCTTCATATGTTTTGGGTAGATTAAAATAGAATGTCACAGGATGATACTTTTATAATGGTTATGGTGGAATGTTTTTGTTAAGTCACTGAGTATATGCAGAGTGAGCATTATGGAAACCAAAGCTTACCTCTTTGGGGCACTTCTGAAAAGAT
The DNA here is from genome assembly GCF_054131305.1 of Coturnix japonica. Classification (NCBI taxonomy): domain Eukaryota; kingdom Metazoa; phylum Chordata; class Aves; order Galliformes; family Phasianidae; genus Coturnix; species Coturnix japonica. The sequence continues at coordinate 20,502,036 of NC_140674.1, read as the reverse complement.
ATTTAGGCTGCGTGCCTCTATGACTTTGTATTTTGTTGCTTCAACATCTCTAAAACCCAGTTCTTACACACTTTCACTGGTGCATGCAGAACAAAGTTTTGCAGTTAAAATTATGTATGGAGCAAGTATAGCAAATATAAAATCCTTAAAAGCGAACTGGTGAAATGTAATACTTGAGGTGGGTAAGGATGGAATGTTGGAGCCCACAAATGTTTCAGCTCTTGAGCGGAGCGAGTGGCCCTGTATGATTTCCTGACTCCCTCATATTCCCAGCTTTCTTCCAGTTGTTCCTTTCTGTTGAATACTGGCATATATTCATAGGGACATATTTCAATTTTTCCCCATTAAAGTGTTCAGACTTGAAAATAAAACTAAAAAAAGCAAGGAGTGAGTAGGTGGAAGTCCTTTGTTGCTGAGCCAAATTGAAAGATGGGCATTCTGTAATTTTCTGACACAGTGGGAGCTCTGCATAGGGGGAAAAATAGCTCTTGAAGCTACATTTCCCTTTATCAGCTTGTGTGCCGTGAGTATGCTTCCTAGTTAAAACTTTTAAATGACTTTAATTATGGAAACTAAGAAGGGCTTCTGCAGAAATTATTCCCACGCAAAGTAAAAGGTCATTAAAAGTTTGGACTATCAAGCTAATTTGTGAACAAGGCTGTGCATGAGGTGCTGTAGCAACAGTAATTATATTGCAAGATCTTCTCGTCGCTGCAGTGCTTTGCTACCCTTTTGTCCAGCTCCTGGCAGAGCACTTCAAACTCTTCTGCAGTATAAATAACAAGTGGTCATTGCTGAAGTTTATTAACTACAAGCCTGCCATAAAACCCACAGATGTGTGGCTCTGTAATAAAACCATAGCTAGATATGGCAGACCAGATTCGTTTTGGACTTGTCTGAAATCTTGATTGAGTGAAACAGAATTGATCTGCTACAAGTCCCGATTAATAGAAACAGTTTTCAAGAGCTGGGTTTCATCTTCTTGGACACCTTTCCCTGTCCTGGAGTAAGGAGGGGGAATGAGAGAGCTCTCTGTGCTCCTTCATATTGCTGCCTGGAATTCAGGTTGGTTTGTAGGCAGGCTTTCATCTTTCAGCATGTACAGGTTTGTAAGTTTATCTCATTCCATGCACAGTTCAGTGTTATCGTTCATGCAGTGGCTTGTAAACTAAATGTGAGAGCTGATAGCACCTGGATGCAGCTCCTGCTTATTTCAGCACGAGCCGTGTCCCTGCGCCTGTGTGAGCAGCACCTGTATGAACCAGAGGTGGGTTTTGAAGGTGCCATATTTTGACATGAAAAGTGCAGTGAAAGGCTTGAAAATGTAAGACAGCAAAAGTCACTGAAGTACAAAACCATTTTTGAGACCCTAATTTTGTTCCAGAAAAGGGTGTGGCTTGTTAGGTTAGATAAAATGCTTGGATTTTAATTCATTTATAAGCCTGTATGTATAAATCTGCATTCAAAGATACAGTGAAGCTTTCAGAAATTGTCTTCATTTTCAGAGTTGAATTTATTTCCTCAAATCCCTAAGCAAACCCATGTTGTTGTCTGAGATATGGCATTTTTCTTTGTATATATTTTTTTTAAATATAGGATGGTGACCATGTTTTATTATTTATTTAGAGTAATATAACGCAGCCTTTAGGAGTAAATGAGCATGAATCCAAAAGCAATTGAAAAAAGCACAACAATATAAATGTAAATCAGCCACGTTTTTTGTTTTCTGTGCTGTGTTAGGCCTCCATTAGCTTGTCCATTGTGGTAATCCTTCCCAAATTGTTTAATTTTCTTTTCTAAATCCGTGCTTTCATTGATCTACATCTTTACACTCCACAAAGTTTCTTTAATGATAATCCTATGAATAAAAGCTAATATCTGAGAGATTTCTGTCTGCCTGTCAGAGTAACCATCAAAATGGGTGGGGGAGAAGTTGGTTTTTAGTTATATTCTTGAATTTCTTACTTTTAACTGTTTTCATATATACATGTACATGTATATACATACATGTGATACTAATGCTGTATAATACAAAATGTAACAGCTAATGCATTCTTTACCAGTTATGATAAGCTATGAGTAGATTGCAATTCCTTCAATCAAGAAAGGACAAACTGAATTTAATTTGGGCTTAAAAAATAAGAAGTATGTATATGTGAATTTTTGGTTTCTTTGATGCCCTACATTAATCCCTTGATTGGATGTGGTACTGTGGAGTCACTGCACTGAGGCATCAGAAGGGAGCTGGGATAATGGAAGGATGAAAGCTTTGGCTGAATGCCTACAATCAGTCAGCACAAGGCAAAAACTGACCTCATCCTGCCTTCCAAAGTGAGCAACCAGTGCAAAGAGCCCAGAATATGTCATATGGATAAAATATCCAGTTCAGTGTTTGAGTTCATTGAAAAAGACATCTGTCTCTGTGGCGCAATCGGTTAGCGCGTTCGGCTGTTAACTGAAAGGTTGGTGGTTCGAGCCCACCCAGGGACGGGGGTTGTCTCTTGATCTTTTATCTCTTGATCTTTTAAAGGAGTCTTATAACCCAAGAGCTGGGGCTATTCAACTTGGGGAGGCTCAAAGAGGGGGTACACTAACATTAGTCCCTGCATGGAGGTGCTGGGGTCTGGAATACATTCAACACAGGCTTGGAGCTCTCCCTGCCTATCAGGAAGCAATGCTGTAATTGGTGAAATCTTAATTAAATAACTTAGCTGTATATTAGAAAAAATCTCTCTTGTCAGACATATAAGTTAAATATTCATCTAAGGAAAGCTATGAAAAAATACCTAGATAAAACTTCTCTGATCTACTTTAAGGTGAATGAGGGGCAATGTAAGGAGTGAAGAAGCCTATTTCATGATCTGAGTCAAACTTTTTAATACATTTATTTCAGCCTTCTTCCCTTTCAGATGAATGTTACTGCTTTGTTAAGTAAATCCCAGCCTCTCTTTTGTGTCTGGAGAAGATTCTAATTGAAACTGACCAGGGAAAGGAACATTATTCGAGGGTTTCCTGGAAGCAAAAGTTCTTTGTTTGCAAAGCTCTGTTCTCTATCTGCTCTTTGAACAAACCAAAGAAATAGGAAGGGCAACATTGGCACATCATGAATTCACCCACGAGGTTGCTTGAAAACAGTTATTGAAATGTTCAAGTATGCTCAAGATTTCTCATTCCTGGTGTATCTCATCATGCGCTACACTTCTTAAACTTTCACCTTTATTAATGCTATAGTATTAAATCCATCATTAAAAAGATGGGTATGTATGCATTTTATTCTGTGTAAGGTGTGATCTACACCTTAGCTCCAGAGGGGGTAATTTGTTCCCTCAATTCCATTTTCTCATTCTATTATATAAATCTCCTTAGACAAAAAGGAGGTTAGGAGAGAAGGGAATATATATATGTGTGTGTGTGTGTGTGTATTGGAGGTGGCAGGAAGAACAAGCAATGTGTTCTGGCTGATGTTTGGCATCATTTTTAAAGACAAATTCATGAGCTACAAATGCCACAAAGACTGAGCTGGAATCTCAACTAGTTGAAGAGATGCTGGCATTTTAGAAGACGCTGGCAATTTTTGAAGAAAGGGGAAACTGATTTGCAGGTGGAATATATTGAAATATTGTAAGCAAGGATAGAGTGAGGTTACAGAGAATTTATGCAAGAAAACTGGAAGATCTGAAGTCTGTAGAAATTCCAACATTGCCTTCGCTCTGGAGAGAATATTTTAGGTCGGTTGGAATGGATTGGAACTGTAGGTCATAGAACATGTGTGGCTCTGAACACAGGAGGAAGATATGCTGAGCACCTGTGGGAAATGGGAATTGCAGTGATGTGGTTTTAGGAGGTTGTAATAATTATTTGCATGTGTTACCATCTTAAATGTGCCCCCTCTCTCTTGTAAGTATGAGCCATCTAGATTAGGAAATATGTTTTCAGTCTGGCTTTGGTGCAAGTACTGTCATCTTGCACAAACCAGTCCCATAAACCTGGTCAATATGTAGTCCAGCATGCTTCCTCCCCTCCATATATTATTTGCCTCTTTGTATTAGGCAAAAAGGAAATATCTGGCTGATATGTTCTATCTTTGTGTGAATTCTAACCCTGTGCGTCTCCAGGTAAAGACAGCAATAAATCCTCATTGACTGGGTCTGCAGTTTAGTCTTACTGAGGAAGATGCATGAAGTCAGTGGCATTGTTTGGCTTTTCCACATACCCAGCTTTGGGTGATATGCTCCATGACTTATGAACTCCTCTTATTCCTTACAGATGTTCCTATTTCTTAACAGTGGAATGCCTGAATTTATTGGAACTCTGAAATCTGTCTCCCAAATTCTGAAAACAAATCAAAGCCAGGGGTTGGCACTTCCAAGTATCCAGCTTCAGAGCATGGTGGCTGCAATTCCAGGTATGTTGAATTGCAAAGTTTGAATTATTTGCTGAAATATGTCTGGGCAGTCATAGTCTTGCTGCTTGGTACTAAATTCTTCCACTGTAACTTGTTTTGAGACAAATAGTTTATACTAAACTTTATTAGATGCAAACTGTCTGCTTTTGTTGATCTATGTATAAACACTACACTACTCATAAATTAATCAAATTTGCTGTCTATAGTAATCAAACAGTTTTCCAATATGCTTATACACAAAGAGTTTGCCTCCAGCTGGGAACATTGTCATATTCAAATTATTTTTCCTTGCTGCATTCTAAATTGCAAATCAAAGGCATTGACTCAATAGATTTAAAGACACTGAAGACATCTCCTCTTTCTGGTGCCTTTAACCAAATGCTGCACATGGACTCACATTTGGTTCAATCAACCAGACATAAGACTGTGAAAATGATTTTATCCAAATGCAGCCAAGGGTGAAGTTCAGCAAATTGAGTCCAAACTTTTCTACATAATGTTTCACTCCTGAGTGCAATCTGCAGAAAAATATAATGAGGTGTCAGTTTTACTCACTCTGTGCTAACCAATGAAGGATGTTAAAAATGTAGCATGGTTAATACAGTGATTTCACTTTTGAATTTCCCTAAATCCCTGTTCATTTTGTTGATTTGCTTTCCAGCTAAATACTGTAAATGAAAGCAATAATGAGTGATGAGAGTAAACACACTTTGCAATATTCAAAGCAAACATTAATAAACCAGAGCAGCAGAGCAGCAATAAAGGTCACTTGTTCTCCAGAGACCATAAAAGAGAAAGTTACCTGTAGTGAATCCAAGAGTGTCTTATATTCTGATTGTCATTAAAAAAATTCTCCTTTTCATGTTTCTGGTGCAAGGGGATATAATCAGGGAAACATGAAGTCAGAATTAGGTCTTTTGAATTTGAATGTTCATTACACTGATGAAATTCCTTCACATGAAAGCCTAAAATACAATGCTCAGAAGGATTTTAACATATACGTACCTGTGTTGCTTAAATATTTCTCCTTCTTTATTGTGAACTTAACTGTTCTGTACTTAATCCAATGAAATCAGGAAATATTCATAACTTATCCTTCTTCCAGTTAATTGATTTTTTACATAACTGATAGAGCATTAGCAGAAATCTCTACTATTGAAGATTTCTGTGTAGGATATTAACTGGTGCTAATCAGGTATTTCCAACCAATTCTGATAATAAATTCCATGTTAATATAGCACAGGATGATTATCAGCTATGTGGAGTAAGAAGAAATTAGAAATCATACACAGAGTAAATGCGTATCTATTATTTATTTGTTTTAAATTATATTCAGAACAGAAATCTAGGGAAGGATTTTTAATATTAGTCATGAAAGCTATTTAACTGCACTGAAAATTCTCAGTTGTGTTGATTCTACTTGCTCTTTTTTCCCCTCTGCTCTCTGTGCATTTACTTTAGGACTTCATGTAGAATACTTACTCTATTTTGATGCATGTCATGTGGTATCTAAGTATGCATTAAATGACAGGACATGAACAGCAATGTACTGCTGCATTGGGCAAGCTGTAAATTTATTCACTATAAGTAGCAATATGATATGCTGTATAAGTTATTGTTATGAAATAGTAAAGAATCCTTACATCAATAAAAACTATAGATGTACAGAAAACGTAAGTTTTCATGCTATACGTGTGCACATGTGAATGTGTGTATATGAGTATAAAAACAGAGATACATTTTCTTAAATGGGGCATATTTTAGAGTCCTGTGGTTAGAAAAGAAAAGCAAATTTGAAAACTTCCTTTTTCTTTGATACTTTATGTTTTTTATTGCTATTTTAAATAATGGGAATGAGTGGGAGCATGAACACGTGAAGTTTTCCCATCATGTTCTGATGTTCATGACCTGTAATTATATTCTATGGAAAAAGATGAGTGTGGTGATTTTTTTCTATAGATGGACTTTATGCATTACTTTCTGATGCAGTATATAAAGGGAGTGCAAGTGGCAAAGTGTTTAACAAAACCTGAAATTAATGGAAAATTTCAAAGTAAGTTAAGCTTATTTCTTTGATTGCGTCAAAATAGTTCTGCATTCTCCAGTCAGGTATGAAACCTTTCCTTTTCTTAAGCACACAGGTGAAGTGTTTCCAGGTAGATCTTTCTTTTTTACACTTATTCTGCCCAGAATGCTATGGCTAGAGGTTATCATTTACACTTGATCCCTGCCACACTTGAAAAAGAGGAATGGCAGAAATCACCTCATAGGAGCAGGCAATTAGAAATGGATCAAATGAATGTAACAGCAGCTGTGGTTTTGTTGCACTGCATCATTCCTTCTATACCTTCAGACTGTGTTAAAACATCCCATCTATTTTATTCTAGTCACACTGAAACTAAAGGCAAGCTTGTTGGAACAGATGTAAGGACAGGCATAGAGAGGAGATAATCACAGTAAGGGAATTCTTGGGAAATATTTCCTAGATAAATTGACACTCCTATGCTGTTAAGTTGGTGTTTTTGTATTGTTGGTTTGGTGTTTTTTGTTGGTTTTTTTTTTTTTTTTAATGAAAACTATTTTTCAAGTTTTAGTGCACAAATGCATAAATATTTTAGTGCTTTCCAGGAAAGCAGTTTTGACATAACTCAATATTTACACCTGTAAAAGGCTCAAGTGTAATTTCTCATGACAGTGTCATTGTTATAGTCTAGGAACAAATGCAGGCAGATAACAGGCAGCATTATCTGAAATGTCAGGAACAAATTAAATAAATGATTGGACCTATTACTATTGTAGTCTGTTGTGTGCAAGAGGCAGCGGTATGTAAAAATATTGCATTGATATAAGGACATTATTGCCATTTTTTGTAGCGGTGATTTACATGCTGATGGTGATATCTGTGGTAAATGGTTTTCTAAACAAATCTGTTTAGTGAGGTAAACACATTTCTTCAGTGTATCTCAGCATACGTGACCTCCCCAGATGTGGTTGAATCCCTCCTAAAAGCAGCATATTTTACCACTGTGGACCAGAAGAGAAGGACTGTGAGGGAGTCAAGGGAACAGCAGGAACCATGGCAATTCCCTGAAACAATTCTTCTTTTCCTATTGGCATTAGTTTGTTTGTATCCAATATTACATGTGAAACCATACTGTAAGTATTGTATGCTCTCGAGTCGATTGCTCCAATGTTTATTGCAGTTTTCAGTGTTTGTTTTCAAAGGATTTGCAGAAAAGCAAAAAATACTCTTCCCTTGCGAGAAAAAAGTAGTTTTTATCACTATAATCATATAAATATAATGAAACATTTTATAGTACACAACTGAGAAATGGATTAATAACCATACTTAAGTACAAATTGTTTAATGTGCACTGAAGCATTCTAGTTTCCACTTAGATAAATTGAACAGAAAAAGGAACAGAAGGAGCCGCGTTTGCAATTGGAGGTAAGCTGCCATTTACTTTCCTAATATTTCACCAAATATAAGCTCCAAATATTTCAAACAAAACCATAGTAATTTCAAACAAAGCCATTGTAATTTCACACATACCTTAGACATTCAAGGAAGAAGCTCTTCTTTAGACTAGGTGATTGTGCCACCTAAGGAGGAATATGGATTTGTCCCTAAAGCAGTAAAAAGGCAGGCCTGAAACAAATCCGATACTTTAATAAAGCTTTTCACTGTGTTTTTGTCTGCTGGTTGGTTTGTTTGTTTTAGGAACTTATCCTACAATTTTATGTTGACTGAAGCAGACAGTTTGCATTGGTGAATTACTTCTTATTGTTCTTGGAGTTTATCCTCTTGGAAACCACAGGTCAAAAGTCATTAAAACTTGTTTACAGATACTATTACTCTCAGTTTGGTAATTTAAGGTAGAATTAACCTTCACAGTCCTATTTTCTTGTTTTCCATTTCTCTTCTTCAGTTGTTGCTATTTAATTTTCTATTTCATATTTTTCTATTGATGGTCTGTGGTCAGTTACTAATCAGCTAATTTGCTGTTATTAGACAGAGACACAGTGAAGAGATTGTACTTTCTAATGGTCAATAAGACACAAATCATGAGTAATAGACCAAAACTTAGTTACTCTTAACAACCACTCTTTGCCTTTGTACTTTCTTTCTTTTATACTGCATTTATAAAGTATATAATCTCAAAAATGCATGGGATTTCAGAGCTTCTGCTGTCTCCGGGACGTTATCTTGTTGAGGTTAAACTAGTTGTTGCATGGTAATACCCCCGTATTGTATGGTTGCATGGTATACACCCCGTAAATGTGGTGCTCTGTGAGCTAGTCAGGCTGGTGTGCTTATACCCCTTCCAGATCAAGCATGATCTCATCTTGTTAGTTCAAGTCTGCCCACATACTGTTAGATGTGAATACAGATATGATGGACATGAGGAGTGAAGGAACCACGCTCATTAGATGGTGAAACAAGTGGCTCTGCCCTTGAGAAGATTAATCAGATTTTCTCTGCTAAAGAGCCTGTATATTGTCATCTGAACTGTGAAAATTTGGATATCCATTTTCTCTGTTGCAAATCGATGACATTTTATGTGAGAAATGTGACTGAATATGTGTGTGTATATATATGCACGATTATGTGAAGGAAAACTAAATTACAGCTTCACAAACTGCTACAATGTAAGGATCAAATGGCTGTGGTATGGTTTCAGAAAGTACATGCTGTAATAAAATATGAATAGGAAAATCAATGTGCAATATGCAGTTTTTATGGGAATTGGTTTTGCAATGGGTTTAGAGAGATTAGTGCAATCTGGACAGTGTTGACTGTAGTGTCTGCTTTGTGATTTGGGGAAGGGCATTTACTGGCTTGACTACACACAAAGATTCTCTCATAGTTACAGTGCTGGAACTGAAACACTTGTGGTGTATGTAGGTATGTTCCATGCACACCCCAAACAATGGAGTAGCATGGATGCCCCACAGCTACCAATGCTCGCATCCTGCAGGCACTCCAGTTTGTGTCCTCAAGCAGAAAGGTTTGCAGGTGTAGTTTCTGTTCTTTGAATAGCCAAATAATGTGGTTAGTCAAAGACTTCTGTTGCTTTTCTGGATACCCACTCTCACTGTGTCCATTTAGGTTCATTTGCTGGAGTACTTTTGTTGCATCCATATTCTTGATAGTTGTTGAGGAAGAAAAGAGAAGAACTGCATATGAAGTATTTAATACTAAATAGCATTTACAGCCTTTAATTTATTACAACAAGAAGCTTTAATAACAGCGTAGATATTGTATGCTGAACTGAAGCCTTCCTAAAGAGTACAAAGAGATGAAATGTAATAGGCTGTATACATAGTTGAAATATCATTGCTACTTGAAGTGTAGCACTTTCACTGAGAGTGCTCTCTAATCCATTTTAAATTGAATATGAATAGTTCCAGGATAATGCCATCTTTTTTCATCACTGTGTTGTTTTCCTAAAACTCAATCATTGATTGTAAAAGCCCCACATTTCTACTGTTCCCGGAGGTGGTTTTGTATTTGTTGTGCATATATATTTTTAGTTTTATAAATGTTCTTAAAGTCAGAAGGAGCTTACTGAAGGCAAAATGGAGGTAAAGGTATGGTTATTTACACCAGAATCTCATGCTATTGTATTTTTACTGATTACTAGAGATATTGATTTTCTCTTTACCAGAAGAGGCAAAAAGAAGTGCTTATAAAACACTTTCCTTTCCACCATGCAAATGCTTTTGATAAAAAACAAGATATTCAATGAAGACAAAAATTCTGCTCCTGGAAGTGTTCCTGAGCAAGCACTGCCCCATCCTTATCATTTTTTGGAAGAGGGGCTTTATCCACCCCCATGCACTTCCCAGGGTCACTGAGATTTATTAGCAAGGTGAGTTGGCTCCTGTCATGTGAAAAGTTATTAATGGCTTTGTGACAATTCACATTAATTGCGTCATGTGAACTTCCATTATCACTCTCATCTGTAACCTCCTAAAAATATCAAGGCTATCAGTTATTTATATTCTTCCTCTTATTTCGGTGACCTCAAATTATATCACTGTTTTTTATTCCACAACAGTTTTTATTGTTTTATATGTCATGGGAGACAAGCAGATTAGTAAAGCAATATTCTCAGCCAACCCTAAAACCTGGTAGGGTTTCAACTGCTTGTCTCTCTATAACCCAGTTGTATTAAAACTATGCCTGTAAAGCAGCTTACATACCTATGTTTACAGCTTTTGTACAGCTTAGCCCAGCAAGAACTCATTTCATAACATTTACATTGAACACATTGAGATCCTGCATGGAATGGGGCCTAAAATAAAGCTCTCAGTGAGCAACATGAATGTGGAAGATGCTCAGTTATGCTAAAGCTAGATATCCTTAAAAGCAGAGTAAACAAAATACATATGAGTCAAAGCAAATGTACTGAAGAAACTGAACAAGCATGTTCAATTGTAATAATTGTAACAGTCTGTATTAAATCCAAAGAATTCAATCTAATAGGTGTAAAAAATAGGGAATTAATTACATTTTGGCTGAGTTTTCAAGCAAGATTTCAAGCACTGTCACTGCTGTATTGTGTTTCTCTTGTATAACAGAGAGTCTTTTCACTGGAAGATCCAAATACAAAGTTTGCAGGTGGGCATGGTCCTGAGCTGAGTGCTTGAATAGGGGATGGCAGGAGAAGAATTCCTCACCTTCCTGCTCAGTGATTCATTTGCACCAAAAGGGAGAATAAAACCTGGGCCAAAAAAAAAACCATGGCTTCCACTGTCTCCCAGGTACAGGTATGCCTCTAGATTTTTATTCTAAGATGTATTTTTTTCAGTTACCTTCATTTCTGAAGATGGTATACATTCTTTTATTAAAATGAATGTCTTGGCTCTGTACTTGGTTATTCCAAGTACGTACTCCAAGCATGTGAAGGATGGCAGGCTGGAATGATTAATTAATAAGATTTTTTTAAAGCCTGTTGCCCTATGCCAAGTTTTCCTTAAAAAATTCAACACAATTTTTTTTTTTAAAGGAGGCTTGGGAAGCCAATTAATTTTTTACCTATTTATTATTGTTTCACCTTGAGACATGAACTGCAAGTACTTTGATAAATGGGATCAAAAGTCTGTCTACCTTCCAAACTGCTTCTTGTATGTCTCTGTGCTGTTGGGTGTTTGTTTGGGATTAAATTTGAACTTCTCACAGTCTGGCCATACCACATTCTTCTTGTGCAATTACTACACTAAAGAGGACTGTGTCCCTCCTCTGTCAATTCACTACTTGAATGCTGTGACAGATCAGGGCTCAATGCTCTTGCCAAAGTTATCATTTGCCCTTTACTTTTAATACAGGTTTGCCATCACTCTGTTTTGGAGGACTATGTATATATTCCTAAAGAGACTTAAAATTGCTTTGTTGCTTTCCCTGCCCCCTCCCCCCCCCTCCCCCCCCAAATCAATTTATTTCTTGTGGAATGTACACAACAACTATTGGCTGGACTAGAATGCAAATATTAATAAAAAAACTATAGCAAAGAGACTTTTTTTAGCATTTCTGAATGCTAGCTTTGCAATACTACCAATAGCTCTCAAAAGTATTTCTTTTCATTCTTATCTTTTCTTTTTTATACTGAATTTCCCTTCTGAGATCACAAAACTGTGGTCAAGTTGGTGGACTTGTTTTACACAGAAGCAATTACTTCTCCATGGTATCAAGTAATGCTTATTTTCTGTTGCTATTCATGAAATAAGACTAGTGTTAATCAGCCCGGGTTTCATGCAATTTGTGGAACAAGGTTGTATGGACACAGCAAAGGAATTTCTCATTTTCTAATTGTAGGCTGCAAGCCTATTTATTTATATATATATATATATATATATATATATATATTTATTAACTATAGAGGGAGCATTGCAAACATAATCTGCAACTGTGATGTGACTCTTCTGTAGCCTCTAGTTGTGACAGGATTATAATAAACTACGTGCAGGGAGCAATTTTTCATTTTGAACTAAAAAATAAAATGATATCTCAACAGCAGTACCAGCTTTGGTGACCTCAGGGTTGCCCATCACAGCCCATCAGTCCTTGAGCACCTGTCACATGTTGGGATTTTGTTTAAAAAAAATAGCATTGTGTCAACACATTTACCATATGAAACTTTTCTGTTAGTGTCTTCTCTTGTTTTATATCCCCATAATTCAAACCTAAAGCATTAAAAATCCTGCAAATGCCTTAGAAGTAGAGCAGAGATGTTTGGTAACAGAATGCTCATTTCCTTTAAATACTTCCATGCAGCCCTGCAGAAGTAATCACTTTATAGAAGCTAATAAAGAATGGATTAAGCTACAGCTTTGAAGAACTCATCTCAAAAGGACCCAGAAACCACTGTCTAAAAGCAATATTATCAGCATTAGAAGCTGAAAAATTACACCAACAGATCTAGGTCAGTGCATTATAAGTAGAAACAATAGAACTGATGTCAGAAATATTACAAAAAGTCTGCCTCTAGTAGTCTGGGGACACTGAAGTCATCAGCTTGTTTTCATCTGAAGGGCTTGCAGCATGCCTCTGTATAAATCTGTGTCCCTGTGATTGAGATATGGCTCACAAGGCTCTGCTTTGGTGTTTTATCTTAATGGCCAGTTGAGATCTTTACAAGAGTATGTTGTTGGATGTAGATTACTGAATATGTATATGTGTGCATATACCCAAGTGTACATGTAGTCTTTAAGGTTTTGTAGTAAAGATGCTTCCATAATCAGAAGTGTCATCTTGGTATACAGTAACCTCTGACGGGTTATTTTTTTTTTCTTTGAATTTTCCCAGTTGTTTTTCAAACCCATATAAACTTAGGAGAACTGCAGCATTGCACAAGTGCTTCTGCAACTTCTGCTTGCTTAAAGGGAAGAAGTGTAAGTGATGCTGAATGCTGTGAGTATGCTGTTTTCATTAAAGCCCATGGAAGATGTGTTGAAACTAAGATTTCAACTTTTGTATCAACTCTACTGAAAACTCAGTTTAGTATTATGATTGAAGGGGGTGGGGAGAGGGGGGAGGATTACTGGAATGTATATGACAAAATTATAAAAGCATTTTTTTCCTCTGTGAATTCCAGTGGATACTGGGAAATGACTTATCTTGCAGCTGTATAGTTAGATCTTGTATACTACTGCAAAAGGTAATTAAGCATCTGAGAGGGGGAAAATAAAAAGAGCCAGAATAAAATGAGTGCTATAGATACTAGAAAGCTCTTTTAAAGAATCAGTTATTTTCTGAAACATGAGAAGCTCCATTACAATGGAAGGGGCTGCTGGTAGCCACCCCACTATATATCCATTTCTCAAAATAGTACAAGCACTTCCAGAGAGAAGCCAAGTCATTTGTTACAGAATGCCCACAGGACACATACTTTTTCCAAGTGAACTTTGCATTCCCCTTTTGCAGAGGAAAGCAAATCTGAAATAAAGAGAAATGTTTAACAGGGAAACTATAGTGGCCCTAGAAGTTGCTATGAAGCACAGTACTTATGGGTAATGTAGTGATTTTTCTGTCTGTTCTAATTATTCATTAAATATTTAGAAATTTAAAAATCCTTGGTTTTGTACCAAAGGAAACAAACAAACACTGTCTCTGCAGGTGTAGCTGTACGGTGTGATACATCCTTTCCTTTAAACATTTAGCCTTCAATACACTTACCTTGCAATTAAGTAGTGTTAAAGGATGGGAGAGGAAGAGATCTATCACTAGAGACTGTTGCTCATGTAAAATGACAGTATGGTATGCAAAACTCTGGGTATAATTCCTGGAAAAGCAGCTAATATGTACAGTAATATGCTTGCAATATAATGGATTTCCCACAAGGGAAATCACAGTTTTGCAAAATTGGCAAGCTAGGTACAGAAAAGAGCCCTTTCAAAACTGATGTGTTTTTTTTTCTTTCTCCTATTACTTTTAGTGAATAAGACAATAGATTACTGTGTTATGCTACTTTATATCTTTGCTTCTAAAGATTTAACTTTAGTAGGAGATTAGCAAAACTGATGTGAAGCAATCTGCAAGGTAAGGAGACCTTGCTTCTGTTTTCCAAGGGATTTGATGCCTGATGTCTCTGCAGAACTTTACTCTGTAATGGTTGTCATAGCACATTGCAAATCTGGCCCTTTGCAAGATGGATTAACTCTGGACCTTTGCTTGACAGATTAGTTTAACAAATGAGAGAACTTTGATCAGTTTATGTACAATGCGGTGGTCTCTAATGAGTTCATTTTTAAGTACTTCTGCAGTATAAGCAGGGAAATAACCTCATTTTCTGCAGCACTCTTCCCTACTTCTTCCTGACATAAAATGTTACCCCTCACTGAGATGTATTTTCTTCCAAAAGATCAGTTAATTGGAGCTAAGCCAGGCACCCTACAAGCTCATTGCCCTCCCTCCGAGCTTCTGCCTCTTCAAGACTTCAGAGCAGTGCTGGCCAACGTTTCCTGGCAACGTGGTGAAGCAATGCACTTTTGGTAATAATACTGAGCATGTGGGATGAGTAGCGCACCAAAACCATAGCTTTTGCTGCTGTGACTTCATATGAAACAATCATGTAAAAGTACATCATTGTGCTTTTGGTCAAGTTTTTCAGCAACTTCAGCCAGGCTCACAAACTGGAATTTTTGAACCCCCTTGAAAGAATGTCTACTGTCTACATTTTTAGCTGTTTCTAATTGTACTTTTATGGTATAAATCTCACATGAGAGTTAAGAACAGGGTGAGGAATATAAGTCAAACTACTCCCTTTGTAAGACAAAATGACTGATGTTCAACCAGGGCCACCAGTTTTAGGAGTAAGAGGCGTAGCATTTTCCTTGGATCATTGAGCTAATTATTCCTATTCCTAATAACTACTTCAGGGATATCTGGAGATGCATGGGAAGTTGGTTTATTTATGAAAAGGTTTAGGTTAACAAAGATGTTGTTTTTGCTGAAGCAGAAACAGATGGAGATGGGGGAAATGATGTCACAGTGAACTCAGCATGACAAAATAGTGGTTCCCTGATTGTTACTAATTTGTTTATTGTTGGTTTGCTGAGAGAAGTTGCTAGATGAGAGAATAGAAAGAGTAAGGAAGAAGTTTGGAGCTCTCATTGTAATGAAATACATTCATTGCAACAAAAGAGTGAATTTCTGGCATTAGTTGGATTCTGAACCGTTCTCTTTCTTTCTAGGCCAAAAGCAACAGAGTATGTTACAAAATTAAGGCCCCGGGATTATGTGCTTTGTTGTTTTGCTTGGTGTAAATAAGTCAGCACTCACAAGCCACTTAGATTCATTTCAGGGTTGTTACAAATCTGTAGGAGTGAATGTGTGTTGCTGAGTAAGCTGAGAGGTTTTATTTATTTTTTTTTAAGAAAGGGCATAGCCCTATTCCCGATGTTGCTCCTGAAGGTGGCCTCAGAGATGTTAGCCCAGATTTAAAGCCGGTTGCAGCTCCTTCACAGTGAGCCCACACAGATCCTATTTTTGTGTCTATTAGAGAACAGATGTCAAGTGTATGCATCAGCAGATTTATCCAGACATCCGTCATCCCAAGCAGGATGACTGGTGGTGACCTGAGGCCTGACATCTGCCTACTGCAGTGCAACTGAAAGACATCAACTTTCTTTGAGGATGTGTAGACCACCTGAGCAGGCCTGAAATTACAAGGACAGGTGTCTGAGGCTTAACAGATGAAAACCACTTGCTGAAAATAAAGGTCAGACCATGGTAGAAAAGAGGTGACCCCTTTCCCAGCTCAGTTCAGCAACAATATCTATGGGAAACAGCTGTGACAGTTCCCTTCAGCACAATATCCACAGGTCCAAGCTGTTAAAACTGTGGTTAGTCTGCTTGGGCTACTGCTGTCTGCAATACTCTTCATAGAAGTAAGCATTCTGCCTGAGACTGAGCTGTGGTTACAGAAACTTTGGACAAATGCTGCAAAACTCAGAAGCAGGTAGGTAAGAAATTTTCATTTTCATCTTCTTTTTCCTGTAAAGATTAACGGATGTGTGCATTTTTATTGTTTTAGGAAAGAGTCATTATATATATAATTTAAGTTCAAATCTTCCTTAAATTGAATCTTAACCGTATTTGAGACTATGGGCTTTAAGCATTGCTCAACAATCACCTCTCATTTAAGTAAAATGAAAAAGGTCATGATTCATTTGTGTTGAGGAATTAAGAGTGATGTTGATTATTAAGTAATTGTAGTTATGGAAATCAGGCTATTCTCTGTATCAACCTGAAACAAGACTTTTTCCTTCCAACCAAAGAGCAAGATCTTTAATTGTTCTCAAATCAAAAATCTCTCTCAGGAATGGAGATCTTATCAGGATGGCATCAGATTGAAGCAACATAGCTGCTTTCTCCAGTTGACAAATGCACGGTTATTCACAGATGATTCTTGGTTGAATTCATGAGTTGAATGTCTGTCCTCTGTACATAGTAAGATATATGGATGATCAAATTTCTCTTTTATCATCTTATTAATTGAATATCAGTTATTATTTGAATGTTGTTTTTAATTACTTAATGAAGTTAGGTTTACACGTAGCTGTGTGTTCATCTAAACTTAATCAGGTTAGTAAATGCAGTAGCAAAATCTGTTTTCCCTTTTCCCAGCTCAAAATCATGAGAAAGATGTGAATGGTCCTTATTACTTGAAAGGTGATTCAGCCTCTGGGTAAGCAAAGCTGTTATCAGGCTCTTCTGATCTGACTTACTTTTCTTGCTTTGCTACAGAAGCAGAAGTCAGATGGGGAAAGCTGAATGTATGTGAGTGTCCCTTTTGCCATTAATTTTTAGGAAGACTTGCGTATTTTAGCTGCTCTTTGTGTCTTTGAAAGTATCATTCAAACAGTTTCCTAATTAAAATGGAGAATCAGGCAATAAAACATTGTAATCAGTGCCTCCGTTTGTGATGCGTCTGAGGTGATACATGCTTTGTGTTCATAGACAATAGAACTTTGAAAACCAAAAAAACAGCAGAAAATGTTATTTATTTTTCTGTCCTGCTCAGTGACCTTTGCTATTGGTGGAGCCTCTGAAGTCTGGCAGAGAAAATGAAATCCAGGTCTAGTGTGGCTAATATTCAACCCAACAGCAAAAGATAGATTTTTCATTCTTCTTTTCTTTATGCAAAGGCTGTTTGTTGAGTTGACATTGTGAAATCAGTCTGGCTTGTTGTGAATGATGTATGAAAGAGGAAAAATCCTTGCTCAGAGCCCAAATAAACAGATGCTGCAGTAAGACCAAGGTGGTTGGGCTATGCTATCCTATTTGCTGTGTCTGAGGCTGCAGGCATTTCTGGAGGTCACCTGGCCAACCCCTGTCCCAGCAGGTGTATAGTGTGCCCACATGTTTACTTGTCCAAGAGTCTATTAGTCTAGATTTTTTGAATTACATACATAAGTAACAGTGTCGCTATTTTTGCTTTAGAAAATCATGTCTGTAACTCATTTGTTTTCTAAGAAGTTGAAATTTTCTTATATATATATATGTATATATGTATTTTTAAGGAAAAGCTGAGAAATTGGGAAATTTAAACTCTGTTAGTATAAACAACTGTATTACTATAATGTTAGTATATAGTTTTATTTACTAGACTATTTTCCTCTGGCATTTCCATAATTTCCCAAGTTGATGCCTCACAAGAATAAAGGGTGGAATGAAGTGTTAAGATGTCTCGACAAGAGCAGAATACAGATTTAATGGGATGAGGAAAAGTAAACATAGTTATACTGCTCTTTTCTGTGTTAGTGTAGATATTGCATGTTTAGATATGGTGGTTGGTGGCCCTGCCTGTGGCAGGGGGGTTGGAGCTTCATGATCCTTGAGGTCCTTTCCAACCCAAGCCATTCTATGGTTCTCTAATTCTAGGATTTTTAGGATTCAAATCTTTCTTGGATTTGCACATACCCTTTATCCATAATGAAGGTCAAATGACCCTCAACAGGCCATCAGAATGGATTAATCAAGACAAGTAGAAGATATTTCATGCAGGAGTAACACTGCTTAAAATGATGCTCCGTTCTTTTTTGCTGAAGTACAGTGAAGGTAAAACAGTGAATCACTGAAGTCCAGGATGAGTGAATTGCAACTTTGGATTCTGAACAACCTAATCTTAATGTTGTTCATCGATCATAATAAGTAATATCTTGGTACTGTATACATCAGCAAAATTTGTAGATTACTACTTATCACAGACACTGAAATGCCCATTTTGATATATTTTTCATAGGAATATACATGCCTCTTGTGGATTTTATTTATTCACACCTTCTGTCAGTGTAATTGTGCTGTAGTTAAAGTACTTGTTTTCCCTTCATTCTTATCCAGCTCAATAGATCATGAAGGTTAAAGTAACCTTAAGCTATGTTTTACAATTCTTTCTAGTACTTAATTAAACATTAAAAAAATCAGCATTTAAAAAGGTAGCAACATTCATTTTACTACTGGAACAGATGCAACATGAATTTATTTAGTTCTAAAGACTGCTCTTATCGATGCCTAATTCATTTCTTCACAATGCAGAAAGACAGAGAAGTATGCTTTTCTCAAGGATACAACCACCCTAATTCGTTCCAGGTTTCTGACTTGCAAGAAGTTACTCTTGCACATTCAGTGATTGATCACAATTTGCTGGAACAAGATAAAACTCCCCATCCATTCCTTGATTATGATTTTTAAATGGATTACATAGTGTAATCTGATATGTACATACTGCTCTTATATTTCAAGAGAATTAAATACTTGCACTTTAAAGGCATTAAAGTCTACATCTTGGCTTATATAAAAAAATTCTTCAAATATCACACTCCTCAGGTATTAGAAGTGAATGTTCTTCAATTTATTCTTTCAGTAATTGTCTCTAGAATTTAACTCCAAATTGAAAGCTCATGATATACATGTTGTATGTTGGCATTGTTTATCAGTATCTATTTCAGGGCCCTCACTGCCTCTGCTTTTATGGTGCCAAATGTCAGCTTAACTTTTGTCTCTGGTGTATTTGCTATTTCTGGTAAATACTGATACAATGGAAAACTGAGTCTACATGCTTAAGGATAGTCAGGGATTTGTACCTAATTTCCTTTTTTTAAAAAGAAAAGGAACTTAAGTTCCTTTTTTTTTTTTTTTTTTTTTTTTTTTAATCAATGCATGCTTTACATTTGTATGTATTTCATGGTGCATTGCTTTGTTGTACCTATCAACAGAGTACTTCAGACTGGGACTATATGTGCTGTTTGGGATCACACCACT
This sequence comes from Coturnix japonica, assembly GCF_054131305.1. NCBI lineage: Eukaryota > Metazoa > Chordata > Aves > Galliformes > Phasianidae > Coturnix > Coturnix japonica. Next base: position 20,482,363 of record NC_140674.1, on the reverse strand, counting down.
TTACGTTGGGTAAAGGCTCCCCAGAGAGTACAAGCATTGTCAGAGAAAGGATGGTTTGATGGACAGAGTATCAAATCTAGATGAGAGCAGAACTGGGGAGCAAGGGGGAAGAAATCTTATAGCAAGCATTCAGGAAAGAACATTATTTAACACAATGAAAAGGAAAACAGCTATGAAAAATGAGATGAAATTAGGAAAGAAAAATGGTACTCTGCAGCCATTCTTGCTGTAGCTAAAGATGCTTCAGTTTTCCTATTATCAGTCAGGAACAGTCTATGTTCATTTTAAATGTATAATTATTTTTGTTATAATAGTTTTCTATTTTATTGCATCATCTCCTTTACAGAACACACACAATATCATTACAGGACTCTTTTCAGTGCCCTGGATGAACAATATATTTACAGGATGGGAAAGTGTAGATGTCTGCCTTTCCTCCTTTGAATGGCACTACTGCCTGTGTACTGAATAAGCAGGGCTGACAGGGTTCACATTAATAGACCTTCCTTTTAGAGAGAGTGGTTGTGTGCATTTCTGATAAACAATTAAAAAAGCTTTTTTCCAGGTATTTCATTGTGCAATAATAGACAGTGAAGGTGGAAGGACTGGAAAATGACAAAGCGTTTACCATGTAGTGAGAAAGCCTATGTGGATCAAGAGGAGGAAATAATTGCTCCTTTTCTTTCAGTTTTTATTCAAGTCAAATGCATCAATGGATGTTGCTGTAAAAGAAAGGTGGCCAGCTTTCTTTAGCTCGAACAGAGGAACCCAACAATACTATGGAGCAAAGTGAGAAACATTAAATATGAATAGACTAATGAGCTCTGGGTGAGTGAATTGTGTGCAGAACTGTACTTATTGTCCAACAGCTTTTTGCATTGATTATATTGACTGCTTGTCTGTATCTAGAACTTAATGTTTTCCAGATGGTACTTAAGATATCCTTATTTATTGCTCCTCATCCAACATTTTGACTTCAAATGGAAAAACAGACCTGGTGGTCTGCAAGCTGAAGGTGTGGCGGGCCACTATACTGCCTTGGCTGATGTCCCTGCTATTCTGGGTCCTTTTGTGGCTTTTGAAAATCCAGAATGTAAGTACACACTTCCCAGCTTTTCCTAATTTTTTTAAAGCAAGACTTTTGATGGATTTCTGTAACTTCAGGAAATGAGAGAGGACAGCTGTATTTGAAATGTCTCCTATGAAAAAAGACTAGCTCTGCTTAAATATTTTGATGTAAGGTAATTTCTTATGGCATGAGTCTGAGGAGCTGGGGTTACATGGCTTACATGGTTCCTTTCAGTGTATTTGCTACATAGACGCACACACAAATGAAAACCCAAGTTGTCTGACAGATATATAAGAAAGACCTTTTCTGTCCCCAAATGTCCTTTAATTTGATAAAAGTAAAATAATAATAATAAATCTCACTTACTACCACCAGTCATGCCTAAATCACTGGGAGCACTTTATTAAAAGGAAAGACTGCTACAAAGTAAATTTAAGGCAGCAGAATTTAAGTCAGTTCTTGTGGGAATGGACTCCTGTTCCTTCCTTCAGACTGTGATTAATCTCTAAATAAATGAAACTACACAGGCATGAGACTTCAGAGGCTTCTGATTTTACAGTCTCTGAAGTGATCAGGTTAAATAGCGAGACAGAAGGTTTCCCAGGATCTACTTTTACAGACTGTTGTGTATCCTGCATTTTGTTTCCCACCTGAAACAGTGTACGAACACTGAAATTTGTATTTTATTCCATATGATTTTCAGCACCGATGTTACAGTTGATCTGAATCACAGAGCATCCTTTAAGAGCACATTGTGGAGGGAACTCAAGATACTGTAATGGTGTTGTAGTGGTGCTGCTGACAGCCATATATGCAGCAACTCTATAACTGTATAAACACATTTCTGCTCCTCTGCTGGGGAGAGGGACAGCTCATCAACACGTTTGGCCCAAATTCAGAATAACCTTTGTTTTTCTACTGCTCTATGGCATTTGGCAGATAAAAGAAGACTTGAAACTGGCTAATGCTGCCTTCATGCTCAGCATCTTGCTGCTGTGTGGGCTAGCAGGAGGTGTTTGGCCTGAGCAGACAGTCTGGTAGTGCTCATTGGGGTGGCCTTATGTATTCATATTCGAGGGGCAGTTGAAGGTTTGGTTTAAGATAAAAGTCAGGACTTGGTGACTCAAATTGCTACCCAAGCAGTATAAATTTAGAAAGCAGTCTATAATCCTCAAACCAGCAGATGTTTCCTATATTTGTTGAAAATGTCTGATGCACAGGCTGGAAAAGAATATGAAATACCTTAAGTAGTGCAGGTAATTGTGCCAAGTCTCATCTGATTAATATAGTTAATATCACCACTTCTTGGCTTACAATTTTGGCCCATTCTCAAAAACAAAAGTCTTAATAGAAACTAGTGTACATGCAACATCTTCTGACAGTGGGTATGTAACAGTCTATTGAGGCTTAATTTATATTCCTGTCTTGAAGTGCTTATGAAATCTGAAGACCCAATGTAGTCATAGCAAATCCTTCCCAGAAAACAATAATTGTACATCACTAATTCAATCATATTTTAAAAAAATAAATAAAAAATCCAGTGAAAATATGTAAAGCAAAATTGAGCAAAGCTTTTTGATTTATTGCAGTTGCCAACTGTCTGAGATATTTTTCATCCTTAATCATCGCTGCATGAAATCAGGAATAACATGTAACTGATCTGCTAAATGAGTCAAAGTGGTGTGGTGCTCCTGGACACTAGATGAAAGCAGTGTTATGTGACAGAGCTGATCTATTTTAGCAGATTTTCTGTGTGGATTAAGACTATAAATCTGTTATATGGTATGTTTTGTTCCATTCAATATGCTTTGCTTCTAGACTGTATTTTTCAGCAGGCTTTTTATCACAGATGGTATCTGATTCATTCAGTCTAATGTGGTTTGTAGCCATTTGGCTATCTACTGAGCATAGATTTTTTAAAAAAATATCTTATAATTTGTCGTTTTATGGGATTAATTAGACTCAGACAATTTTTCTATTGAATTATGTGATGGCTTTGTGTAACTGTGATAAGGGCTGAGCTGGCTCCATATTAAGAAAATTTAACTATCTAACCCTTAGGCGGTAGAAACAATACAAACTTCTAAAGGCTCCCCACATGGATTTAGCACTTTAGACATCTGCTCCGATAGCAGCAAAGCCTGGATAAGTGACTAATACTGTGTCAAGGATTTGAAAACTTTTTTGCTTAAAGTTAGAGCACTTGCAACGAAGCTTCTAATCTGGTTCTTGTGTTAGAGGTGCTAGAACAATCTGAAGAAGGGCCGTTCTCAAGCTCATAACAAAATTGTGCTACATGCAAAACCTTGCTTACAAAACCTTGTTATTTGTGTCCCAGGAGGATTATGATGAGAAAATATCTAATGCAGACAGACAATACTTCTGCCATGTGCAGACTGCAAGCATTTCTGGTGTCTCTTGCAGGAATAATGGTTGGTAGATCTCTTATTTTTATTATTATTATTTTAAAAAGTGCATCCTGAAACAGGTGGTATAAGAATAAGAAATGGTGGTATCAAAATGGATATAGCTGTATTGCTGTCCCAGGTTGCACCTAAGAACTTAAGTGAAGAAGGCACATCCTGTCTGAGTATCATCCCCAAGTTAATCATATCCCTCTAATGAATCTTGAAGTATTTGCAGTTGACCAGCAGTATGCTGGCACTGACAACAGCAAAATGACTGACTGCCTGAAAGAGAAGAAAGCAGATGAGTCAAAAGAATTAGATTAGATGTAGACTACTAATGAAATGGACAGGCTCCTTCCTCCTTCCCATGGCTCTTCCTTACAGCACTCCTGGAGATGGCATCTAGAGCAACAAAAATCGAGCCAACATAATAGTACTGTACAAATCATTAATATGCACAAGAAAATTCAACAAAATGCCTATTGTAAGGCTGTTGATTCCAGGGCTGTAAACTACAGTTGTGAAAATTAATGCATTTGCCTTAGTTCAAGCTTGGTAAATACTATGAAGAATTAGCAGTAATTCCACAGTTGTTACACTTGAAATTGCATTATAGTTCTGATTTTGTTACCTTCTATAACATGTCCAAAACCATAACAGATACCAGATTTTGGCATTAGATTTGAGATTAAGCGTTATTCCAGTCAGCTTTAAAATAAAGAAGCTAAAGTGTTTCTGAACTCCTGATAAATCCCAATATAATTAAATATACTGAGATATAAATCCGTCATACTAAGTTTAAAATATGGGACCATATTATTGTAGTTTACTGTCCTCTTATGATTGTAATTAATGATGTAATTACAATCAAAATGGAGCTGAAGTAGTAATACTTCCAAGAAGCAGTGACCCTGATAAGCATTGTTATTCTATGGAAAACCTTGTTCGCATATAGTTGCATAGAGTTTTGTCTGTCTTACTTTTGACAATGGGTTTGGCTAAAACTCGAAGATGCAAGACAGGTTGAAATAATACCCTCACTTTTCAGAAAGTTAAATAAGCAAGAGACTTGACAGCCCACATCAGGGCTGCCAACTCCAGCAATGAACCAGATTTAGAAGTTGTTATATGAAGAATCTGCAGGACATGAAATTTAAATGGTTCCTCTGAATAAATACCTTCTAAACTAGGCATGTACATGGTTTGTTGAATTGTTCCCTTTTGCTGTTGTTTTGTTTTATGCGTTTGCAATGACTTTCTTCTGCTCCACAGAAATAGCCTTTTAAGGAAGGTTTCTGTTCAGTGATTACTACAGCTCCTGCCTCCAAAGAGCCAAATTGCTAGGTCCAAGTGTGTCTGTGGAAATCATGATTGATAGACAAGGGAATAAACTCAAGTCTCCACCCTCAGTTAGGGATAACAGCTAGTCTTGAAAAGTGAATTGTTTGTTTTCAGAGACAGGAAGGGAGCAATGTGCCAAGATAAACAGCTAGCTAATGTTTTCTGAATATTTGCAATGCCTAAGTGTTGTAGTACAGCTGGATTTTGGTAAATTTTTTAATTCTTGCTTAAATACTGAATTCTAAATAAAAGGTTATTAATGTTAGTACAGAAATATAATATAAAAATTATATACATGCATGAATGGAAAAGTCAGCAGTGATGGAGAATTATGAGACAATTATGAGTTACCGGAGGCAGTTAATTGTTGGTCAGTTTGCTACAATATTTGAAACAAAAGCTCATTCTCAAGCCCTCTTTGTAGCCTGCATTTCTCTCTCTTCTAAATAAGCACACTTTTCTTCTGTGTAGATTTATGAATTGATCGCATGCTACTAAATGTTTTGCTGGATAAATTATTTAGCACATAGTTTTTTTGTTAGCATTTTCCCTGCTGTACAACCAGATGAATAACACCTGTGAACAAGATCTGTCTTACTATCAATCTGAACTTGATGATATGACTTCTTGTTGAAGTAACTCATATTGTTACATATGAAAGCAAATATGAATAAAATTGGTTACCTATTTGCTCCCATGAACTTCTCCCAGGGCAGTAGCTCTATTTGTTAGGTGCAAGGTCTATCTGCAAGGCTCAGTAAGAAAAATATCTGCTGCACAGTTATCCTTAAAATAACTTCAGGCAGGAGCTGTTGTGCAGAAGGACGTGACGTTGTGAGGGGAAAATCATGGTGGACAGATGCAGTGAATTAAACCCCTCCAAGAAACTCAAAAGCCATTTAACATTGTCAAAATACTCAGTCAGAGCACACTCTGAAAGCATCAAAAGAAGTCAAGTACCACATAATATTCTGTGCTCTTGAGCAAGGCAAGAATATACAAAAAAATGTATTATTTTCACCATTCTGAAGGGACAGAAAGATCCATGCTCTCAGCAATGTTGCAAAGTCTGATTTAGTTAAACTTGATATTATTTCAGTTGTGACACTCTTAAATATGTTTCTGTATAAACTATAGTTCTTTTGTTCTGCTGTATGTATATAAGTATATGCTCATACACAGGACCGGTAATACAACTCAAGTCTAAACTGAAAGACATAATTTGAAAAAAACACCCTTGGCCAATTACTGGTAATTATTTTAAACTTACTGTATAAACTGCAGCATTGTGTTATACATCATTTCAAAACTTATGTCTTCAAATAATATTCAATTCATAGGAAAGTTATTTTGTGTTAAAATATCCATGACATGCTGATACAGAAGTATCTGGGCTTTGCAAAGTGCTGACTGGCAAATCAGGGATAATGCAAAGTACATCCTCAGTTTCTTAGATTCATTGGCTTTATTGTTAGAAAACTATGTTAAATCTAATGCTGGCAGTGTGGCAATACCTGAAGAAAAATAAATAAATAAATAAATAAATGTCCTTGTAAGACAAACTCTGATAAATTCTGTTTGACAGTGCAATATGAGATAGGAAGGGAACCAGTCTCACTTCCTCTGGCAACAATAACCAAGCACGGCACCTGCCAGAGAGTTGTGGCACTATTAAAAAAGAAGGGAGTATAGGATGAAATAGGTTCTCTGAATGAAAGGTTATATTTGAATTCTTCACTACAGTGCTGTATTCAGATCGGTCTCATTCCAGATTTTCATTAGAGCTTAGTGCTCAGGGCTTGGAGGGAAGTCAGAATAAAGCAGAGCTTGCTGGTCACGGGCAAGAAGTCCCTTCTGGGGGCAAAGGTATTGTCAATACCGCTGGGAAGCAGTGGGCTGGGAAAGAAAGGGATGAATGACAACTGGGGCTATTTGAGAGAGGGTATTAACAGCACTGGAAGAAAATTCTCTGTTGGAGGAGAAAAATAAGAGTGAGAGGATGTGAAATCTTTGAGTAAGTAGTGTCAGAAGGAAAACATAGCCTACTGGGAGTTCTAAGCAGGCAGCAGCACAAGGCCACACCAATGGATGGACAGAACATCCCAATGAATTTATTCTCTTACGCCTAAAATACCAACACAAAGCACCAGAAGAAATAGAAGCATTAGTTTTTTTAAAAAATTAAATGTATGTATCAGTAAGGCAAGTTAAGCTGTAATAATCGGGTAAATGTTGACTTTCTAGAAAATTAGGGCTCAGATCTAACATTTACCCCCCAGATGTTAGTTGTATCTTCTGTACCACCAATCAGAACACCAGTACAATTTTATGGCCTAAAATGATCCAACAGAGATTGGGCTTTTGGCATTTGGGGAGGATGTCACTTGGAAACCAATCCTGAAAGTGGCATGGGAGACCCATAAATGAATCTTTTATGGGCAGAGGAGGTGCTACCTCCTGAGATATTTAGCAATAAGGAGAAATTCAGAGTTATGCAAATAGAAGGAAGCAAACAGCCAGTCTGTGGATCTCAAACTATGTTTACAGAACCCTGGCAGGCAAAAACAGCAGGATGACAACCTTGAAAGAAAAAACTTTGCTTTTCTAAGGTCAGATGAAGCCATGCTGTTCTTTATGCCTTTGAATGATATGGGGGGGGTTGGTAGAGCGGTAGAGCCAAAATTGCCTTGTGGTTTTTATTATTTCTTGATCTGATTAAAATATTCCTGTTCGTATTGGGGAATGGTTTCTTTGGCATGTTCTTCACTCAGCACAGCCCCAGTGAGCCCCACATCCAACAGTGTCCTGTGTGGATGAGCTTCCACCAGTGGGCATTGGGAACTGCCAAAGTTCAAACAGTCTAATTTTGTTTGGATAGCATTGTTATGGCTGGTGCTAGGGACCCAGGGGGCCCTCACAAGTCTCCCAGTTCTATTTTATGGTAATGTTTTCTAAATTATTATTAAGGTGAGAAGTTCTTTGTCCATGCTGGTAACAAAGCACTGACAATGCACTCTACCCTGCTCCACTTGCCTAAGGAGATTAGACTTTGAGAGTCCTGGGGAAACCATGGAGACAATTTTTAGTCTCCAAATCTGTGATGGAAGTGTTTTTCCCTCCAGACCAGTGCATTCATTATTAAAAATGAATGGCAAGGGTTCTGCTTGCATGGAACCATTACTTTTGGTGTCACAAATAAAATCTAATTCCCAAGTATAATTATTGTTGTGCTTTAGGATAGTCTGGGAGGCAAATTGGTGTCCTGTACAGTCAGGTGTGCAAACTTACTGTATTTTCTGCTCTATAAAATTTGACGGAAGTCCTAATATTATAAATCTCATTTTTCATTTCTAGGTAACTTAAAAATATCCTTGAGTTATGTAGAATCTCATTCTTAGTTTTAATTCAGAAATGGACTTTTGGGAAAGATCTATCTATTTGGTTTACCCACTCCTTTATTATCTTCAGAGTATAGAATATACATCCCATTTTATATTTGAAAGTAGTTATTTTAGGGGCTCAGATAACTAAAAACCTATGTGGTTTTAAATCTATCTAGGTTGTACTATATTTAGACCATTTTCTTCCTGCAGGTGAATGACTCTGTGACAGATTTCAAACTAAAAATAGTTGCACAATACCTATCATAATAAAAAAATTATCACAGGACCTTGACATGGATCTTCTTGAGCCCTGACAGAGCCATGAGTCTGTAAGAGCAGCAGTAGATGTCCCAGAGGAACAGTGTCAAGTTCCACTGGTATTAAACTCCATAGGCACAGAATGTCCTCACTGTGGTAAAAGGGCAGTAAATTGTGTGCAGGTGATCTCTGCTGTTGTGTACCTTGATGACCCACACCATCTGCAGAATCAGGGAGATTGGCGACAGCAGCGATAAGTCAGATGATTTCAGTGCGTTCCCCCAGCTGAATGCTTTTCTGCTTCACCTGAGTTATTGCTTCATACTTTGAGGTGTTGTTTAGCCTAAATTCTGTCCCAGTTACGTTGTTTTTCACACATTAAAAAAAATATAATAATAATTGAGTAGAAAAAATCTTCTCATAAAGAGTGATCAGACGTTGGATAGGCTGCCTAGGGAGGTGGTGGAGTTGCTTCCCCTGGAGGTGTTAATGAAATGTGTAGATGTTGTATTTAATGATATGGTTTAGTGGGCAATATTGGTGGTAGATGAACAGTTGGACTTGGTTATCTTGGAGGTCTTTTTCAACCTTTATGATTCTATGAAATAACCCATATGGATTAAAAGCCTTGTAAACAAAAATCAAATTGTTTTTGTCTTATAATCAGTGAAATCTGCCCATTGGTTTTAGATGCAGCTTGTTCATGAAAACTGACCCACAAGCTCTGCTGGAGGCTGGGAGATTATTATATGAAAGTTTAATGAGAAGGCTATTTAACTTTTTTTTTGTTGGCATCTGTTGGCCACTTGACTAGTTGGCTTATTCTGCCTGAGTCATTACAACCTTTGCCTTATAAAAGTTTCCCCTTTGTATCCTTGATACTGTTGTCATTTTCTTTGTTGTTGATGGTGGTGCTGTTTTTAATGAATGTCCATTAAAATGAATTCTGTATAATTTTAGCACATTTATATGCATGCAAATATGTACACGTAGATGAAATTTTACTGTAAGATAAATGAAATGTGAAATTGCATTGTACAGACAAACATGGCTCATTTTTGTAGGGAAAGGATTGCTTTACACTGTGAAGAGCATTTGTTTTTCAAAATATAGTGAATTCTCTCATTTCCAACAGAAGAATAAGATAAGTGGGCAGAATATAACAGGACCTTCCTGTAATGAGATTGTTTTCCTCTTCCACTCAGACCTATTAGCGTTAAACCCTACACTGCACCTTTCCAATTGCCGGACTGATTGAATAATGCAAAATTTGATACCAGCACTCTGCATTGCTTAATCTCCTTGTTTCTTTTCTAATTCCTGAAGATGAGATATGCTGTGTTTATTGTCAAGTTTATTGCCAATTTAACCCTGTGAAGAACAACTGGATGAGGTATCTGCAGTGTGTGCACATGGGAATTACAATATCTTCATATGCAATATTTTCTATAGAAATCTGCTGGTATACCTTGCAATATATCTCCTGCACCCAGATGGCAGTAACATGCTCTTTATAACTGTGGACAGTGCTTTGCCTCATAGGTTCAGAATTCTTGAATATATTTATTAAGATTATGCAAGCTACTAAAACACAAATATCACCCACAAACTAATAATTGTAAGGCAGCTTAATGATCTTGTAAAGGCTCAGTTAAATACAGCTGTGTATTTTCATCCCATAGAAGTGGAATAATTTGGTGAGTCCAATTTATTATTTTATGATTTTTAAGAGGAAGATCTTTCTAATGTTTGGGGTGGTAATCTATCCTTGTGGGATTTAGGTTTAATTATCTGCTTTTAAACAGGATTTCTTTTATCATCTCAAGTAATTTAGCTCATATCTGCACTAAGCTTGTTTCTATTTGGTTTTGGAGATCTCAGTTTTAATGGGTGCCCAGGTAAGGAAGAAAATATTTTCGAACCTCTGAAGTGCTGAATACCTATGAAATATCAATTGTGTCATCACCATCCTGGGATTTGGGAGGTGTCTACATAGTTTATAATGGAAATTTGAAATTCTCAACTGTATTATTTAATGTCTGGGAGAAGAAACCTGGTGATGACAAAAATAAAGAGGCTACATTTTATTTCTTGCCCATATTTTTCGATTGAGAAGTAGCAGGGAGATGGCTGTAGCCTTGCCTTTACCATAGGTAATGACTTATCCTTCAGCTGTACTGAAGTCTTGCCCACAGACACCGTGAGGAAGCTTGGTACCTGTCAGGGGAGTGCCAGGAGCTGCAGTGATGCACAGCCATCTATGTTTGCTTTGGCTAATTGCAACACTCCCAGTCAGATTGCAAGAAAATTCCTTGCTGTTGGTTTCTCGTAATGGGAATCTAGGTAATGCATTGTTTGGCTTGCAAAACATTTAGAAATACTCAAGAGCACTACATTGGTAATGAAAATATTTTGTATTTCCAATGGGCTGGATGTTGGAGATAGGATCAACTATTAGTATTACATGCACATAGATTCTCTGAAAGTGAAAAGACCCTGAATTGACTACTTTGGCAGCCAGTTTGCCTCTGAGCCCAATATCGCATTGAACAACCCTTTAAAATTCAGTTGTGTTTGTATATTTTAATCCATTTTCAGAGCATTAAGCAACAATTGTGTTCCCGGCTGGGGACTTTGATTTGCGATGGTCATTTTAGGTAACCATATGCTATAGCTGCTTAAAAAAACTCATATATTGTGCTAGTTCAGTCAGATACTTCTAAAATTAAATATAGGATCTTCTTTTTCATAGGTTTGGCACCAAAGTCACCAAAATTACTTTTTAAGCAATCTGAATACTATTGCTTGAATATGTGTTTTCCAACCTGTAGCATAATGAAGATTCAAGAATTTGGACGGGGTAATAAGTAGCTTAAAAATTGTATAAGATGGGCAAACAGATTGTTTGTTCTTGACCATTATAGAAAATCAGCAATAAGAACACACCTCTGTGTTTCTAGAAAGAAATAATGTAACGAGGGTGTTTTACACATAGGCTGAGAAACTCACACCACTTTAATTCATGGCTGAGTTAATCAGTGCTAAGTGTTATGGATAAAGGGAGAAATGGTCTTTTCCTCTTGCAGGGTCCTTGAGGGCATGGAGAGACCCTCTTTGACAGGGTGTGATTGTTTTTTCTTCTCTTCACTATTGCAGATAGACAGCTGGGAGAACCAAGGAAGAGCTCTCTTTTGCCTGCTTCGAGGAGAAAGTCATGAAGTGGATTATCTCACCTGATAAAGATTCACAAGTTTCAAGGCCACTATTAAAACAAACAAACAAACAAAATCAATGCCATAAGCATAAGTAACAAAGGCACATTTGGAGAGCAGCAGTGAGATGATCAATCATTGATGACAAATCCAAATTTTCATGTTAAGATGTGCAAAAGCACATTGTAGACATCTGTTCTGTGTGCAAAATAAACAGCAGACACTTCGTTTCTCAGCTTTTTTCAGATGAGTAATCTGCTGGAAATTGAGCAGAATTACATGGAATATAGTCATTTTAGTATACATAATCTAGAAAAGAATAGATCTCTAAACAGATGAATTCATAAATTATGTATTTTTGACATTTAAATACATCATGGGGACCCTATAAATCAAGCTCTCTCTGCAGTTACCATGCATGCAAAACACTTTCAGACATTGCTGATTTCAGTAGGCCATAATATCTTGTTCCACAGCATCTAAAACAGCACTGCAAAACTTTCACCTGCTGCACTTCCTTTAGCATCATTTAACTTCAGCATTGTTTCAAGCTTGTGCCCCTCTGCCCAACCTGCTGCTATGCTGTTAAACCATTTCACTGTTGAATTTTAGTTTTCTAAACTAACTTTTCTTGTTAGGTGTCCGTTTTTTAAATGTTTAATCTCAGTGTGCATGTTTAGAGTAGTTAGAACCATTCTCTCTCTCTATATATATATGTGCACTATATTTATATGTATTTATGTATATTTATATTAAAAACTATTTTGCAAGCATTGCAAATATAAATTTATGCATCACTGAAGAGATAAGAAACATTTATATAGATGCTGCTGTTATATACAGGTATGGAGGTGAGAGGAAGAATGCCTGTAAGCCCTCCCACTGCCGTGGTCCTTCTGGTGATGCCCTCAGCCATCACATGCAGAATCCATACAAAAGGTAGGCTAGTCCTGGAGATTATTTCAACTGGCTCAGGATTTTCTACAGTTTTCATTAAAGGTCTGAATGCAGCGGGGTTTTGATTTCCTTTTCTGCAGCCATCTGTAAGACTTGTGAGAACAGCTGCTCCTAACGCGGGTGCCAGCTCCTAGATTTCCTGGGAGAGAAGCTAACGAGGTTTATGGAGGTCTGTCTTTTAGATCAACCAAAGATTGTCACTGGTTATTGCTTTATTAAACGGGTACTACATTTATTAAAAATTAGTAGATAAACACTTGGAACAGAGCAATGCTCAAAACAGTGCTATGTAGAGGCTGAATATTCCCACAGGAAAGAACTAGTATTAGAAAAGTATGTGATGAAGAGAGTTTCTGATCATATTTTTTATAGGTTATTCATGATTTTTTTAATGGAAGAGAGAGCAGAGGCAAACTGAATACGCAAGAATACCTAAATACCAATAAGCAAGAGTATTCAGAACTGGTCTAAAATGAATGAAAAGTGTGTCACATTAAACTGTGATAGTCATTCAGACAACAGGGATATTTATTTGGAGTTAATTCAGACAAGACCAAATGGACTTGTGTATTTGAACAATTTAACTAATTTTAAAGTTAAACCTCAAGTGTTGACTCATTGCCTAAGAACAGAGCATCCTCGTGTGAGAACGGCTTGGTTCATCACCCGATTTTCCTTACAGTCTTTTCAGATGTCTATCTATAAAATGATGCTGATTCCTTAGTTCTGGTTTGGTTTTGTTTAGAAAGACATTTTCAGGCAAAGTGCTTTGCTTTATAACACCTCTATTTATTCATTTGTTTATCTGTTATTCTATTTATGTTCATTTTCTTTTATTCAGGCAAACTTTTTAATGGCTCTCTCCAATTTAGGTATTATCCCAGTTTTCTTCCTGGTTCCAGCGATCTTTGTTATTAGTGTTTCAGACCACCAAGTGGTAAGTTGAGGTTATACATTTCTGTTAGTATGATGCTCCAAACTACAGAGCTTAAAGATGAAACCAAAAAGAAAAGATACTTCATCTTCAAATCTTGTTCATGCTCAAGTGATATAAGCTTCTAGGTTGATTGTCCCACAGTTAAGAGTCCCAGTTGCTTTTACCATCACCAGGCCTAGTTATTGAAATCCATTAAGTCTAATGGCAGCTCTAATTTTCATTGCTGCATGTTTAAGTAGTAACAACAATATATTTGTCAATGCACTATCAGAATAATTCACTGATTTGTTATGTAACTGTATTAGTTTGAATCAAATATACTGTACTTTAAAGAATTCATACGTATTACAATTTGACATTTAATTTCTGTTGGTCTTAAGAGAAATACATAGACAAAGAACATTCATGAACATTCTGTCTATTTTAGTCAAAATTCTCATCTAGAATGGACAAATATATTTCCTGAATATAGCTGAAATACAAATCATAGAAAAGAAAGTAATATTCTTTTGAGTGCTTTTGTAATCCAATCACTTTTGTCTTAGAACCCTAAAAAAAACTTATATTTGGATTATGAGATAGGAATTGCAAGAGAATTTTTTGTATATTTTTTTTTTACCATCCTCTTCAGATTTCAATGCTAATTTTCTCTCATCAATCACTCATAAAATTATCTTAGAAATAGTTGTAACAAATCTGTATTTGATACTGAAGTTGCCCAGAGGCTTGGAAATGATGCAATGGAGGCAGTTTCCCAAAAGGAAAGAAACATTTTCAAATAGAATTTAAAGGTCAGACTGCTTCAGAAATATTTTAGCTATTAGTAGAGATGCTTAAAAGCTCGAAAGAAAAATCTGAACTGACATCCCCAGTTTGCAGCCTGTACTACGGCCCGTTTTAAGATGGTCTCAGTTTCATTAATTTTGAGTTGGACATGAAGCTTGAAGGAATGATGCAGACAAATAATTAGTCTGCCCATAATCTTGAATGTGAGAAATTGAATTTTTGGGAAAAAACAGTTTTTATGCCTGTGTAGGAAACTACCAATACGGCATCATGTGCCATATAAGATCACTGGTTTTCATAATTTGTAGGGAACTGAGCAGAGCACTAATTACACAGGTGTGGAAAGCCCAAATGTCTATTTTTCCACAGCTGGTGTTCTGTAACATTTTCTCCAGAGACATGTGAAATTATGCTGTTCTTGAGGTTGAATTAGAAGTCCTCCGGGGATTAGACACATTGTCTGAGAGTAAATGAGAAGATAGCACAGGCTTCTTCTCCAAGAGCAATGGTCTAAGGCAAATAGGCTGTCCAAGTTTGCTGGCTCATGATTAAGAAGAATTAATGCTTTAAGAAATAATAACGAAAAAGTAATGCAAATAAACAACTTCTTGAAAAAAAATCCTTTACCTGTAACTAGAATTAGATCTACTTCAATGAGCCTGAACAGCTTCTTTTGTTGTTAATGCCTACCAACTTATTTAGTTGCTAATACTTGTTAATTCCATTTTTATCAGCACAGAAGAAAACCCAAAGCCCATCAGAAAAACACTACCCATAGCCACATAAATTCCCTTAATATCCATTTCAAACTTGTTACTTCAAACACAATGGATATTAGTATGAAATAAGGAATCTATGTGACAGTCCTGAAAAATTTCAACTACCCACTGCTCAGCTGCTCTTGGTCAAACAAATGTTCTGGATCTCTAATAACAAACATTGGAGATGGAAATTTGAAAGGCAGTGGAAATCTGTGGCAGGAATGACTGGTTAAACCTCTGACTACAAAGGAAAGCCATAGGCATGGAGGTGGCCACACAGCTTGGGCTTACTCTTCAGTGCAGAGCACTCGGTGCCCTGATGACAAAGGAAATGGAGGATGTTGTTTGCAGTAGGCTTCTGACCTGTAACCAGGTGAGGGGGTGCTTGCATTCTAGTGACTTGGATTAAGATAATTGAGTAAAAAAAATTAATTACCTAATGAAGGCAATAGAGGACTCTATATCCACATCATATTCTGCAATTGCAGAACCATTTTTTCTGGCTTTTCAGAGTTACTGTGGAGCCAAGCCTACTATGTCAGCATCTTATTTGTCAGCTTTCTTCTGTTTCTCAGAGTAAGGCATCCTCCTAATATGAATCTTGGAAAGAAGTGAACAGATCACAGAACTCCCATAATTTCATCACACTGCAATAGCTCTTTTATTTTGAGAAAAGCATACAGCCTTTATGTTGACATGATGTGGAAAGGTTCCTCTGAACAAGATTCTGCTGACTTTCTTATAAATAGTTACAGATTTGTTTCACACTTTCTGTATTCATTTTGTCTATTTGCTTTATCATGTTGCAAGAAAATGCAATCACCTGCCAAAAGCATGCATCCAGGAGTGTTTTCAGATGATTTAATGTTATCCTTTTCCTATTATTGTTTTCTACTGCCAGACATTATAAGCAAAACTGGCTCTATTCACTGGTACTGACAATATTTTCTATGCACATGCACTCAGTTTTAGGATTACAAAGGCATGGTATTATCACGTCCTAGATTTAGCTGTGTTTCACAGTCCTTGCATAAATTCCTTTGGCATTTGCAAAGCTGGGCAAGCTCCACTCTTCTCAAACTGAGGTGAAACAGGACCATGGCCAGGTTTGAGATTCTTGAGCTACTTCTTGCAGCAAAACACCAAATGTACTCTTGCAAAGGTGGTTAGGTGGAAATAATATTTTCCAAAATATACTAGGATTTTTGTACATGAAGACTTCATATAGGTATAACCACTGAGCTACTGAGATTAACAGGGCAGTGGATAGAGACATGCACATTAATGGCAGAAAAACAGAAGTATTTTGGCTGAAATGACTCCTCGATATTTTTCTTTTGTAGATGATTCCACAGTGATGTTCTGTGCTAGCTGCTGGCTGGAAACAATAGATGCAACATGGGAGCTTAAAGAAGAGAGATGCTGGGAAGCCATCATACCTTTCCTGGCTGTTCCATATCACCTTACTCTGTTTGGAGAGATGGTGGTCCATCCCTACAAAGTAAGTTTCTCAGAAGTCAGATCAGGCAACTCTGTTTATAATCTGGAATTTCTTCAAGTTCCAGAAATCTGAATGGAATTGTGGGTTACTGTCTATTCATAGAAGCAGTGCAACAGGGTATCAATAATGAGCATTATTATGCAAAGAAAATTATTGACCCAAACCTTCAGCTAAATTTTAACATACTTATGAAAATTTCTCTTTACAGTCATTGATAAGGAGGAATGATTTTTAAACTGAGACAGGGGAGATTTAGGTTAGATATTAGAAGGAAGTTTTTCACCCAGAGGGTGGTGATGCACTGGAACCAAGGAGGTTGTGGTTGCCCCATCCCTGGAGGCATTCAAGGCCAGGCTGGATGTGGCTCTGGGCATCCTGCTCTGGTGGTTGGTGACCCTGGACATAGCAAGGGGTTGGAAGTGGATGATCTTTGAGGTCCTTTACAATCCAGGCCACTCTATGGTTGGTATCAGATTATTATAATTTTGTTTCCTATCCAGCTGACAGACTATGGACCTTAGAAAAAATATTTGCAATAGTATATTCAACACATTACACATGTAATATAAATTTAATATATATCTCATTAATCTTAGAACTCGTGAGTATAGGGTTTTTTTTTTATGAAATATATGTAATTTCTCTCAACTACAAGAATAGAGAAGAGCGTGGGTCTGAACTTTATTTACAGTTGTGTGCGCTCAGCAAATTATCACATTTTCTCCATTCCGCATAATCAGAAATGAAGCTGTATGCAGTTTGCTTACAGTTAAGTAGTGAAGGTTATAATAATATCTTTGCAAGTTTTACTTGTAACAAGAGGACTTAGTGTCAGATAAACGCTCTGTCATGAGACAAATAAAACCTTTTTTTTTGCTATAAAACAAAGCTGAGGAAGCAAAATTGCACAATAAACCTCCCACAGTCAATAAGCAATAAGTAACCTGTCAAACATAAGGAAAAGAGAAAAAAGTTAAGCAATGTTGGCATCTACAAACATCTACTGGAGCAACAAGGCATAGCAGCAAGAAAATTAATGCCAACACCTCTTATAGAAATTACCAGCCACTTCAGTTCTGTTTCTTGCAAGTAAATGTCAACTGAGTCAAGGATGGCAAACACCTTTGTAGCTCAAATATTAAAATGACTTTGTGGGCAAATGCCTCAAGCATAGGAAGAAAGGTGCTAGACTTAGAAATGAGTATCAGTGAGGAAGGCATTAATGAATAGCAGCTGAAGGGCAACATATAAGTTTGGGACTTCATTCTTATGTGCAGGCACCCAGGTTGTGTTATTCTCATTTTAGGTAAATTGCTGGCTGACAGGTGGAACCACCTCTGCTATAAACTACTGGACTCACAGGCAAGTTGGATATCTACCATGGGATCATCCAACACAGAGGAGTTAGTTTGTGTTTACGCTGCTGTACCCAAGCTGGGGGCTGGTTCCCAGAATTACGGAGTCTTATATAAAACAAAATTTTCTCTTCATTAAGTTCCATGTTGACTGTCACAGATCCTCCCTATGAATCCTTTCTAATTGGTAACTTGTGAGGGCGGGTTAGGACCCACAAAAGGCATTTACCCTAATTCATCTGCTGCTTTGTAAGGCTTTTATTAGGCTTCACAAATTTGACTTTCATCTGCGTTTTCAAGCTTCATTCCCCACTGGTATTTTTCCCTACAAAATGTTTGTGATGAATATTCACAATCCCTGGTGAGAGCTGTGCCAAAGACATCCTTCAAAACAATACAGCTGTAGCCAGAAAGCTGTACAGTGGGTGAACTGTTCTCAGTTCATATGCATCTCTTCCATCTCAAACCTTCATCCTATTTAAGTGCTTCAGCAAGAGGTAGCAAAGAATCGTTTTCCCCTGGAAATCAAAGACAGAGGACTTGAAGGAGGAAAAGTGAAGTATTGTAAGCAATCCAGGAGGAGCAAACCAGGGCCCATTTATGAATCTCCTCCCGTAAGGATGGCTGAAAACCATTAACTTGTGAGAAAACTCTGGATGTCTGAAAAGTCTTATGATATGACACGTTGTGTCTAATTTAGGTGCCTTCTGATAGGGTTGGCTGCACGTGGAAATAGGGGAAAGAGTAAATGGATAACATTCTACTGCCAGAAAAGGCTGAGGCTTCTGGAAGATTGATATGTGTAGGACCTGTGTGTTCAAAACACCATTAAAATCATAGTAAACAAATAATCACAGAGTCACAGAATTATCAAGGTTGGAAAAGACCTAGAAGATCATCCAGTCCAACCATCACCAATACTTCCCAGCTAAATCATATCCTTCAAATACTTGTTTGGGTCCCTGACCTACAACAAGGCGAGATGGATGAAATTTATTGTCTTTAATTATTGTGAGCCAATGTCATCCATAGTATAATCAAAACTGTGTTAGAAATTGTTTGCCGCTTTTCACTTCTCTGTATGTATGAGTCTATATAACAGAATTCTCATAATACCTTAGAGAAAAAAAAGCACATCAGACAAGAAATAAATGTGTCTTCCTCTTTCATCTAAATTTAACTAGAAAAGTAGTCACAAAAAAATTAGACGTGCTGAACTATCCATAGGAGATTCCAATCCATTATTAGCCTACTCACCCTGTTACTTATCTTCAAACGCACACACCACCAACAGAAAGGATTTAGGTTACATTTAAGTAATCCAAATCTTGTAGGTAGTGGGTTTTAGTGAAACTGGAGCACTTGTTACTATAATTTAACTACAAAAACACAGCATTTAGTGAAGTAAGAGGTCTGACTTTAATGCACAAAAGCAGGGAGTTTTGTGGCTGTATCAGTAAGGCTGAAGTGTCAGTCTGGATTTTCAGCCTTAAGTCTGAATTTCCTTGGTTTTGTGGATTTGTCAGATGTTTAACAGAGCTTAAATGTAAACTTTCTACTTGACGACATTCAAACCTCTACAATACAGCCCTTTTAAAGAAGAGGGGAAAAAAACACACACACACAAACCAGGAAGAATAAGTAGAATGCTTATAAGTAGAATGCTTGTGTGCTCCAAAGAGATTTAACTTCGCTGTGCCTCAGTTTCCCAAACAAGAACCTGAAGAGCATATGTACAGATCTCAGAAATATCCTCACTAATGAGTTACTGTGTAATGTGAGTGAAGTGGTTTAGCATGCTCGAATGCAGAGTGTTACCAAACATTTCAGATAGGATTTTAATTGCCAGTGACCAGAGAGGACCTCGACACAGAGTATGTGTCAGCGCAGTTCATCCCTTCAGAACATCTTCAATTAAAGTTGCTCAAGGATAGGAGCTCTCAGATTATCATTCTTGCCAGCCTGTTAAAGAGTGATAAAGGAAAAGGGGGACTGCACTTCTGCAAAATGAATATTGGATTAGAGGAAATATGTCTTGTTTTACATGCTTTGCACAAACTGCAATTTTCCAAATTTTCCAGGTCGTCCAAATTGTTTGCAATACATTTTCCTTTGTAAAGTGTACTATGTGGAAGGAGGAAACATCACTTCATGTAGAAGAAATGCGTTCTTGAGTGCCATAAAACCACATTGTGCTCTGAAAATGAATTCAACAATTACTGGGCTACTGCACACTTTTACATTTATGACTTTGGAGGGGAGCTCAGAGTTATCATTTGTGCATATTCTCTTGACAGCATGCCCTGAGCTGCTCAGCCACTGATTAACAGAGGTTACTGTGAGGGTCCTACCAATTAATAAAAATAAAAATCAAAATTCAGTTGTCCAGACGTCGTAGATGGAGCTGCATTTCTGATGACACGTTCATTAGTCAGAGCGCTCTCAGTTACTACTTTCTATGTTACATCACGCTTGCTTGCTGAGATAGATTATGAAGACAAAGTTCACTCGTTGGTGGAATAAGTTACTCTAATTTGAATTAGAAATGGATGATATCCCATTATTTAGCTTAATCTAAACTCAGAAAAATATGCAATTAAAAGTGCTACGTTACCTATACAATTTAAATCCTGAATTGCCTCTAAATATCTAGCTCTGCAAGGTAATATTTGGACCATGTATGGGAACATAAAAAATAACCACTGAGGGTGACTAGACAGTAAATGATACAGAGAATATTAAAAAGAATGAGAAAGTCTTTTATTCCAGTGGAAATCTAATAAGCAAGTACCAAGAAGGACTGTGTCTAATGAGAACTGATGTAGGCATTGAAATACATCACTGATTCACTCACATGCAAAACTTTACTTATTTATCATAATTTATCAGAAAAGCTATAGAGAGGAAGTCCCAAGGCACTGGCAAGGTAATGATGCGCTGTGAGATGTGGAACCCCTGCATGTTCTCATGAGCAGTGCTGCTGCATACGGGTGTGCCAGCAGTGCCTGACCATCCGGGGCAAGATGATGACTTGTGTTATGAATGTTTCTTTGGGAAGTTCTTTGCAGATTTATTTCCTACATCCAGACATAGTCCTTCAGTTCAGGAGGTTATTGCTTGCCTAAAACTTGAGAGTTACATTAATTATTCAGTGTTAACTATTTGTGGATAAAATCTTAACTTCCTTGTTCATATTTTTTATATGTAATGACAGAATAGTGCTCTTTGGTGCCAATAAGTGCATGTATTTTCTCCTGCATTGTTCACTGTGATGAATGACAGACATTGTCATTCTTTATACTTTCCCTTCCAGATAAAGCACATTTATGATTATCTTTGAGCAGATAGAAGCTTGTGCACACATTCTGTGTACAGACACAACATAATAGTTAAATGCTTCATGGACCTTTAAGACCTGTTACTTGGTGCATAGCTGGATATGCAAGAGTTGGCTCAGTGGATGCTAATTTGAAATCACTGCTCTCAATTTTCTAACAGTAAGCAGTCAGCTAATCTCACAAACATCAGCCTTTGCAGAAATCTTCCATATATTTCCACTGCAAACTAGGAGTTTAATAAGCAATTAGTTGCTGAAATGATACATAGCTATCTGCAGTCACCATTTAAAGACATTGCAACAAAATCAGTTTGGAAGAAAAAAGTTGAGTTGGTGAATATTTCTAAGTGAAACAAACAAACAAAACCAAGCCATTTGTTGGGAAGGACAGCAACATAGCACTCTCCCACCACTCCTTGAGGAGTGGTGATGGGACACAATAAAAAGACAAACACCAGCATCATTTTGGCCTGCAGAGGATGGTTTGAAGTAAATAAAGCTTCCCAAAGACTTACATTCAAGGTCTGGTGAATTCTCTTTTGCGACACTTATTTTTCTGCTGTAACCTCTTCTCCTGTTGTCATTCTATCTCAGCTTTACCTCTCTTCCTGCTGAGCCTTATCCCAGTGTCCCCTTCTCTTCCAGGTGACAGTCTCTCTTTGCAGTCAATGTGCCAGACCCCAAGATACCAGAGGTTGTGCTTGGGGCCCTTCCCTTGCTGAGAAGATAAAGTGGCAACTCTTATGAAATCCCACCCTTGCTTCTCCAGCTGGTATGTGTCACTGTGGTGTATTGTTGTACTGTAAGAACATTCAAAAAGCTTTGCCAAATTGGCGATGTCCTCCCTTGTTCACAGCAACTGGGAAGAGGACGCATGACAATGTTTCCCCTTGTTGCTGTTTGGTTGCTGGTAGACATTTAGCCAAAGAGTTAAGGGAGTTTGCAATAGGTGTTTGCCTGTTCAGAAGGAGACAGAAAAATTGTTCTGGCTTCAGTTTAACCAGTAGAAACAAAATACATTTTTCTTCCTCCACAACTGTGAGAGCTGAAGTCCAGGGAAGGTGTGCCTTTGCAGTAAATCCACCAACTCGTATATCTTTCCTGATCGTGCTTGGAAATGTTTAGTAGCTTTGAAATACTTTGAAATACTTTTCATGTTGTTCCAAAAATGCCAGAGGTCTGCATTTTCCTCTCAATGCTTAGCTTCTGCTCCACGAGGCAGTGGTTTATACATAGCTCATTAATAAGCAGAGTCTTTGATTTGTTTCCCTTTGCCAAGGAGTAATGGAAACTCTCCATTGACCATTACAAAAGGATCATTAAAATGTGGCCTTCTGTATATTTGCATTCAAATCTCTAACTGCCCTCAATTAGGCTTATCAACACTGACTAATCCTGCCCATTCTGCAGTGTAAGTGTTCTGATTTTGAAAAAGTATTTAAAACAGTCTGGCCAGAAGTGTTTGGAATGTGTTTCTATAGAAAGAAGGGGAATGCTAAGTAGCTCTGACTGTAGACATCTTCTTGCTAAAGGCAGTATTATCTATTAGACCCATTAGGTACTTGTTGATGCAAATTGCTATGGTCTTTAATGCCTCTTGGATTTCCTGAAAGTTCATTAAAATTAAGGTACTAGCTTTATCTAATTAAGCAACCAATATCCATCTCTTTCTTTCAGTTTGTCTCCTGTTAGTCTGGTTTTAAAACCGAGACTTCCTTTGAAAGCTCTTGATGACATTTTTACATTTTTTCCTCATGTCCTTAACTATATTTATCTGATCTTCTGGTCAATCCTTTAGGGCTGAATCTCGTGAATCCATTATCTAGTCTACACCACTAGAATACAATTCAATAATTAATACCATTCTAAATAAATAAATAAATAAATAAAGCTATTAGTTGACATTCAGTTCCTCATTCAGCTTTTTCTGTTATAGCAAGTACAACTGACTGCAGTTCTGGGTAATTACTCATATTTTGACTGTCAATTTTTTATTAGCTGCTTCAGATTAGGTTTTTAATTGAACTGATTTAACTCTTACCGATGTAGTGTGAATAAAATATTAAGAATTACATACAGAATTTTATAAATATTACAAATGTTCATAGTAAGTGTCGTTCTAAAGGGTGTGAACACTCCTGGATGCCATATTTGAGCTGTGAACTAAAGAAAAATAAATATTTCAGAAGGATTCAAGTATGAGAAAATACACATTAATAATACAGTAATCTAGCAGGGGAAATGATGCGATGCTTCATTAGAAAGCATTTGTATGGGAAACGCTCTATGTCAGTCAACTTTATTGCTAAATTGGTACACAAAACTGAAAAACTGAAACCCCAAAGGAGAATGCAGCTCTCCTTTGAAAGAAAGAAGGAAAAATGCTACAACTGAAAATAATGGTTTCAGTGCTCACATAAAATTTATTGGTTTAAAAAGTGCAGAGCAAATTGTGCTACCCCTTCTTGCTACTGAATACTAATATAACATGTAAACATTTCATTAATCTGGGTGGAATTGTTTGCAATGGCACTGCAGCTCAGCATGGCTCCCAAGGTCACAAGAATCTCAGAGCCACTGTAACACTAGAGCTTCCAAAGTTATCATTCATTACAAAGTAGGCCTGAAAAGAAAACAGATGTGATTCTCTAGATGAAACAGTCTAATCATGTGCACAACAATAACTATCAAAATCTTTTGTTGCCCTTTGCCAGTGATTCTCGTTACCATGGCATTGCCTGTTCTTCCTATGATAGCTATAAATCTGTCCTGCAGTAGGGTCAATCCTTGGTGAACTGTGTCCATGTGGTACAATTGTATGAGTTCAGATGTTGATGCAGGCTTGTTTGTTTAGCAGTAGCAATTGGTATATTAGTTTAAGGACCAGTATATTAGTTTAGCAAAAGTGAGTGCTAATTCTGAAACTTTCCATTTCAACTTTCCTTGGTGTGTGAGCAGCCTTGTTTTCTCTTAATTCAGCTTCATGAGAAGCACTGGAGTCATAATAGACGACTTATCTTTGCATTTCACAAGGTGCAGTGATGTTTTCCTCGGATTTTCACACGTATTGTTTTGGAAGTTGTTAATTATGGCCTGTCAGGTAATGGTAAGTTGCCACATTGGGGGAAAACAGCTAAAGGTCACTCAAAAGTCTCAGTGACGTCTACTAGATTTGAAAAGGAGATTGTCAGAACCGTGTTTATGAATAATGATGTGGGGTACTTCCCAAGGAAAAATATTATGGTGTTCTCTGGGCACATACTGGGGTTTCTATTAAGGTTAAATGTCACAAGTAGATGCTGTTCTACACAAAGCCTGTTAAGTCCTGGGTCCAAAATTAAGAGAAAAACCATCAAGCCTTTTCACTCTCTGTGATGAGGCACGCATTTTCCTTGCAAACTTATATTATGCTTGGCAGTTTGCACCAGTAAACAAAGTTTGCTTTAGTATTTTCTTATTTACATCTGCCTGCACTAGTAATGCTATATCACATGCCAGGGGTAGCCCTGGGTCATGAGCTGGCAAGAGCCTTGTTTTCTTGTCACAGGAGTTCTGTGATTTCCAGCCAAGGGTATGTGCTCATTGCATACATATCCTTGCCTAGCAGCAAAAGCCATAGCAAACCCTGCAGCTCGTGCTTGCTTCAGGCTGACATGTGATGTAGGCTGGCAGAGAAAGAGTTTTTCTACCGTTACCCTTTGCAAACAGTGACATCCTCACACAGCCGTTTTCTTATTAACCCAGATGGTTCCCCAAAGTCACCTTCCATTGGGTGCAGGTGTCTTTTGTTGGCTGGCTCTTCCTGGCTGTTTGAAAATAAACCTCATAGTTTTCAGTTCATAATTTATGGCTGGTTTAATGTGGGTGCACACACATCTGTACAGAAAGAATGGCATGCCAGCTTGAGAGACACACATGAGAGTGCCCGGCACCCTGTCTGCACTGTAAATCACAGGCAGTGGAGTTGCTCTGCTGGCAGAGGCACATGGTGAGCCCTACAGCCACCTCCGCCAGCTCCACTCCCCTGCTCCACCTGAGCATCAGTCTGCTGTGTGAAGAAGTGGTGTTTAGAATCATAGCATGGCTTAGGTTGATAGAGACATTAAAGATCATCCAGTTCCCTGTTTAAGGGATCGATGGGTGCAGGAAGTCTTTGCTGAACACTTGGCCTTATTTTCAGATGAATTGAAGAGTCTCTTTATGAGCTTTTTAAAAGAATAATTCAGATCAATAACAGTTTCGGTTTCTCACAACTCCAAAGTCAGGGAAATGTTTCTAAGCAGCTGAAAACAAAACAGACACTGCACATCCAAACAACCCCTTAATGTGAAGATGTGCCACAGAAAGTTCACTCCTTGCAGTTTAAGGTCTAGTAAGAGACCTTGTTTGATGGCTTATCAGGTCCCACGAGTTAAGCAACTGAACATTTTCAAGAGAGAGTCTGATAGGAGAAGCAGCATATTTCGGATTGTCATTAGGAGATGACATTTAGAAAAGAGAGTCAAAGACATTAAAATTTGATCTGTGCTTCAGGATCTTCTTTCAAGTGAATCCTTCATCCTTCCAGCAAGGCTTTGTGTGGGCTCCCAGGCTGGCGTGCATATTCCTGCATCCTCAAAGCTTTATGAATTCACGATGATTAGAGAACGTCAGGACTTCAAGCATCAAGCTTTCTGCAGAGCGTGATGTGGAAGGCAACATTTCAAATCCCTGCCCGTACATTGTTCGGAGCCCACCAGCTTGCAGCAGACATGCTGATCTCTGGTGGAGCAAAAAGCAATTAGAGAGGCGGCTGCTGCTTGTAGATCCTGCCATCGCTGGACATTGCGTTTGCAGGTCACAGACATGCTGAGGGCTGTTTGTTTGGGAAAAGGCTTGCCAGGAGGAATGACATTCAAGAGCTCTGAAGTGCTGCTTTCTGTCCTGCCCTGGAAGCATGGGCTCTAGTAAAATACCAAACCCTGCAAACAGAAGAGGCTGCCAGGAAGGTAAATTCTGTGGCCAGATAGGATCAGCTCGCATTGAAAAAAAGCTGGGTAATGAAGGAACTTGTGCAGAGCCTTTGTTTCCACAAGAAGGAGTGATTAAGACATCAGTTTGTTCTGCTTCCATCTTCATTTATAAAATTGTCAGCCTTTATCTATCCCATGAGATAACCCTGCAGTGAATCCTGACTACAGAAAGAGGTTCCTGGAGCCATGCACGCTGTTGCAGATTTAGCTGCCTATTAAAACCATATTCATTTCAGAGGTTTGAGAAGCTGAGGCCAATAATGTATTTGGCCCCAACTTTTGTCATTCATCACGTATGACTTTGTCAAAGTTTAGAGATGAGTCCTTTGACTGTGTGTCCCATCTGCCTTCAGCTTATAGGCACAAGTCAGATTCAAGACCACAATCTGTGAATAAAAGGCCTTCACTTGCACCACCTGTACCTTAAGCCATCTCTGAATCTATTGCTGTCTGGTGGGGGAGCTTTCCCTGTGTTGCAGCAGACTTCTTCAAATACTACAGTGTGCTGAAAGTCACAGCATCCTTGAGTTTTCATTGCCTTCCCGTTATTGTTGTTATTGTCACTGTTATTAGACTTTGTAATGCACTGAACTCCCAAGTGCTCTCTGCTATTGCTAAGATTACACAATATTTCAAGGAATTTTAAAGACAGCTGTTGTGTGCATGCTTCAAAACAACAGGGAAGGCAGAAGAGCTGCAACTTTGCTTTATATGCTGGTGTGCAGCAATGCTACGCAGAATTAAATTGTGAAAGCTGATGATCCCTCTTGTCATGTGTAAGCCACGGAGAATAAAACCTGTTAAGATACCAGAAATAACAAGAGAGGGGCCTCTGTTTAATGTCCTTCACAGCCCCACCCTTGCATTTTCATAGAGTCCAAGAGAGGTTTTGCTTTGAGGCTGAAATGTACAGTCACATCCAGAAAGGCTCCAAATGTTGTGGTCCATCCCCTGTTCTGCAGTGGATCCAAGCACATTTCTCACAAGATATCTCAACGAAAGTAACACTTAAGTGCTGGGTGTTGGAAAGAGGATTGAATAAAACCTAGGGGAGGTTTGGAGAGGAAGAAAATGAGGAGTGATTTTAGTTCCAAATGACATGATGATTTTTTTAAGAGGAGGGAATGAACGACTTTCATGTTTGCAAAACTCATCTGCATTTTAAGAAGATGATGTGCTTGCACTAGATTATGTCGCAGGACACATCGCTGCTATTATCATTAAATTTTTCTAACTCATTCGAATTTTCAGGGTCAGGTAGTTTAAAGCATCTGAATGCTCACTTTGTGTCTCCAGTAGTATGTCCTTGACAGCCCGAATTTCTGACAGTTTTGCTTAGGGCTGAGTCGACTTGGAGAGGCTGTGTCAGCCTTGGACTTTCCTGGGCTTGCTTT
Organism: Coturnix japonica; assembly: GCF_054131305.1. Lineage (NCBI taxonomy): Eukaryota > Metazoa > Chordata > Aves > Galliformes > Phasianidae > Coturnix > Coturnix japonica. Next base: position 20,454,652 of record NC_140674.1, on the reverse strand, counting down.
TGGCAAAGATTTAAAAGAATAATACATAAATTTCCAAGCATTTGCATGGTATGAAGTGGCTGGAATGATTTTCATAGCTGGGATATTCCAAGAAGAGACAGTTGAGGAAAAAAAAAAAAAAAAATCCTTTGACTCATCATATAAATAGTAATCTAATGCAATATTAAAAACTATTCAGTTAAATATTTAAGGCTGTGGAGTAAGTCACTTAATTTACGGGTCAGTATACCTAATTGTATGTGGGGGGGATATCCATTGGCTTACTGCAGCCCAGCCCCAGGGAGGTGGGAAGGGGTTATTGCTCACAGCTGCAGGGTGGCCCTTAGAAGGGCTGCAACACAGCAAGCTGGGTGGAGTAGCTGAAGAGTGGCATGCAAGAAGGAAGATGAGCAGTACAAGCCACAGGTAAGAAACAGATGTTTAAATGTGGTTTGTTTGGGTTTCTGCTGAGAAGTTTGCTACCTATACAGGGGAGATGAGGAGTATATCCTTGGCAGAGGCAACATAGAGTAGGATTGCAGAGAATAGAGGGAAACAGAATGAGCTCAGGTTTTAAGTTATAGTTTATTTAAGACAAAGAAGCTGTTGTAATATCATAGTGGGTGACATCAGCTGATCTAATCACATAATGTGACAATCAAGCTGAGTACAGTGAAACCCCAAGGCCACCTACATGAGTGCTTTTCAAATGAATGGCTTTTGTTATTCTGCAAAACCTGCTACCACCTTCTGCTTAGGGTTAGGGGCTCAAGAACACTGAGCTCCTTCAGCATCTCATATCCAGAGCATTGCAAAGGTGGAGCAGGGAAATATCACAAAAGGCACTTGGATGTCTCCAGGTATCTGAGGTCTCAGAAAAAAGGCAAAGTATAATGAATTGCAGTGGAGAACTACAGGTGCTTCTGAATAGAACAGGTACCTGACTGACAAAAATATGTGGTTGTTTCTGCTTTTTTCTTGCATCATATCTGATAATAAAAGCTTGTAATTGTCATTATTAATTAATTACAAGTTATGTTTTGGTTTTGCTCTGTCATTATAAACTGATATATCAACAGGAAGGAACCATCTAAAAGCCATTCACTGGTGTGTGGCAAAACCAAGCCTAGCTCTAGAAGCTGCTCTTGTGTTGTATTCTTAAACTCACTCTTTAAGCTGAATGGTAAAGACACTGTAAACCAGAGGTGTTTGGTGACTACCAAGGCAAAAGCAAGGTAGCATTCTCCTAATGGCTCTGGGCAGCTTTGTCTAATGGTTCATGACCCTGTCTGTGGCAGGGGGTTGAAACTAGATGACATTTGAGGTTCTTTTCAATCCTGGCCAGCCTGTGATAGTAAACAGATAAGTGCAAAAAGCCTTAAGAGCAAAGAATTGTTTACTGTGACGCTGGAGATGTACCAGCACTGGTTGGCATTTTAGGATTTTTTTTCTTTTTCACCCCCATAAGATGCAAGCTGAAGTAAGATCATAGTCTTAGTTAGAAAGTCAATTAACTTGGAGAGCAGAATGGAAGTTCATACTAATCCAGTGACGTGAATCTCAGTGGTAATTAATTCAGGTCTTTGTAGCTGCTTCAAGGAAGCAATTTACTATTCTATAGAAGGTAATGCAAAATGTTTTCTTTGGTCCTAGGGCCTTCAATTATGATAAATAAATAATTGGCATAGTCTTCTTTTTCAAACCCATTATGTAGTCTTGGAAGACTGGAATTGATTTCTGTTGTAAATACCTTTCTGCAGAGCAAGGGAAGCAAGAGACAAAGAAAGATCTGGTCATTTTTTAAGTTGTGAACTACAATACAATTAAGCTGAGCTAATTTCTTGCCTAGAATTGCTACGTTACAAAACAGGGTCTATTAATATAGCAAATACATTTAATATTTCAAAAAATAATTAGGATCCTTTTATGTTAAAGACCATATTGTTTGCATAATTTCAGCATGAAATATTTACTTTGGCATAAAAATACCTGTCAGATGCTGACTGCTGCTTATGGCATTGGAAAGGAGTCTTCAAGGATAATCTCAAGGGTTAGTGGGGGGCTCATATTCTGTAGGGGCAAGCAGATTTGGTGTGATAAGTATTTTTTCCCAGAGTAGCAGGAATTAGCAACAAAGGTATGTGTTACAGAACACTTGCTATATGAATCAGTTAAGGATATTTAGACTGCAAGACTGCTGAAACAAACATTTGTTTTGCCATGCTAGTAGCATATTTCAGGTTGCTATATTAGGCCTTAAGTCTAAAGGCAATCAAAGAGAAAGGAACAAAAAATCTTTCATTATGGCTCCTTGCCAAACAACCTAAATCCTGGCTCTGCACTAACAGAGCAATATAATAATAACAATTGGCTCTTTTTTTAAAAAAACAAAACAAACAAACAAACAAAAAACAACCCATATCTATTCATTCTTTTCTCTAGTTGCTATTCCAGATAGCTCTTCCTTTACAGATTTCTGTGCTTGGACTGCATATCTAAACTCTGTGTTGCTTTGTGTTTTAAGTACTGTTTTGAATACCAACTGTTGGACCTGTAAGCATAGCAGTACATCAGCCATGTAACGCTAAAGCATCAGAATGATGGCTTTGTAAGCAATATTTTGCAAACAAACACACCAGCAAGAAATTATAAAAGAGGAAATACAAACCAATGACTGGAATTGTTTGTCAAATCAAGATGATACAGAAAGCTTCATGCACAATACATGTAGCACTGAATGGGATACCAGGTGGACTCTCCTGGTTCCTCCAGAGCAGCTGACTTGCAGATAATGTTGTTGTTGGAGATGATGCTAAAATCTTTGTGATCATTTGTATGCATCTCTTATTAGCACAATCTTGAAAAATCTGGTCTCTTTGTATGGTATTTAGTTTTTATGTCCTTTTGGGTATGGAAACAACACTGGGCTGGGAGCCCGCGGAACACAGCTCTAAGCACCAGAAGTAGCTGAAATTGAGGCTAAGTGGGTTTTAGTTTAACTACAGAGTTCAGAAGATTAGAAGAGAAGGCACAGAGTGTATTGGGAGCTGAATCCTCATGAATAAGTATAGTCCAGGAAAAACATATAGACAACAGAACACAGGTAATGGAAGGGCAGTACCAGACTGCATCTCTTAACTAAGAAAAACAGTTAAATGTGCTGCGAGGGGGCTTTTGTCAAGCCTCCTCTCCTCTTTTGAAGGGCCAATTATTAAAGGCTGCAGTTTCTCTGATCCGAGTTTTGATTTTACTTTTTTCTTGCTTTGTTGGATTAGGTACTTAATCCAAATTAATTGTCTGGATGCTGATTAAAATTGCTGAATATGTGAAATGATTAGAAATTACTTCTTGATAGCAGATCCAACAGCGTTTGAATCACCCACTGGGCTGCACGTCTCCATGTTGACTACAGAGGTGAAATAGACTACTGGGTTAGCTTAAATATTTAAGATAAGTGAAGACTAAGCTGTCATTAATGTCTTAACAATTTTTGACACCACGAAATTAAAGGTGAGTGTGAAATTGAAGTTACGTGGTTGCTTACCTCTTGTTTTTTCAGTAACATCAGTCCCACCAAAAAAGTATTGACTCTTATTATTCATTCTGGACACTGAATGGGTATTTACTCAAATTTAGCTGTTAGAACAGTATATGCAACCCAAATAATTCATAGATAAAGCTAGTATGAATCTTACTTGTCATAGAATATTGGCATATTTAAATATTTCCTCATGTATGTTCTCCATTAGTCCACAAACAGTCATTTATAAAATTAGGATACGGTACTTCTAGAATGACTCAGTTCATTATTAAAGGACACTGAGCCTGAGAGGCTAGAGATAATTACTTTTTCATGCTATTAAAAGTGTTCATAAAAACATGACATTATTTTAAGGTTCAATGAGAGGTATATGACTAAAATAGCATTAAAATTTTATTTTAACATTCTACAAATATAATGACATTTAAAATATGACATTTAGATGCTAGAACCTCTAATATCAAATAATGTCAGCATGTGTAGCAGTATTTCTTTCCCAAAGAGCAGACAAATGACTGTCAATGTCACCTTCAGAACCTGCTATTACCTATTATCAGTTGCAAAATTCTGTTTGTAAAAGTTCTGTAGCACTTTATAGCCATTAGCAAAGTCAATTAATTACAATCTCCACTGCTACATGAACGGTACAATTACTTCACTATTCACTCTGATTGTGTTGACCAGCAGTTTTCAGGTGAATGCTTGGAGTACAATTAACCTGTTGTGGGCTTGTACGGAAGCTGCAGCCTGTGTTTCTGAGTGGTTTAGGCTTGGTTCCTGTGATGCTTCAGAGCTCTACTTCTATCTAAGACTGTGGTGCCAGATCTGAAAGGCAGCATGGCACATCTTCCCTCCTTAAAGAGGTCAGCTATCCTGATAAAGCTGGGCTTCAAACTTAGGGCTTACTGGGCTTTATCAAATGAGGTAAATCAAACACTGGTAAATAGAAACATAGAATTGAGCTGTTAGAGTTTCTGTGGCTCTGGGAGGTTGATATAGAAAAGATAAGCTGTGTCTACTGGAATATTCTGTTCCCGTCCTAAATGAAATCTGAGCACTGAAGGTAACAGCTGGTAGATTGAATCAACTGCAACAAATGTAGATATTTTTAAGGATTTGTGACTAATATGGGCCCGAATGTGTTTTTAGTAAATATATGTCAATATATTGGGAACATAGATACATTGAGGAAATTATTTCACTACTAGGAAGAAACTTTATCCATTCATACTGAATGTGTTGATGCATAAAACTGGATATTAGTAGGGAGAAATATTCTGTTATATGAGAAATATGCACAGGGATAGGAAAGAAACAATTGTGCTTTTAAGTTGGTTTTCAAATCAAGGCCTTAACATCTCTTAAATCATCAAAAAACATAACATGCCTTTGAACAGATAATTTTCAAATATGGTAAATTCTTTTGTATAATTTCTTGGTCAGTGTTAAAACTTGTGTTGTGCAAACACAGCCCTGTCAATACAGCTCATATCTCAAAGTGGCCCATGACTCCCAAAGCAGCCTGTCTGCTCCTGACAAGTGAATGAACTCCTGCAGACACCAGCAGGCTTTCACTCACGTTATTTTGTCCCTAACAGAATGCAGTGTTTCTCATCTCTCCCACTTTATGGGTGCCCACTTGTAGATGCATCACTTGAGATAATGAAGCTGACAAACAGAAAGTACTTAAGCATATGCTGCAATGATTTTCTGTGCTGAGATGTTCTGGGAGGATGTAGAATAAGAAATATTTTGCTCTGTATATTGAGTCTGTCATGGATATGTCATCTTCACATAAAGATCAGACAAAAACAGATACTGTTTCAATTGTCTTCTACCCCTGGTCTGGACACAGGCCAGAAGAAGTGAGAAACAAAATGAACAAACAAAGATCAGAGAAGGGGGAAAAAAGAATTCAAATAGGTTATGTTGAGAGGGTAATGAGGAAAGGTAATTCAAATGATTCATTTATGAGTGTAAATAAGACCCACTTCATGTTACTGCGGACTAGCAGGACGGATGGCATGGCTGGAATGATAAAATCAATAGTGAGAACCTATCTAAGATGAATCAATTAAGGGAGGAAAAAGTAAAGAGTGGCATTTTATAATAAAAGTGACATTTCTTTACTATCTCAGGGGTAAATGATGTGCGGTGCTCATGGATCAGTGGTTTGTAAGACAGAGCCAGAACTGCTATGAGCAGCAGGATCCCACATCACACCTGAATGACTGGAACAGTCTCTCCCTGCTGGGGACAATTGTGTAGGAAAGATGAAAAAAAATCAACGAAAGTTTGTGACTTGTCTTCATGTGTGGCTTTAGAGTGGGTGTTATAGGGAGGAAATACCACTTTGATATACCACTAAATTCAGAGGTCTGATGGAGAACAATCCAAACTCAAAACATATCGCATCTTCAAATTGCATAGTGGTGGTCCTCGATGTATAAAGCAAAGTATGACTGGGAGACTGAAGAAAGAACTTTTCATCTTGAGCTGTTTATATTTCTTATTAAAAAATAGAATGAAGTCCAAAAACTTGATGCTTCAAACATTTAACAGAGATAGAAATATATATATATATATGTATATATGCAAGCCAAAAAGCTTCTTAGAAAGAATCCATAGTGAGAAAGACAGGAATGCTATCTGTGGTTCTTGTATAAGGAAGAGCAAGGTGAGTCTGTAAATTGGTAAACTTAAATTCCTTCTCACTATACTGATTACTAAAACAAGGGTCATGGTGATCTGCTCTATAAATGGAATCCATAAATCATATTCAAATAATAAATAATACTTAAGGCTATGGCAAAAAATTTTTCTGTGACATGAAACTTTTCTGACACATAGAACATTTATTTTCACCAAGGTTTGCACCAGACATTGTGTATCTTAAGGCACACGTTCTTCAGAGTGTGTTTTTTGAGGAACCAGTGAAAGATGGATGTTTCTGGGTTGGATTTCGATTGAAAAGTGACTGAATTGCAGGCCTCAGTAGGACGCTGGTCTCCATCTGCACTGTCTGACCCAAATTAGATCAGGAATCAGTGGGCTGTCAAGAGTGAGTCACACTGAAGTATCTAACAATGTAACTGAGTCCCTGACGAGAAGAGGTGGGAGGGCTTTCATTTGTCAAATGCTGATAGAACACCAAAAAGAAGGGAAGACTGTCACACAAGGACAGTTCCTGTGGCTGAAATCGGCCTAATTAAAAAATCAGCTTTTTTTTTTTTTTTTTTTGTCAAGTAATTACCCAGACCTTAGATCTTGTATAGCTAAACACTGCATACTTTTGCTGTGATTTGGTTGTATGTTTGTTTTCTAATCTATTTGATTTTGCATTTGTTTTTTACCTTTCTTTTTGCTTTTACCTTCTTCAGATAGCATCATATTTGTTAAATCCAGATGTTTATGCTATTCAAAATACCTATATCCCCAGCTGTACAAACACAGTAGGAACAGCCTGTTGTAATGCTACCAGGGAGGAATTTCAATTCAAGAGCAGCAACCAGGCTGTATTATTTCAGAAGGTTCTTCTGTCAATAGGTGGCAATAATATCCTTCACTGCAGCCACTTAATGCATGTTTACAGTTTTTCTCCACCCCATTTGGAAATTTTATAACATAGTCTCAAGTTATTTATATCTGCAAAGTTCTGCATTCCCACCATTACAATTTTTCATGTCAGTATAGGCCAGCTATGGGGGAGGTATAGCATGACATTACTTTATTAAAGCTGACACTTTGCCTTGGATTGAATGAGTTTTCATCCTCTGTATATGCCGCCGCAAGTCATTAGCATTCCAGTTCTGTTTTGCTATCAACTAATCTGCACCTAAATATTTGCATGAAATCAAATTCATACACTGGTCAGATACATGGGAAAAATACCAAACCCCTTGTCAGATACAGAGGAAAAATACTCAAGCCCAGTCCCTGGTGGCTATGGTTCAGCTGCTCTGAAAGCAGCCCTGGGAGTGGAGACCTGGGTGTCTACAGACAGTTGTTTCTTTGTGGCTTTTTCTTTATGAATTCGTTACCTTTAGCGGTTGTGTGTGTTGGGGGGAAACGCATCTTTCTGTTGGTGAACAGTTGCTGGGTCTATTTAAATATTCTCACATTCGTATACACAAAATACAATAAGCTGTAAGGTGTTCAGCCAAGTACAAAACCCAGGCAGGATGGACATTGTCAAGTGCTTTTTGCAGTGGCTAATCTGCTTTCTTTCATTCTAGTTTGTAATTTCCTCTTAAAATATGTGAATGCTATTTGCATAAGTTTTGCCCCGCTTGGCAGCTGCAGGTACTCACTATTTAGCTGTTTCCTTTGAAACACTTTCCCTCTATAGGATTTCAGAGATTGCAGCGTTTTAAGGTTATATCCACAACACAGTTGCTAAAGCCCATTTTCTAGCAGTTCCCTAAACAACTGCTGAGAGAAGAAACCAGGGCTTTCCCAGTCTGCATATGAATATACATGCACAGCATGAAGCTACCCTAAGATTTGGGAGGAGGCTGAGGCCTTAATTTCTCCTTTATGTAGCCCAAGTGCTGAGATGACACCCAGAGCCTTATTGCAAAGGAAGTGAGTTATCTGCAGGCTAAGTACATGTACTTTCAAGAACACAGAGGATCCTTAATTCTCTCCAGCAGTCACCCCTTAGAGTTCTCAGTCTTCAAGAGCTCTGTAGAAGAAAGAATTCCTATTTCATTTTCCATAACTTGAAGTAGCTTTCCCCAAAGGCCAGTTGAGGATGAGGCCCCTCTTTGTCCCCCAGAGCTGGCTGACACCTCTACATGCATGATTTGGCCACAGCATCTCACTGCAGAGGTTGTACACAGCTCAGCTGCTGGCTGGGGAAGTTTTTGGCAGCTCAGTATTCAAAGACACATGCCATGTAGGCTGTGGTTACTGTGTTGTTTCCTTGATGTTGCTGTGACATTTTCAGATTAATATTATAATTCCAAAAACATTCTGCCAGGATATTCTCATAGGAATGTTTTTCTTCACAAAGTAAAGGCAAACTACCTGAAAACTATCACCTAGGTGACAATGTCAAATGATAAATAAGGAAATGTAAGCAGTTTGCACCCTTCTTTTGACTTAGGAAGAAAAGAAAATCCCATTTCTGAAGTGTGTGGTTAGGTTTTACGCTTAACACGGTCTCCTTGCTGGAGCAGACTGCAGACATTGGTTTGTGCCACATGAGCAGTTTCTCAGAGCTATTAGGAAATGTGCTGGTGATCATTAGCTTTCTCTAATTTACTTTGTGCTCTCTTCTATCATTGAAACATAACATTAAAAACAAATATGATCATAACTTGCTAATATCAGTGGAAATCAATCCAAAATGGAATCGTATAGACAAGAAAAAGAGGAGGAGATATTAAGGAAACTGCATCCTCAGGGTTGTTTCTCCTTACTCTTTCCTGTTCATGATAATATGTTTTTTATTCCCCTGGTGTGAACGTGGCAGGAAAACATTATCATAGCAACTAGCACAATAAAGTCCCGAGTCTTCCCGCACTAAAAATTAATTATTTTCTAGTAATCCCTCAAGTAAGAGAAGATGTAAGGATATAATAGAAATTCCACAGACTTCAAAGTGTATCTGAGAAAAGCTATTATAACAAGAAAAAAGAAATCTGTTTTATATAATTAATCTGTATTTGCTATTAATTTCACAGCTCATGAAATAAATTGAATTAATTACTGGAGTTACTTACACGCATTTTAAATGTACAGTAAATATTTCATAATTTTATAATTTACACTTAAAATCAGCCGCACTCACAGTACATTCATATCTTTATTGATATTATTATCAGAGAAAGACAAGTTTCCTATACATTTTTTAAGTACCACATCCCTGCACACTCTTATTTTCATCCCGTTGTCATGTGTGATAAAGTTAGATCTTTATCTGTCAGTATTATCCACGCTAACCTTGCCAGATTGAGTTTGTGAAAACTTTTTGGTATTGATCTTTTCTGGTTTCATCACATCTTCTCGAGCAGATTGCCTTTGGGCTTGGCACCGGGGGAATGCTGATTAGGGAGGGCTGTTTATTGTAATACTGATAGAGAATGACAATGAAGCTCCTGTTAGAAACACCCTGCCTGGAGAAAGACTGGTGCGAAGGTTAAATGCAGATAACAGTATTGGCAAATGGTGCAATATATCTAATTGCACCGTGATGCACAACACACAACTTGTTCTTTCCCTATGGGCCCAAAGTTCCCCAAAGGTGCTGGAGTAATGCAACTGCAATGTGAGGTCTCCCATTCTGCCTGTGGGAGCATTGCTGCTCCCATGCTTTCAGTCAGTGATAGCAAGTGGAAGAACTGAGTACAAATGTGGAGGTAATTACATGGAAAATAGTAGTGCAGGAAAAATAGGGTGATAAAAAGGCAGCAATTAAGAACTGATAAGAGAGCTGTAACATGGAGATGAGTGTATTAGTTCAAGAGATTTCAAGTTTTAGGTAAACAGAAGTGGTGTGTCAGAACAAGCGTAGACAGCACAATACAGCCAAATGAGAATAAGGTGGAAAAAGGAAAATACAGTGAATGAATGAATGCTAATCACTAATTGTAGATCAACAGTGCATAAAATGTGTATGGCTTTGTATGGAGCTTGGCAAATATATATAGCTTAGGAGTGTAGAGAGCTGATTCTATTTCCCACTTTGTTTCCCAAACAGAACGGATACATTCTTTCCACACACTCAGAACATCAGCTTGCAAGAAATGATGAAGCTTAGTGTAGAATCATGGACAACCACTGAACTCAAGTAGTCACCAGCAAAACACAGGAAACGTGAGTGTTGGGCTGGTGAAGCTGTGAGCCCCACAGCGGTGGCTGTACTGGGACCCTTGCAAGTCAGCTCAGTCTCTTCAGTCTCTACAAAAAGAATGTATGGAAAAATGATAGATGCAGCGCACAAAAAGCATATGAGCTGAAGTTTGTGATCCGTGTGGTAATGTCACAAAATCAGTGATCCAATGTTTTAACTGTAACCCGAAATGGTATCTAAAATATACCTAGACACCAAAGATTCCGTAGAAACGGGACTCAGTGCCCAGTCATGAATGCATTTTATTCTTTAGCTTATCTTCTATGGCTGCCCAAAATTCAGTAGCGCCTGGCTACTGAAACTCTTGTGGATTATGAGAAGGGCATGCTGCTCAGAAAATGCTGAAAACTGTAGAACTTGAATAGAGTGAAATAACACAAAACTAAGGTTTGTACTCTCTTCCTTGTCATTTATCTTGGAAGTATCAGATGGGACTCTGCATATGCTCTCTAGACACATGTTCTGCTTTCCCCAGCTTCAACAAACCTTTGCTGAACTTGCAGAAATAATACATCTGGGAAGAAATCAATACCATTTATTTTTCCCTTTACCTAAATCAGCCCTCTGCAGCTGAATGAGACTGGGGGATGCAGGAAGCCTGGGGCTGCTGCCAGCAGAGCTCAGCCCGCGGCGTGCCGCACCGTGAGGTGCCAACTGAGCCATTTGCTCTGTTCCCAAACATCACTTTTCTGATGTGAAATCAGGCTGGGTGTAAGAACTTAATTAAGAGGGAAATGTGGCGTGCTGGCTGCAGCAAAGGAAACAATTGGCTTTTACAGGTTTTGGGCCGCAAGTGCTAGACTTTTGTTGCTTGTCATGTTGAATTCTATACAAAAGGCAAATCTGTCTGTAGGTCGCTGCTTTTCCTACCCTGGGCATTCGGCATAATGATGGAAACCTGGGGTTACTGGCGCTGGTGAGAGCGGCAGCTTGCCAAGGATGGAGGGCTCTGAAATGGTTACATTTGGATGCTTTGGAAACTGAGAAGCCAACTAGTCAGGTTTAGGTTGTTGAAGGGTTTAAGAACCTATGGAGCAGTGACAGGTGACATTCCACACACAGGCAGCAGAGCTTCAGGGAAGCTGAGATAACCCCAGGCAGGTGGGCACTCAGCTCATCTGGAAATGGTTAAAGAAGGGGAAAGCTTGCAGAGGAATCAGCTGCTGGGCTGTGTGAAAGCTTTGGCCTTTCCTCTTCCTTCCTGATAGCACCACAGCTTTGCCAGCTGGCTTGGGTCTTTTCATTCCCTCCACCTTGGAGAGAAGAGTGTGCTCTGATATGAATGAAGATACAGGATCATTGTGGTCTGTTTTCCCCATTCTTTGAGCCATCCCAATGCAGGAACCAAGAGAAGAAACCTTTCTCTCTGCTCTTGAAAGAGGTAAGTTTTGTGACAAGGACATTGTTTGGCTCAGTGCGGCTGGTGGGGAACTAAAGGAAAATTCAAAGCACACCACTTATTCTTTTCAAATTCTGCTGAATCAGGTGTGAACAGCTCACTAACATGGCTATTTTTGAAGACAAACTGTTTTTTACTTTATTGGTAAAGCTTTGGTTTTATTTATATATATATTGTATATGCCTTGGAGAGCCAATGTTAAAAGTGTGTTTTAACTGATTAATTGCCTTCATATACTTTTTCCAATGAGACTTTGTAAAATCTCATCCTCCCCCTTTTTAAGACATTTAATTTGTCCTCTTCCCTTGACAGACACACAGCATCTAATTTATATGATGAGTTTAAAACAATTTCACTGTGAGGGTTATGCCTCTACATAAGCACAGCACCACAGAAGTCCTGAATGTGGGGCTGGCAGAGCCCTATGGTGATTACACAATCAGATGCTGTGTTTGAACAAAATGTGTATTTCTTCCTTGGTGGGGCGTAGAGGCCCCAGAGCTCTGCTTCTTAGAGATTGCAGAGCTTGAAAGGCAGGGAACAACCCTTTCTTTTTCTGACTCAGGCTGCAGGAGCAGCGTGAAGGTGTCCAAATTATCCCACCCATAGCACACTTCTGGAGGGCAGGGCAAAGAAAGATGCACAGAGGTGCATGGCTGCTAGCTGTGTGCCTCATCTGCACGAAGGGAAGTGGGAGCTGGGAAGAATGATGCCTGACAGCAGAAAACTCGCAAGTTCTGTGCAGTCAGACAGGGCTGATCAAGGCACTACAGTTTTTATGATACGTTCACTGCAACTGGGATAACAAATGGTTCAGAGGAGCTCATGTTTATCCCAGTGGTGTTTGTATGAAAGGTGCCTAATTCTAAGGATAAACTTGCTTTTTCATTGGGTGGTTGTGCAGGTGACACCCAGGTGCTCTGTGATGCTGGCAGGTGCCAGCCCTGGTTATTCTGGCTGAGTGTGTTGCATGTGGCAGGGTCACCATGAAAACGTATGTAAGAAACAGGCTTTTCTTTGCAATAGCACTTAAGCCATCCTAAAGCTTTATCTTATTTACTTCTGCTTCAAGAGAAATTAATGTAGCTGTCAGTACTTCTGTACTTGGTAAAGGAGATTTTTAACAAAGCAATTTCACCAACTAATCAACATTGTGTGCTTTCTGCTTTGATTTGTTAAAGGAAAATATTGGCTAAACAAAATTCTGTCTCTTTTACCGCACAATTTACTGGGGAAGTATGGCCTTCAGTAGAACAGTGCTATATTAAATTAATACTTTTCCAAACTTTGAGCTGCTGTATGTGAAGGGGTAATTACCAGCTCTAGTACGATCTATGCTGTGCGATATATGGGCTATTCGCCAAGATTTACTGTAAGCACGGCGAAGGAGCAGTGAAAGCTGCCTGAGCTATAATCTTAACAAGAGGTAGAAATACAGTGCTGCTTAATTCAGTATTTCTTATAGGCACTGCCTTTTCCAAGACACCACAGTTTTAACTTTCAAGTGGCCAGAGTTGGCTTCTTTAAAAGTTTGCTTTTTTTTCTGCTAACTTGATATCTCTGAGACTTTAAATACACCATTCAGGTAGGGGGCTTTGTGGTTTTGTTTTATTTTTTTCTTTCCTTCATCTTGCCACATGTAGTTTGATTGAGTTTGGGGACAAATTGATGAAGTCATATGCTCTTTGGATTCCATGACTTTATACAATGAATAGGAGGGAGCTCTATAGAGGGCTTTGCTGCAGCTTCTTACTTCTGTGGCAATCACTAGTTAACCTTAAATATAGACCTGAGATAAAAATGCCTATATATATATTTATTTTGTTTAACCTACATGGAAAAGCTGACTCATAGTCAACAAACATTTGGATTATAGTCATGATATGGGAGTTTATTTAATCAAAGGGAAGAAAAACCTTTCCTCTTATGCTTGCTTAGAGAAAATGAGAAAGCCCACTTTGTAACATTCCAGAAGCATGCTTATTATTTACAGTATTTGTAGATTTCAGGTCTGTTAGCCCCGACCAGATACCTTAAATGGGATCCCCATTTAACAAGAGAGCAGCATACATGTCAGATACACTGAAAAGAAAATGGGGGAAGATGAGTACATTTTTCCAGATGACCTGAGGATATTGTTCTTTAGACACAGAGGGAAGTTATACTCCAGAGAACGTGAGAAGAATGTGAGGTGAATGCATATCTGCAGTAAAGAGAAGGAATAAGTATGAAAAGACGGAACTTTTATAAGCCGACAAAAGAATCATGCCAATACATTAATTTAATCCCCATCTTTAGCAAAAGGTTCTGCAGCAGTGAGTCCAAGATCCCCACTGAGGGCATCTGGCACGTGGCAGTGTGATGCTCCTTGCTGCAAAATCAAGAACTGAGGATGTTCTTGGAGTATAACTTGCTTCCCTATTTTGTATTTTCAAACTCTTTCATAAGGAGTAATATGTGCTGTAGGACTTGGGGTCAATGGAGCTGAAATGATACACGGCACAAGTAGCTGGAGTGAAAGAATCAGGGGAAAAACACACCGCCTTCCCTGGGGGCTTTGAATGTAATCTCTGACTTCTGTCCTGGAAATGAAACGGCACTGTGTGAAGGTGGAAGGGGGGGAGCAGCAGCCCCTTTTCTTCCAGACCTTCACTTACTGATACTGAAATAATCTCTCAGGCAGCACAAACCCTCCAGTACTGCTGCTTCTCCTTTTGGGGATATACCTGCCAGATGTTGAAGCACTGTGTAATTTCAACAAGATAATTAAGGGAGATCATTAAAATCAGAATGGGTCCTACACTTGAGAAGGTGAGTCAGTGCAGATAGGTCTTGGGTATTTTGATCCCTGAGTTACAGATGCTGATCACAGGCGTATGCAAGAAGGAGATGCTTACGGTTTCCTTAGAAGTCTAAGTCTTGGAGTCTGGCAACCCCAGCTATATAGGACAAATAGGGAAACTTTTGTCTAATGTAGCTGTACATCCATTTACATTTTGGTAGTTTTTCTGTTCACCTAACAGCAGTCCCTACAATGGAGACCATTGCATCAGGTGCCTCTGCATATTTTAGAACAATGGATGGGATAAAGTCTCTCAGAGCAGGACCCCCCGGCAGCCACTTTTGTAAGCAGGAGCCTCCATGGAGAGAGAAATGCTGATCTCAGTGGTGTCTGGAACTAAGCAGAGCAGCAGCTGCTCATGTCCTCCTGGACTTGTGTCATGCCAGCAGCACTTGTAATCCTTCTGTTTTGGTGATAGATGAGAAGAGCAGAAAGCAGAGTTTCTTGGGAACCTACAGGTTTGTCAAGCGTCTGGGGACAGGCTTGCTGCAGGCCCAGTTGGCTTGCAAGCCCTGAGAGCCTCATATACCAGGTATAAATCACTTCCCCTCTCTCCTTTTCCATGGCCCTCAACCAGTGTAACTTCCAAGCAGTGTAGGATCACTCTCTGCACCTGACAGTGGCCTCCTGGGTGTGCTCCATCAGCAGCAGCACTGCCCTGGAATGTCCAGAGCCCAAAAAGTGCAGCGTGTGCATCTGCTGCTCCTTCCCTGATTTAATGAGTTTCTTATTACCTTAAAGCAAAAATGACACTTAAAGTATACTGGCATAGGAATCACTTGTCTGTGAAGAAAGCAGGAGCAGAGGATGTTTGGATAACAGAAACAGGCAGCATCCTAGGAAATATCCAATAGTGTGAGGAAGGCTTATCAGATGCTCCCACTTAATGTTTTCAGATGGAAACATATAACCTAATGCAAAGGTAACACACTTGGAATTAGTAAACTGAAATGGTTACTTTGCACAATTTGCAATTAACCTTTGGAGCTTTTTATCACCAGATAACTTTAAGACCAAGAGCTTAGAAGGATAAAAAAAAGGATTATATGATATCCATGTGGATAATGAGAAGATCAAGGTTTATTACAGAAAATCAAAATGTATAAGAGAAATCCTCATGTTTTCAGGATTTAAGGTAATTGATGAGATCACTAAGCATTCACTGACAGGAGTAGATCAGAAGCTACCGCAAGGGCACTTCTTTCACCAAGTTTTTAGTACCTCTTTTTAAGAAGTCTTACATATACTACTAGCCCAGATAAGATTTAAGACTGGGTAGTTTGTGAGACTAAACCATACATGACAAGATTTAGATCCTTAGAAGCTGTTCAAGAGCAAAGAGTTGTTCTGGGCAGGGATTTGGAAGCATTTACAATGCTGTGAAGGCTTCTTTGATGTCTTTTAATCAAAATTTTACTACATGGTTAAATGTTTTCAAGATGGGAAAATGAATGTTGGAGGGAACTTTGCACAGAATTTATAGCAATCACTCCCAGCACAGAGATGTAGGCATGTATCCAACTCTCCTAAAGAGTAGCACATCTTCCTCAGTGTGCCTGCTTTTCACCTAAGCCCTAGCCATGTGAGAAACAACAAAATGCTAGGGATCCTGTCTCTCAAGCTTCTTCTGGACGCTTCTAAACCTAGTTCTGAGTGTTCTTACAACTGCTCTCCTCCTAGCAAGCTTTGGGAGCTCAGTAGGTGTCTCTGAACTTCACTCTTGGCCATTTCCTGCTGGTTAGTTGAGCTGCTGAAACGCTGAAAGGTCCCTTCAGTGCAACTGGCCAGGGTAGGAGTTGGGTATGGACTGTCATCACCCATGATAAAGCCCAAAACATCCAAGTCTTCCTCCTTTTCAGACTTCCTCACAAAGGATAGGCTTTCCTTAAGCATTCCACAGGATGAGTTTTATAGAACTTTGTATTCAACCTGCAGCAGATTAAAGATAGATGATGATTTCAATCTGTTGGAAATCCACATCACCCCACTTACACATTTTTAAGGTATTACATTTGTCACAGAAAATATTGCGTATTATTTAAGTTCATAATCATGGATTACACATTGCAATTAATTATTATTATTATCAGTAATAGGTAAAATTGGACCTATTGAAATATCAGACTTTGTCTTGTGGATGGATCGCTGCCATCGGTGCTGGGAGCATGGAAGAAATATCCTCCAAACAAAGGATTTCGTAGGATGCAAATATACAGGTACGGCTCTTCCAATCCTGCTGTTCTTTTTGCAGTTGTATGTATAAGATTTTGTAGTAAAGCAATAACAAAATACTTAAAAAGAATCAGAATTCATCTGAGATGCAGATATCACTTTTAATCATAATTTGCCAATCAAGCCATACATTTTGTAATGAATTAATAACCTACTTGCTGACTTAGCTTTGCCTGTTTCTTTCAGTATCATATTGTCTTATGAAGCAATTTATAAACTTGGTGAGAAACTGTACGGCATAGTGTGAAATATTAGAAACTGTGCCTAGAACTTGATCAAAATTGATAGATTTCTACTGGGTAGATCATAAATTCAGTGCTTCCCTTAATGCAGTTCTGTTATTGCTTGCATACTGGTTGCTGTCATGCTACTGAAAACTGATTTAAGTAGATATAGGAAATTTTGCTTGTAAAATGGTGGGATCCATAAATAAGGCATTGAAAACTGGTTTATGATTATTTTTGACATGTAAGATTTTCTGGTTTGATTTAGTTTGTAGTGGCTTCCAAGATCCCAACACAGCTTGGAAAACAAGAATTTAAAACAAAACAAAAGTAAAATGCTGAACTGTGAGCACTACTTGAGTTCAATACAACTCTTTATGTATAAATAACAGCAAAGTCACTGATTCTTGCTAAGGGCTGTTATTGACTTAAAGAGAAATCTCACAAACATCAGTCAATAGGTAGATTTGGCCATTAGATTTTTACTACTAAGTGAAATGAACTGAAGAAATGACCTGAAGTTAACTAAGTATGTTATGTTTTGCAAAGCTGTGTTTCCATGAGAAAGTGTAATTGTAATAAAAATAAAGGTTTTCATGAAAGAGCAGATACTTAATGGTATAACATTCAGTAGGAAGAAAAAAAAAAAAAAGAAAGAAAAAGAAAAAGAAAAAGGGAAGATATATTTGTGTTTCATGCAGCCACTGCCACTAAGCAGCGTAGATTGTATTTCTGTTGCTATTCCTGGCATACATAGATCACATGGAGTCACTGCAGTGACAAGGGACTGAATCTCATTGTAGACTTTTCTAATGTATCTGGCTACAAGAGGGGTATGGTGATGGCTCTGCAACACCGACTCTGCGCTCCTCTGGGGTGGAGAGCTGCTCACTCAATAATGAACAAGCGTCCTCCTCTTTCCCTTTTGTTCCCAAGAAGGTAGCTGTAGTCCAGGCATTTCTATGACCTCTTCCTTCTAGAACAAAAGGTTAATTTTGAACACTTAAGTTTCTAAGAGAAGTCCTGATATCTATTTATTTTTACTTAAGGAGAGCAAACTCTCATCTGTAAGAGAGCTCTGAAGGATCTGCTCAGAAAAATTCACTGTTGTTAAACGCTTGAATACACAGAGCTGAAACAATTAGAAAGGTCTTAGAAAGGTTTAGAAAGAAATTACAAGTGTCTCTACTCAATAATGTAGGCAGTAAAGCAACGTAGCAAATGGAAACAATTAGGTACAAGCTCCAAGGGCTTCGATAGGGCCAGGTCAGCTGTCTCTTTATGAAGATACTAGAAATGGGTCCGTGAATTTGGTGGCATTTTCCAGTAATTCTGGCAACTTCAGATAATACTGAGATATTAAATAGAGGTTTTCAGCACTAAGATTGTTTGCATGCAAAAAAACAATCAACCAGAACTAACCCTTTTATGTATTACTTTAAACAATGAGTAAACAATGGTCTTATATTAACTTGATTTCTGTTTGCTTTCATATTTCAAGATACTGTATCCAAATTTAAGATGATTCAGTAACTTGATGCACATGCTAAAATATGGTCTGCCTTCATAATAATAACCCATGCAGTGAAAACATTGTGGCTGCTTCTTTTCAAGTGACCCTTTTGCAAGGGCACAACAGAACACAACCCAAATGGACTGTGTTACTGACTACTGTATTCCTTTCATTGCTCCCTATTACTGAGGCATCAAGGTCCGGCTTTACAAAAAGTAATTTAAAATCAATTTTATCACTTTTAAATAAGAAATCAGTCCCAAATTTTCCACTTAGCACTATCAGCTTATATATAAATGTCTTCTTTGACAAACTATAAGGGTAATTGTGTTCTAGAGAAACATTATAGAACAAACAAATTTTATGGTCTGAAGATATTGAACTGATCTGTCAGCAGTTTTGTTCTAGGCAAATACTTTCCTATTGGGCATTTTCTTTACCAGCAATTATTGTGTTTTCCTTCATGGACCCCTTCTGTGAAAACATCAAGATATTGCATTTTAACCAGTGGGTTTTATTTATAGTTATCTAAAATCTGTTGCAAGGTGCCTGATTGTATCATCTACAGATGGTGTTTTCATTGACATTCCTTGACTGTACTCTACTGTATTTGCATGTTTCTCAGTTGCTATTAGTTAAACAGTCATTGGGGTAATGATCGTTTGTAATAGGTGGCAGAAGCCCCAAGGCCATATCTGCAAGCCTGGGGCAGAGATCTTGGGGAGCCATCCCTGACCTTAGCAGGTCAGGTCAGAACAACTCTATCCCAGTGCTCATGCTGGTATCTCTGTGTCCCAACCTCCCTGGCCCCCAGGCTGTGTCACTGTGCTCCCAGTAATTACTCTGTGTGCCTTTTTACTGTAAAATGACTGTGAAAATAGTTCTACCACAAGTTGTTGCAATGCCTGTAGTGTGATGATGAGGTTGCGTCATGTCGTGTGGCCTGTAGGAATGTCTGAGGACTCAGGGCTTGCAGGAAGTGTATGTGGGCTGTGCAGAGCCTTTTTGTTGGTACTGCTTGAGTTGACAGATATCTGGAAAGAAATGCCATCTTCTTGTTTTGCTCCCAATGAGTGGAAATTTAACATATGCTTATTGGGAGTGATTAGTGCTGAAAGACAAGGTATTTTACAGGTTTAGTGTATAATCTTTTTAATAGTTTACTGCATTTAAGTTGTCATGACACAGCCTACAGTATTATGGCTTAGCAAAGTTATTTTTATAGCAGTGGTGATCAAATGGGTGAGGTGTGGTTTCAGGTTCAGGTTGTACCTCTCTCACCCTCATTTTACTATTCAAAGCTGTGGTAAATAATGTAAGATAAAAGGGCATTTAAACTTCAGGAAATAGATGAGACCACATGATTAGCCATTCCTGTTCTTGATGGCATCTCAATCATACTGCTGTCAGTACGTCTCTGCCTTGCCACAATGTGGGACAATGAGCATCTTGGCTGATTTTCAGAACTTTGGGCAAATGGTGCAAGTCCTTCTCCAGTCCAACAGGTAACCAGAATATATATTGACAGCCATGGAACAGATAACTGTTTCTTAGGTATGCTGTCTTTTTTGTAGTATCTTCTCCAGGAAATGTAGCAAAAATGCAGAAAACCATTGTTCTCCTGTAACAAAAGTCACATTTTCAGTTGTGCTCATTCTGAATTTTTTTTCTTGATGATTATTTCAAGAGTAGCTTTTTCTCTGCAGTGAAGCGTGACCTTTCTTTTCAACATGAACTTTACAGTGTGCTCATTTCCCCAATAAGCTAATAAGGGAATGTGTGTGGATATATATATATAAAAGAAAAGAAAAGAAAAAAAATAAAGAAAATGAAGCTCACTTGTAAATTCCTAGCACACTCCCATTTTATCTCTTGTCCTCATAGATGACCTTTTATCACCCATGTTAGACAAAATCTCTTCATGTTGTAGCACTTGCAGATGAAATTATGGTTTTGGCTAGACATGTTCTACAGATGTGCATAAGACCAGCAGAAATACTGCTCATTTCCATTTGTTCCCTGCCTACTGAATAGGGTTTATTTCATACAGCAGGTACTGAAGCATACTATTGACCTCTGCAATTTGCTGCCAAGTGACTGAAGTGGTAACGAGCTATCTATGAAAGGTGAAAAATTGCCATTCAGGCTTTGTGTGCCTAATGGACATTAAAACATTCAGGTGTGGTTTTTGGACTGTGGCTTAAGTTACACGCAGTATTAGAAGCCTGAAATCAACCTTTATTTCCTCCAGACTTAGCTGGAATACCAGACTCTTAGAAATCCTTTCAAAACACTTTCATCATTATTACTGTAATCACTGCACAAGTGGGAAATCCTGTACAGAATGCCTCTTGTTGCTATGGGACGTTGTGGTGGCAGTTCTGCTCTCAAATTGATATTATCAATCACAATTTAGTCATTACAGGTTTGCAGCAAGATTGTTGGCCTGCAAATTGTTCCTACTTTTGCTGCATGAGACTGAAGATCTATAGCACTGCGGAGTCTTAAAACATTGTATTTTTTCTTTAAGTTGTATGAATATTATTTGACTCTACCCAGATTTTATTTTTAGTAGAGGTACTTCCTTGCCTGTGCTGCACACTGCTGATTCCATATAGGAAAACACAAGAATGGTCTTCACAGAGCCTTTTAAACTAGAGGACTCTTTGCAACTGAGGCAGAAGATGTATTTCAGGGGAAATCAGGTTTTTTGTTGTTGTTGTTTTGTATTAAACAGTGCTATATTCAGTGCTGATTTCCTCATTGCCCCCACTGAAAACAGGGGCATGATCTAGCCACATATTAGCAGCTCCTTGCTGGAACAAACCAAGCTGAGATGGAGCATGACAGTTCCCAGCTCCATGCACAAGCTGCAAAATTCTTGCCTTGCTTCTGAGTTGTGGATTTCATCTTAGCTCTTTCAGAAAGGAGAAAAAAAAGTTCATAATACAGTCTAGGCACATCTTCAGTACCAAATCCTCCTTTATCCTCCATGTCTGCCCCAGTACATGGGTCATGCAGAAGTAGAGAGGGAGGTGGAGGAGAGTACAGAAGTCTTGATTTATGAGCCCAGAAATCAAAGGATATTTTCCAACCCTTCAGCACTAGTCTGTACTGGGATTTTCCAGCAGGAATTCTAAAGAATTGCCTGCAGATCTGGCTTTTCTGAGTTATCCAATATGCTTACATTTGTTTGCATATATGTGACTAATAGTAGAGCTAGAGGGCAAGCCTTCACCACTGTGCAAACCCCAATGTTAGGAATGAAGTTCTAATTAAATCTGTCTGTGTTCTCTGTGGCAGTGGGACGGTGGCCTTTGACTGGCATACTCCAAGAGACACTGCTTCTGTTATCTCTAGTCCAAGAAATTGTGATGTCCAGTTTTGAACACTGAACTGCAGCTCAAGTATTTCTCTCACTGTGTGATTAGGAGGTGCTTGAGCTCCCAGTTAAAGCAGCTTTCCTCTACCTGGCAGCTACAAAAGCCTGGAGATACTGCTGTTGCCTTGTGCAATCATATAAGTGCCTCTCATTAGAAGAAGAGTTTCTTTTCCCCACTTGGAAGATCAAGGCTAGACTTCTTTATTACTTTTAATTTGTCGAGAAAAGGCACGTAACATCATCTGGATGAAACTGACCATCTTCTGTACAATTAAATTGGTCAAAAATTAAAGGTCTGAAACCAGAAGCCTAGACTGGAAATCAGTGCTGCAGGATATGCTGGAGACACAGGATGGCTACAGCAGAGATTAATATTTGTAAATGAAGAACTGTAGAAGAGACTTAACTGTTGGTAGTCCGAGAAAAAGACTGAGTAACAGTTAAAGGGAAATTATCAGATATGACTCTTTAAGCATAGCCAAATGAAGAAATACTGATTTCATTAAATGGGAAACCTCGGAAGTACCTGCATGCCCTACTACAGCCTGTCATGTAAAGTTTATGTGGAAACCTATACGGTAGAATGCAGAATCAGTTCTGAGTTGCTTTCTGTCATGTTTTTCATATCTTTGATTGCTCTAATTCTTGTTCTAAAACTCAAACAAAAAAACATTATCAGTTATCTTGTAGAAAAGTGCTCCTCTTGCCACGCAAAGATGTTTTATGATTATATATTGCACATCTCTCACATTCATTTAGCGCAGTAAACAATACAAAGACAGCTTGTAGGAAATGAATCCTCTCTGCATTATCTTATTATCAGAAGCTGCATGCGTTTCCTCTAGCAGAAAGAGTGCAGGAATTATTACGTTTATACATTGAATTATAATATTAAATCACCACACAAGAGGCGAATAATTGGCCTCCTCGAGCCCTCCCCACCCCCCATTTCCAGGTTCTGTGTTTAGATTTCAGTATTCAATAAACTAGTGAATTTCTCCGCTAAAAGCTGAATGTAGAGACAAATGTGATGAGTGGGATCTCTGTGATGATGGAAAATTCATTAACTTCTTCTAAAGCAGATCTTAAAGATCAGACAGCAAAATATCCATGTGATATGAGGTTCTAGTGGAGAGAGTGCCAGTCTCTCTTCTCAGATGACAAGCCACAGGATGTGAAGGAACAACCCCAAGTTGCTCCAGTGAGTGTATAGATTGCATGTTAGGAAGAATTCACTCATGGATAAGGGGGCCAAGCACTGGGAAAGGTTCCCCAGGTGTGTCAAGTGTTCCCATCTTAGAGGGATTCTAAGATGTGTGTGGGTGTGGCACTAAGGGACATGGTCTAGTGATAGGACTCAGTAGGTTGGGTTGATAGCTGGACTCATTGATCTTGAATGTTTTTTCCAATGCAGATGATTCTGTTCTGGGGATAGCTTAGCTGCTGACATAGGCTTGTTTTGATTCAAAGCAAAACCAGAAGTGTATTTTTCCAAAGCCAGTTTTGCTTGGCTAAGAAATAAGAATGGGCTGAAAAACAAAATTGAGGCTGTTTTGTAATACTCAGCACTTGTTAAAGAGAAGATGAAGTAATTACCATACCAGGATGGTTTGTATGTAGATAAATGTCTGAAGGTAATGAGAATAAACTCAGCAAAACAGAATTATGTAGAAAATTTGCCTCCTATCAAATGTCCTCATTGTTTATGTACCCTGACAGAGGGAATGTTTAATATCTGAACAACCACTTAGAGGGTACACTGGGACTAATAAGCAGCCTAATCCTCAAAGTACCTTAGCGCTTCTAAATGTCATTAAAAGTCACTCCACAAGATAAGAGCTAAATATATATTCTAGCTATCAAAACCAGATTGCTGTGGGAAGTGTATGAAACTGTGCATGTATAATACCCTTCTCTTAGTATTAGAAGATCAGTTATTTATCACTAGAGAATGATGGGGAGGGGAGGGCTCCTATGTCCTTTCCTTTTCCTTTGAATCCTGTTAACAACACCTAATGATCCAACACTTGCTTAACTATTTGCAAAAAGGCTAATTTGATGCTGAGGAGGAAATGACTGTGGCATAAACATTTCTATTCACATAGATAAAACCGTTGTAAAGAGGAATTTTTATAGAACTTTTCCATAGCTGTGATAGGTTACAGCATACAGATAGGACTGGAGAACACATTTCCTAAGTCATTCACAAGCTCAGCATAAGCTTCTAAATCTATGGTGCTGCACATAACATTGGGTTTTTGCAGAAGAATTTCTCAGGACTGCATTGAACTCTTTAAAGTTTACTTACTTCAAGTGTCCTCCTGAATGACTAACTGGCACTCAAGAATGTAATGAGCCATTTTAGAACGATTATAATCTTTGAGCATTTTTCTACTTAGTAGAAGAGGTTAAAATTCCCAATCACTGCACAGTGCAAACTCCAACTTATCTGCACAGTATCAGAACTGGCACCCTTTGTGTTGCTGTCTTCGCTCTAATTATGTATAAAATAACAGTTGATCTATAACTGGAGTAATGATTTGCTCTTCTGTAAATGAAAAGAATCCTTGACATATAACTCTCTTGTGTACATTTGAAATTAGTGCTTTTTACACTAATTGATTCTCAGGATCATAGTGTGGTTGTGTGAGGAGGATTGTGGTCCTCATGTAGAAACTGAGCTGTTCTTCTCATTTTTAATGTGTGTTTTTTCACTTATTGGCTATGTAATAAATAGTTAAGATTATAAAACAAACAAACAAACAAAAAGATAAAACAGGGCACTTTAGATAAATAACTTAACCAAGATAAAATATTTTTGTAGATTAATGAGATAGCACAAAAATCCTTTGTATTTTATTTAATAATCTTGAAAAGTGTTCCTAATTAGAGTATATATTTGTCTCTAAATTTCTCCCAAATCCTATTTTAAGGTAATGAATACTGAGTAATGGTGGCTTACTGAGTTATCTTTCACATTTTTCAAATTTCTTAGCATAGAAATCTAGATTTTAGTTACTCTGCTCCTCCAAACAGTTTTATGCATACAATCTGACTATGTAACCCTTGATGCTTTGGAAACCAAAGAGAAGAACTTCACCAGACCACCAGATTTCCAATGACATGTTGTACTTCCAGTGTTTTGTTAATGTAAGGTGTTGTCTTCGCCTTGCAGGATAGAGGATATGCCAAAAATCTGTGTCGGTTCAAAAAGTGACTGGAAGGAAGAAAAGAATCCACTGCAGAAAATCCTTAGAGGAAAAATCTATCACATAGAAAGGTTTCACCTCAGCTTCAGGGTATCCTTGAACCACTAATAGCTGCAGGCTGGGAAGGTATTCTGGGGAATATGGTTGTGTTCTGTAAATACGGGCTGTAGGCAGTGTTGAAGGACGTGGGACTATGTGCATGTTCATTTTGAGCTGGACCAGCCATTCCTGTGTATATTGAGTGTGTGTTTTCCAAAAGAAAACAAAACCTCTCTGAGAGATTCTTCTGTCTTTCTATTTTTTGTTATTCCAATCCAGTCTGTCTTCTGGGCCAGGGAGCCCTAGGCAGATGGTGGATGAGGGAGGAGCACCCGAGGGGCTGGCGGCATCTCTTGCAGACCAACATGCCTTGGTCTCTCTGTAGCTGGGAACAGTGCAGAGCTTGTTAGTGAGGTACAGGTATCAGCAGATAATAAACAGGATTGTTGTGAAAAACAAAACAAAAAAGCATGGAATAAGAAACAGTTTATTTATGGTGTATTGACAAGGATATGGAAAAAATCCCAAGAGTTCATAACAGGAAGACACAGTATCATGGCTAATAAATTTTATTTTACAGTGAAATCTACCTGTGGCTGGAGAGGTTGATATTAAAAGCAACAGTGAACTGTGTGCAGCAACAGGCATGGCTCCTGCCTTCTCTTGGTTGGGCTGTCCAAAAAGCACAACGACGCATGTGGGAATTACAGCTGGAGGCATGAGCTATGTTTTCCCCAGTAGATCAATTTTTCTGACTTTAGAACAATGAAAGAAGCATAACATGTTATAAATTGAAATTAGCCTGCATGGTTTTAACTGTACAGTTGGCAAAGGTCATTAAATAATGTCATTCCCAGCCACGCACCACAGGGAGCCATCTATTGTTTATTATCTAGCATTCTGATGGAAGTAAAAATGATTAATTTTTACCATCTCATGTATAATTTACTTATTAATGTTCCCTGTGAGACAAGCTGGTCTTGATTATTTGGCTAATGCATACTGAAGCTGAGCTTCGTATTTTTCTTTGAGATTAGGGCAGTTATTGTTTTCTGCGAACCGTGGACATTTGAGATCCAGTGTAATAAAGTAGGTATTGAATAGCATTCAATAGGAGAGAAAGAAAAATAAAATGCTGAAATGGATCATGACTGTTCAGGATGTTTATGAGATCCCCAAACATCCCATTCCCAAGTGCAAAAGCATCCATTCACCAAAGCCTAAACTGAAACATCTTTACATTTATTTTAATTTTTCTAGTTTTTGTTCAAGTTCTAGAAAAACATTTCATTTTATACTTGAATTTAGGCATGGGTTAGTCAGATTACTTCAGTTTTCATCAAGAGGAGCACATAATAAATTAGGACTTTCTCATTTTAAAGCCTGAAATGCGCCCTGGTTGATATGAGGACAACGACTGTGTGGTTGCTGAAGTATGTTGTCAGTTTTTGGCCTTCAAGGGCTAAATCACATTTTGAGATAAATGCTGCTCTTAAAGTAATCAATATTGAGTACTGTGAGTTCTATGTACATTTAGTTAGAATACATTTATAATAACAAGAAACACCTTAAATTTAGTATTAATTTTGTTAGCTGCTGTTCATAATCGTTAGGCAGTTTTAAAATATACCTTATTTTATAATTACATTGTAATAAAAGCCACTGAGAGACTAGGAGAAGAGACACGTCTGTAAATGATTATATGATCTGGCATCAATACCTCTCTGAATTTGTTCTGTGCTGCTTCATATTTTCAGCTTTCACTTTGCAATTACGCTGTCCCTCTGTCAGGCCCAGCAGATCATGTTTCTTGTGCATGAGGTTTAACTCTGACTTCCACTTCAAGGATACAAACTTATTCTATGTTTCTTTAGCATTTTACCCAATCCTGATTTCACTAATAGCTTAACAATAATAATAATAATAACAAATTTTCTTTTCCTAATAAAAAGATTTAGGTCTGTATCAGTAAAAGCATATTTACATAGTTATGTTGAATAATCACTAGTGTCAGACTCTTTGGAGAAAAGTTAAGATGATGCCTTTCCTAATGACGCAGATCAGCAATGCTTCAAAAGAAGAATTTGTTGAATTTCTACCTGGAAGTTGTCTCATGTCTCTCCTGCTCCTTAAATCAAATATTACACAGCACCAGGGTATGTCAGACCCAGCAGTCCCATAAGATGAAATGAAAAGGGTAGTTATTTGCAGAACCTTCAGAACACATGAAAAAGAATTTGTGGTTGAGGTTGTTCAAAGGAGGCTAAAGGAAAGGAGGTGGAAGCAGCTGGGTGCATCCTGCCCTGAAATTCCTCATCTACAGGTTGCAGTACTTTTGATAATGATATTTCTCTATCTTCAGGAGCAGATTGATTATGTGTAGTTCCCAAAATGATTTTTTGTACTCGCTTTTTTACTGCATGTGGGGTGCAAAGAACGTTTTGTACCATGAATAGTGTTTATATTAAAAAAAAAAAAAAAAAAATCTATGTAAGGAAAACTTGATTTTCTCAGAGCTGCTATCAGTGTAAAATTATACCTATCCTCAGTTTTTATTGATAACTGTCATAAACTGCATATGCAGGATGGGTCAGGTTATGTAGATTTTGAAACATTTTACTAAGAAGTGTGAACAGTTTTTTGGTTTTGTTTTCTGTGACCCAATACTGTACACTCCAGCTCATTATCTGATCTCCTGTTGTCATAGCCAAAGAATATCCCATCAGCCGTTGTTCATTGCTCCAGCACATCTACATTATCATGCTCTTTCTTCTCATACTTTTAAAAGTATATTTTCACATTGGCTTCTGGGCAAAGTAAAAGCTAACAGAACGGCACTCCTTCATCTGCATACCTCTGTCTTTTACATGTAGACACAGCCCTTTTCTGACTGGCATATGTGAGCAGGTGATGGAGACAAGAGGCAGACTGTAGAGACAGACGTAACTTTATATGCTACTTATCCTTCCTCTGTTCTCTTTTAGCTATGTCCAGTGTGAAGCTCCAACACACATCAGAGTCCTGCAGACACATGGCCTTCAGCTTTTGCAGAGGAGTTTATCCAGTTTAACTCGGCCCAGCTGATGCCAGCAGGTAGAGTTTCACTGGGAGGTGCGTAAAGGTCTGTGTCACTTTTCCACTTGCTCTTGGGAACTATTTAAGTTCATCTCTCTATGGTCAGCAGTGGCCAATAGGCAGAATAGTTGTTCACCTCTATAGTACTCTTGTCTAATTGGCGTACTAATGTCATCTCTCAGGCTCTGAGAGCAAGAGCAGGGTGTAAGCCACTCTTGCCTCTCATGAATGAACTCTTGAATCTGCTTTATTGGCTTCAATTAACTGTTGAACAGGCTAAGGTAGTACTGAGTTGTCAGAGATGAACCTCTCAAACAGCCAAGTCAGGGGGATTTTCCAGCTTGCAGATGGTCTGGAAGTTAAAAGCTGCCTTGGAAATGCTAAGTGCCACTTAACAGTGGTGAGTGCAAACTGGGTATGCTATTAGATATTTATTTCTCAACTTTTACCAGGTTTTAAGGATAAACACAATAGATTTAATAGGACAATGCCATTCTGGAGTGCTAGGAATTACACACTCGTGTTGAAGTAGTTAAAAGCAAAGGATCTCATTCCTAATAGCTTCTTATTTGTTTAGGTCTTTAGGCCAATGGCATCTTAAAGTAGACCATCTATGAAATGGTACTGAATGAAGATACTAATGTTCATTTCCAGTTTGTGCTGGTATAATTTATCCTTCAGTGCCACAGGTAATGAAGTAGCAACTCATGAATTACAAACAGGAGAAATGAAAACCTGTTCTCACTGTGTATTTATTCAGGCTGTATTGCTCTTGTACCTGAGAATCTCCTGAGGAATGGATGTGTCCTCACAGCAGCTCTCTCAGCAGGTTGTGTTTTTCCCCCTGACCAGATGGGGCCCGGGATGCCATGAGGTTAAATGGGTTGCCTGACATTACACAGGCAGTCTGGAACAAAAGTGGGAGCAGAACTGAACTCCTCTGCCTTTCAGTTCAGCGCCGCAGTCAGAAAATAATCCTGTAAAATACCTTTGTCAGGGAGCTGTGGAAATCAAGGGGAAATAAATATCAAGTGCTTTTTTGTTCAATGTATCAGATTGCTGCAAAGTAGAAGGAGCAATTGGCTAATCATTCTGAGAACATCTTTTCATCTGCTCTTTTACAGCTGCACCATTCCCACTGGTCACCAAGGTCCTAACCAGCATACTTCTGTGTGCAGGAATACTTCTGCTCTCATCTGTTCAGTCTGGTAACTGAAAGTGCAAAGAGGCAATTAGGTTCACAATTAGCCCATTAGCTAGTGCACTATCAGGGTCAGATCTAAGTTTTGGCATGTCCAAGGCTGAGAGGTTGGCCTATAGAAACATCTATCTGTATTGCATATTAAAGTATCTGCCATGGCTTTTGCCAGTGTTTCTACATTACCATCCCATGTTTGAACTGTAACTTTGCTGGAGAAGAAAAATGATTCACATTAAACAATAAGGGTTGGCAAGGATATCCTAGTCAAAACACAGTGCCTAATATACATGCAAATATTTGTGATTCAGTAAGCCTTTGGAGCAGCATCACTTTAAGGAAATCACGTTTGAAATGCTCCCAAATTGAGCCATTAATGTTTTTATCCTTATTGTGCTGTATGATTTATCCTTCAGTGCTCAAGGTAATGAAGTGTTAACCCACTGTGTGCAAAAGGGATGGAAGTAGGAAAACAGTTTTCTCTATTCATATTTACACAGCTTGTATTTATGCTCTTTCAAAGTCAAAATTGTGGTTAAGATTAGAAAACACAAACATGGCATTTTATTGTGCTGAAGGAAGGAGCTGCAACCAAAGTAAACGTGCTGTAAGTTCATATTTCATCAGAAAAGGCTTGATCAATATCTTATTTTAATGTATAAGGTAATGGGACATAAAAAGCATTTAAAGTCCACTTGAAGAACTGTTATTATATACTTTACATAGCTTGATACATGCATTTAGAGAAAATGGAGCATAACACACATCTTCAAGGATTTGGATTTCTAAAGAGTAACTGCAGTGTGAGGAATTGTTTTCCACAGGAGCCAATGGCTCTTCCTTGGTGCTGGATGAGCAGCTATGAAAAGTGGCCATGGCATGAGGAAACCTCTGCCACTCTGGCAAACAGCATGCAAGTCCAACATAGGCTGTAGTAAGTAAATTATGTTACTTGATTTTAGCGTCAATTTAGCGGGTGTTGATTATTGTCATTGCATGGGAGCAACCAAACTTTGGCTGCACGCAATGGAGAAAATGCCAATGGAACAAACAGAGCTCTCAGAGTTTGTAGTACTGTTCACTTTCAAAACCATCTACTATTCAGTATGAAAAATAGGCTGCTTTTTGCATTTTACTTTATCTTGTAAATGAGCCTTTTTCCCGTTAATTGTGGTAGGTGTGTGCTGCTCTACCATTTACATATAGTCTTTTGTCATCAATTTCTATTAAAACAAACTTTTAAAGGTAAAAATATATATCCCTTTGGGGTTCTGCTTAAATATTTTAAAGGCATGCTATGTTCAAAATGACAGCTCCGATATGTAATGCAGTTAATACTTAACATTTCAAAACTCAACCTTTGTTGTGCAACTTAAGAGAGAACCTGGCAGACAAGAAAAACTTATTCATGACCCACTGAAAAAAAGAATTGAGGATTTCAGTTCCTTGATCTTCCACGGATCTCCTCCAGCCTGGGAAAACCTAAAAAGATTTACAGCCCACTTTATAACATATTTTCTATAAAGCTCAGATTCTGGTTTGGAAAAGTTTTATCTCTGCTTTCAATTGCATTAACCTCATCTTTCTTTGAGAATAGGATTTCTGAGATACTTCTTTCCATCTGCAGTATAGGAACAGGAATGCTACTTGCCTTCGATCTAGCCTTGCATTTTGAAGTTTTACTTTTATGTTTGTCTGTCACTTTGTATTTGTATAGGCCCTTGTACAATCAGGCATTCATCCCTGCTAAACTCTCATTCTTCAGGTACTGTGCAGTGAATACGCGTTTGGAATTAAAATTAATTTTGAATTAATAGAAAACGAATTGCAAACTAAAACTTATCATACATTTCATACAGTAGTGCGTGAAAATTAATTAAGATTATGAAAAATAACTATGTGCTTTCTTGGTAATGTGGCACTTTAAATGCATTTTCGTCAGCCGAAAACAGAACATTGAATTGACAATAAATAGCTTTCATTAATATCATTCTATATACATCTTTCAGAAAGTTTATTAATTCTAGTGAGCGGTTTATGCAACTGTGAGCTAACATGCAACATTTCCTTCTGTGACATTTGAAAAAATTAGAAACTGAATCCCAATAACAGCTGCCTCCTCTGCAATAAACATCTGTTTGGCACAAATTTAGTATTTATGTTATGTATGATAAATATACACACTTGTATGCAGCAGTCTGACTTTTGCAATTTGCCACTCAGGTGGATAATTGTATTGTCCTCATTGGGATTGTAACGGGGCTACCAGATGAATATCCAGCTGCTTCCATCCCTTTGAAGGAAAGGAACACAAACCTGCAGCCTTAGCTCCCACCTGTGCTACGGAAGGGGTTCAGCATTCAGTCTGGTAAACATTGACTACTTATTTAACTTCCTGTAACAAGGAGTACAAAAACACTATTTTGCATGTAGACCCCATTCAGTGGTTTCTGGAAGACCCTTTTGAAATTCTCCTGGATGCTGCTTGTGAAATCTGGGCTTCTCACACAGGAGCTGAACTACGCTCTAGATTAAGTCTGGGAGCTGACAACTTGTGAAATATTAGTCATCTTGTGAACTCCATGCATGCGTATGTGCCAGGACTGTATTACATGCTGACATCCTAATGGCAGCAGGGATATGGCGAAGAAAGGAGGTGGTTGTGCCATCTTCTCTGCAAGAGTGCTGAGAGCAGGAGCACTGTCTTTTCCTCCCTCATTCCTCTCCTAAACATGGGCATGTCAGCTCTGGTTCTAAGCTAATATAATTATCAGAATAACTGAAAATAACAGAAAAAGTGCAGGCAGTAGAACCAAGGAGGCTGAAGTCTGAATTATGGGGACATGGTACCTTGCTGCAACACTTTTTAAAAGGGGATGACTCCAGCAGGAGGAATAGAGCCAGCGTTCTCCATCCCATCCACTTAAGTGTGTTCATCTCAGGTGTTATCGCTCTGGCTGCCAGGGCACTTTTCTGCTGCAGAGATGGCACAAATCATCTGTACTGCTCATTGACCAACATAAATTGCCATCCTCCCCACATTACATACGTTAGTCTTTTAGGTATACATATATATGCTTCCCATATCAGGTCATATTTGCCATTAATTGTTTTTTTGTTGCATTTATGATGGAGCAATGTTCAGTTTATAGAAAACTTAACTTTTAAAAGGCTTCAGGCAGAATTTCTGTGGTGTGTGGAACAGTGAATATTAAGCTTGCTTGTCATCAACATCTAGAGTGTGTGATGCTCTATGAAAGCCACATCTCCCTGCTCAGTATATTTAAAGCTTACCAGTTCCCAGCATTTCAAAAGTGGCTGCTTTGGTACATAATTCCCATCAGAAATTAAGTTTCTGGAATATTAAAAAAAAAATAAAAGAGAAAAAAAAGTTGAGACTGCATTGTTTCGAGGTCATGCCACATCATTTATGCAAAGTGGTTTCAGGCAGAACAGAAGTAATAAACAACCAGTTCTTTCAGGGATTTTTTTGTTTCTTTTTCACTGAGGAATGTTTCTTACCAAAAAGATGTGGCGATTCCCACCAGGATTAAGCTAATTTCATAAGAAAAGAGGTAATGATTTTCTTACATGTAAGTGTAAAGTAATTGATTGCTTGCTTTGCATTCCTTGTAGGTTTAGTAGCAGATTGGCAAGGTGACATAACAACTATTTACAAGTCTATGTGCTGTCTGAAGTTACTAAGGTAACTAAATTGCACAGCAGTCTGCTTGGAAGTCCCTAAGAAGATAAAGTTGTCAGTGCTGCCCCACTTCGAAAACATCAGGTACCGACCCTTCTCTGTATTATTTGGGATCTAATGAGAAGCAGACATCATTTGGTCATGACGGTATAGACAGCTTGCGGAACAATTGCAATACAATATATTTCTTCCCCTCCATTCAGCCCTGCTTTCTGAAGAATATCGCTGACTGGCTGAAACGTTGCCCATGCAACATCTGCTCTTCAGCTGTACTTCTCACAGTGGCTTCAGATGAAGAAGGAATAAGACCCAGGAGATCTGCATCCTCCAAGTCTGAGACCAACCAGAGCAGCTCCTGTTTGCATAGGATTTGTACACCGTTATCACTGAAAGAATAAATATTTCAACGTGAGAGTGAACCTCAGCTGGCAAAGCTGTGTCTAACAGAGGGCTGTGAACAAGCTCCATGCAATTGAGAAGGATGCTGGCTGAAATGAACTGGAGGTCTTCCACTTTAACATGGATTTTATGCTTGGTGTCATGCGGACAGCACTGGCATGAGGATGATTTCAGTCCCTGATACGTCAGTAAAAACAAAGGGGTTGTTTAAACTCGGCATTGACACAAATGAAATAAAAGCTGAGCTGTTGTCTGGTGTCTTCGTGTACTTGGTGGTTGTTCTAGAAGGGGTAAGGAAGCTGCTGGCAGCACGCAACACATAGCAATTTCAACGCTTGAAAGGAGTAAATAGACGGCAGGAGGGCAGGGGGCCCGAGGCACTTTAAGGCCTTCAGTGCCCCGCCCCAACTGTTAACG
Organism: Coturnix japonica; assembly: GCF_054131305.1. Classification (NCBI taxonomy): domain Eukaryota; kingdom Metazoa; phylum Chordata; class Aves; order Galliformes; family Phasianidae; genus Coturnix; species Coturnix japonica. Next base: position 20,420,644 of record NC_140674.1, on the reverse strand, counting down.
AGCTCATTAACAGCCATTGCACCTTTCTCCTTTATACCCATCCCAGGGTAGTGGGTTTTAGAGGGAGTAGAGATTATCTCGCCGTGAAGAGCTGTGTTCTTTGACGGGTGGCTGCCCGGGAGCCCAGGTAGGCTTATATGAAACTGTGGGGGTCCCCTGAGCTCAGCGTGGGGTGGGATGGTGGTCTCTTGTAGTGGTGTTTGGTGAGCAATCGGATGGCTTTTGGTTTCGAACCCTGATGGAGTTAATGCAGCAAAGTGTGTGAAAGTAAATAACTCCTGGCTATAGAAAAAAAAAGTGCCGGTCCGATGTGGGTTCCTGCGTCACTGAGTGTCTGGGTGCTGGAAAACGAAAAGCACAACGCGCTTGTCTGAAAAGGACGAATGAAGGGAAAATGTCTCTTAGGATGCTTGAGTGGGAAGATGTTACAAGCCATTATCTGGTGTGTCTGAACTCCTTTCTGCGCGTGGGAGGGCGTATTTGTGAAGCGGTACGGGATAGTCAATAAAACCTACGCAAACAGGAGGCACTTGCTGTCACCGAGCAGGGTAATTAGCGTAGTGCCTCTTATAGAAACCCCAGCGTGTCGTGAAAGCCTGAGTAAGTCACTGCTCCTTTGTGGAAACAAGTCACGATCATTATTCACGGGGATCGCTCCTAAAGGATGCGCTCATATATAGCTCTTGCTTACTAAATTAGCCAGCCTTCATGTTAATATTTAGCTGCCCAGAAGTAATATACTGGAGAATGAAGCCGTCGTTAGCGTGGTGCTTAACGAATGTTTCAAGCTGGGTGCGGAGCTGTCCTGACGCCTTGCCCTGTTGCCCCTCTGGCCAGGCCTGGGTTTTGCCTTGTCTCTTTGGAAACTACTTCAGCCCATTCTTTCTTTCTTCCTTGTTTCTTTTTCAATTCACATCTCTTAAAACAAATTTCCACGGTCCTGAGGCTTCCCCCCCAAACTCATTTCTTAGCCTTTGTTCTAAAACAACTACCCTTGCTGGGGACTTCTATGCTTATAAAGGCGTTGACGTCTTTGCTATTTGTAGTGAGTAAATGAGAGGTTTAACGGTTCATTGGCTGCTAAACGCTGAACGCACCCACCCTCAGCTTTGCTACAGTGGGGCAGAAAAGCGCTGAGCCTGCAACAGGTTTAGCTGTCTGGTTGTGATGTGTAGGGTGCTTCTGTGTCCTTATCCGCTTATTCCTGATAATTTCTGTAAGCGCCTGGGTAGATCTGCGTGATGGGCAGCTGGTCGGTTTTAATAGGAATGGTGTTGTGCATCACGGAATGTCTCTGTCTCTTGAAATCACCTGCAGGTGTTTAACTGATGGTTTTCAGGAAGGGAGGTAAAACACATTGTTCTGGCCTGATTTACTGAGGGGCTGAATTAATTTACCTATTTCAACAGCGCTGGGTGGTAATCAAGATGTGATTACAAGTGGTAGGAGCCTTGGGGATGCGGAGCTTTCTTCTGTTCTTCATCACTTGCGCATCGTTGTAGAAGTGGAGAGGAAATGGAGGAGGGCACTTCTGAAACGTTCAGAAGTTAACAGCTGAAAGAACAGGAAACAAATATTTTTGTTTATTTTGAATGGAAGAGCAGTTTGCTTTTTCCATATGTCAACTGTGGAATTTGTTTCCTACTGAGGAATGTAATTACTGAGCGTGTTGAGCTCCCGTTGTCTCAAGGTTATGTTCAGGACATACCAAACAGCCATCAGTGTCTCACTGCAAATGATCAACTACAAGAATTCATCAGAGACCTCTGAAATTCACTTGCTTAATTGTAAAATAATTCAAATGCAAGTACGATTTACTTGAGAATGGTTATAAAAATAAACTGGAAAATAAAGTTGTTTTTTTGTTTTGTTTTGTTTTTTTCCTTGATAAGTGGGAGATCAAAATATCATAGTGTGGTTACAGACAGCTGGAGATCTGAATTTGGTAGACCAGCACAGAGTGCTGACTGTGTGAGCCTGGAAGTGGCTGTGATGCTGTTCTGTGAGAGCAAAGGTGACCTGCTGTGTGCCAGATAGGTTACAGACACCACAAGAGCAAAGGGGGAAGTAAAGCCAAAACATCAATCTGATCTAGATTTGCAAAGTTCAAATACTGTTATGCACTGTTTGGCAGAGTTTCTTGTGTTTAAGTGCAGTTAGGTGTGATGGCATTTTGCTTGCAAAGTCAGAAGTGCTAAGGATGTTGTCAGAATATTATCAAATGAGTCCTGCTATGAAAAGTGCCTTTCTGTTCAACTAAGTCCTGGCAAGAGATATGTTTGTTTTGATAGTAGATTGTTGATTTGAAGTACTGATGGTGGGGTCCCTTTTTCCCCATTTCCCCACTGAGTTTTCCTGCTTTTCTGCTCCACTTTGAAGTAAACTTCTGTACTCAGAATGGATTTTTTTATATGCTTTTTAATTTTTAATTTCTTAAATTAAAATGAAACAACTGAGTGGTTGGTGGTGTCTGTGGTTTCATATGGAAGCATTAACAAAGCCATATGGATGTATATACATACACTGACACAAGTTTAAAAATAGATTAAAACACTAGGCGATAATAAAAGCAAAAGTTGTTGCTGATTAACAGAAAGGTACACAACAAAGATTTTATTCCAATTGGTTATGAATTTCTTCAGCTAAATGAGCTGATACGATGCTGTGCCCCAAAGCAGGAAAACACCACAATATTAAATTGCTTAGTTTTAAATTCAACAATATATTGGAAAAGTATATTGTCCTATTTAATTCTTTTTTTTTTTTTTCCTCTTCTTGATAGCTAGTAGTCAGTTTGTTATACTTCTGAGCTGTTAAAGTTTAATCAGAGCCTAGAAGGCAAGGGTAAGTTCTATATGAAAACAGTTGATACAAGTGCTGTTGCTGGATCCTGGCTGCTCAGCAGTAGCTCCTTCTGAAACCTGGGGGTGACTGCCAAGTGTTTGATGCCAAGCAAATCCCCTTGCTTCAGGAGGCCCTCAAAGCTGATTCGGGAATTCAGGAGTGTGGCATATGTGTTGGGTATCTCTGCAGTCCAGCTATTCATATGGAGAAATATTTCAGTATTCTACATGCGTGCTGCAAAGTAGCAACAAGAATGCATAGGCAGCATTACTTGCATTAGGAAGGAGCTAATTTACATTGGTGAAGATATCCTCATAAACTGCAGGTTGTGTTAAATTTTAACGACTGGCTATCTGTGTGTAGACACTCCTCATTAATTTTAGCAAGCCTTTTGGATGCTGTACGAAATCTTACAGAAGGTGCTCTGAAATCACCTAAGAACAATTAAATGAAGAGTTCTTGTACATCATGTTAGGCTACAAAGGAAAACTGAAATAGATGTCAGTGCCAGCAGAAAACAGTTCTTCACCTTGTCTAGACAGTTCCCACTGGGCATAATAACACAGGAAATGAAAGGAACAGACATCCAGAAGAAACTTCATGCTTAGTTTAAGTTACTTATTTATTATTATGAACTACTGATAAAAACTTTGGAAAGGCAGGGGAATAATTTGGCCAATTTAGAAGTCCTTCTAGAGACTGTATTTTTATCCAGCCCCAATCTGTAGTTTCACCTCTGTGTAACTGCTTTTCAGTGACAGCAGTCTTAGAGAATCATAGAAATGTATTGTAGAATGGCTTGGGCTGGAAGGGACCTCAAGGATCATCAGTTTCTAACCCCCTGCTGCAGGCAGGGCTATGAACCACCATCTGTAATATCAGACCAAGTTGCTCAGAACCCCATCCAACCTGGCCTTGAACATCTCCAGGGATGGGGCATCCACAGCCTCTCTGGGCAGTCTGTTTGAGCAGCTCACCACTCTTGTAGTAAAGAGTTTCCCCCTGACATCCAACCTAAATCTTCCCTCCTTCAACTTAAAACCATTTCCCCTTGTCCTGCTGTTATCTAACCTTGTAAAGAGTTGACTCCCCTCCTGTTTTTAGGCTCCCTTTTAGGTACTGGAAGGCTGCAATGAGGTCACCCTGCAGCCTTCTTTTCTCCAGACTGAACAAGCCCGGCTCCCTCAGCCCATCTTAGTAGCTCTAGCCCTCTGATTGTTGTGGCTTTCCTCGGTCTTGAGTTACTGAAGGGCAGAGCCGAATCTTACCACTAGCCAAATAAGGTGTTCAGCAGGTTAAGATTCATTTCCATTTTTTTCCCAAGAATTGCTAAGCATAAAAGTTTAAGCCATTAGAAGCGTTAGTTTTCTGAAACTGTTTGAAGGCCTTTAGAATACCATGCAGGGAAGAGTAAAATGTATTTCAAGAAATTTGCTGCTGTGAATTGCCTTTTTTTTTTTTTTTTTTTCCCCTTCTTGATTTGAAGGGTGAAAGGTGCAAGGTTTGGGAACTATCTGAGAGCAGCAGTGATGTTTCTTTTTTTTTCCCAAGTGGTGTTGAACTGTTCTCAACTCCTTGTAATGGCAATTATTTAAAAGGTTTAGAATCTGTCTAGGTTGGAAAAAATAGTACTGTTAATCTCTAAATCTTTGCTTTTGAAAGGAGTATCTTTTGAACTTTTGGCTTTTAGTATCTCTACTCCTTCTTAATGTCTTTATGAAAAAGGGCAGACGTCTTTATGGCAGCTTATACCGATTTGGGAGAAAAGGTCACGAAGTTAAAACAGCAAAGATGTGGGTAAAAAATGGCGTATTGTTGGTGGGAAGCCATGAATAGATTTCTCAATTGAGCCTTGTCCCCATGAACTGTTTTACAATAGAAAAGTTCATTGCTTTCTGGGAAAAATACCTGGTAGACAAAAGCAAGCTGTGATGCCTGAGCTATGTCAACTTTGTTTAAGTGTAGGTTGGATCTGGATCCATCAGGAATCCAGGCTCTGGAAAAAAAAATAAAAAATGAAACTAGAGCTCTGCAGTCCACTGTGTTCCATTCTGCATAGCTTTATTCATGGAGGAACTGATTCATTGAAACACCAAAAAAGCTTACTTGTTATCAGTTACTTTTTGTATGTTCAGATGAGGCTATTAAACAACATCGTTAGCGGGCTTGCTGGAACAGAAATATACGTGCTATCTTTGGCTTCCATTGTAGTATCCAATAAACATGCATACGCTTACCACTTTAATGACTGGTATGTGATTTTTGGTTCCTTACCTGAGTGCACATAAAGAACTTCTTAATCAGTCATGAAGTGATCTGCTGACACTCACAGTGACACTGTGTGGCATGATTTAGTTATCTAGTAGCTTGAAATATTCCTGTGTAGAATGTATTCTGTTTTAAATATCACTTGTATTGCTTTTTCTCTTCTGCTCTCTTGAGTTACTCCACTGTTAATGCAAATAACCAGAGGGCTTTGTTATTGCTGTGAAATTGGTTCTGTATCTTACACTGTTAAGTTGACTTTAATTTCTATATCTGAAATACATTTTTGATGTTAGTAGATACATAGGAGCTAATGGGGAGCTTGGCAGTGGGTTTGTTTGGGAACATTCTTGTGGAGAATCTGACCTTTTGTTTTTTTCCTTAACGATCTCTCTGGGTAGTGTGGTACATACAGAGATCTTTCATGAAAGCAAGGAAAGATACGGGAGATCTGAAATCTGTTAAGATATAACTTACTCTAAGGGAGCAAACTTAAACTCTTAGAAATGCTTTTGTATTTCTTTGTCAGAGAACAGAGCTCTCAGTACAGGCTGGGGGATACAGAAACTAAAAATATTTCCTTTTGTTAATGCATAATACTTACAGATAAAAATACTCCTCCTTTGGAGGCTTCATCTCAGTAGCATGAAAAGCTATTATGCTCTATTCTTTTTGTCATGGCATGGTTTTCTTAGCAATGCTATTTTGTACGTGTACCCCAAATGCTTTCCAAAGGTGGTGAAGTTAGAAATTAGAGCTAAATAACAAGCAGAATAAGATAAGGAAGTTGTGAGTTGTCGTGAAGCTAGAAAAGATTTGAGAAGATAGGTTCATTTTATCAGTGTGAGCAAAGGGGACAAGGCTGTCCAAGTGAGCTTGCAGTGGGGCTATAGAGGAGAGATTTGTAGGAGATAAATTGCAAGGAGGGAGCTGAATAATGGGGATGTTCTGCTCCCAGTTTCATACATGTACATAATATACACTCTGAAGGATGGAGCTGGTGTGCATCATAAAACCTTTTGACCCTCTCGTTAAACATATGCAACTTTGCTAAAACTGATATGGTCAGTGAGAAAGAAAAATGGAGTCTGAAATTACCCATGAATTAAGAGAAGGAAAGTGCGTTTGTGTTGTCTTGCCTCATTTGAGGTTTTCTGAATAGTGTTTCTATGTAGAAACAAACTTACCTCGTTTTCTTGGCACTTCATAAGATGAATTGCAGAATATTGCAGGCTGACATGAATGGTTCTGTAATGGCCTCTAGAGTCAGAAAATAATAATCTTCCCTGCAGTCACCTTGTAAAGCTTTCTCTTTGGTCAGAGTTTATGTCAGTCCTTATTGGTACACTCTCTACAGAACAGTGAGAGGCTGGCAATCAAGTTTCATTCTGACTCATTGTTTGCACGCCTGCTTGTTTTCTCTTAGCTCGTTTGTGCTCTGCTGTGCATCTCTTTACATCTTCCAGCTGAATCAAAGTTAAATTAAAATTATTGTGGCTCTTTTGATAAGGTTTTCTTCCTTGTGTTTTTGTGTGTATGTATCTTAAGACCCTTGGTTTTCAAATAGCGCAGAAGAGCTGAGCTGCAGAGACACAGAAGCAGGTTTAACCGGTGCTTGCTGCAACAATTTCCTATAGTTCAGCTAAAACATGTTTTGTGCACTGTTAGTTTCCCCAGCGTTAAGTAGTGTTCTCTGCCTTCCATGCTTCAAAACTTTCTTTTTTAAAGTAGCTCCAAAAACTTTAGATATCTTGTATCTGGATAAGATTCACAACTCCATAGTTGTGTACCCTTGGACTTCAGAGTTGGTAAATAACCCTTATAAAGATTGATGCTCGTGAACTTATTGCTAAACTCCTGCTTTACAAATGGTTTGACAGAAGTGCACTCTGAAGAGTGCTTTGAAAGCTGTGTTATGAAGACCTGTATGATCGTGGTGTTTTACTGTTACGTGTTACAGATGACAGATCACCACAGCTGCTGGGTGCCGGGAGAAATCAAGTACTGTTTCTTACAGAAATGTTGTTTGACGTTTGTGGAGAGATTTCTAAGCACTACAGGCTTGCTTTTAATCACCCTTCTGGGAAAACGCTGCAAAAATGTCGCACACCCATTTGAAGCCATATACAAATGTCTTCTTGCTCATGTAATAAATATGCATTCATAAGAATCCTTATGTAGAAGCAGCTAACAAATATTCCCACAGGTGGGACCCCAGTCTAAGTGTGCATCTGGCCAGAACTGGCTGTGCTGCTTTTTGTCAAGGCACCTGCTCAGAGCAGCCTCAGGCTTTAACTCTGGCATCTGTTGGTGTTGTAAGGACGTGGCAGAATTATTCAGCTAAGGTTTGTCTGTATTTTTTCTTCTGCTTGCAGATGATATTCAGATAGAATCATAGAATGGCTTGGGGTGGAAAGGACCACAGTGGTCCACTAAGAATCTAATTATTCTTTGCTTTCCAAATGACTGAAGAATCCTGTGAGTTTTGCCTGCATTTAGATGCTAACAGGAGGGTGGATGTATAATCATCTTCCTTTTAGAGTCTTTTTTAAGGAGAAACAGATAGTGTAGTTAGTGGTTTTTCTTTTCTTTCCTTTTCCCCTGCCAGGTCGAGCTTATCTGCTGCTGCAGTAGGCAGGTAGTGTCAAACACACACAAATATCTGTTAATGGTGCTCTGAAACTTGTTTTTTGAGCATGATATAGAGGTTTTCCTTAGCTTCTGTGATTGAGAGCTGGAAGAAGTAGAGGATAAACTTCATGGTGTCAGAGCTTCCTGGTGGAAAACAGTTCTGTAAATTGTGGAAGTTTAACTTTTTTTCTGAGTTTGTTACCAACTCCACGATTGTTAATGCAAGAAGAACTTTATTCATGTTGTCACTAATGACATGAATATTCTAGGGTGCTGTGTGTCATTAAGATGTTATGTATTAACTACTAAGTGAATTCTGTTTTTAAGCCAGAAATTCAGGTTGGCTGAACCAACCAGTTCGACTTATTTAGTGATGAGCAGCTTGCAGTGATGACTTTTTCCTTTATGACTGTTGGGTTATTCAGTGGTATAACCCAACATTTTGTCTGTAGTAACTTTCTAATCTTTTGAACACAAATGTGAGATGAATGAGTATGGTGTTGGTTTTTATATTTTTTTATCTTCTGAAATATTGAATGTGAATACTGCACCTGAATTGATGTTTTGAGACCAAATGCTTTGCAGTGAATTAAAATAAGAAGAACAATTACTTCCAAAGAAATGTGGGCGTCATAAATCCAGGTGTTCATTCTTTGTGCTTAAATCAGGTCAGGTTCCATCCAGGATGGTTCAGGCAAATGTAATTGTTCTTTCAGGGCCTGCCAGTGCTCACCTAATTATAGAGAAAAGAGCTAATGGTACGTCAGGGCTGGCTCTAAAATTCTCAGCTGTTGTCTTGTTTCAGATTGAATTCTCTTTTCTTCACATAAAATATGCATTTCTACTGGCACCATCGACACACCTCTTGAAAGTAGTATGAAATATGGATACTGTGGGATTGCTGCCCTTCATCTTCTTTCCGTGGACACAATAGAAAACCCGTAGAATAAGGCCTGTATCACAGCTCACTTTTAAGTGCTGTATGCATCTGAACACTGTAGTATAAATAAATGGAAATAAATATTTAAGTAAACAATTCTAAAGTGTTAGAAGGGAGTAGCAATGACAATTGATGCACTTCATTAAGTTGGATTTCGCTGTGTGAATGAAATACCAATATCCAAAGGGGAGCAACAGGAAAGAAGGGGCAGCCGCTTCAGCGGAGTTTGTGGCGATAGAACAAGGGGAAATGGCTTCAAAGTCAAAGAGAGTAGATTTAGTTTGGATACAGGGAAAAAATCTTGTCTGGTGAGGGCGGTGAAGCACATAGACAGATTGCCCAGAGTAGATGCCCCATCCCTGGAGACTTTCAAGGTGAGGCTGGATGAGGCCTTGGGATCCAACTGTTAGTTGCAGGGAAGTTGGACTAGATGACCTTTAAAGGTCCTTTCCAACTCAAATGATATTACGATTTTAGAGGGCTTAATGCAGTAAAACCGAAACAAATCCCTGCCTGCCATCCCCCACCGCTCATGGCAACGCAACTCAATTTGTTGTAGGGGAGGCTGTCAAAAGGATGCCTGTAGATAGCAAAAGTACCAATGTCTAAATATAAATGCAACATATGCATAATAATTAATAATTCCCAAACCAAAGCCATTTAAACTATTTTTAGGCCAGAGTCAAGATTAAAGGGTGTTTTAAATAGATGTCAAACAACCATTACTTCTGCAAATTCATTATTCTTTAAGATAACAATTAACATGTGTATAATGGGTCTGAAACACGTTCACCACTCGTAAGATCCAAGCTAATTAGAATTGTGCGAAAAGCATGTGAGCTTGTTTGAAATTGCCTCAAGCAGCAGGGAATGATTGAGGATTGCAGTTACGCTGATACTATAGAAAAGAAAACCATCTGAAGCAGCCAATGCAAACTCCTGTTCCCTAGGAAAGAAAAAAGAAGAAAAACGGTGAACTTGAAAGATGCCAGCGTGCTTTATTCTGATCCATTTGTATATTAAATGAGAGGTGCTGGAATGGGTTGCAGACAAGCTCACAGGTTTCTAACAGAAACTTTGTGAGACTGGTTTGTGTTTTTTATCCCTGTACATAATATTTTAAAGTAAACTCAATAATATGCAATTCAGCATGTGTGAGTGGTGTAAAACTTCATAGTGTCTTCCAAAAATATCTTTCTTTTTACATCCCTTTTAGCTTTTTCTTGGCTTGCTCTTAATTTCTGAAGCGCTGGCACTGAGCCATGCTGTTGGATGGTGGTGAGGTTCAGAACATAAATAAAAATAAGATCAAGTTGGTGGGCCTGGGTTATGCAGGTTGTCTCTGATGGCTGTGCTGGAGACCTGGCCCAGAAGCTGCTTCACTGAATGCTGCTGCTCCAAAGAAAGCTTTATTCAGGGATGTGTGGTTCACCTTCAGTGCTTTCTTTGTTTATATTCTCTGTGAGTACTTTGGCTGAAGTAAAGTAGAACACTTCTAATGTAGTACTAATCCATTTAAGCTGGTAGACCACATCCAGCCTATGCGTAATTTTGGTTCTTTTTTTACAAATAAATATATCTGCACTTCACTCAAGCACTGCGATCTGACGGATTTTATTTCTGTATATCGACTTCAATTATTTTCGTGCCAAGTCTTCCCTTAAACTTCACAATAGATACATTTCTTCATCTGGGCCTGCATCTGTTTCTTATCTTTTATGTCAAGCTCACAGGCTGTGTGTATTGAAATATAGATTGTTTTCTGTATTACAGCATTGAACATGCTTTTAAAAATGTATCTGAATCTGTACAGGATGGAAAAGACTGTAAGTGAACAAATGAAAGCTTGCAAACAAAACATAAACAATACGTATAAAGCCTGTTTTTCGTATGCAGGACTTGTGCATCTGATGCAATATTTAACACCACCTCCGCCTCCAACATTCTAAACAACGTATGGGATATAAAATTCAATACTTTATTTGTAAAACTGAATGAAATGCTGTTTTAAGGAAAGTTTATTACAACAAAAGGAGGATCAAACTTGAATTTGTCTTGATCACTGCAGTTTCTCCTGTGTTCAAGACTTCTGTTACCAAAGTATTCGGGCTAAATTCCCTTGATGTAGTATGATGCAGAAGCCATATTCTGAGCATATTTGAGCTGACCAGAAAAATGATTTGCTCTAATTCACTTGCGGAATTCTATCATGTTGCACAAATTGCAGTAGCTGGGGATTCAGGTCACAGCATTGAAATACTTAAATGGATTTTTCAAGTCTTTAATAATTTCTCAATGTTCTACGATGTAGTAATGAATGAGACTGGCATTAGGCAGTCTGTTTTTTGTTTTTTGGTTTTTTTTTTTGTTCTGGAAAGGGAAGCAGAAGTGGATGCACAAAGCAGTGGCTGGGTGCGCATTCTTGAAGAGGAGCATAACTGGTCCTGCATGGCTCATACTCTTAAACTGTTTCTAAAGTTAGATTTCTAATGAGAAGTGGGTGGGAAAATGCTTCCTGGACCTTAGGGAAACTGTTACTTACTGCATCTTACCAATAACTTAATCTGTGTTGATTCAGTAAGGCGTAGGATTTCATATCCAGGCCCCACTCCTGACCTCCCTTCCAGCTCTCAGGCACTGCAATTTGAGGAAAGGGAACTTACTGGAGAAGCATCAGTTGTAAAAATAATAAAATAATTCTTCAGTGTGTAGATTCTTAGACACTGTTGATGATACAATTATAAACTGAATAACTTGGAGCTATTATTGGTTGACATCTCAGATAAATTAATCCACCATTTCGTGCCCTAAACTCACTGATATTTTTGCATCCATATTATGATTTGGAGAGTCTAGCTCTCATTTTCCAGAGGGTTTAATGAAAGCTTCACGGAACAAGAAAGATAATGTAATACAAAGGAAAAGATTGCTATGAAATATTTGTCTAAATTAAGTCTGTAATTGATCTCCTCAGATGTCGTGTCTTGAGAAGCCGGCCAAATTTTATTTTGCATTTATTGCTAAATGACTGATTACCAGATAGATGGAACATAGCAAGCGCCATATGTTTTGTTTACCTAAAGGCTCATAAATTCAATGTCTGTTGGGTCTCTCAAACATGATATGTTAGCAGATTCCTTCCAGGAAAACAAAACCAGCTACACAGTCATCAGGTTGAAGTATTATCCGTTCAGATGCTTTTTCAACCCAATTCATTCTTTGGCTGTAAATATAAGCCAGATGCAGTACTGAGTTCTGATTAATTGTTTGTCAGAATGTGTGTAGCTCACTGAGCATGGAGGGATTGTTGGCACCTTGGGTCACTAATGAACTATACCCCACAGTCTACACAAAGTCTGCATGTATATAAACAAGTGCTTGAGAGGAGCATATGTCCTGATAAGCTTACATGCTTGGTGATTAGCAGCATGACTCACAGGGACATCAGGTCAAGCACTGATAGAAGAATGTGTGCCTATAAAACTGTATTTCCTTTAAGTTAAGGTTGAGTCTGTTGTGATGCTTCTCTTAGAGCAGCTTCTGGAAAATAAAGATTGAATTCTTATTGTGACTGCATCACTGTGGCCTTCTAAAGCAAATGCATAATTCTTCAGTTAGATAGGTTGAAGCCTATATTGCTTTGAGACTATGTCAGATCACTAATGGGGGAAATGAATTGCTTGCTCTGGCAGTCCTTGTTTGGACCAGCAATCTGTGCTGCTTAACATCTTTAACATTTTTCTGGACGTAGCACATATGTGATTTCTTTCTCTGCTGAAGTTGCCCCTTCTGTCTCATCTCATTGGCCAGTCCAGTTGTAAACAGAAAGGGAGCCCACTTTGTGCCCTTCTTGGAGTACATACATAATCCCCACAGTTCCACTTCTGTGCCTTCCTCAGAAACCTTCTTACAGAGCGGCTGTCAGCTGCATGAGACCTTTGCACCCTGCGGAAGTGAGCAAATGATCCAAACAGGAGGATGATAGTTCCTCACATTTCTTTAATTTTTGAAGTATGAAGTGTTATCACCTATCAGATGAGACAGTATGAAGATGCTTTCCTTATGCCAGCTGAAAATTAGACGAAATTTAGAGTAGTGCAGGGTAAGCATATAGAGGCTACAAAAGAAATAAAAAGTAAGTTGGTTTGCGTCTGCATATATATAATGTGTTCATTTTCACTGTAGGAATTTGTTTTCATTGCTATCTTCAAATTTCTACTGCAGCTACTTATAAATTGTTGGTGTAGCATATATGCATACTTAATGAAACGTTGTGTGGTCAAGAAACAAGAGAAGGAGAAAAAAGATGAAGCAGAATGTGGGAATTTCAAGCAGTGATAATGATCACAGGGAAAAGATGTACTGCAATTGTGAGGAAGGAAGACTTGGTAGAATGCAGGTGGCATTAAGGGAATTATGAGGTGCAGCTGAGAGGTTTAAATTTTCTGTAAAAGTAGAGAAAGATGGCTTTCTTCATGGCTCAGTGAAGCTTTTTACATGTCACCCCCATTTATTCATAGCTGTCTTAGAGAGGTGTATGAAGTGAGTACCTGCTCCTCTCCTTTAGATGTAACATTGCATTCTTTCAGAATGAACAGCTTCATGCTGGGTCAAGAAGAGCAGGGGTTGTTTTTGTGTCTGCGTGTATGTGTGTGCCCAGGTAAATAGCAGGGTTGGATCCCTGCTTACAAATAAGTTAAGTTAAGCTCTTTGCAAGTCTGATCCTTTTCTTGCTAAGCACAGTGGGTGGTTTGCCTATGGGAGAAACAGAGCCTCCGCATTAACTTTGATTTCATTCAAGCTCATTTTTGGAAAAACAGCTGATCCACCAGAATACTGTGAATGCCACATCTGTGAGCGCTAGCGGCTGTTGCTACCGTGTATGATTACCATGAAACTGCTTTGAAAAATCTGAGCAGTAAAGAGCAGAAGCCCTAGATTTCTCTCCCTGGAATCCATCCAGCTTTCATGAGCATGTTTAGAACAAGAGACTAATTGCAGCCATTCCTGACATCCTGAGCATCCTCCATCGCTGATACAATGTGAAGGGGAAAGGGACTTTAGCTGCCCCCTCTGAAATCAGGAGCACAACTGAACTCTTTGCCTGTGTTGGTTTGCTGCAGCAGTGGAATGGGAGGGGGAATGAGGTTTTGAGGAAAACTGGTGAAAATCAGCTGGAGCTCTGTTTAGACTTTGGATCGGTGTCCTGTAGAACATCCGCAGACATCTCCACAACACTGTTGCCAGGACTCATGATCTCCTGGTGTGTGGGAATGTTCAGAAAGCAGCTGAAAGTGGTTGTCCAACTTATTTGCAGAGAGGAATAAGGCTGTAGTCAGCAACATCGTAGAATCGTTAAGGTTGGAAGAGACCACTAAGATCAAGTCCAACCATCAGTTCATCCCTGTTGAGTTGTGTACCTCAGTGCCAGGTCTCCACAGCTCTTGAACATCTCTACAGATGGTGCCCTGAGAGGTTGTGGATGCCCCATCCCTGCTGGCATTCGTGGCCCGGCTGGATGTGCCTCTGGGCAACGTGGTCTAATGGTTGGCAACCCTGTCCATGGCAGTGGGTAGAAACTAGATGACCTCTGAGGTCTTTTTCACCCCAGGCTATTCCATGATTTTCTGATTCATTCAGTAGTGATTCTGCCACTTCCTTAGGCATCCTATCCAACTTTCTGAGAATAAATTTTTACCAGTGAGTGCTGGTGCCACTCATTCCTGTTCTTGACTCTTTTGCACTGTGTCTGCATGAGGTTTAGGGAGGCGGTGGGGCTGGGAGGGCTGTGGACTCTGGGCGATGGAGGAGGAAGGAGGAGGCTGAATGCAGTTCCCATCAGGCATCTGGTGCAGATGTTCCAAAAAATCCACCAAAAGAAACTTTTTTTCCCCAGTGATTATATAAGAAGTGCAAGTGAAGTGATGTGAATCCTCCTCGGGGTATTAGTCATAGAGCGGGTGTTGTCTTGAAACATCTCCAGTTGACACATCTGTACTTTGAAAAGGAATCGTTTGGCTGTGGTGGGTCTTCTGAGTGCGGCTCGTGGAGATGTAAATCTTCACTTGCTCTTTTCTTCTTGCGAAGCATTTTGCAGACTTCCATTATGTATTCCTCCTAATTGTTCAGTATTGGAAAACTTGGTCAGCAGGGAGTTGCTTTTATCTCTCTGAAATGACAAATACAAACTCAACTTAATTGAAAGGGAAACTTTTTTTTTCTTTTCAGATTTATAGGTTTATAAGTCTAAGAATCTGCATGAGTAACTTTAATTAAATTCATTTTCCTGCAGTGCTTCTCCCTGTTTCAGTTACCTGAATTTCTACACATGTTGCTCCTCCTTGCTTTTCAAGTTGCTTGCAAGATGTTATTTAAATGCTTGTCAGCTTCCTGAGAGGAGCAGGTATTATTTCAGATGCGGTGCAGGAGGAGGAGGAAAAAGAAAAGGAAAGAGATATCGTGGCCTTCACAATTTTTGTTCTTTGTGTGTGCTAACACAAGTCAGCACCCACCTATCTGATTTGAGTGGCAGATTGAAACAAAGATAATTGAAAACAATAACGGGACCGTTATCATTGACCTCTGGTTGTGTAAATGGGATACTGCATGATAGCAATGAGGATACTTTGAATATCATTAAGTAGGTAATTAAAATGCTTGAGAGGATTGTTCACCTACGAAGTCTTTGTATTAGCGTCATATATATATGGAGTAGCAAGGCCGAAATGAGTAGAGATGAAAATTCTTTTGCCTACTGATATGTTTTAGCTGCAGAAAGATGAGTGGCGGAGATAGCATTGAGTTTTATATCAGGGCTGTGGAGTATTTGGATACAGAAGAAAGAAAAAAGATGGCTTAGAAATATTGTAGAATGGCAATGTTTTGTGGAGAGGAGATGTGAGTCGTCTAGCTATGACTTTACTGCAGTAGAAAACAGTCAAACACAAAGAGAGAATTGTTTTATCAAAGAAGCAGCGTGATCCCTATGGAGATTAAAAAAGGAATCGTGGTCTCTGAGCTACTGGAGATTAAGAGGCAGATGGATGAGAGTCGAGTGAAGAGAAAAGCAGTTTTGTTCTTGCACAGAATACGTGCCTGGTTCTTTCATTTCAGCCAGCAACGACATCTTTTTCATCCAGGAAAAATGCAGGAATGATGGAAAATTAACTTCTTAAGATGTTTTGCTCTTTCTTTGCTGATCTACTCTTAAAGAACTTGCAAAGAAAACATGATAAGTCGGTATACTGCTGCACGCAGGGTTTGAAACCTTACCTAAAGTCACTGAAGGGAAAAGAAATGATTTCCTGGTCAGCCCACTGAGCAGTGCAATGGGTCTGGTGGTGCTGTTTTGGTGGAGTCAAAAGAGGTGCGGCAGTGCTGCGTTTGAGCAGGAAGAGTGTCTGCACTGTGACCTTCTCAACCCTCATCATTTGCTCTGTTGTTTGCTTTTGTTTTTTAAAATATGTTTAACTGCTGGAAATGAGGAAAGGAAAATTTTTGTTGACGGGGAAATGCCACTAAGGTATCTGTTCGGCCTGGTATGAAACGCTGAGAGACACCAACAATGAAACACCAGGTAGAGGCGATTAGAAGACCAGAAATCTTAGCTGAATACTCATTAATTTTCTGAATAAGTCAAAGGACAGTTATCACTGTGTTAATATGCAGACTGTTTGTTTAAGGAAGGACAAAGACATCAAACTGTGAAGATAAGCTCTGAATTATCATAAAGTCCATTTCACACGAGAAAACGGTATTTTAATTTGAAAGGAAATATTCATGAGCTGTCTTAGTTTATGATTTGAATATAATATGCTGAAACCTGTTAATAAGAGATGAGTGGGATTTCTTTTTCCACCATCGCAACAGGTGGCTGTGTAATACAGTCTTAACAAAGTAGCCTTTCAATAATAACATCATGAATTTTAAGAGGAATTTCCAGTGCTTGCTGGGGATACAGCAATAAGATCTTACCTTGTGTGGGAAGAAATTAGAGGTATTATTTCCAAAGGCCGATGAAGTCTGAGAGGCAACTGACTTACATCGACTATGGTCAGTGGGTTACTGTTGACAGTTCTGAATGAAGCTGTGAGGGTCATGCAGTTTCAGACTATGGGTATTTGCATCTTAATCAAGGAGAAGGAAATGAATGTTGATAGAATTGGAGAAGTTGATGTGAACTCTAATGCTATAGAGCTAGTAGGGAAATTGTGTTTATAGGTAGGGTGGGGACAATACCAATACTGAATATTAACTTGTGAAACTATTTAATTGTGAGAACTCACCAAATGCTTTTATTTAACCTTTCTCATGCAAAGATAAAATGTGAGAGTAAACACAGCAAGTATAAACTTGGTTTGGATGAGAAACAGGAATTCTAATTCAAACATGAATCAATATTTATAAGGAATTTGGCTTGATATATGACTTTCTGACCATAATCCATTCCTATGAGATTCTTCTAAATTTGTGATTGGGTTAAGAATCTTGGTTTTCAATTCCTGGTGCTTCTAGCTTCCTTTAACTGGGTGATTAATTTGCAGAGTAGGGTTGTGTTTGTCCTTGCTGTGGTGCCCATTGAACTAGCAGCACAGCCACTCCTTTTAGTCTTTTTCCAAAATAATGATCCATTCAGATTTGGTGCTTCAGATGGTCGAGGTTTGGATGACGCCTTTTTAAGTGAGATATCCAGGTTGGAGAAATGTAGAGGAAAGAAAACATCAAAACTGTTAGCATTTATTTGCCAAAACTCTGCTTGCAAGAGAAAATTTGGGTTGAAAACTGAGATTTGTGTTCACCCTTGTCTTTGAAAGTGGGTTTGAACCTCTCAGTGATAGTTCAGATTGTGCCGTGTTGCTCTCACAGGGCAGTTCTGCTGCACCTGACGTACAGTCAGTTACTTGACATGGGAAGTAATGGGCTTTTTAAAAATTTCATTTTTGTATTTACAGTATGTAGCAATGCTGTTGCAGAAGATTAGTGAGTAATGGTCAACCACGGTAGAAACTGTGGAGGAGAAACCAAGCTGGGAGAAGGAATTTTGAGTTTTGAAGAGGCTGAATGTTGTTGGTGCTGATATAGGAATGATCATGTGTTGGACCTAAAATAAGAAATGAAATAAATAGGAAGCATTACTTCTGGAGCAACCTACACAGTTAGTTGATTTTGCAATAATGTATTTTTTTAGCATAAGGTTGGATATAAAATTATATGTTATTCAGTATGTTCTCTGTTGTTACCCAGAGAACAGAAGAATGGAAATGAATAAGAAGCAGTGTAAGCAGTTATGGTTATGAATGAGATTAAGGCTGTGAGTACACTCAGGTTCGTCTTCTTCCTTCTGTGACTGCTCTCTCTGACACGAATGGATGAGATGACCTTCCCCTTGCAGAAGAAAGACAAAGCGTGCAAAGAGATGTGCATAATTCATAAGTCTTCTCCGTAAATAAGAATAAATATCCCATATAAATCCCATGCCTGCACAAGTCATGAACCATTTTCAATGCTGTGAAGCACAGACTGTCAGCCTAGCACATTTCCAGCAGTGAGTCGCACAAAAAATGTATGTGCCACAAAATAAAGATATCACCATGTAGTTTTTGTATAAAATAATTTATTTATTATTTCCTTTTTATGGTCTCTGTTGGCATCAGCATTTGATTTTTAGGGTTTTGGGGAGGCACGTGTTGAAAATCAGAGAATAGCTTGGGTTGGAAGGGACCTCAAAGATCTCATAGTTCCAAGCTCCTGCTGTGGGCAGGTTTGCCAGTCACTAGAGCAAGACAAGTTCTCCAAGTCAGGCCATATGCAGATTTGGAAGCTCATGTGTTTGCATATTCAACTAATTTAACCATTGTTTCTTTTTAAAATACAAGTTTAAATGTGACTTGGAGCACTCAAGAGCATATAGTTACTGGTGAGGCTTCAGTCTCCTGAGCTTTAATTAGGAAGAACCCAGTGCAGGTTGTCACAAGAATGCCAAAGAAGCTGTAATGAGTGTGGCTGCCATTTGTTATGGCCACAACTTTTCTGAATGGCAAGCAGTAGCTGAGCACAAAATTACAGCTAACCAAGCTATGAGGAAAGGCAAGATGATTCACAAGTACTATCCTCGTAGTTGAAGATGAATTGAGTGAAAGATACTCTCTGTGCAGCCTGAGTTAATGAGTGTAACCAGTCATTCCAGTGGAACTCAGAACGCACATGTCCTGATTGCTTTCTAGGGATGAAGGAAATCTCGGACAGCTTTTGTTGTGCTGCTGCTTGTTATCTACTGCTAGTTGGTGTCAGGGGACTGAAAGAGGAAATAACTGACACACCGGCAAGGAATTCAGCATTTTGTAATTATGAGCAATGCTATGTAAATAAATAACCCAGTGAACACTGATGGCATCTGTCATTGCATCAAGCATTCCCAGACCACACAGGTAACTCCGAGTGGAAAGTTTTCTTTCTTACTCCAGTGATGAAATGGATAGAAACTATAGCTATAGATATTAAAAGAGTTCAGTATTTTAAGAAACAACTCTCCAGAACAATGTTCATGAGAACTTTGACAGAAAGTCCATTCATGTCAGTGTCAGTGCTGGGCACTGGTCAGACTGTCTAAAGTTAAGGACTACGTCTGGTGCCAGATGGGAGGCTTTTCTTTGCTTCTTTCCCCACGTGCTTTTCCCCTCCAGATCTTAGGCTTCCTACCCTCTTAGAATGAAATAGCACCCTTCCCTCAAATGAAGGGGAAGGCTTCTCTTACAGCTTAAGGCAACAGGTCTATGTGGGATTGTGAGAAAAATCCATTTTCACAGCACTGGGAAGAAGAGAGCAAAAGGAAGCACAAAACAAACAGCTATCATTTCACAATGCGGTTCCGTGCCACAGATGAAATTTACACTAATTAGAAATCATCTGGAGGCTGCACAGCAGATTGAGTCTTCAGCTGGAAGTGCTTTGTGACAGGTGGCTTACCACAAAGCACCATCACAATTACCTAACACTGCTTGACTTGTGTAAACTCCTGTAACTGCTCTCATTGTGTAATGAACTGTGCAACAACTGTAACACAGGAAGTTCCATACAAACATACGGACGAGCTTCACTTTGAATGTGACAGAGCAATGGAACAAGCTGCCCATGGAGATGGAATCTCTCCTTCTCTTGAAAGATTCAAGACCTACCTGGACAGCTTTACTCCAAAACCTACAGGGAATCAGGTCTCTGGGCGTTCCTCCTTTCAACCTTGGTTTTACATCTCATCAGTTATATCTATCTTTTTGCAATCTACTAAGGATTGCACCTCTCCTATGGAAGATTTACTTTAAAACAGTTAAAATCAGACTTAGCCTTAAGTCTTCTTGTCACTGAGTAAACCAAGCTCACCCACATACCCCTCAGACCATAAATAACACCAAGGAGGCAGAGGTAGTAGCTGGCTGACAAACTTTCCTAGGCAGGAAGGCTGGAAAGAGTGAAAGACTTTTGCAAAGTCAGGCTCCAGTGGTTGGTTTTAAATTAAAAGAAATACCAGAATTTATGAAATAAAATGGCATTCACTGCATTCGCTTTGTGCTTTTTAATGTAATTTCCAGCAACATTCATGTTACTGGGTATCTTGTTGCTGATTCTCTGATTTAAGGAGTCACACGATGTGCAGAAGTTATAGTTTGATGTTAATAAGCTTTATAGTTTTATGTATCTCCTCCTTTTTTTCCTTATAAGCAGTTCAATCCAATTGTATCCAAATTCAGCATGTTGTTAATTACAGTTTATCTCTCGTCACTGTGAAACGTAGGCCTACACTCTCAAATGAAATCGCAGCAGGATAATTTAAGAACGTTCACAAGGAGAGATGGGACTGAGTGTTGAGCAGGACTGTTAAAAAGATAGCAGGAAGGAAACATAATAAGCAAAATGAGTTGATGTTATTTCTGAGCTGCAATCTGGTTGCTCTGTTTTGCTTTGCCTTTTTTTTTTGTTGTTTGTTTGAGAGAGAGATTGGCAAAGGCAGTTTGAAGAGAAGAATTTCTTGTTAGAGAACGCAAAGCAATCTAAAAACGTAATCTGAGGTGTAATCATCTTCCCACTCTGTTTGAATAGCGGTTTTATAGAGGGTTTCCACAAGGAGATGTGTGTTTAATACTGTTTTCCCAATGCTGTCATTCGGATGTAGGACAAATGAACATTAATCTAATAACTTATGTAACCAAACTTAAACTTGGGTTTTGAGCCACAGAATTTCAATCAGCGTATAACCCCTTCAGGAAAACCCATGGCCTTATTTCAAGTCAGTGTCTACAAAGAAGCACCCTAAGATTACTAACAGAATCTATCACGTTGTGGTCACTGAGCCGGTGTTACAAAGCAGTCTCTTTCCTGCATCTGTCTGAGACCTCCCTTTGGGCATCGTTATGAAAGATCACTTTGCTGAACTTGTTTAATTTACCGCTTGATACCTCATCTTACCTGTCTTGTAGAGAGGCCCAGGATGGCGACTGGGTGGCAAATGAAAAGCCCTCAAAGATGGCAGGATGTTTTAGTCCTGGAATATGCAGCAGCATGGCGAGATGGAGCTTCTGTAAAACAATACATTTCTAAAGAAGGACAAGGTGTATGGTTGAATATCTAATGCAAATGCATTAGATGTTGTTGTATAAGAAAGAAATCAAGTTCAGTACATAAAGGAAGTGCATGTGATGATTTACTTCAAAAAAGAGAAAGGCAAAACAAACAAACAACAACAAAAAAAAATCCACAAGAAAACCTTCTCAGGATTTTCCTCTCACTGCTTCTATTTGTTTTTCTACAACTGACAGATTTTATGGCAGTTTTTCAATGCAAACACAACGCTCAGGTATAGAAGAGGAGTAGAAATATGGCATGAGTGGAGAATGACTACTCGGCCAGATGGTAGGAAGCATAAAGAGTTTGTGTTGTAAATACATAACAAATCAGCAAAGGAAACAGTAAGGCCTTTAAAAATAGACAGTGATATTTCTTAGAGAAAGCAGACATTGCTTGAAAAAAAAACTGGGGTTGTTTTGTCTGTCTATAGAAAGGCAAGCATTAAAAAGTGTAACAGAATCTGGATTTTCAAAGATGAGCAGTAATAGTTGAAACAGAAATGTGGTCAGGCTAGGAAAGATCATCTAAAAAAAAGAAAAAAATACCCCAAAATATTAAAATCATAGAATCATAAAATTGCCAACATTGGAAAATTCCTCCAAGGTCATGCATTCCAATTGTCCACCTATCACCAATATTTCCCTCTAAGCCACATCCATCAGAACATCTAATTTCAGGGCCTGTATCTGCTGAAATGTTGTGGTGTTTTGAAGTCCAAAGAAAGATGGGGGACCTATGTTCAGAAACATCAGTGAAGCTCAGTAGAAACATTCCAAAGAATATTCTTGTTTATTCCTGATTTTTCTCATATGTTCCTCGGAGGACAACAAATGGAGGAGGGTACAGAAAGGACTTGCTGCAGTAATACAAGTTTTGTAGGTAGAGGACAAAATATTCACTTTAAATTACTTGTCAGATCATAGAATTGTTATAATGGAATCGTGGAATGGCCTGTGTTGAAAAGGACCAGAATGATCATTGAGTTTTAACCCCCTGATCCGTGATCTCAAATTAACATAGAACAATAACAGAATTTTTCCTTCAAAGGCAACACCTCTGTTTCCAGTACAAAGCTTGAAATTAACCTTCTTTGTTAAATGAAGTTCCTGCTAAGAAATATGATGGTCTGTAACAGGGCAAAAAGAAGTTGTGTGATTTAATGTTGTGAGAGGCTGGGATTTCAGCAGGAGTTAGTTAAAAATAATTGAAGGATTAAATAACATGGAAATATCAGTCTGAAACTTCTTTGGGAGTTGTGGGATATCATGAATTTTAAGAAATGACAGTGAAAAAATCGCATGTAAGTGGTTTTTGCTGTGAGGAAGGAGTATTACCAGTTTTAACGTTTAATGTTTGGTAACCCTAAGATGTCAAAGTACTTAATTCAAACTTCAGTGTGTTAGTGGAAGGAGGAAAGTTGCATGTGTACAAGACTTGGCTTGTTGAAGTCCCGCAAATTATATTTGGTGGGATGCAGTAGACTGTAAAATTGGAAAATGGATATTGTAACTTCATTCAAAGAATGCAAACTTGTATGAGGAAATTCAATGTTTCTGTGGGGTTTGTTTTGAAAAGATAATTAATGGCCTCTACTTATTTTATTGGAAGAGGAAGAACTTCAGCAAAGCATCTTAGAGCAAATCAATGAGAGAGGCTGCAGTTGTCACGCAGTGTTCACAGCAGTGTCAGATGAATAACCAGTTTTAGCTTCTTGGTAAATCAGCAGAAAGTTAACTCCTTGAAGCATGAATAACAGGCAGATGTGTAAATGTTTTATAGTTTACAATAAGAAAATGAGAATGAAATAACTGCAATTCAGGATCCACACAGAATAGATAATTCTGCATGGTATCTTAATGAGAGAATGACCTGAAACAAAGGCTGGAGTGGTGTGGGCCAGCTGCAGCTCTTCTACTGTTAGATAGATCCTCTTAATGACCTTGTCCTGATGAGTTAGTCTAGGATACAGTGACTCTTTTTTTAAGTATTACCATTGAAGATGCGGGTGTTTGTCCTCCGCAGCTTCTTTTCTGAAATTCACTGTGTTTGAATTCCTCTCTGTCTTGTGTTGTTTTCAGAAAGAGTGGGTGAGGGTTGTGCAAACTCATGCTGGAAGACCAGGGCAGTTCCGGCATCTTTACTGTGGCGCTCAGAAACCTTTGCTAGTCTTCTGTCCCTGGACATGGGTCAGCCCAGCAAAGCTGTAAAAAAAAATCAGTGGAATATCCTTGAATTGGAATGGATGTGATAGAATTACAGGACTTACTGTTTAGTAAAGGTTGAAAAAGAAAGAAAAAAGAAAAAGGAGAAAAAACTCCAAGTTGGATCCTGTCTTGTTATACTAATGCTTTATTGTGGCGCATGATAGGAATTCCATTTGTTTAAGATACAGCTGTTGAGTTTGACTGTATTCCATAAAAAATAGATTAATAGCTCTGTTTTAAAGCAGCTTAAAAAAAAAAAAGTGTTAATCTTGTCTACTCCTCATCCCCCTTTCTTGCAGTGTTTCCATGTGTCAGCTTTGAATATTTTTTTGTAATATTCATTTAAAGTAATTAGACACGATATGGCAGTCAGCTGTCACAGTGCTGTCAGAGCAGTTTCTGTGTTTTCAAACTTTCTGCTGATTCCTGAGCTACGTTCCTGGTTTTTCTCAGCCTCTACCACAGCAGTCTGATGGTCATTATAAAATGGCAGCACTTCCAAATGACTGTGTTTGGTGACGACACCTGGTGTGTTCAGTGAAGCTGTGGAAGCTCACAGAAGAACGACCTGATAAAGAAAAATAATCCATTGAAACAGGCAGGGGATGTAGGGTTTACTTCTACAAGTGTTTCTCGCTGAATAACAGCATATTCTGAGTGACAGCTGGGTGGAAAATCTAAGTAAATCATGCCGAGCTGTACATTGTGTGATGCTCCACTTTGCAGTCATACATTTCCAGTAGCATTTTCTTCATGTAACTGTTAGGCTGCACCCAGTAGGAACCTATTTGATAATCAGAGGTTGGTGGACATGAGCGATAACTCGTACCAATTAACTGGAATATTTATCAGTTTGGTCTCTATGTGAGTTTCTATTATAAATATTGTTTTTGCTTATCTGGCACCAACAATAATAGTCGTGTTTGGACAACTGCATCAATAACATATAATTTACATAATACAAACAGATAGCATCAAAAATGTTTGAGGATTGCTTTGTCAAAGGTTCCCTCTTCACTGAAGCATATTCTTTTAAACTTGTAGGAAAAATAGATTGTTTCGGGAACATCAAAGCTGTTGTAATCTCTCTGTATGGGGATTCGTTTTCCTTTGAAGTTTCTACAGCGGAACTCTTCAACTTCGTTAGGGTGCCTTACTATTTGCATGTTTATAGAAAATAATAATACAGCTGCCAGCCTTTCTCCTTCCTCTCTCCCTTTCTTTTTCTTTTTTTTTTTTTTTCTTCCAAATTTCATCTCTGAGACAGCAAATTAATTGGAGGCACCGAGTGATTTAAAAGTTGGCGTGGTGGTAATGATTTGCAATGCGTAAAACTTCCTCAAGTGCCCTATTGCTGAAAAGTTGTGAGGCTTTCCCTCAGCTTGTGTGACAAGGAAATGTGTGAGGAAACTAGATGAGGGCATCGGCTTTTGAGGAGCACCTCCTTTGCATTCACTTTTCTGGTCCAGCAAATAGAACCGTGCCTGAGCATTCATAATCTTACCCATGTAGGCTCTAGGAGGCCATGTGCTCCCAAGGTGTCCTCAAATGTTCCTTCTTTATGGTGTAGATGGCTTCATGTGTGAGCTTTTGGAAGGGCTCCTGGTTCTGTGGGAGACGCTGCAGCTGATTTGGCCTCATCACATTTGGCAGCTGCTAAAATGTAGGAGGTGTGCGAACCGCAGCTCTGAGCAGGTTACTTTGGTTAATGGAAAACTTAGATTTCACTGTGTTTCACTGAATTAAAGAAATCTGAATAAATGGCTTGTGGCAGGGTGGGAGGGACTCTGAAGCCTGGGGAAAATGCTTCATGTGGGCGTCAGTGCTCTCACTTCATTGTTGATCAAGTGATGTGTGAATGTTTTTCTATTTCTACTCTGTACCATTAGTTGTGTTAAGGAAGGAAAATACCTACTCTACTGGGTTACATTTAAGGAAGGTGTACTGAATGGGAAGACAGAGTATCTTCATGTTTAAATGAGACCTTTGGGATTTGGCAATGTTATTAATTGCGTACAGAAATGTAGGAGCCCTTTTTTTTCTTCCAGTAGATGTCACATTGTTCTGGGTTGTGGTGTTCAATGCATTCTCTTGGCAGGAGTGATTGCAGAAATGTGTTGGCATAAGAATGTGTCTGCCAGCCTCCAGAATGTGTGCTATGGTGTTCAGTTTAACCTGCTTCCATCAGACCTAGCCACTCTGATGGCATGGCCCTCAGCATGGTCCCTTGGGGATGGGATGAGTTATGAAACTAGGCATGAGAGCTTTAGGATGTCTATGTATTAATTACAGTGATAGATTTCAGCAATGACTTCGTTCCAAGTGGATGCTCAGAGCAGTGCTGGGTCACCTTTCAGGACTTTTCCCTTGACTTTTGTGCAGTTATGATTATGTATGAGGGATTTCAAATCTCTCTTGTTTCTTCAATTTCTAAATTTATATAGCTTCTTTCATTTCTATCCTTTTCCTTACTTAGATTAATTTAATAATAATCTGTGGTTGAAGTTCTTTGGTCCTGTTTGGCTTTGTCTTGATCTGTAAAGGTGACTGTTGCTGTTAATGACTATATGCATATGCAATAGCTGAGTGTGCATTCCTTTAGCTAACAAATTAAGTGCAGCAGTATTATATTGTACAGGTATAGCATAAGGGACTTGGCCTTGAAGGTATTATGACATTACAGGTAAAAATAAATCATGATTTATAGGAAGGAAATAGTATTTTCCAGAGTTCAGAGCCCATCAGTGTCTGCTATTGTTTCCATCTATGTCATACTGGCCAAAAAACAAACAAAGAAAACCTCTGAATTTCTTGATTTGCAACACGCTTTCATTCTCTTTAGGGGAGAGAATCTGGTTGTAATGGCAAAAATTTAAGGCTTTAAAGCTTCATCACTTATTGAGGATCTTTTGTTTCATGTATTCATGTTTTTTCTCATTAACTGCTTGCTGACACTGCCCAACTTGCAGCCTGTTTAGCAGTGCCATGTGGCATGTGCATCTCTTGCAGTACATGGACATGGATTTGACATCAGCTGATGTTTTACCTATCAATTCTACTGTGCAGATCAGTAAGAAGGTATGGAACAGATTAGATTGCTAAATTACTGAAGTAAAAATACAATCCAATTTCTCCTCCATTTGCTTCCTCTTGCAAACAAAACCACAAGATGATGTATTTTGAGCACGTATAAGAAATAGTCCAGATGAGTACCAGAGAGAAGATCTATTAAACTATATTTCTTTGTGTGTATTGCTTGGTGTATAATGTACTTCAGTCAATATCAAATGTTGTTTTTAAATATCATCCAGCATGTGTATTGGTTTTTGACCTCAGCTCATATTTCCAACGCTGATGTCATGTGCACAAAATAAATGTGCAGCAGTCTGGCATTAAAAGCCTCATCTTGTGAGTTAAATAAACCAAGAATATTTTATTGGTTATTCAGTTTAGATCTTCTAGTCCTGAGTTCCAATAAGCTGCAGATATGTGCTCTTGCCTGCTTGACTGGATATTGTTTTATGATGTCTCTGGTTTATATAAGCCTTTGATCTGTATTTTTCTTCAGCATAATTGGATCAAGCTACAGCAAATTTAAAAAGTAAAAAAAAAATAAATCTCATTTCAGTAGCATTTTAGGTAGGTTGCCCTCTCATCCAGATTGTCTATTGACTTTAAAGACTGTGTATGTAGAGCTTTTGCCTGTTTAAAGTTGAACTTCTGTTTCAAACCTTCACCTAAATGAAATTCCTATCCAAAGGAGTCTGACATCTCACTTCAGATATGCTGTTTTTCAGTCATTTTAGCCAAATGAATTCAATGTCTTGTGCTAAGTTTGTAAAGCTGGAAAAATGGGTTTTCCTACTGAATAAGTAAATCCTATTTACTTAGACTTCCACAAACAACTTTCTTAGCTGCTACTTCAGAAGTAATTTGAGTTATTCAATTGGGATGGAGAGGTTGTACCTTGAGCAGAGAAACCATGGCAGAATTCTATAGTTTCCCAGAAATGACTGGAAGTTTCACAGCATTGAGGTCAATGCCAGCACCCTGGCTGAAGGTCAGAGTATTCACCTGTGCCTGTAGCAGTTAGTACAGACCACAGGTATAGTAATAATATCGCTAAATGTACAAATCATTTTCAGTGTGATAAAGAAGCAGTGCTGAAAAGGATGTGTTTGGAGACAGGCAGGTCACCAGGTACAGTGACAGCATGCTTAGCTTTGTGATGCTGTAAACTTCAGGGTAGGTTTTCATTTTATTTATTTGTTTTGTACTCTCATGCACACAGCCCCCAGTGTTAGTAACTGGGATTACCTTTGTGCCTCTTGTAGCATGACAGATGTCTCTAGGCTTCTTTACAATGGGGGAATATTAATGATTTTTAAGTGGGCCTGTCATACCATGTAGGAAAAGGTTCTGTTTGTGTTCATCTTACTGTATTTCTTGCTGTTCGACAAAATATTGGAACTTTTTTTCCTTGTTGGATGTATTCAGTGGTGTTAGTGCTGTTCTTACCTGAGGAAGCTCTCCCTTTTCCTAATGTAATGGCTAATTGATACTATTTCTTAAAACTCATTCTGCAGTTTCTTCAGAAACTTCAAATGCTATTTTCCTTTCCCACTAATCTCTGTGCTTATTAAAAGTTCTGCACTACCCTTATCTTTCCTACCTGATACAGTTGAACTGGGCTTCTTGTTTCTAAGCTGTGTCTTCTAGCATCTTCCAGTGCCTTCTAGATCATCTCATGACACAGTATCATAATGCTGGCTTAAAGCTACCTACAGTTAAGAAGAAATGCAAAATCAGTGCTAAATATCTCCAATCTGTAGAGAAAAACAAATCAAATATCTTCTGTTTGGGTAAACACTTCACCACTGTACCAAATGTAGCAGTTACTACATTTATCAAGGAAATTACTCAGTAGTCCTAAGAAATGACTTCTACCAAACCCCTTAAAGATCTTTGGTGACTTAGTCACAATAAAGGGTCAGGCAGTACTGAGAAGTCCTCAGGCAATCTTTGTAGTGGGTTTCTAAAGAGAGAAAAAAGAACGTTTTCAAACTTAAAATATAACGAGGAGCCAGTTCAAAGGAACACTGAGGCGCATCCCTAAACTTAAGCAGGAGTGCTCCACCTGAAGTTGGCAAATCCACACAGGCTTAGCAGTGCTGCAGCTTACAGGAAAAGCTTGAAACAGTGCCTTGCAGTGGCTCTTACTCCTTTCAGAGGGCCTGCACGCAGCCCCACCAGTCTGCCATGCAGCAAAGCTCTGACTGCTCCGGCAGAGCTGCATCCTCTGTTCAGAGAAACCCTCAAACAGATGGGAAAGATGAATAGGATGAGTCACTTTAAACAAAAAGCACTAATGAGAGAAGTGTTGACTCACGGGCATGAATGTAACCCTGCCAGTTGTGGAATTCAGTGTTGTCAGCTCAGGAAGAACAAACTGATGCTGTAATTTTGCTTGAGAGACCGCTGAAAAGAAACACTGATTGCAGCACTGCTGAGGGGATCCTGGTGTTCTCACAGTTGGTCAGAGACAGGCAGATCTTCTGCACTGATGTACTTCTTTTCTGGCTGCACCACTCCTAAGACAGTCTGGTTTTGTAAGGGGCTCTGCTTTCAACCTCTTCTGGAGGCAGAGAGCTCAGCATAACTTATATCGTTCAAAATGATTGCTTTCCTATGAATGATAACTTTTCCTATAGACTTTTCTCTTCCACCTACATATCCCTCATCAATTTGAGCAGTATAACATAAACCAGAACTATGCAATAGCATCCTCATAGTTGTTTCCTTTTTAAATGACACGACAACCCCATTCCTTGAAACCTGGGCCCACTGAGGATTAATCTGATAATGCTCTGATAATCTGTGGAAGATATGAGACCTAACGCTATGTACGATCTTTTTTGGGGAAAAAATACCCAAACCTACCATGTGTGTAGATATATATAAATATACATACATAGTAAAATCATGAAGGTTTCTTTTTCTAGCTTTGACGTGAAAATACGTGTCTTTGAATCTTGTTACTGTCAGTTACATTACTATATTAAGGGACGAACTGATCTGTACTGTGTCAAAATACTTTAAAGTGAAACTGAAGTGGCAAGGTGGAATTGAAATTGCTTAAACTCTCAGCAGAAGTTTTTTGGAGTAATCTTAGGGCCTGGGCCAGGGAATGATGTAGCATCCTTGGCTGGGGCTGGGAAGGATGGAGGCTCCCCTCCATATGGGGGAGTGTGGTGGAGTGACACCAGCTCTGCTAGGTTTTGCGGGTGGGAAGTGGTACTGAAATTCTTCATCTTCATATCACATGCCTTTCCACAAGCTTTGGCCACTGCCAAAGACAGCAGGTTTGAGTTTCAGGCTGGTACGTGATGCCTTGTGCAAAGTTTGAGCAAGAGATGCTTATTGAATCCCTGACTGAGCTGAAAGTCTCCCATCTTGTGCTCCACATCCAGCCCTTTCCTGGCATGAACACGAACTCCAAAATGGGTAGGTTTGGGATGAAACAACAGAAAGGCTGTGGAGGAGTAAGGTGGGCTTTGAAGAAGGGAAGGAGTTGCCTGCTCCCTTTGGTCTTTGGCGCTTGGCTGTATCTAGCTCTGTGTAGTTGCTTAGTTCAGACCTGAAGCTGTGTTAATGTGTGTGTTAAACTTGTTAATGGTATATTATTTGGGGCAAGTAGCTGACTATCCTGACTGAAGCCTTTAGGGACAGATGAAATTCAAGTTGGGGCTTTGTTTGCTGGGGAAAGATTTCAGCTTCACACTTTCAGTCTCAGTTACCTCTAACCACTACACTGGATTACACATGTGGCTGCCTTCACAAATGCTAAAGCTATAGTTGTTCCCACCATAGTGTAGAGGAGTTTTCCATGTGTACTTTATCGTCTATGTGCAATCCGGCCAACTCTAAAATGCTCTCAGCTGAGGTAAGTGGATGCTGGACTACGTGCTTCTAAAAGTCATGGAGATGTTTGCCTTTGAGCCATAAATCAAAGGAAGCCAGCAGTGAGTCAGAGTTGACAGGTGAGAAGAAATAATTTTAAATTCTCCACAAATGTAAAAATGTTCTGTAGAAGGTAATATACTAAACGTAATCAGTAAGAATTCTTCTTCTAAAGGCTTACTGAAAGCATAAATGTTAATAATATTGTTCACTCTTCTTCCCTCTTGCCCATCAGCTATGTTAATTTATTATTATTTACCGAAGCGTAATTCTTACTCCAATTAACTCATAATTAATAAGCACTTGACATTTTCAGAGTACTTCAGAATTAATCCTCTCAATGCGCCTCTAAGTAGTTTGTTGTTGTTAAAGATGAGAGAACTAATTTCAGATTATTCATATTTATTGAAATGGAATACATCACAAAAGGAAGAAAAAAGAAAATGCAGCGAGATCCCACTTGTAAAGAACTCAAAGCTATGCAGAAGTTGAGCATGAATTCAAGTGGTTTCACAAGGTTTAGCAAGCAGGAGCTGGAGGCGCTGCCACCCCTTTGCTGGTGGCATTTTGGAAGTGGACTCATGCGTGCAGCAGGGTAGGAAGCTGGATACTGTGGTAGTGTTTCCATTGGGGGTTTCCACTGTGCAGCCAGGGTGCAGGTTGGCTGTGGGTCTCCTTGGTTTGGTGTCTCCAAATTCTTGCTTAACCCACTCTATCTGTTGGAGCTGGCCAATAACTCACCTACATTGCCATGCGCAAGTACAGCTGGTCAGACTTGATCACAGCAGGCTACTTCTGTGTGGCCTTTTTCTTGTTTTGACAGAGCAGAGGAGCTGAAAACCAGTGTCAGGTGGGCCCAGGGTCCCCTGGAAATAGCAGCAGTGTAAACATGAGGCTGACTGAAAAGTGAGCCCTGCAGCACTAGCAGGCTGGTGCATCCTTGGACCCGTTTTTTCTGCTGTCAGCACTTCAAACTTTGCAAACCCTGGACTACTGATTTTCAGCATTTGAATCCAGACTGTGTCATACTTTTAGCTAGAAACACTGATCTAAGATACTCCAAGATTTTGGGGGTATGAAATGGAAGTTATCACATAGTCTCTTTTTGGCCCTTACATTCCTTGTTATTTATTATTTAGAGTATGTGAGAACGCTGGCTTGTCACAAGGGTATTTGCTAGCAGAACTAAAGTTGGATGCTGGGACTTGGCTGTTTGCGGGCATGTCTCATTGGTGACAGCTTGTCATGGGTTAGAAAGGGTCAAGTGGGTCAGGTGGGAATACTGCAAGTCACTTCCTATTAACATACTGCATAGACACAAATCTCAGAGTGTGGCACTGTTAGCTGAAGCAAAGGGAGGCTCTGAGCTGCTCAGCTGTTAAAAACATTGCACAGTTCTTTAAAGCAGGCCTTTTGATTTGCTAGAATCTTTGAACTGCACTCAGCTGTAATAAACGTGAATGCCCACCAAATTCAGCATTGGCACTATACCTCTTAGTGAGTATTTCAGTAGGAGATGGAAAGCAGGAGTCTTACACTGTATTGATTCCAATGGTGCCGTGAGGTTTCTGGTGTCATCCAGGTCCTTCTGATGCAGCAAGTGAGATTTGCTGGTCTCTCCTTTCTGGGTGTGTGTCTGCCCAAGAGACTCTGTTGCCCCATCCCTTTGGAAGTGGAACCTCCATCACTTTTCCCATTTGGAGCTTTTCCATCATTGACCATTCCAGAAAAACGTGGGGTTTGGGTTGTGGGGTTTTGTTTGTTTGTTTTCATGCTGGAAAAGAAAGAGCAAACCACAGAAATCATGGTGTATTTTAAATGAAGTGGGTAGTTTTCCAGTTTTTTTGGTCAGACTGCAATCGACAAATTGGTTTTTCACACAGCCTTAACTGAAAGAGCAATTCATCACTTGGACATAACAGGAGAAAAAAAATATCTCTCTTATAGATCAATTTTAAGAGGTCAAAATTGTAATCCTTTCGTTTTTTCATTCCCAGTAGATACCCAATGCAGCTGCTATTTAAAAAACAAACAAGGTACCTGCTATTGACTTCAGTAAGGACTAGATAAGACCCTATCTATGCATGAGCAGCAAGAAAATTATTGCAGGAGATGTAGAATATAAGGCAAGTAGATTATCTTCTATACAAGGTTATTTCTCCTTTTAAATAATAAGAGATTAGTATGCCAGTTTCTACATCAATAACTCAAGTTGAACTTTCTCTCAAATTTCACTTTCCAAACCTTTCCACTGAGTTTTTCTGCTATGCTGAAATGCTCAAGTACCAGCATTTAGTTTATTTTGAAACAGTGCTTTTCTATGTCTTCTGTTGGACCTGCTTAAATTAGTTTTCTCCTTCAAAGTAACATAGAATCACAGAATCATAGAATTGTCTGGGTTGAAAAGGATCACAATGCTCATCCAGTTTCAACCCCCCCTGCTACATGCAGGGTTGCCAACCACCAGACCAAGCTGCCCAGAGCCACATCCAGCCTGGCCTTGAATTTGCCAGAGCAAACAGCCAACCCATAGATATGACTTGCTTTTGGTGTGATATTTTCTCATGCAAGAGCACTGAGCTCACAGGTGCCTGCCTATAAGATGAGGATTTTTACTTATGTCTGTAGGAAAAAGTAATAGATCCGTGGTTGGAATTGGATCACATGGATTTCTTTCCTGAAGTAATACTGGGATTCATTGTTCTATTTGGATCCCATACACTAGTTTGAAAAGAACACAGTCTGCAAAGAAAGAAAAAAAGCCATGCCACAACCTCCTGAGCCTTTGGTGTGTAGAACACGCAGCATTTCATATGAGGGTGTCGATCTGCTGAATCCCTGGGGGAAGGGGAGAAGAATTATCTCAGATTTATTAGGGCTACTTCTCCATTGCCTTAGAAGGTCAGACTGGAAACTTTGATAAAACTTTCAAGTTGGTTTCCAACTTTTCTATGTTTAATTCATCTTTGGTCTCTCGCATTTCTTTTCTTTATACCAGGTCCTAAACCTTTCAACTGATATTATAAAATCCAGGATGAAATAAGCATTCTGAAAGGGGAACCAATAAGACCTGCTTGTTGCTGGGGTTTGTAAAGATCAGCTTTTAATAGTTGTGACTGTTACTGGCTTTGATGTCATCACTTAAAAAGTAAAACTGCTTTTCTCAGTGGACTTTAGAACCAGCTTAATTCCATGCAGCAGGCTGTGTAAAATTGAAAAGTTTGTCACAGGGGATCAGGCAACGATCACATATATATATATATATTACTTAACTTAATGCACACACAATACAAAATGCTGGAGAATTCCAAGGTATATGCAGCTGATTGTTTCTGTTCACCTGAAACTGTTGGGATGTCTCTGACATATTGTGTTTTCTGGATCTCAAATGCATAAAATAAGCTAACGACTTAGAGGAAAGTATTGGTACTGCTTACACTGCTATGTTTGCTTCATTTCCTGCTGTCTACGTTGTGTTTTCCCAAAGGCTCTGTTTTATTGTACTAAAGATACTTTAAAATATGCAGATGTCACTATTAGTGTAAGTTTGGAACTAAACATAAGTACTTAGTCACAAATAAGTATAAGACGAATTGTCTTTGCTGAAAACCGGGGTCTAGACAGTAGGTGGGAAGACTCAGAGGGCTTGTTACAGTAGATGCAAGCTAAAGAGAAAGGTCTGCAGGTTTTGTCAAAAGGAACTACATTCAATACCCCTTTGATGCACGTACAGGTACATGGAGCATTTGCTACTGAGGTGTTTGGAATCTGAGCTACTGCTGCATTTCCTCATTTCAGGCAGAGATGCAGCACTGTATTTTACAATTTATAGATAATACCCTCCATATAGTCATTGCGGAGGTACGTGTAAGTGACAGCTCTTCGGTGATAAGTTGACAGCCAAGCAGAGCAGCAGGCTTTTTGTCTATAGACTCATGTTCTCCTCAGAGACAGAGATATCAAACATATGTCAGGAGTGCATTTAGCTGTTTGCTAATAACTGATGTTGCAGTACTTTTTGAAACAGCACTGAAGAGTAACTTCCATTTAATCAGAAGCTTAGAGTTTCCATAAAGGCGTAAAATTAGATTAGAGACAGCAAGCTTTTATGAAGATGAGGTATGTGTTAGACTCTGAGCGAAATGGGAATGGCCCTTACCAAAATGTAATAAATGATTTTTGTGAGTGGTGTGGGTGAGGTAGAAATCTCAATCTTGTCCACCCAGAAATCAGCAGGGAGAAGCTATGTCACTTGGCTGCTGTAACTGTCAGGGCCAGATAATATAACCGAAAGAAAGATGTCTCTCTTTCAAAGTGCTCTACAGGAACCTGAGAGAAAAGTGCAGTGTCTAAAGGAATGGAACAAGCATTCCCTTTGAGTAGAGTGATATAGCAACAGAGGGCATTGTAAAGCTTCACAAATGGTAACTGCTTCTGCACCAAGAACATAAAATAACCCAAGGTCAGCCAAAATGAATCTCTCCTAAAACGCAGACGTGCTAATCAGTGCAGTGACCAACTCCTTTTATGGTGATGCTTGGGCCATTGAAGCATCTGGGCATTTCTGGCAACCTTATAGCATGACTTGTTACAGTGGGACCCACAGACAGAATCTCACATATGTTTTGGAAGTGAATCTTATACTTTTTTCTGAGATCTCATTTCTGGATGTCCCCATTCTGGACAACTGGGAAAGAACTGTGGCAGAGCGGGCATGTTGGGCTGCAGGGTCCTTGCTGAGTTCTCTGGAAGGAGGTGGATGATGTCTTGGAGCTACAGGAGAAGATAAATGTAACTGGTTCAAGGAGAGGGCAGCTGGGTCAGAATCATAAAATGGGTTTTTGTGGTCCTGGCGCCAGCATAATTTGTCTTCATTAATAAATTATTATCCTGAACTGTGATGTTTAATTATTAGCAGGGTTCTTTATATTTTCTTTCTCTGGAGCAATGCTCCCACTGTAATAGCAAAAACAAACAAACAAAAAAAGAAACAAAAAACAACAACAACAAAAAAACAACCATCCACCCAGCTAGGCTTTGTCCATATGTTTAATCATGTCTAAGCAAGTTTTAATGAATTTTATATTTAAAATTTTATGTTTAGTATTTTGTATTTTAATATTTAAACTCTCTGTTTAGTGTTTTGGGAACGTGTGCTTATTTGGCTTATGTTAGTGAGGAAGATGCTGTTATGGAGGTGAGAGCATCTGGAATGAAGTTCTTTTCTGCACATTATTACTGGTGGGCACAAAAAAGTCATTAAGGGAAAACATTGAGGACTGTTCAAAGTTCATCTTAAAAGCTGTTCATCAAGAGCAAGAAACATCTCCCTAACCCTCACCGAATGAGAGTTATGGGGAGGAGAATCATAAAGGTGTCACAGAGGAAAGTTATAGTTTCTGATGTAACTGAAATGCCCCTATTTAACGTAAAATTGAAGGGGTACAGCATACCAAAACTTTCCCAAATTATAATAGAGTTTTCCTTGATTGATTTGGGAAGATGAGCTGGTGAGACTGATAAAATATAAGTAAGTATGTATTTTAAAAAGGATGTGCTTGGATGAAAAGGCAATCTGAGATAATTTCTTGAATTATTTAGAATATTACCAGGAAGAGGAAAGTGCTTAGTAGTTCCTACCAGGTCCGTGATGCAATATGATCAATAAGCACAAGCACTTCTTAACCTCGCCCCCTGATTTATGGCCTCTTTAGTCAAGACACCTGAAATTTCTTTTATTCATTGCTTATTCAAATACTTCAGAAAACATATATATTTTCAAGGCCATGGAATTTCTAATGAAGCTTCCAGAAGCACTGCTTTGTTATGAAACAAGGAACTCAAAGCCTGACTGATGGTTTTGCCCAAAGGGAAGTACGTCAGCGGAGATGAACTGCAAAGCACTGTAGCTGTAGCATGGGCTGTAGCTGTGCTGTGGGTGGGAGATGCTGCTGGCTGCCCTTGTGCACAGCCAGGTGCTCCCAGAGCTGGGCTGGGAATGGGCAGCACAGAAAGGCTGCTGATGTGCATGGTACAAACCGTCAGCTCACTTCTCCTTTGAGAGCATGGAGATGTGAGCGGTTAGGAAGCAAATCTTTATCATTTCTTTTGATTAACCAACAGAGACATTCAAACTTGGCAGCGTATGTTGTATAGTGATGGACTCTGGATTAAAGGGCTTGTCTGTAGAGTTAGGCACATTTCACTTAAATGAGGACTTCCAGGGACTCATATACCACTTTGTCAATAGCAGAAGTCTGACTTTCTGCTCTCTGATTGTACAGAGCTGTCTTGCAACCAAACAGTGACAGATGCTTTCCTAATGCTCTTCTCTGCTCTCATGGGACAGCAACAAATAAACATTTATATTTTTTTGTATCATCTTATTTTTATCTTTTCTGTGTTTCCTCTTTTCAATGAAGCTGAGCAAGGTGCACGTGGGAATGCAACCTGTGGCTTCTGTACCGTGTCCTATAGAATTTGGGAACATTTTTTGGAGTGACCTGGAAGTAAGTCCATTCCGACACGTTGACATGGGATATAGTAGTTTTCAGTGCAGCAGCTAAACTGACTTTTAAGACCTCAAATGGGAACTTCAAACAGACTGAAATTGTGTATCTTAATTGCATTTTGAGTATTAAAGGTATAGATTCATGTTAGCCATTAAGGGCCAAACCCAGGTGGCATCTTCAGCTCTCATCATCAGCCACAAAAGGGTGGTGGGAATGCAAAGTAGAGTTGCTCTGTTTGAGAAGCAAGGAAGGAATTCCCAGTTGATGTACTTCGCAATTTTTAATAAAAGAATGGAAATTCTTTATTCCATTTATCTCCCCTCTGTAAAATGTAGATGAGTCTCCATTTTAGATTAAATGAGCCACTGAGAGCACCACACACAGAACAAGAGGTTCCAGGAAGAAAATGCTACAATCCATTTTAAATATGTTTGGTAATTTTTGAAAGCATTTCTAACAGTGAGACACAATACAGAAGGACACTTTAATTTTTGTTACTGCTGATTTGCTTTCTTTAAATTATTTCTTTTGAGAAAGCAGAGCTCTGTATGATGATTACTTCATTCATCTGCAGCCTGTGAGGGTCAGGCACTGCCAGAGAAATTAGAATTGGATGTTTTTAATGTAGATAGGCCTTCAGCACACTGATCTGAGTCTTCCCACATACGCCATCGGGGCGAAATAAATGCACAAACTTCGACTTGCATTAAAAAATAATTTTAACAGATGGGATATGCATGGGCGATATAAAGTCTGGATTAATTTTGTTTATGATTTTACGTCAATAATTACTTCATTTCTTCTGAAGGAATTACATCTTAAGAGATGATTACACCTGAAGATGTTCTGCTTAGTTCAGTTTATCACAAATTGTAGTGTCTTCTATTAAAGCAAGTCTTCCTCATTATTGTATTCTGTTATGCAGCAGCATAGATGACTTCCTTTTCTGTTGTGCTATTGCAACAGTCACTGAAATCTGCTGTGTACATACACTTGTCAGGCTTCGTGCTCCAGCATTTAATTTTTGCTTTCTTTTTTTCCCCCTCCTGCTCTCTGTACTACCCCAGAAATTATCATGCAGCTTTCCGTCCCATCTATTCTGGTGTTTCAAGGCAAAAAAGAGAAAAATAGGGGGAGATTGAAGTTGGATAAACCCAGAAAGCCTTAAAATGTCTGCAGGTAAGAAGGCCATCAAACACATTCACAAGTTTCAAGGGAGGTTCTTGGCCCTGGGTGTTGCCTGCACATATCTTGCTGCTTTCTCCTAGCCCTAAGGAATGGTCTTACACTGACTGAACATTTATTAGTATTATTTGTTACTTTCTAGTTTTGTACACTGCTTATTCAACCATGCTGCACTGAATCTAATTGCTTCATGGCTCACATCTGCATTTCTTCTCTTTTTATCAGGAAGAGTCATTCTGAATTACAATATATTCAGTGACAACAAATTCACTGTGGTACACTCGTTCCTATAAGATCTCTGCCTTCAGAAGAACCCTCTGAAGGTAACATGATGCTGAGAAGTAATAACACGTATGGTAGAGGTAATGTCATCAAATGTTATTTTAACTGAAGTAGGATTCAGAGTTTGGCTTCTCTTATTAAGTTATGATAAACCCATGCAAAATCAATACTGAAGAGAAAATTTAAACTCACTGTGCAGTGTTCAGAGTTACTATTTCACCTTATTTATGTGAGTGCTACATCATAGGGAGGAAGGAGTTGTGCATCACCTTACTCAATGTTCCATAGAAGTGATATAAGTTACGTTCTCGTCCCTCGAAACCAGAGAAATTACAACAGCACGTTTGGAATGTCACTCAAGAAAATAAGTTGTGTTTTAGTTAAAGGTACAACTGGATGTTATCTGCCAAGATTTATGTCTTGTAGGATCAAAGTTCCTCTTGTATTTGATGAAGAGCAGACTTCAGGTAGAAAAGCAGGGATTATCCCTGTCCCCATTCCCTCAAAGCATAAATTCCAGCAAAAGCAAGCACTTGGAAGTAGACTTGGGTGGCTGAATTTGATTTGCGTAACTGTGACATGTCCTGTAAACAGACTTGGCCTGTAAGACATGGAAATGGGGGTGAAAATTGAATTTCCAGAGTAGAAACTGTGTTAATACACCCTCACTGATGTGCTGGAGGTCCCAGACACAATCAAGAACAGAACAAGCATGCTTTCAACTGTTTCAAATCAAATTCTTCGCAGCATGTGAAGAAGGTGCCATCTCGTGAAACTCAGCCCATAGCAATTAAATCCAAGTGCTGCTGGAGCTGTGTTTTTCCATACAGCTGGCAAATAAGGCTCCTACTGAGCTGTTGTGAAACTCTGATTCCTCTCAAGATATCGTTGAGAAACACCTCAAGTTTCTGTGCATACAGGGTTTCAGGGGTGAATGATGGCAAGGGGTTACCAGGTTTGTCCTTTATTTTGAGACTTTTTGCACAACTCTCCAACAAAATTAGGTTGTTAAGTTCAAAATGGGACCACTTGGGATTTGTCTTTATTAAGGAAGAAAGAGAGCTTGGCTTGAGCTGGTCTCCTGCTATTTCAGATAGGCTAAATTGTACTGTTGATCATCTCTCTCTAGAGAATCATGCTTCCTTTATGGAATATCCATATAATTGTGCCTGAACTTCCAGCTCACTCAAATACATAGGAAGTAAGTTCAGTATTTGTAGACTTTTCTTTGTAGTAGAGATGCAGCAACTACTCTCAGAGTCCTGAGAGCTTGTTCTCAAGATGATCCAAGTTGTCCAAGCACTGGCAGAACCATATCATGCAGGGCTCAGGACTAGCTGGGAGTGTTCCCATTCTGTTGTGGTCACTTCAGTGCCAAGCAGAGACACAGCATGAGGCTATGGTATATGCATTCACAAAGTACTTTTTCTTCATTTGTTTCACAAATCATGACTTATCTCCTTGAAATCTGGTGTCATCTTTGACTTCCAATTGGAAGAATCCTACATAGCTTCTTTAAGACGTTTTTATCTCTTGAAACTGACCAACCAAGGGCTTAAGGTATTACGGAATGCACTTAATTAACTTGTCTGAGCCACTGCTTATTCCATTTGTCTTTTTGGTTTTTTCCCTTTTCTTGTTTTGCTATCACAGTAGCATCTGTTTGCTCTCATCCTTTTCCACCTGCCCCTGCTAATTATAGGTGAGCGAAATAAAAGTCTAACCTTCCTGGAAATCCGTTAGTATTAAAATATTCCCCTTGATAAGCCTGTAAATCTTTAAGCCAGATCGTTTGTCAGAGCTTTACACAAGAATTTACCTTTGGAGTGAATGCAGATCTGCAGTACAAATTAGTAATTGCTTCTTGCATATTTAAATTTAGTTTTCAACTTAGAAAGCTGAACGAAACCCCTGTTTTCTTGCAGAGAATTGGCAGGGACGAACTGTTCTAAATCTTAATGCAAAACGAACAAATAATTTTAAAGAAGTTATTCAGTGAATACGTCCTTTTAAGAACTCAAAGTTATCTGCTACCGTTATTATAATCATTATTAAATATACATATAACACTATACAAATATAGTGGGTAGAAAGGTTGATGTTCTGAAAACTAATAATTAGACAGTAATATCCTTGCTCTTGGAACTTTTCAAGATGATTTCACTAGGACTTTTTGAGTAACTTGAGATGTACTTTTGACCTTTTGCCAAAGGTCTCTCAGCTTTTCTTTTGATTAAAAAATACAATTTTAATAAGAAAAAAAAAAATAGATACAAAATAACCCAACTGAAATTACATCCTGAATTATTTAGAATTGTACAGGAGATGAAAGCTTCTTAGAAGTTTCCAGGGTGGAGATAATGCATCATGATCAATAAAGGAATATTGTTCTTCCTAAACCCAAATATATTTGCCATACATTATTAAAAAGGTATAAAACTCTCTGATTTCATGATTAATGCAAGGTTATTCTATATCTTACGTGCACAGCTGAGAAGGTGAAAAAGCACAAAGTTATTATCTGATTTCATGGGTTTTATTTTTTAAAGCTCTTAGAGGACTGTTGAAGATCAGATTTAGCTATTTGTTCTCTTCAGTCTTTCTGTCTCATATCTATGTCCACCTTGTTATTCAGAGAGAAATTTGGGTTTGGAGAGATACTGAGTAGGTCTTGAATTTCAGAGTACCTGGGGAATATGCCTTCATAAAAGCCATCCCTAGAAACAGTCTTTCAATTACAAAAGGAAAGGGTAATAGACAGATGAAAAAATGAGTGTTGACACTGCACTTGCTTTGTTCATGCTTCCATGTGTTAGTATCAATATTCTCAATTTTCCAAATCCACAGGCTCTGAGTTACCATCTTCAGGATGTCCAAGTTGGCTGGATCGAGCACATTCTAGCTCTCTCTTTATGACATATTTTCCTCCCTAAAACTCACTGTTCTTTTCTATATCTGCCCTATCAGAGACTGAAAATGTCAGCGTTCCTCACTGTTCGTTTGCTGTTAGAGGTTACCTAACTTCGGAGCAAAATTCTCACGCTTGTTACAATGTGGCTGTGTTACTTGATTGACTTTGCACCTGTCATCAGCTGATTCTCCTTAAAGCCTCTTTTAAAGTAATATGAAATGTCAGTAGCTGTTTCTGAAGTTTTTGATACATTTTCAACTACTTTGTCTCACAATAAGTCCACAGACTCAGCTATAATGAGAATCCCACTGTGCCAAGATTTCTTGACATAACTCTGCCCGGATAGACAGCATCGGCTCCAAGACATTGCCTCATGAGTACAGATAAGAATGTCAC
The DNA here is from genome assembly GCF_054131305.1 of Coturnix japonica. Taxonomy (NCBI): domain Eukaryota; kingdom Metazoa; phylum Chordata; class Aves; order Galliformes; family Phasianidae; genus Coturnix; species Coturnix japonica. Next base: position 20,378,896 of record NC_140674.1, on the reverse strand, counting down.
TGCATGCTGAACATGTGCAGAGAATGGAAGTTCATTGTTTTGAGAAAAGATCACAGATTTTATGACTTTAGATGCAGTTGGAACTCTGAGTTTTGCTCTATATATCATTTAAGGATTTTCATCTTTACAGGCTCCTGTTACTTTATAGGTTGTAGCATGAATCTTAGAATGTGTTTCCACTTGATTTTTGCTTACTTCTCAAACTGTTGAAGTTGATGCCTTTACTCCCTTGAAATAGGTGCATTTTAATCTAACTGTTCTGAAGAATACCCCGAATGAGAGCAAAAGAATGCTGTACCCTTTTGAAATTGAAAAAGGATCTTTTAGAGAGAAAAGTTGTTCAGTGTTTCTTACTGTTGAAAAATAGTAAGTAGGTTACTTGCATTTTTTTCCTACCAGTTTTTTTTTTTTCCTAAGTTACTTTGTAATATGCAGTAAAGATTATTCTTAACTAAATTACAGAGGTGTCCAATGGAGTTTAAATCTCTCTCTAGAGAAAGAGGTGCACTCTTCTTACACTCGTCTTTTAGATGGTCAGACTTGGTGATCTTCATGGTGTTTTCCAATGTTTATGATCCCGTGATTCTTCTAACCCTGGCAACAGTTTGCTCACATCTTACGCACTCTAAAACAGTGAACTCGATGCTTTCTGATCTGGGAATACTTCAGAGTCATTCTTAGAAGGACTGTCATGAGATTCCATTGCTTTATAATCAAGAAGTGTTGAGAAATATTTTTCTTAAAAGTAACACGATTGCTTTATGAATATTTCTTCTATACTCTCATGTCAACTTTTGTATTTTGAAGATGCAGCTGTTAGGCAAGTTGACTCCCACATTCTCATTCTTTATTCTTCAGAACATAAATCTTGTGAACTTCACTGCAAGATCCAATTTCCAGGTCACTCGTTGCGATAGATGACAGACTTGTAAATCTTACCCAGAGTTGTTCACACATAGACTTAAAATCAAGCAAGATGGAAACTTTTAAAGCTTCCTACTTCACTATGAACTGAGTTGGCACAGTGATGCCTCTTGCAAATTATGTAAACTGATACTTACTGTGTTAAAAAAAAAATTACAAAAGGAAGTGAAAAGCACTGACAAATCTGTGTATCTGCATCATTTCAGAAGAGATGGAAAACATATAAGAATTGACATCTCCGTCATTAGCTTGTTTTGCTGCTTGTCAGCCCTAATAGCAGGTTTTGTTACTGGCTGTCCAGGCCAAACATAATTCATCTTTGCTATCCTTGTAATTATAACCTTTAATAATTTTCAAGCACTCTGCCTATTATTGAAAGGAAAGATAAAAAGTTAAACTGCTGGTTAGTGTTTAACAGTGTTAAAGATGATGTAACTGCTTATATGATGTGCTGCAAGAGAAAGAGGTGAAGAGACAGACCTTTGGGATTTATGTAACAAAATTATATGTTTAACTTAACACACTTTGATAGGGATACTGGCACAATCATATTTCAAAGGTAAAAAATTAATGTTGGAATGTTGGATATTTTTAAGTTCCTTTCAGTTCTTAATATTCTGTGTAGCGCAAAAGTGAGATTTCCAAAACCATGTGTTGTCCTGCTCATGCTCTGTATAAAGTAATTGGAGGAGCTGTTACTGACTTCTAGTGCATTGGATTTATTCTTTGTCAAAATGTTGCAATTTGGTTAGGTATAGTAGGAATATTATATATTACTTCGTATTCTATTTAACCATGCACGTTTAAAAAAAAGTTTGTCATAGTACTGAGGTTAGAGTGTTTTTTATGCCATGTGTATCATCTGCGTGCTTTTAGAGAGATAGCATTGTTAACAGAAATACCAACGTAAGCAAAAATCAAGAAGAAAAGATGCATCTTTCTTTCTGTTATCAGTGAGCTCCAAAAAAGTACTTCCAGTCATTCCATATTCTCAGTAATCAGTGTCGTTGTCTAAGTCAAACAAATACAAAAGAAAGAATAGGCAGCAATTATGTATCTTCTTCACTTAATTTATTTTGCAGTTCCTTTCTATAGTGAGTGTTGTATCTTACTTCTTATTTTCTTATTCTTATTGAAACTATGAAATCATTGCTAATCCAGTGGCTGAAAGCAAAATTCAGATGTGATGGGTAAAACTGACTCAGTGCTCTTACCAGAGATAACGGGTTCCAGGGTCTCCAGCTCTATCAAGACCACAACCCTTGATGGAAATAGAATGTAGGAATAAATTGCAAGAAACGAATGATTCACCTCCAAACTTCCAGTAAGCCTGGGAATACTCTACCAGTTTGCAACAGTAGTATGTGCACAAGTTCCTTTTTTTCATTAAAGTTTAAGAAGATTTGGAGCAGGTCTTGTATAAAATACATCCTGCTCAGAATGTAGACACTATAAACCTTATCTCTGTCAAAATTCACCCTGGTTTTATCTTCTCTTAATCCCCTCTGTAAACCACAGGCGCCAATTTCTGTGGTCTATGTTTCTATATATGTTTTACCCACAGGAGGCAAGAGGAGAGCATGTGAAAAACAAAACAGACATAAAAGGATGTCCAGTCTCTGGGAAGCTGTCTCTGGTAACCCATCTCTACACGTGCTTATCTCCGTGTGTGTATATTTGATATGAGAATAGTGTCAGAAACATGTTGCAGGAGCTTAAAATGAGATGAAGATTTCCGTACAAGAGCAAGATCAACCTTTGTGTAAAGATACCTCTTAATTTCTGTGATTGAAATTCCCTTCTGCTGTTGTCTTTCTCATCTTGTGATGCATGGGTTTAATTTGTTGCTCTTCAAATTCCTACTGTCATCAAGGCCTCATAAACATTGGCAAAGAATCCCTCTTAGATTCCATGTTATAAGACTGAGAGGCCAAGCCTGGCAAATCTGTCCTCCTAGCTGAAACTCTCCCAGATTCCACGTGAATGGATAGCTCTGACCTGCACCTGCTTCACTCTGCAATGTCTTTATGTGGTAATCAGCACTGCACATAATTTTCCAGATGAACCTTCAGTAGCATCTCTCCCATTGCCAGGGTGCCTTGCTGTGATTTACCTTTCATTCTCCTGTTTGCCCTTAGTGGAATTTCTTGCTACTGGGCAGATGGTTTTATTATTTGCAGTCACCACAGGATCTCTCTTATGATTTCTTTATACAGCAATGATTTTCATGTTTATTTTTGGTACTGAGATTATTGCCTTGCTTTTGCCAGCACTGGGCTGTCTGTATTCACCCATAAACCAAGTCTACTCAATCACTGCATATCTAGTTGTTCTGCCATATTTTACTATTTTTGTGTCATCATTAAGTGTAGTGATTCTGGAAACTGGACTCCTCTCTGCCTCATTTGTTCTTCAGGTAATTCCATCACGATGACCCAGCAGCTTTCCCTTAGATGCTCATTCTTCCTTCAGATGCTTATTAGGTGCACCCCTATCTTTGCTGAAGTGGAGGAATATTTTAAATTACTCATAGAAATCCATATTTTTCTGCTTTATGTTTTCATATCACCTTTACCTATTGCTAAAGTACAGACAGAACTCATCTGACCACTACCCTGTTTTCTGTCTGAATAGCGAATGGTTTAGATGGACTGAAAATATACTACTTTTTCCACAGGTTAATCACCAGGTGATATGGTTCTGTATTTGTGTTCAAGCAAACATTTTTAAGACAGTTTCTCTCTTAGTACTTGGAATCCTTCTGTGGCACAAAATCCAGTTAGAGCATTATCATCACTCGAAGCAGATAATGCGATTTAGGCTATTAGAGTAGATGGGGACCACGCTATAACTCTGCCCCAAAGTTAGGCTACATTTTAGGCACAAAAATAGGAATGATTAGGTAACGTGTTTTAAATGTGATCAACTACAAAATATATTTAGCCAGGGCTAAATGTAACTATGGTCTTTTGCTACCTAGGTAGAGTATTTTAGCAGTGGTGCAGACCCACGTGCTGATTAAAACTCTTAACTTCCTTCTGTTGCTTTTGTATGGAGTAAAGTGACTTATGCTTGAAAAGCAGTTATCCACTGCTTACCATGTCTTCTAGACAAAGCCTCTGTAAATTGAACTCTTTCAGTAATAGAAAGGCCAGAAGTTTTTTTCTAATATAACCTAGAAATGACTCATAATTGAGGAAGATGTGGAATTACCATCTGAGCTCCCTCTCACTAAAAAATCATCAAAGTGGATTTGTTTTATTTCTGTACTTTGTATGTTTGATTTTGGGGCTAAGATCCTCCATTTCCTCATTCTGTCAGATTGTGTTCTTTTATTTTGCGAGTAATTACAATGATTTGAATAAAGTGCTGCTCAAAGTCTTCCCCCCAGATTGCTCTTATGCATCAGCAGATACAGTCTCACTGCACAGCACCTATTTCTCAACGTGGGGAAGGGAAGAGCAATGCAGACTTCTTGGATTTAGTCATATAGCAGACATTTTCCATCATTGGAACTGAAGCACTGAGGCTTGGCTCCATTGTCAGGTCTGCGATGCTGGCATTTCTCTGACCATGCCTGTTGCGATTCATTAGTGTGGAGTGGTGGAACAAAGTAAGCAGAAATATGACGTGTGCTGTGTGATGACACTGGGCATCTGTTTTAGCTTTTTTAGCTCTCTGTGGCACACTGACAGTCTGTAGCCATGCTGGCTACAGTCTTAGGTAGTGGCACAGGCACTGAGAAAGTCCCAGTTCAGCAGGATGCAGTGGGGATTCATGAGCACATGAAGCTGATGTCTTCATGGAGTGGCTTGAGGTTCATCTTGTCTGTCTTCAGGGTTTTCTTTCTTCTCTGCATGCTGTGGATTTGGCCTGCTTCATTTCTAACTCCAGAGTACAGCTGTAGGTCATTTCTTTCAGTTCAAACATCCAGTGAACTTGTGTTCATTGCTGGACATGCCTGTTCCTTGATCTTATGTTTTTGGCTCTTAATCTGAGCATTATGATTAGATTGCTTTTTGAATGGACTCCAAGTCTCCTGTGCTGCATTTGACAGTTTCCAATAAGCCTACATTTCTGATTCATGGATACCACAGCTATAAAATTTGGCACAGAATAATTTTCCCTAGCAGTAAACAAGATGAAAATCCAGAAATCAAAAAGACTTTTACAGGTAAAGGCTGCTACCCCTTGTGCTCCTTTTATTTCTTTTCTTTCTCTATTATAAAGACATTTGCAGAACTGAGCTCCCCTGTTACACTGTACATCCCAGTTTCATTTAGTACAGAAAATACCTTTTCTTTCATTCATTCTACCATGAAGCTATTGCTGATACAAATGGATCTTTTTCTATAAACATCGTCCTGTGTAGTCAAGTCTGGATCACATCAAAACAGTCTGCTTGAAAAGAGCTGTTGTAACAGTGCCTAACCTTCTGTTTCTCCTTTGCTATCAGCAGCTCTTCTACCTGTTAAGCGCCTCAGTATGAAGTCCTGCTTAAACCTCATGTATCTTTTCATCTTTTTTTCTTCATTGCATGTAGTTTGCAAATTCTCCTTCCTCTGATGTCTGTTTTTATACAGCTGATTTAGTCTTCTGCAGGTAGAATGCTGCTGCTATGGTGAATGTAGGCAGGGAGCCCAAGAAGCCCATGCACAGGGGAAGAGATGAGGATGGAGTGGCCAAGGCTGCTGGAGAGAGAGACTTTACTGAGCCTTTAGAAGGTAGAACCCGTGGTGTAATATTTACTGGCCTGAGATGGGCACCTACAGAGGAAATAAACTGCAAAAAGCCCTGTGGGCTGGTCTAGGAAGTGGAGAGGCTGCAGGGCCTGCAGCAGGCTGGAGAAGTGGTAGGAGCTCCTACCTAAGTGAGGTGCTATGTCTCCTTAAGTAGAAAGTAAAAGTCTTTGCTTTTGTTCCATAAGCACTGCAGCCTGTTCTGGGAGGAAGGGCTGGAAGGCTGTTGGTGCTGAGTTGAGGAGCTGCAGCCAAGGAACTGTGTTTAGGATGGGTAAAGCACAAGTTTACAGCAATCAGCTGCTGGGTGAGAATGCTGTGTCTGAAGTGAGGGATGCAGTAGGTAGCAGAAAGCACAGGGGCATGCTCATCCCTCCCAGCTGTCAGGTGTTAATCTCTGAACTACCCAAAATGTATATCAGAAAAAGTGTGGTGCAGTGTTATTATACAGTGATTTTTCTAGAAGCTTCTGGAAGGTTGAAAAGTAGCATCTGCCTTTCTGCACTGATAGACCAAGCTTGCCACAGTCGTTTGAGACAATTTATAACTTTTTGCATGTGAACATGCTTTCTTGGCCTATCTGTCAGCATTTCTTCTTTATTTCCCTCTACGTAAATTAAACAAACATGATAAAACTTGCATCATCAGACTCAATGGAAGCTCTTGCCAGCTGCTGCCACATTATTGAGTAATACATCATTGAGCTGGTAGTGAGTTTGTAATGATGCATTGCATCGATGCATCATTAAGGGAACTGTGTTCTTTGATATATTAGTCAATAACAATTGTTAGTAGGAAAATAGTTTGAAAAGTCAAACTCCAAGATCTTTTTTAAAAAATTGTCCATAAATACGCCGTAAATGGAAGATATTGACAGCTCATGTTCATATATTGTCATCTTTCTGTATGCGAAAGCGCATAACAGGTGACTCATGAAATCACCAGAAGTTTGTGGGGTTTTTTTTTTGTAGATCTTCCTTACTTACAGGTTTCAAGCATAAATAGGTAGAAAAGGAAATAATGACAGAAGGAAAAGAAAGGATCCATCTTCACTTAACTCAAAGGGCAGTAAAAAGTCCATCAAAACCTAAGCATGATGCTTTGCCAGCCTAGTTCAGGTGTGTGATGGGCAGTTCTCATGCAAGTTCTGGGCAGGATTTAGGCTCGAATTCTGTATCAAACAGCTTATCAGTCTTTCTGATGTTCTTTTTAAGTAGTTTCCAAACAGGAACAATCTCAGTGCACTCTCCTCTTCTGCCCTCTCTCTCTAATTAACAACCGTTGATGATGATTACAGTTCTAAACTGTGGCACAGCTTTGTTACTTATCTAGGTAATTGCTCTACCTATAGACACATCTATTAGAAGCAAATTTAAAGGCACAAATGGAGCTTAATTTAAGTAGTCATTACCTCATTCTGAGTGAGTGTGAATGTGCTGTATACGTGAACAATTAGAAGGTACAAATAAGTATGTTTGTTTTCTTTATAATTTTTAAAACTTTTTTGTTGTTGTTGTTTTGTATTGTTGGTTTTTTTTTTCTTTCAGTTTTCAAGGACAGCTAAAATAGTTTTTGCTTTATAGAGATAAGAATTTAACCTCCAGTATGTAAAAGATTTAACAAGCATCATGACCTTATTATAACAAAGTGCTTTCCTTCCATTCTTGGCTCTTTGAAGAAACTCCATTTAAATGAGCCTGACAATAAAATGATTGTTCCTCTGTTGTTATGCAGGCAAACAAACAACTTAGTACATGACTAAGCTTGTCTTGGGAAGAAGTATTTTCTAGTGAGTCTTTCTTCAAATGTGTTTCTTAATTAGCAAAAATACTTTTTTCTATAAGCTGGGTCATAACCAATGAAACAGAATTCTGAAGAAGATAAATATTTCTGAAGTGCCAAAAGGTGGAATTAATATCTATTTGGGATTTTTGAATTCAGTGTTTTCACAGTAGTTTGATAACTATAAATGAAGATATGTGAGCACTTTGCAATGCAGAGATGCTCTTTGGAGCTGTCTCTTCTCCATGACCACCAGGAGTTGCCTTAGTGTTCGCACCTTCACCAATATCCAAATGCTCAAAGTCCATAACATGGGAAGGATGGTACAGAGTTGACCTACTTGGGCTGTTTTCAGTTTGAACAGCATGAAAAAGACTTTCAGCATTGTATTTTGATCCCCATAATCTCAAGAGAAAGAAAAAAAGTTTTAGGCACAGTTTGATCAGAGCAAATTTCATGATCTTGTATCTTGAGCCAGTTCGTAAGTAAGCATCTAACACAGTTCTTTGCATCACATGGTGTATGGGAAATCACAGCTTGATTAATTAGTTGAGGCAAGTGTTGGGTCAGCTGCGGGAGCACAGGTGAAAGTAATCTAGCCGTGCTCCCGGAAGGGGTGGAGCTTGACTCCACCCCCTCTGAGACCTCATTTAAGGGCTGACCACCACTGAGGCAGTATCTGTTGGAGATTGCTCTCCGGTGGCGACTGCCTCAGCTATCCGGTCCAGGCATCGACATTGGTGAGTTTTCTTTACTAATAACCTTTGACTATTTATCACCATCTTGGTCAATATCTTTATATTAGCCACCTTTATGCCATTTTCTGTTACCACCTTTACACATGGGGAAGAGAAAAATCTGACCACCCTATAGAAACATATATTTAAAAATATGGAGCTGCACAGCCTGGGTATCAATTTGCTTGCAGTATAAGCAGATTCACTTTGCTAATTTTCTGACTTGTGTACTGTAGCTCTCCACACACATTTAGTGTGACAACCTATACAGGGTGTTTCAGGCAGACTTTGATCTTCCTAATTGACTTCTATGGTCTGAGAACCTACTCCTACCCATTGCAGTAAGAACTTACTTTATGCAAACTTCCCTATTTCATCTGCTATGTTACGCCCTCGAATTTCCTGGAATTATCTTCCCCAGGACTGGGAGTTCAGTAACAAATCTGTACGGTCAACAGTTCCACAAGTCAAAATGGAAGTCTGAAATCTTTCTGGAAGGGAGATGAGAATGAGAAATAAATAAAGCTTATTAAGACACATGAATGTATTAAGACATGAATGTGTCTTAATTGATGACTATTGATTTACATTGATTGACCATTGGCCAAGACCATTGCCATTCACTTTTGACAATCTCACAGTTGCTCTAATTAACATGATTCCCAAACTGAAATGATGTTTTCCAGAAATAATCCAAAATATTTGTCAGGACTGTCTGCCTTGACCAAAATTTTGGCTTGATAACATGAGCACTTTCAGACTAAAACAAAGAATAGAAACAAATCCTGACTCCAGAGTTATTAATGTTCTCCCCCAGTTGCGAGCAAACAGGAACAAAATTATGATTCAGGAAGATGTATTTGTAAATAGTTCTTGGGCTTTCCCTCAGGACATTGTAATTACACAGCAGTGCAGGTCTTTTAAATTAACTGCAGTGCTTCTGCTGACATAACAAGACATGTTCCATGCTCACCTGAGGAACCACAGTGGCATTTTCCCAGTAATAATGAAACCAGTGTTAGAGGAGCTGACGTGTTCTCAAAAAACTGGTAGCTCATGACACCTTGCAACTTAGTTATGCAGTTCTTGTCTTTTTTTTTTTTTTTTTTTTTCCTTCTCACTTCATTTATAGTTTAGCAAAAATGCAGGACAAGAAGAAATCTTCATCAGGTTAACAGAGAAAATGATATCCCTGATCAGTGTTTATCTTTCTATTTAATTTTAAAATTATATTTAGTGTCTTGGCTCTCAAAAGCAGATGGACCGTAGGCTTGCTGTAAATCAGCCTTAACAGTGCTGTCTCTTTTAATGCTTAGGGTTGTAAAACGAAAGGTGTTACTGGAATCATGTGGAGTCCACAGTGCATCTTCTTTCATTCTTAATGCCCTTTTATTGTTACTTTTTTGCACAGTGTTGGTAATTTCAGTGTGACTTAATTTTACTTTCTCGGTAACTAAAAATTATGTCTTACGTTGTTTGCTAAGTATTTCTCTCAGGAAGTTCCTATTGCTGCTAGTGTTTTGCTGCCTGGATGCAGTCTACCTGCCATGGTTCACTTATGGTTCTACCTTTCTCCTGCTGTGCAGTTGTTCACAATGTCACGCCTAAGTAGCAAGCAGATGATATCCCAAATAAATCAGCAAATTGCTTCATATTTTATAATGTCAAAAAATGACAGCATGAATACAACACAGGACACACAAATGAGAATCTTTCTCCAAAGTGTTCTCTAAGTTTCTCATGGTTTTTGTAAATTCTAGTACATCTCTATAATTTTATTGTGTGTTTTTTGTAATATATTACCTTGTTTTTAGTTCTTATTTATACACCAGTAAAACACTGTCTATAGTGTGAAGGCAAGAAAAGGAAGAACCAAGCTGCATATGAATTGCATGAATAACTTAGGACAGAACAGTCTGAGAGCTGTACAAAGTTATCCACCTCCCTACTCTGCCAGGAGCTCATCGTTCCCTAGTCTGTTACAGTAAAAGAACCATATATAACAGCTTTGATCAGATGAGTAAAAGCTTTCTTTTTCCAGCAGAGAGGAGCTAATTTTTAGGCTGTGTTAACATTTTTCTTTTGCTTTCCTTCCTTGTGCCCTTTGGGTCGATTCTGAAGGTGATGGTAAAGATTCTAATTCACTATTTTAGGATTCCTCCAGTTGTGCTGTACTGTTTCTCCATAATGTCAACCAAGTCTCTGGTTTTGTAAGTAGGACTCTGTAGGGTGTTTTTAGGAAGGGTCCATATGTGCAGTATGACTACTGGAACATATCGGGGAATAAAATTAGAAGTAAGCTCAGCTTTGAAATAATCACCTTAGTACTGTGCCTGAACTAAAGACAAAGTTTCCTTTCCTCCACTTATCTTGCACGTGTTTCATCATTAGCCAAAGAGCATCTTGGCCATCTTTTTGCTGGGAGACATACCAAACAACAGATTAGATTTGTAACTAAGAAGCAGAAAATAAATAATTTTGGGGAAAAAAATCTCAACTTTAGGATGGCTTTAGGGGAAAGATATCAAGGTGTCTGGTAAACTAAAAAATAAAAATCCATTACCGGCATCATAGGAATTGAGGGAGGAAAAAAAAAACAAAACAAGTGTATGCTTAGGCACTGTGCAAATGGGGTTAAGCTGCTATGGCAGAGCTTTTTTCCCACTATAGCCATTGAACCATATCAAAGGAAAGAGCCTGTGGATTTTTTTTAGCGTCTGTAGCTTTCCTTCAGGAGAAATCAAAATATTACAGTATTTCTTAGTAACAGAAAACCTTATACTGACATCCCTTCTCTTTTTCTGAAGGTTTACCTGTTTTTACTTGCTCATGCATTGAGCCAATCTGCAGGGAGAATTAATATATTAGATATACCAAGCCAGCTCATTTTTCTTCTGTCACTTTTGCCATGATTAATGATAGTGAAAGTGTGTTTAACTCTGTTCCAAATGACACTTCTGGTATTGCTCAGTGCTTAGATTTTCCCTTTTTTCTTTTTTTCTTTTTTTTCTTTTTCCTTTTCTTTTTGTTTGAGTCTGCTGTCATTAACTAAAAATAAATTCCAGTTAAAATGCAGAGGCAGATAAAACTATTTCCTTGTTTCTTTTTTATTCTTGCTTTTTTTCCCTCTGGGATGACTACATTTATGCATTCGGGTATTTTGAGTGATTTCAGAAATTGAACCTTAAACAATTAAGCAGCATTTAAGCATTCTGTACTTTGTCCATATGAGATGAGATATTGATATCTTCTTTAGATATCAATTTCAAACTTATAATTGTTAATGTACTAAGAAGAGCTCGTGGCCCTGAGGTGACTGGACAATAAAACTCTGTCTCACATCAGATAAACCTACTTAAGGAGAATCAATACCATAATGTCTCACATGCTTTTGTAATAATATGCTGCCGTATATTGCTGGGAAAAAATAGCCAGGATGCCATTAAGTAGAGGAAATGCTTCTAACAAGGTTTCTTGTAAACTAGAAAGGAGACTGCAGAGAGGAAGAATGGAAATGGGTTATCGTGGAACTGCAAGGAAGGGATTTTAATGCTCAGAGTGCTCTTGGGTTGAATGTGAATTCCCCCCTTGGGAATTCTTTCTCTGGGTCTCCAGAACCTGTTGGACTCTATTTATATCCTTCATTCCTCTTAAGATGGTAACAAATAAGAATGACATAGTGATTATCGCTGATTATCCTTTTTCTCTCTCATCAATGTAAAAGGATTTTAAATTGCATTCCTACCATTAGGTGGAGGCAGCAGTTCCCAACAATTGCTTTTAGGAAGCAAGCATTTTTGATGTATATTCGGACAGTACTGAGAAACCTTGGAAGAAGTGCTCAGTAGGTATACACTTCCAGTGCTCCTTTAAGAACTATTTTCTGGATTGATAGATATTAGCTTTAGTGAATATTTACAGTGCACTGTGAGTGCCTCTTGGTTTTGAGTCACTGCAAAGCAAAACTAGCTATTATCAAAGCATGGTATTTCATAAGAAACCTGCCCATCAACTAACTAGAAAGAGAAAGCAAATGTCGTTAATGCAGGTTGGTAATACTCTGTGAAAACTGTTCAGCCACTGTGAAAACTGCTCATCCATCAACAGACGTAAAGAAAAAAATATCAAGTGTGCATTGTTAATATTACCCTTAAAGGGAAATGAAAGGTTTCAGCATTTCCTTTGAAGTAATTTTAAGGCAGTGGAACTAGCACATGCATAGTGGCTGTCTACAACATATTGAAAGAAAATAAAGAATGGAGCATCACCCCACACAAACAAAACAAACAAAATATGAATTGTTAATGTATATTAATTATATTAAATGAAATCCCAAGGAATATTGTTTTTAGGAACTGGAGAGTGACTGTCTTCATCAAATTTACTGAATATACAATGGACAAAATGGAATAATATATCGTGAGTGGGCTTTATCTGCCTTACCAGCTTGACTTCAAAAATTTCAAAGTTCTTTTTGAAAACTGCTGCGTCGCAGTGGAAATTATTTCTTGCTTCTCAGTGAAGACAGGTCAGAAATGTACCGTGTGAGGTTCAGTCATCCTCTCACCATATCCAGTGTTAGCAGGGTCATACACTGCCAGAAAGAGGAAAGAAGGGAAAGAAAGGCACTGTGGACTGGCAAACATGTAACTTGTGGGATTGATGCAAAACACAGCCATGTTTATTCTGTTAAGCATGAGCAGCAGTGTTATTTTTTTAGTGAGAAAATACAGGAAAATAAGGAATGATGGAAGATGGTATAAAAGATGAAGGGTAAAGATTTGTACTGCTTGGATTTTGCCCTTTATTTGTTTATGGTTTTGCTAAAAAAAAGTTAAATCCAATTTTCTTGTAGCATAAGGATGTGCCTTTGCCTTCAGTCATCCAGCAGAAACAAACAAACATGAATTTCCTATTTACATCATGCTCGAGACACGGTAGAGTACATAGCCAGGAGTTTCAATCAGGCAATTAAAACTATAATCTATGTTAAATGTTAGGTCAAGAAAATAAATTAGATGCATTTTATGTTGCAGAATCTCTTGGATACGGGTCACTGAGCCCATTTCTTAAAACCTAATACTTGTTGTAGCCCACTTTACATGATTTTAAAATGGTATCAAATGTGCTGCATAGAAAAAGACTCATGCCTTGATGATCTTCTGAATTTTAATATTTCTGTTGAATGTCACTTCTTGTAAGTAAATCCTGGGTATTTCAGTAGGAATTTTGAATGGGAAATCTCAGAGGCCAGATCTGGCATGGTATTCATAGAATCATCATAGAATGGCCTGGGTTGAAAAGGACCACAATGATCATCTCGTTCCAACCCTCTGCTGTGTGTAGGGTCACCAACCACCAGACCAGGTTCCCCAGAGTCACATCCAGCCTGGCCTTGAATACCTGCAGGGATGGGGCATCCGCAACCTCCTTGGGCAGCCTGTTCCACTGCATCACCACCCTCTAGGTGAAAAACTTCCTCCTAATATCCAACCTATACCTTCCTTGTCCCAGTTTAAAACCATTCCCTGTTGTCCTGTCAAGAAACTTACAAGTGGCAGAAGTGTACAGAGCAATTTTAGAATATATGTTTGCTTTCCGTCTGCTACAGTGTATGGTAGCTGATCCTGGTACACACTCTAAGCCCCCATGAGGACTTTAATGTAAGTAGATCTGTAGAAATCTCAGGGAACAATTGCATAGACTGATCTGTGTAGTTATTTGTGTTCAGGTAAAACACTCATTGCCAGTTCTGGGATGAGTGGTGCTATGTCTACATTGCCCTGAGACCACACCAACTAATGGCTGGGTGGGACATGTGGCTGAACAGTGCCTTGGCCCATAAAGTGGTTCTATTGATCCAGTAAAAGGATTATTTTGAGAGCGAATGTGTCCTTATTCTGCTTTGTGAGCATTTTACTCATCTGCGTAGTCCCTGAGGATTACCTACCTGAGGATACTTTTATGGTTGTCATCTGCGCTGTGGCTGAGTGCTTGCAGCCTTCCATGGTTTTATTTTCACAGCATCATATTTATCTTACTCTGTCTGTGGATGCCAAGACACAGAAGGAGTAAACAACTTTTTGAAGACCTCCTAGGAGGTTTATAGTGGGGAAGAGCAAAAAGCAAAGCCTAAAAATGCAAGATGAGTTCTACAATCACTGCCCCATTTTTCTTCTCCAATGAGGAGTACATGCACAGTGAGGGACAGAGCCTGCAGGGACCCAGCTAGGGATTATGGAGCAGGATGTATGAACCATAATAAATAACACATTCCTACTGTAAATATATTGGGGGATTAAGTAAAACTAGGCTTTCTCTGAAGCTGTATTCAGTCATAGGGTCTATTACCTTCAGCTCCAGTTTGTACTGCAGGCTTGTTTTGGTTGCCTTCTTAAGCACCAAATATTTAAATATGGAAAGAAGTTCATTTGCCCAGTAGATTGTCTAAGCTTTAAAATATAGAAGATACTTTAGTTTTTATGCTTTCATTTTTGTAGACCCAAACAACTGGAGAACAGATGGTTCAGCTGGTAACAGATAAAAGGCTCTATAGATTAAACTGTTGTTGGCCATTTCTATTTCATTCTCTGGCATTTTGCCCCAGTTTTGCATCACTGTATACCATATTAAATGAAACATTTTTGGAAGGTCTTAAGACTCCTCTAAGGATACTTTGCTTCATCTTCTTTGCAGAATAAACTATCTAAAAAGTGAGAACTGACCTGGAGAAGTAGAGATGTAGAGTGATGGGCCTTCTCTGAAATTCCCCATGAACTGAATATTTTAACTTTGGCTTCTTCTTCGTCTGTTAAAGTCATTTATCATAAAAAGTCAAGATAAGATCTTATTTGCTGAAAATACTTTTGTTTTAACCTGCCTCACCCAGCACATTGTGGATGCAGTTGCCTCCACTGGTTAACTTAAGTTACCAGTTTAAGATTTAAGGCAGTGAAAAAAAGAACAGGTTCTCTTCATCCTGTCATAACTCATGCTTGGTGTCAACTTTGCTAACATTTGATTGCATTCATTGTGCCTTTGGTACAATGCCTCTTGCTCCTTTTGAGACTCGTTTGGTTCACTGCAGCCAGTGTTCATGTGCAGAAGGTGTGAGGCTCTGGGATGAAGAAGTCACAGCTGTGAAGTGAGGGCTGTCCTGCATCATTGGCTGCCTCAAAGACCCTGCTCATGTCTGAGATTTGTCAAACATTTGTCTAATGCATTGACCCAAGCATTAGGTTTTTTTAGTGTAACCACTGTATTAATGCCAGAAACTTTGATGGAGTTGGCAGCAATAATCGATTACACCAAAGAAGCTGCTCTGTTAAGTTCTGTAGAGACCAAGTTTAAAAATACCTTCCACTGCCACTGGTTATCTGCAAATAAGTGCTCAGCTGATCACTGGCTCAACATGGCCAATGGTTGGTTGGCAGTCAGGAAGGGCTGAGCTTCTGAAACCAGGCAGCTTCTCCTCTGTTGTCCATTCTGTTGATTTCCTCTCTTTTCCATACATTGTGTTTGTTGTTGTTGTTGTTTTTAATAATCAGCATGATCTCCGTGGGGACAATGTTCACAAATTCTGAATACTTACAGTTTCTTACATTAACTGAGTGTTTATCTCAGCTATTAAATATTCTTGAGAGTTCTTTCATTAGAAAACCTTGAGGTACTCATTAAAATTAATGTGTGGTTTATTTGTTTATCTGCCAGAAAAGGAAAGCAAATACCAGTAGTTCAGATCTCCCTGCTAACATGCAAAGGTGGAAACTCTGCTGCAGTTGTACGTGTTTATGAGCACACTTACATGGGTACATCTATATGGGTACAGTGCTGACTAACTGGCTCACGTGAAGGAAAAAAAGTAATTAAGGTAACCCTTCCATTTTCAAAATGGGTTTCAAAAAGACCTTGAGTTAGAATGAGTTAGAAGAAATGAGGGCATTTAGGACTGTGATGTTTAGTGAGGAAGAAAGTTAGATGCGTGGATGGGAGGGAAAAAAAAGACAGTACAAGGGCTGAAGCAGTAAAGTGACATTTCAGTGGCTCAGCTGTGCTGGTCCTCAGTCAGGTGAGGCAGATAGTTATTTGTGACATCTGCATTTCAGAACATTACTGGGTAAAATATCACAGTCAAGGATATTCATAAAGAAAATAATAATTATCTGCTGTTGGCAATGAATGTTTAAGGCAAAGTGGTATCCCTCTTTCCTGCTAAGTTTTTCTAACACGCAAATAAGATGTATATTGCAGATTGCAGATACTGAAGATTGCAGTTGCTTAAAGTACAAAATAGAGGTGTGAATAGTATCCTAAAGAATCAGAGAAGAAAAAAGATATTCAGAATCAGTTTACAGCTGTTTCCATTGCACTGGACTGTTTTGTATCAAGGGTGCAGTTTGAAGGAGTAACACAGTCATTATTGGCACTGATAATGCTGACAACAAGGCTGATTCCAGAATGGTAGTGGAAAATAAAGGGAGTGTGACAGTCCTTTGAATAATTGGGTTGAGAAATACAAAAAAGCAACCATCAATTTCAATAAATCCAGATAACAGGAAGTGAGACCGGGGATTTCTATTGGATTGAATACAGAAGAAAGTGTATTTCTTTTTAAGAAAGTTTAAGAAGTTAATTAGTGTTTTGAAAATGTAGTAAAATATTTAAAAACAGGAGCGATAGAAAATTAGTATATAAAAACCCTAACTCCGTGGAATGATCTTACAATATGTAGATAGAGCTCCCTATTAAACAGAGAAAATATGCACCTACTTTGGATTCTTGTTTTAGGTTAATATGTTTAAAATAATGTGTGAACTTACATAGCATGGCAAAGTTGTAGCAAAAATTTAAGATGGACAAGGTCCACAAATGCTCCAGTGCCTTTGCTACAGTTACACATTTGTATAGAACAACAATGAGATTTCATGGCTGGGAAATCATCTGTGGGTTTTAAATTTGTAGGGTGAATCCCATTAGTTTCCATTAAGACTAAAAGAAACGGGGCTAGGATGGAACAACTAGACAGTTCTGAAGGCATTACAACTTCAATTCCAAGACAATTCATTTGCATAATCAGTGCTCCTAAACAGTGGGGCATCTAGTTGTGATAAATAAAACTTTATCCTCATTTTAAATACTACTTTTGAGATTACTAAAGTGGAATTTATTACAGTTAAGGTCATTATCATCAGCATCGGTGCTTCTGTTAACCAGATGCAGACCACATCCTATGCACAATATAATCTCTCCTGATTGATAGAACAGGTGGCAGACCTGAAGCCCTGGGTTTTTGTTTAAGAATGTCTTATGATTATAACTTCAGCTCCAGTACACTGATGTAGTTCTACTGAGTACAGTGTTCAGCCCAGGATCTGGACCAGCAAGCGTATTTTGATGTAGTGTCTATCCAAGGACAAAGGGGTGGGTTCCTTCCTTCAACTCAGACCCTTAATTTTTGGAAATCAGGAGTCATTGCTGACCTTATCAGTGCATTTATTCATAATTAAAATTGAGATCTAACTATAAAGGAATTAAAGCAATTATAAAAGCAGTAATAAATACGTTTCCTCTGCTGATTATAGTCTTGGTCTGAAATACTGTTTGAGATCCCTGCGAGTCTATGCTCATGAATTGTAGAAAAGCAAAGAGACTGATTGCATGGGTGAGCTGAATAGCAAATAGAAATATTTAGCTTACTGAAGATCTTGAAGCAGCAGAGCTGAGACATTAGTGGTTATTCCCTTGCTCTTGCTAGGCAGCACCTGAAAGAACAGGGATGAGGAAGGAGAACTGCTATTAAAGGAATTTATTATATTTTTTTGTCTTCTGTGTTCTAGTCCCTTATTTCATCTTCTGTCCTTCCTTTCCTTCCCTTCTCTGCTGCAGTAAATATTGATTTGTGGGCAGGGACAGCAAACGCATTGCCTGTGCACATTCTGATCTCATCAGAGAGGGAGGTGAGCAGGGACAAGTGATCCTTAATGACATTGTTCTGAGCCCTGAAATTATTCTGATATTTGAAAAATAACAATGCATCAGCATAATGCTGAAAACCAAACATAGTTATCCTTGGGAACTGGTGTTATCATCCTGCCAAAGGGTGACAATCTCAGAGCTCTAAGTATTTTTAAAGAAAGGCAGTGGCAGATAAGCAGTTCTAAATTACGCAAAAAGGGTGATGGCCACAATCCTTACCTGTCACAAGGATCAGGGCTTACCAAATACTCCCAAAGGAGGGATCTCCAGGTAGAAACCCACCCTCATGGCAACCAGCCCATCAGTGAGGTTTAGGGAGGGGTAGAACCTGGTTTTCCTCCTACTCCAGTCACACAGGTGAATTGCTTTCACCTGTGCTCCTGGGGCTGGCTGTGTCCCTTTGCCAGGTGCTCAATCATTGTTTCAGGCCATGACTGAAATTCCCATACTAGGCAATTCCCACACTGTATTATGTGAACCAGCCAATACTAGTAAGAGCTTTTTTATTTTTTCTAACAGAAATGTAGGTAATAAAGTTATGTATTAATTAAGAAAAAAAAAATAATTGGCAGTGTAAATCTGGCTGACATGTATGATTCTGTAGTTCCCTCCTACCTATGGGAGCACTCCAAGGTATTATTTTTAAAAGGTCAGTGGCCTGACACCAGCTCTTGGTGGAAATGACATTGTTATTTTAAGGTTTGTTGTCTGGTCGTTGTATTGTTTCACACAGAGCTGCCCTCTCTGGGTTTTATTCCATTAAAGTAAATGGCAAACAGAGTGTTGCCAGAGTGAGCTGCAGAGTGCCCATGTACTGGATGCTGCTGAGGGAATTGCTCATCTGTCATCAGTCAGAGAATGATCCAGATCAGACCTTGACACTTCAGAATTATGACAGCATATGCTGGATAAATGGAAAATTCTTGCTTACAGCAGAGACATATTTCATCTACTTAAATGCCATACCAGCGTCTTTAGTGTTCACTGGTTCACAGAAGGTCGGGTTCTCAGCTATTTCTTGTATGACCTCACAAAGTGCAAGATTGAAGTCAGTCTCACTGCTCAGATGCTCAACATGATTCAAACATCCATATACAAGTAACAGTGGTCTCAAAACCTTCATGATGAAGTACATCATCTGCTAAGCGTTCACTTCATTATGAACCTGTCTGTATTCCTTGGAAATCTTGTATGTTTATCAGTTTTCTTCACCAGTAATGGCAAACAGAGGAAGCTTTCTTGAGAACCAGGCAACTCAGCTTCCAAAATTTGCACATCAGATTATACTGTTAAACCTGAGCATATAGTGGAATAGTACCAAGGAGAATATTTTTGCTACAATTGGCATTTTAGAGAAACATTTGCAAGAGCATGCAGACCACCACTCAGTTTGTTAGAAAAGAAAGATGTGATTTAACAAGTGCAGTTCTATCTTAAGCAAGCTGACTGTTACACGTGGGAGATGCCCAAATGCTTTGCTTATCAGTTCCCAGCTGCCATCAGGGCATTTACACTTCCTTGGTTTTAATTTCCCAAGAAAACATACACCTATCTTCTTACGTGTCTCTTTGCTATGAACTTGTAGGTTGTTACCTTTTCTTAAGTCAAACTGAATCTTGGATATGGGTATCACTCTTTGTGTGAACCATCTCAAACATTTAGTATTCATCCAGAAAATTAGGAACCAACCAGGAGTGTCCTCGCTTTCTAGATCAAGAGCTCCAATGCTCTAAAAGAATAGCCACAGTACTGGTGATTTGAAAGCCAGGTGCTGTTGTAGCAGGCAGTAGAATCTGTACTCCAATAACCTTGAGAAATTATTGAAGAAGATAAAGCAACCATTAAGGAAAAAAATCATTAGGTCATGCTTTTGTTTCAGTTGCATCAATGGATGCTATGAAATTTTGACTGGATGCTTGAAGCTGGAGGTGTGATGTGCTGTTCCATTAGGAGTTCATTTTTGAGTGCATTCATGTGCTCACGGTATGCTCTGAGCATGGCAGGTGGCTGCCTGTGTTCTGCTTGTGTTTGGTTGTGTATGTGTCAGTAGGGATGCAAATTGCCCTGCCAACAGAAGACAAAATGCTTGCAAATGTTTTTTGTTTTTGTTTTTTTTTTTTTTTATTGCAGTAGGCAGCACACACAGTGAACCATTTACTTCTGGAGTAGATTGTATGATACCTTTACCCTTACTGAATTGGTTGTGATGAATCCTGAGTTATAACATAAATATAGCAGCGAAGGCATGGAGGAGATTCGGGTGTGAAATGCATTTGCAGGAACTCAGTTTGCTCCCAAAAGTTTCTTTGAGAGAAGAAGCTCACTGTAGTTTATTTCCTACCTCAGTGGTTTGCAATGCAGTAAGGGACTCATCCTGCCAAACCACAAGGCGTAAACATTTTCCTCCTTGTGAAGTCTCTCCAGAGAGCACCACACCATCCACGCCATCTTAGCATCTGCCTGAAATATACACGCAACTAATTCTTGGAAAGGTCACTTCTGCTCAAATGTTAATTAGATGTTGATGTTGTTGAAGTATAAATAGGCTAAAAAATTCACCTAGAAAATAATCCGTCTCTTGATATCGGTGTAAGTAACTGTATTTTCTTTATGGGTTATCCATCCATCCATCTGAATATTATATGCATTCCAAAGCTTAATGAGGACAAGGAATATTTTTGTTATTATCTTTAGCTCATCTTTACTTCCTTCTTCTCAACTTCCTGCTCACAAAGAAAGACGGCTCATAAATTCAGGAAGAACATAAATGCTCATTGCTAATCACAAATTTAACTTCTTGTAATTGTCAACTTAAACTCTGCTTAATAAACTAAAAATGTTAATAATCTAGAAAAGGGAAATTAAAACAATTAAATATTTTTAGCTAGATAGCTAAAGAGCAGAGGGCTTCTGCATGGAAACGTATGCAGAGTAAGGATTGCAAAAAAACCCAGAAGGTGAAGAAAGCTTAGTTGTTCTTTCAACTTTACTCCTCAATCCTTCCCTAATTCTCTGTATAACAGACTGTGGATTTTTCTTGAAATTAATTGTTTTAATTATGGCAAATAGCTTGAATAGCTTCTATGTGAGAAAAGAATTAAAACTCTGGATGGTTTAGTGTGGAGAGGGGACATAAAGAGGTCACACGATGGAGCTATACAAATAATGAACTGCTTATACAGAAAGTAAATCTGGTTCTTTCACTTATCATTTCTTATAATACAAGAACCAGGGGACTTAAAATGAAACAGAAAGGCAGCAAAATTTAAACCATTAAAGAAAATAAGTATTTACACAAATGCATAATTAACCTGTGGAATTAATTCTCTCAAGAGTTCAGTGGAGCTTAGTGGGGTTCAGAAAAGGATTAGACATTTATATGGATAATGGAAATGCTTGTAGTGGCATTGGGTGGAGCGAGAAGTATAAAGGGAACGTGGGACTGCAGTTCCTGCTGAGGACAGTGACAGTGAGATGAAACATATTAAGACTCAGGTAAACTGCACCAGCAAATCATGGGCTGACATGGGGAGGAGGAAAATGCCTGAGGTAGGGAGTAACCCTTCAATAATTTTTCATTTCCTTTGGGTAAATATGGCCATTTCATTTCCTTCTGAAAGATTACACTGTGATGAGGTGATGTGAAAATTACATACGTTTGAGCACTCATTTTACCCCAACTGAGCCAAAGAATAGAGGTTTTAACATTGGGGGAAAACAAATTCCAAACAAATTGTCTGTTGTAATCATATACAGTTGTTATCACAGCATTCCTGCAGAAATGTGTAATAAATAAATATAATTCATCTTTGGGAACCAGATTAATTTCCACAATCAGATGAGTTGTGGTGTATTGGGAGCTGTGTGGTGGCTGTGTTACTGGTATTGACTTCCTGTGCATGCTGTTCTGCCCATCCTGTATTTTAGCTATTGAATTTTTTTGAGGCTTTAATGTTTTAAATCCCTTAATAACATAATTTCTGCAGACATAAGTTGTCCACAGTTCATTGGGTTCCTAAAATAATCCATGTTAGCTTTTCTTGTCAGGGATCTCTGCCAACATTCTGAAGACCAAGGCAATTTGATGACCTACATGACATTATCATTAAGCTCGTTTCCCCCTTTGCTGCTAATAATGTTACCCAAACTAGTTTCTCAAAAGCTCTGTATCTAGTGCACGTGGGGACTTGTTCTCTCTAAACACAGATGTTACAGAAGAAGATACGAAATGCAGCAGACATATGGTAGGTTGGATGTGGATTTCTATTTCTATTTATTTCATTAACCTTTTCAGGATCCCTGCCAAAAGCAGCTCAAGGTGCTTTGACCCCTACATTGATGGTCTTCCAGAACCCATTTCTGTGAGTAGGCTTTCTAGCTGACCATCACCATTTTATATCAAAACATGAATTCCACCTCAGCACCGCAAGGTGTTGCAAAAGGCTTTTCATTCATGCTCAATTGATTTTGAAGCAAACTTAAATGTTTCCCAGACCATTTATTTATGACCTGTTTCACTCTGGCTGATACTAACAAGCTCTAAAAACATGATGGATATGATCTAAAGTAGTTCACTAGCTTCTTTTCCCCATAGCTGTACCTCTAAACTGCAGTTTGTGTTACTTTCCCATTAAAACAAAGTCTGGATGCTATCGCCATTTGTAAAGCAAATATTTTAACTTAGAGTAACAAATTACCTCTGCATCAGAAACTGAAAATCTGACTCACAGCTTTAAACTACTGCTGACTTTAAAGATTGTTTTACTTTAACCAGCATCAGTATTTACAGTTCAAATTGCTTGGGTGGTTAGAAATGAGATTCACTAAGTACTTCGGCCTAGAAGCTTTCCCTGGGCTTGGAATGGGATGGTTATAGACAAGAAAACATAGTAATTGAAAACTCCTTCCAGACCTTCAGTACTGCAGCCCATACCACTCAGCAGCTGCTGTGAGGGCACTTTCTGTCTCAGAACTCGTGGCTATGCTCACTTTACAAGCTGCCTTCTTCCTCTCCCATGCAGGGACATTCAAGCCTCCACCTGTGCATCTGCTGGCTTTGTAGTCCACATTGCAGACACACTTCAATGTCTGCAAGAGGTGCCTTTAAACTCCGCATTATACTCACTTCCAGCTACCAAGAACGCATCAGTAGCACCTTATAAGTTATATTTATACACAGACTGACATTGTCTAAGGGAACACACATAGCTGAGAATGCCTTTACAGCAATGTCTGCCTTCACATGTCTTTTATTTATTCTTTTTCTGAGTGCTGCTTTTGTAATTTTCTTGAAGCTGCATTATGAAAGTATTTTGATCCAAATGAGTCACTGTCCCCCTAGATAGGATGCAAGAAATGTTAAATATTCTTACATAGTTTGCAGATCTAAAAGTAAAATTAATTCTTCTCCTTTAACGCTGTCCCTTCCATTATATTGTGATGACTCATCTGGTGAAGCATTTTGGTGCCAGTTTCTCTCCTTCTCAAAGCTAACAGGTGTTTCTTGGATTTGCCTCATCTGCTACGAATCACTGTTGAGTCCAACTGGAGATTTTCCCTTCAGCAGTCAGGCAGTGCCCTGCGCATTGGTATTCTGCACCTGCTGCTGCCATGCCCAGTCCATCCCCAGTATCACAGTTGAGCCTGGCTGGACATCTCTTGACAGCTGGTTCATCAGATCCACATCATTGTTTGTGCAGGGTGGATTTATTGTACAGAGAGCCCGGGGCACCTGTATCTCATTATGTAAATGCAGCCACTCTGTCCTAAGATGTTGTTTACTGTTAGAATGTGATTACAAGCAGGTACTGGTCCTGAATTGTTTCTTTTTCTGAGGAGATCAGCATTTGAGAATAGTAGCATCAACAATTATCCTTAGGCAAAATTTTTTTCTTTTTTACAGTGCAGTGAAAGCTTATTTTAATAACTTTCTGTTGCCCAAATTCTCATCTTCTTAAACTTAAATGTTCTGCCAGAATGAGATGAATGAGTCGACTGTTCAAAATACACAACACGCACAAGTTCTCATCAGTCTTTACTTTGGCAGACAGTGTTTACATGCATCTAAATTCATATGGAGCAAAACTGTCCCCATTTTGTTGGAAATGCCAAACGACATTTGACGAACGTTAATTTGTTTTGATCTAATTGCAGCGCAGTATTTTATTTCCAAGTTGCTCAGACCTAATTAAAATGATTTTTTTATTTATTAAAATCTAGTGGAAAACTTCAGGCTCCCTTTACTTGTGATCTGATAACCAAGAACCCAGTTTAATCAGCTCCGTTTGAATCTGAGTCTATTGGAGCAATAATTGCCATAATGCACATTAAAAAATATGATTTTAACTAAAATGTGAGTTCACATTTTGAGCCGAGCAATGGGGAGACCAAACTTGATAGTCTGATATGTTGGTTGTCAGTTCCATGCTCATAGAGAACTGGCATGAATTAGACTTGAAAACCATTGCTGTACTCCCCAAATTTTGTCAAGCAGTGGAAAAAAATGAAACAAGGTAAAGAAGTAGTTTAGTGCATGTGTCTGCTACCAGCTCCATGATCATAATTACTATATCATTTTCAGCTGTTCGGGATATTCCGATTTTTCATTTGTTCATACGCTGCTGATTCTACAGCCCATTTTCACTGTGGTGCTGCGAGTGAAGCAGAGGGATTAGACTTACAAGCCTGCTGCTGCTGTGTGGCCATCACGGTGACCAGTGAAGGTGCTTTGCAAGTTTATTACCAAAATAAAACCACTTGCAAGGTTAATTACAAACAGAAATATTTCACTGTGGGCTTAGCACTCTGAAAATGTGCTGATTCAGGCAAGAACACGTACAGACTTACTACTGAGGCTGACTAAATATACCTTAATTATTATATAATTTAATTCAGTATAAATAAGGCCTTCTTGGTATAATGGCTCTCTGCCATTTGTGATTAATTTTTCATTAGGCATCAGGCCATGAAAGCACTTAAGCAGGTGCTCAATTTTAACCACTTTAGTCAATTACACTTAGAATTAGGCATATGTTCCAATGCTTTGCTTGACTGAACCGCTATTCCCCAAACCCTAGCTGACCTACATGTACGTTGTTTATATCAGCAAACATTCTTTTGTGCTTGTTATCACTAGGGATTAAAAATAAGAAATTATTTCACCCCCAAATTAAGTGCCATCTAAAGAAGGAGATCATGTCTTTATTAGAGCATACAATATAGGTGGAAGGACAGATTTCCTAAAACCTTGCTTCTCTTCCATACTCAGGCTATCCAGGTGGTAGCCACCTTAAGTTACACATTAACAGTCTCCAGAGTAATTCCCATATGACCTATACATCTGCTGACAGAAGGTGAAGTTTTCTAAACCTTTTTTCTCTGTAGTAATACATTAGCAATACAGTAGTTTTACCACACTGCTTACAAGCTACAAAATATAAATACTATTAAAGTTTATCTATTTAAAACTGTGTTATTTGTCCAGACTGCAATTTTCTTTAGTTTTGTTCATGATAACATCAAACGAAAGAGCACAGAAAATTTAGGGTTCTTTTTAGACTTAAGGTTTGTTTTTGTTTTCTTTGGAAGAAATCATAGCTCTATATTGTTAGCCAGCCATTGACCAGCCCTCAAAACAACAGCTCTCAGAAGCTCTCTAGAGCTTTCAGTGGGGATGTACAACAAAATCTAATACATGCACTTCACTATTTCTGTAAGATATTTGCTTTTCTAGTAGGTGTTATATTATCTTTATTTGGTATTGCTGTCCTATAAAAACCATTTTCCCCAACACGGAGAAATTACACTAAAAAACACTTCACAGGAATGCAAAGGGGAGATAAAGGGAGAGAAGAAGGCAGAGGATGGTGTTGAATCTCTGGAGTCAGCACAGTCCTTTCCAGTTATTGAGGGAAAAGCCTTAGAACCCCCTGTTTGCAGAGGAGGGGGATGCTTAGTCTGGGAGGCTGTTAAAAGAACTTGGATGGCATTTAGTTAACTCTAAGCCTTTAGCTCAGGAAGTTCAAATGCAATCAGCACAACAGCAGTGGGAGCATCGTTCAGCAAAGCCCCTTAAAGATCTGGTGGACAATTGGTATATGACCATTAAGAACTGTGCACTTCAAGGAGATCTTATCTTTCAACCATTGGAGTGGGGAGGGCCACTTGTATGCCCCGTGGTATGGCATCCTCAGGGGCTGCCCACTTGGGAGTCTTTCTGAGTACAGGATGCAGTTTCAGGCACTACACTGTAAAGATGTCAAACTATTTAATAGAGAACATCCAAAGAATAGCTACGAAGATAGCAAAGGCTCTGGAGGACAAGATATGTAAGGATCAACTGAGGTCCCTTGATTGCTTGGGCCCAGAGCAAAGGAGGCTGAGGGAAGACCTCAAGGCAGCCTGCAGCTCCTCACAGAAAGCAAAAATGCATGGAGTTCTGTTATCTGTTAGGACCGTAGGGAATAGCATCAAGCTGCATCGGGGGATGGTTGGGTGGGTGCTAGGAAAAGATTCTGCCTCAGAGGGCAGCGGGTGCTGCCCAGAGTTGACCAAGCTCAAGGAGTGTTTGCACACCACTCTCAAACACAGAGTTTGGATAGTTTTATGTAGTTGTGTTAAAGCTTGTCCTTCATTTGTACTTCCTCACCTTACCATCCTCCTCTGCACCAGTTGCTGCAAACAAGGGAATGGTGCCTTTCAGGAGACAGTCACTAAGTATAGCAAAGCCATTTCAGAAAGGAGTGATGTTCAGAAGAAGAACGTAATTGATTTCTAATTGTGTTGTATGGATGGAAAGTGAAATAAAAGACATGGATCAAGTTACAAATGGACAATTTGTCTCTGAAATGATTTCACTGTGGTAAGAGGCACAGAAAGAACTAGATGATTCAGGATACATTTCCTGCAGCTTTAATGTTTTCAGATAATAATCTTCGTGGTAGAAGAAGATGGCTATGTGAAGAGAAGCTTTTGAAAATAGGGCTTGACCAATTTTATTTGCAAGTAGCCACATCTCTGGAGGATTTCAGATGAATCTGAAAGGGTTTCTGCTTTTCATTTTACTGAAGAAAGCAAAGGGATTTATCTAGCATGTATTTGTAGGGTACCTGCACTAAGGAGTCCACATCTTACACTGAGGATTTTGCAGTCAGAAATGAAAGTTCAAAATGCTTCTTGCTCAGCAAGGAAAACCTTTCGCACTGATAGCGATTGTAAATACTGGACAAATATCAGTCATAGTCTGCAGCGATTTACTGGGGGTTATATCTATTATAGACAGGACTGTGTAGTTTTAGTAAGCTATTGTTGCATTTGCACACCATCACAATGGAAAAGGTAAGGTGGTGATGCAAGGGGAGGAAAAACAAGGTAGGATATTGGAGAAGATGGTGGCTAGAGAGTGGCAAGATAAGCAGACACTTTGGTCTGTATTAAGTGTTAGATTACGATTTGTTGTTGTGTGTCCTTAAACTGTAGGGAAAGCATTAGGTTTTACTTTAGGCAAGTTTGGGGTTATATTTGTATGACAACAGATCACTTATTCACATAGTGTAGAAGTCCATACATGGAGATTTTATAAGCACTGTTGCCTGAATGGATCACAGCAGGTAACAACAACTTTAGCAAATGAGCAGTATTTTTGTTACTTTGTTATGAGAATAGAGGCTTGAGAATTATCTTCAAAACTGGTATTGAAAATGAGAACTGCTATTTTCTACATTTAACACAGTCTAAATTATATACAGATATCTGGGTAGCAACAAAATTCTACTGGGTTACAGCTTGCCTTCAAGAGAGTTTCATGAATTCTTTTCCTAATAAAATCCTGAAATCATTAGTAAGAATAAGCACACAGTTCCCACTTCTAGTCAATATAAGGAAGAATTTTGCAGTGGCTCCTGCAGACCATGGCTCTCTGTTCCTACTAAGGACATCGATCCTTTGAAATACCAGTCTCAGCAGCTGTCTCTTTGTCTTCCTTTTTCATCTCAAAACAAAGTAATGTGTTCCTCAACTTTGACCGGTGAGACTGGCAGTATTACAGTAGGGCTAATCTTAACTGTCCAAGAACCATTAATACTAACAAAAATATGCTCTAAATGAGACATTTATATGGATCAATATACATTAAAATGTATGGTGTGCCAAGGCAAGCCAAGCAGAACTTGTTCTTTCATCATCATTAAAAATAAAAGATTAAAAATTTCTCTTCCTAATGCAGAAAAGTGTAGTGAAGAAAATGGAACTCGAGATTGTAACAGCATTTAAATCATATTAACTATAGAAAATAAGATTTTAAAAGTAAAAAAAGGGGCTAATGTGTTTAAAAAAATAAATAAATAAGAAAGGCAAGCAAACAAAAGATTTTGTGGTCTGTATTGTCTATATAGAAAATAGCTTTTAGGGAGAGATCAGGAGTTCATAGCTTGGGAAGAACTCTGTTCCTAACAACAGGCATACTGAGCTGTGTTTGCATACCCACATGGCAGCATTTCTCTTTTCTCTGTGCATCCATGATGCGCTCACTGGCACACCATTAGCCAGATCTAAATGTCAAGGAAAGTTTCAAGCTTAAATAGGGAAGCTATATTTTGAAGGGAAGCAAAACATAAGCAGAGGGGGAGGATGAGAGCTTCCCTGATGCCTTGTCTGATTAGCTGCCAGGTAGTCTCAGTGGAATGAAGCGCTTGAGGTGCCTGCAGCTCAGCCAACCACAAGGACTTTTATACTGAGATTCAAGGCCCTTTGTATAAAGAGAGAGTTGCTATTTGCACTCTTTTGTCTATCACATTTTGGGATGTTTTGTGTTTGGTTTTGTGTGTGTGTGTCTCAGATACAACATTCCCCCCCCCCCCCCATGTCCATTTCTAGGCTTGCAGACTTCTAACAGTATTCAGGAATTTCAGGGTAAGCATTAAGAATACAGTGTCAAAAGAGCATAATCTACTTTATAGCCATGAGATAAGACTGCTTTCTAACTAGTTTATTTTCTGTAGAGATCTAAACTAAAGAGAGCAGAGTGCAAGAGTAGTAGTGGCAAATCCTCAGCAGCTCTGATGATAACTCCCTCAGAAGTTGTAATCCCACTGATGCAAGGCACCTGCAGAAGGGGGAGCAGGAACAGTTGGGATCAGCCTGGGGCATTCAGGAAGAGGATGTGAAAAGAATTTGAGCAACCAGTGCCATGATTACTGAAGCAATTGTCCTAGTACTAATTTCCTTCTCAGTCCACAAGAGAAATCTAGCTGTGGCTGTCTCAGGGCAGTCCCACTTCTTTTCTCTCCAAGTCCTCCTTGCAACATTTCATTTAAGGTTAAAGATAGGTTGTGTGGATGTGACTACCATACCATCAACTCCTTTATGAAGAAAACCCCAGATCTCAACACTTTTTCCTTTGCTTTCTGTGTTACTTGCAACCGACCATATGATTATACAGTGCTGTACAATGCAGTGCATTCTTCTTATTTTGATTATTCTGTCTATCATTTTGATGGAAATAGGAGATTGCATGATGAGCACAAACACTGGAGTATTTCACAGAGCCTGGTAATAAGGCTTATACTGTCATAACAGCAGCTCCTATGCACCACTTCAGTTTCAGATCATCCCTCCTCCTTTGCTGTATTCTCTCCACTGATGCCTGTGCCCTTGTTAGGAGCCTCCCCGAGCACTCTGAGCATCATTTCCCTTCCAGGAATTTCTAGGAACTTCTCATCAGCTCAGCTGGGCTGTTCAGTTTCCCAAGCCAGTAGAATGATTGCTTCTCCTGCTGGTAATATCCCCAGGAGTGGGCAAAGGTCAGGGAATGTAAACCTTATTAAATACAGTAGAAACTACTCCACTTGCTTAGAAATCCAAAGAGATTCAGACTGCTACGAGCATCTTTAAAGAGATGCAGAAGATGAACTTTGAGTAATTAAGACATGAATAGCCTGACATCTTTTTACTTAGATTTAAGAAAGGGAAATATTAGGTGAGTGCTTGCTGGGAATTGGAGCAAAAGGCACCATGGAGGGGAACACAGTTCCTCTTGGAAGCATAGTTCTGAGAAAAGCAGGTGGGTAAGGTGATCTCTGGGTGTGAAAATTAAACCTAGGTGATCTGCATGGAGCTTCAGAAAGATGTCTTGACTTTGATTTTTTCCTATTTGATTTCTGTAGCCAAATCTGCTGATCTCTGCTTTGCAGAGAATATGCAGGCTAGCAAAAAGACAACACTTTGCAATGCACTGTGTGCATTTACTTAGGGAAGGACATTGTTCTTTCAGCATACAAGCAGCTCTCCTGACTCAATGCACAAGAAATACATTTTATTTTTCCCCTCAGACAATCTGAGAGTGAGGTGGACAGAATAAAAACTAGAGAGCTACCACTGCTTTTAAATCAGTATGCTAACTATGTCAAATAGCCTGTGCATACTAAGCTATGATTCACATTTTATTCATTTTCTACAATATGTTGACATGCAGACATGAGTTAGGATGCCGATTTCCTTAGGCTCCACCACTTCAAATAGTGGGGTGAGAAGCAATTTTCATACAAGATCAAATCTCAGAGTGGTAAGCTATCATTTGATGCCAGGAATTTGTATTAAAGAAGGTTCCTTGTTTATTGTTTTTCCATAGAGATTGTTTTGCATGAATCGCCGCATCAGAAGATAGTGGTGTGGGAATGGAAGAAATTAATAACCACTCATAGCTGTATTGGCAAACTATGATTATATATCTGTGGGGAAGTTTTCAATTTCAGCATTTAACAGTTGAGGTGAAGCAAGAATTTTTAAGCACCAACACAAGACAATTATTCCAAAACACATTCAGAATTTTTGAAAGAGGATATTAGGAAGACCCTCAGGTAGCAGATGTTTTAACACAAGTCCCTTATGGAGGCTCAAGGGCAGAAAGGAGTTGGTAGTTTATCATATATTTTGCATAGAAACCATTACACTTTCAGCATACAATTGAGGAAGTGCAACATAAGAGAAGGCAATGAAAATACAGCAGTTATATAACAATACTGTGTTTTTTTGAGTTAAAACATATATGTCATCCTAAGCCCTACAATGGAAAAGCAGAACACACATTACCAAACACAAGTAGAAGAAATGTTAAACTGATGAAGAGACTGTGTTAAATGTCAAAAAAGGAGCTCATGACACTGTACATAGAAGAAGAGAAAAGCTATTACTGGTCCAAAAATTAAAAAATGTTACCACTGACTCTACAGACTTTCTACCAGATAATAAAAATAAATTAGCACTGTTCAGGCATAAATTTCACTGTAGTTGCATCGCTGTTTGCTGTGACTGACAAGTTATTGCTCCTTTAAGCAAGCAACAGTGCAGCCACTCACTTATAAGAGCATTTCGCGTTTTTTCATGTCAGTTCTTTCACTTACTATCCATCCTAATGCTTGACCCAGTTAATATAGCATTCAGCAGAGTAATTCAATGGAAAGCACAACAATGACAGCAGAGGAGCAAGATCCCAAGGCACAGCAAGTGAGTACTTGCTCAAACACTATAGCAGTGGGCACTTAAAAAAAAAAAATAAGAAGAAAAAAAAAGTGCTTACCTTTGCAAGGCCTCAGGTATTCAAGGACCTCCACAAGATACCTTTACCTCCACTGCCAGCCCTTAAATGAGGTCTGGGAAGGGGTGCAACCTGGCTTCAACCCTTCTGATCACTCAGGTACACTGCATGCACCTGAGCTCCCCTGGGTTGGCCCTGCCCTCCCACCAGGTGCTCAATCACTGCTTCAATCCCTGCCTGAACATTTCCACTACAAGCTTCAAATAATTAACTGTTTCAGCATTAAGATGATCTCTAAAAACCAACAAGTTATGTTTCAGTGTTAATCACACAGTAACTAGACCTTTTTAATTTGCTTTTATGTTATTGGAGATCGAAGACGAGTAGAGTGCCCAGCAGCACAGTGTTACTAAGTTTTCGTTTGGCCCAATCTAATTATTATCTACAATTCACAGTAGAGCCTAAATACATAACAAATTATGTGCTTGTACTGGGGCTATAATTAAAAAACAATCCCAATGCAAACATTATTATTTACAGTTTAAAATAAAAGCTTGCATTCAATAACATCATTCTGCTGTTTTCCTAGACTATAATTTTTCCTGAAAGATTCCTGTGCTCTGTAATTTCACAGTGCTTACCTTCCCTATTTTTTTCTTTTTTAATAGATTGCTGTTACTAAGTTTGTTCTGATTTTTTAGGGTAAATGAAAAATACCTTTGAATCCTGTGTTAAGAGGAATTTTTCTGAGAGCTGAATGTCTTCCCCAATACAAGGACTAGTTCTAAGTATGTTATGATGCTGGATGATTTATCTTGAGGTCCAAACCACTCTCAAAACAGAGACTTAGTGTAGGCAAGCATTCCTACCACTGTGCCACCAGGGCACACATAATTATGCTGATCCATCAGTCCCATGCACAGCAAAGGAGGGGTTTCAAGCAGGAAGGCTGCGCCCAGAGCTTCCAGTCTTGCACCTTCCCAATTAAAAATACCAGCATTAAGGCCTGGAGTGACTTAAACAGCAGAATATTTGGGTGTTTGGTTTGCAGCAGCTACTTGGGAATCAATGGTTTGCTTCCTGGCCCGGGGACAAATCCAGCTTCTTCCCTCTGCACTCCCTGTGGAATTTCTTTTTGTTGAGTGCAATCAAAATTGCCTCCCATGATTTTGCTCAGTTTGAAGCACAGTTTACAGTAATCTTCATTTAACAGCCTCTTCAAGACTGGTCAGATTTCCAGCTAAGAAGCTTTTATAAACCTCAGCTAATGCTTTCTGTCTCAGAGTGAAGAAAAAGATTTTGCCACCCTTGATTGTGAGATAAATGGATCAGATATTGTTTTTCATGAGAGATTTCCCAGGATTTTCACTCACATCTTATCAACCTATTCCCTTGGTTTAAAAGGTGATGCATTAACTTCTGTGTTCTTGTATTTTATATCACTGCACATTATCTAGTCAGTGCATTCTCTCAGTTTCTTTCTGGCTTTGTTTAATTGCGATTGCACATTCAAGTGACCTGCTGTGATTTGTTTATCTAATCACAGAAGGGTTCGATGGTTTTCAAGAGCACTGCTACACTTAAAACTACCTAAAAAGACACACTTGCTTCTGTATTTGAATGCATATTTAACACTTCTTGCCCCATTATTTTCCTGAGTAATGGTCCAATCTTGCAGGTACTTTAGTGAGTGTTAAATTATTGCAGTTTGTGGATTTCTACTTCAAATGTTTGCTGTGCTGAGACGTAAAATGCCTAAATATGAGATAATCGTTAGGACAGAATCATATTTTCCTTCCCCGTTTACTCTCTGAAAGTGTACCAAGGCAAAACTAGGTCCTTAAATCTTAGCCTAAAGATGAGACTAAAGAGTTAGTCTTTATTTTAGATTGCAAAACTCAGCTTTCCAAAACTGTTCTGAAATATGCTTTCTCCCATTGCCTGATACTGGATACTAATGCATTCCCAGAACCTTGCTTTCTCCCTCAGACTTGTAAGCAGCCTTCATGAACAATATTTGAGTTTACACTTTCAAATTTGTGTGGATGAAGGCAGAGTCACTGATTCAGAGCTCTGTCAGTATGTTCACATACTGTCTTCACAAGTTCAGTTTCTATCGCAGGGCTTCTTTTCCCCACATTTGCTCATCCCTGTGACTTGGGCTAATGTCAAAGTACAGCAGCACTGCATGAAGCTCTTCCAGGACTTCTGGTTTGGCAGGTGTTGTAGAGTTTTTTGCGATAAAAAGGTTGCCTTATGTGGATACAGAATCCTATAAACTCAAAATACATTAAATATATATAAATATATTCCAGAAAAAAAAAATTAATAATCTGTATCTGCAATGTGCAAATACCTGTGTATTTCTAATGCAGAGATTTTATATGATGCATTATTTACTCTCGTAAAAATCCCTCCTTCACAAGCATCTTGCAGCCCTTTTCATGGCTGTTGCCAATGGCTGCAGATGCATTTTCAGCCCATGAAAACTATCAAGGACATTTATAAAACACTGACCTTCATGCTAGCCTATCTGTGATGGTGAATTCACCTCTGAGAGGGAGCACTCTTACCTCTGTATGTAAAAAAGACATCTGAAGGCACAGCTGCTTCTGCATGGAGAAGAAAGGAAGTGCTGGATTTTTTCAGCTGATCTGCTCAGGGCATGCAGGCAGAAATGCAAACCTCCTCGACTGCACCAAGTCCTCAACTCAGAGTCCTTGCTGGTCTCTCATCTTGGTCCCTGTGCCTGACTTTGTCCAGCTTTAAGGAAAAGAGATCTGTGCTTAGTTTGTTATGGGTTTGGTTTACAGAGATTGAAATATCACCTCGCTGGCCCTGCCTGTTTTTAAATGCCAGTTAAAACTTATTTAAACTTATTTCAAAGTATACACTAGGAACATAACAAAAGCATAATGAAACTCTTTAGGTGCCAGCCGCATTTGGCAGCGCATACCTCTACCATTATGAATCACTGCAAGCAAAAAGGGAAATGCATTGAAACCAAGAACAGATTCAGGCAGTGACTCCACTTTGGCAGCTATATTTTATTATGATTTCATTTTTCCTGAGGTTGCTGGCACCTTGTTAACGATAGACAACACTTATTTAAATTCTCCATCACGGAAAGTCAATAGACGTCGTAAGGAAGACAGTGATTATGGTTTGGCTCTCTGTTTTGCTTTATCACATTCCTCGGAGCGGATAAACTGAAATCCGGAAGAGTCAAACCTGGCATGGTAGATACTGGGAGAGCTCCATTAAGCAGCTGTACTCAGACACTGGTTTTCCAAAAAAATCACAGAACGTAGTAAATAGGTAAAAGCAAGTTCAGTGATGTGAATTAAGGAAGCTGATCCAGATATGCCATGGTGTCCACTTCAAGTCTGGACCCATTATGATTTATGTGTAGTAATCTCATACCTATATGTAATCACACTTTTAGAGGGAGGGATGAGCATGGTCCAGTAAGTTATTGGTTTCACTGCACTGAGACAATGTAGGCACTTTTCCCTTTTAAGCCAGCCATAAACTGTGCTGCAGCAAAACGAATGGAAATTCACAGAAACAGTGCATTTTCTGTACTAGCACTTGCAATTCAGGATGCTTAGTAAAAGGGTTTCACACATATTTCCATTTTAGTTATGCAGTGGGAGCATAGGTTGGGGTTGTACATCCCTGCACGCTGCGTACCAATGCTGCAGAATGGACAGGTGGTAGAATTATGTTGCAACTCCTCTGGTGCCTTGCTGCTCTGTGGCTCTACAGGTGAGCTGGAGGGAGCAGCACGTGCTGCTGAGTGCAGGTAGTTTCACACAGCCTATGCAAACAATCTGGGCTTTCATGAGGAGCATCTTTACAATCAAATTTTTGACATTATATAGTCTGCGTTAAAGAGAAACAATTCCTGGTGAGGTGTTCTTTGTGCGTGTGCCTGTGTGAGGAGCTGCATTTAGTGTAATCTGAATGTTCAGGACAAATCCTTATTTTGGGCAAACAGAATTGGGAACACGGTGGGGTATTAACTAAGACAAATACAACATTTGTTCAAAAACTTTCACTCAATTATCATTTTGGTTTTGTTTGCATGATTTCTGCCTTCCATGCCTGCAAACAGAGCTTTCTCACAATTTAAAGCCAAATTGTAGTTCAATTGAAATTGTAGTGGAGGTAGCCGTGATGGAAATGTAGCTTTTTATTCAACTGAAAAGTGCTGAAATGGTTTCAGAGCAAAGTCAAACCATTTGTTTGCTGTTTTGTTGTCAGTATTTTACAGCCTGGCTTTAGTACAGGCAGAGGAAGGGGGGAGAGAAGAGAAAGTGGTAATATAATGAGTGGCAGTGGTTATCTGTTCCCTTAGGACAGAAGAATACTACCTCTCACTCTAGAAAAGTTGAAGGAAGTCTTCGTATACTCTGACAAAAGTTACCAAATTCATCGGATTTTAAGGTGAGGGAAGGAATCTCTCTTGTGTTGGACTGGGAGGTTTGCGTTGGCATCACTGCTTCTGTCATTCTGCCTTCCTGAAAATATGAAGGCAGTAAAGTATTTCCTGAAATGAGGGTCCAGTGAGTTGCTTTTGGTATGTGCTTGAATGTGAGGATTCGGTAGAAACTGGGTAATTTGCTTTAAGTTCATTAACTGCTCCTGTTGACTGTACTGTTGATGACTTTTGTCTTCAGCAAATAAATGGTGCGGGACTGACAAGGATAAAAGTGATTTTTTTTTGGGGGGTGGCAGAAATAATCTGTGATTTTCTTGTGGGTGAAGAAAAATATTTGTAGAGTTTTGCCTATCAGCAAAGCAATAGAAATTTGTGAAATTACTTCTCCAGGAATACTAAGCATAGAAAAGGATAATTAAAGAAGTGAAGAGAATACTTTCTGGTCTTGGCAGTCTGTTGCAATAGCAGGTGGCTGGTTTTAAAGCTAATTCCTGAGTCTTTGCAGCGTAACACTAAAGAGGAAAGTAGACAGCATCGTTACCCACAGAGTCTGAATTAAATTCAGCTTTGTTTCAGCAGGGTATTAATGGGGTTCCTGCGAGAGAGCATATCTGGCTTTGAATTTGCTACCAGGCTGAAAATAATCTGGACAGAGCTTTGCTTCTTTGTGGTTTTTGTTGTTGCTGCTGTTGCTTTTAAAGCTATGAGAATGTTTAAAATTTGGATTTCTGCAAATTGTTATGTTCATTAAGCCATTTCCCTGTGAAATATTGCATAATCTACCTGTGTCGGTAAAGACTTTTATGGCAACTAAATGGGGGTTGTTTTTCCCTTACTTAGGTATGTGAGGTGCACATGCATACGTTATAATTGCTCATTACTAAATCAAATAAAAATATGCAGGTAGCTCTGTGGAGTATTCCCTTTGGCAAAAATATTCTGAAAAATGCTTTGAAACACAGAACAGAGCAGTTCAGCTCAAGTCCATATCAAGTCACCTGACAAAATGCCTTCTCTGAAGATGGTAAAGAAAGAACTTTGAATTAAAACGGTGATCACAGAATCATTAAGGTTGGAAGGGACCACTAAGATCTAGTCCAACCAAACTGATCAAATTGATCAGATTCATCAGAAAAGAACGCCATCGAATAGACACGCCATGACATTATGGTATGATCCCATTGCTTGTTTAACCTTCTACATCTCATTTTTCTGTTGATAAAAGAGCTAGATTTATTATACTTTCTGGCTTAGCAGGAAGACTACTTTAGCAGAGTGGCTGTCTGCCTTGACAAGCAAATGCTATATGGCCATGCAAATCTAGGGGCATTTGTTGTGGATTTCTAAACCTTGTAGTTAGTCACAAATCTTTGAAGTCAACAGTGTAAATTGAAGTCAACAGTGTCTTTCAGCAGCTGGTTGTAGGGGCTGATTTTTATTTTTAGCTTTGTCCTTTAAGGTAAGAGTATTCAGTAACATATGTGGAAGTACTTCCATTCCAGCAAATGAGCTATATACAATCTATAATCATTAATGTGTTCTTTTTTCCCCTCACACTTTGCATTTTTCTAATCTGTGAAATTTAGGGACTACCACGTGACTAGAATTTGTTGTATGACATCACTGTCATGTCTGTGTTATTTGTGATGTCACTGTGGACATGTAACAGTGTTTTGAGATACTGAGATTTATGGGTACATCTCCAGTATTTGATTTATCTTATGAAGCCTCGAATCCTAGAGGAGTTACTTGTGAATCTCTCACATACATGGTGCTCTGTCGAATGAGTTTACAGTTAGAGATTTGAGAAATAGGTGAGCAGATGGTGGTTTATGCATGCAATGAACTGATATGCAGTGATTAAGACAAGAATAAAACTGGATTTTTGAACATCTTAAAAAGTGCACTTTTCTCCTGGCTGCTTTAAATTTTGTGGAAAACAATGGTAACTTCAGTGCTAATTCATAAATTTGGCTGAAGGGAAACCCCTAATGATTTTGGTTGCTGTCTCCTTTCTCAAAGTTTCCCATAGTAGCAAACCCAAGGATTTACCAAAAGCATATCAGAAAGAACATTGTTACTTAACTGCAAATAGAAGTTAAAATGACCTGCCATTATTTATCATTTGGAATTTCATTTCCAGCTTTATATGAAAAAGTCAGTCACAAAATGAGAATTTGAGCCCCATCTGTAATATACAGAAGTGAAATATTTTGTATGTAGATGAATATAGAAGATCTGGTACCTATTATACATGAAGCACTCTCTGAATTTTCAGTATTTAATGAAGCTTGCCTCACATTATTTTTTTAACACATTGGACTTTTGAATACATTGTGATTGATGTATTGTGAATTCCAGTTGCTGGTATCCATTGTGATTTGTTTTAAGGATCATTGGTTTAGGTAGGATGGAATCAGGTGGCACAAACTACCCCCAGTTGCTAAATGTCACCGTCTTTGACTCCTCGAAGGCATTACTAGCAGCGACCCTTTATAAAGTCCTGCATATTCAGTCATTCTGGCAGCTCATGTCCTTATATACAGTGCAACAGATACTGTAAGGGCATCAGAATGTACCTGTACCAGTACTTAAAATTCTGTCTCACGAATTTCAGCAATTGCATATTCACCTCAGATCTACTCCTGTATATGCATTGCGGCTTCTCTCTGAGCAAACAGTTCCAGAAGATATGATCAAGGGGAATGCTAAAATAACATTACGCAGTCAACACATATCTTAACTTGACCTTTTTTTTCAAATCCAGCAATATAAATGTAGCCAGCCTCAACTTTGGAAAAGTAAATTACACCAATAGTCAGCTGTAAACCTGAGTTTTTATAAGTTATTGCAAGTACTTTAATAATCATCTTCTACTCTAAACAAAGTAATTTCCTGTGACCCAGAACTCCCAGCTCAGCCCTCTGGTAGGGATCACTCCAGTCCACAGCTGCCATGCTTTTGCTCGGCCTGGGAAGGGGTCATCCAATGCCTGGGGCATTGGGAAGTAATTAGACCTTGCTAATGCAGCAAGCGCTGGTTTGTGGACTTGTGTTCTGAAAATCTAGCTTAATTAAATCTAGCTTCAAAGTCATCTCCTAATGCCGGGAGTTGTGGTCAGCAAGGATCGCCTCTGTTTTAATTGTGTAGCTGTAAAAAATGCCATACTGCACATTCTGGAGTCTATAAATTTGTGGGTTTTAGTACAAATAAAGCACTGAAAATATTAAAGTTGAGGTAACTTACTGACACTGGTTGAGATGATGACCATGGTCGTCTATGCATGCCATTGACCATGCCTTGAGCCATCACTAGGTCAGCTCAGCTGTACCTTTGTCTTTTTAAGTCTTGAAAACCACAGATATGGAGATGAGGTGCAGAGCAGTATTGCTATGTTAGTTGTCCTCCTAAAATTAGAAACAGAAAAAAATAACCAGAATTGATTTCTATTTCCACTTTCTATTCAAGCTAACATGTGGCATTGGAAGGAACGTAGAGAAAAGGAAAAGAAAGGGATTTTGCATAAGTAAATTCATTAACTCGTGTTTCTGTAATTCTGAAGAAACAAACAGGGGATGAAATTGGTACTGCCTGAAGTGTCACTACATGAAATAATGGTAAAGCACACATATTTGAGAATAACACCTAATTCCAGCTGCTACCATGCTAGCAAAAGCAAAATGGAATTAATGTAATGATCCTTTGGAATATGTTATTCTGCATTTTGCTTATATAAATGCTGTCATCAGCGTGCTACCCAACATTTACCTTATTCACAAATGTGAATTTTAATGGAATGTTTTTATTTGGAAAAGATATTTGCATATGCTTTCTTTTTCTTTTTCTTTCTTATTTTTTTTTTTTCCAGAGAGATAAATTATTCTCTTTAATACACCA
The DNA here is from genome assembly GCF_054131305.1 of Coturnix japonica. Taxonomy (NCBI): domain Eukaryota; kingdom Metazoa; phylum Chordata; class Aves; order Galliformes; family Phasianidae; genus Coturnix; species Coturnix japonica. Next base: position 20,338,867 of record NC_140674.1, on the reverse strand, counting down.
GAGAAATAAACTGACTTCCCACCAGCAGCCATAGAAATGTAGTTCAAAAGTCCTTGTGATGTAGAGGGATATTAGCATTTCCACAGGAAATAATGGGCTATGATTTTTCTTTTATTTAGAGCAGTTCTATTTTTAATTTTTTTTATTTTTTTTCCTTTGCTTTACCTGTAACTTCATTTATTGAATATACGACTGATTTGGTTTTGGAGTGTAGCAAAAGGGTGAAAAATTGTTGATATATTTTGCAACTCTTGCATTCAGGAGATATTTAGGTTTGTAGAGAAGATAACACATTAAGCCTGGAAATGTTTGTTACATTTGGAAAAATACCTTTGTAATGAAATGTATCCTTGCACACTGCATGGGATTTTAGGCAATAATTTATACAGCCTAAAGTGTGTTCACCTATTTTCAGTTTATGAGTACAGATATACTGGGAACAAAGATATACCTTCTGAGAAGATAAGTGCTTTTTAGAGTTTGCAGAACTCTCTGGGGTTTTAATTAGGGATTTTGATAGCTTTTGTATACTAGCTTCTAAAACCTTTTTACTTCAAAATAAAATTCAGGGATTTTTTGGTCCTCCCTTGATCAACTTTAAGGCCAAAAATAAGGGTGCAAAGAATCCATTTCTAAATACTAATGAGCATATTTTTAAAACAAGGAAAAAAAACTTTTGACAGCATATGAGGATAGGTATATGAATATAGGGGGCCATTTTAGACATCAAGACATTGCAGAACATTTGTAATTAAAGGAATATGTCTGTGCTCCTGGACATAGGTGCTTGCTGGTGAATGTGGCATTGTAGTACATCCCATTCCGTGCAAGTCTTACAATTACAATGTAAGTGATGGGTGTGTATGCATGCATCTGTATATCCTGCCATATAAAATCTGTTGCTTTTCTTGCTTGGGTGATGTTGGAGTGGTGGGCTTTAAAAAAAAGAACGTACATAAGCACCTTGGCATTTGAGCTATTAAAGTTTAAATGAAGACTCACCTTGTTCCATAGATGGTTCTAACAGTCTCCTCAGCCTCATCAATCACCTCACTCAGCCTTAAAAATGAAGAAAACATGTAAATACATAAACAGTTTTTCATGAGGCAAATTCATGTCCTTCTTTCTTTCCCTCCCAGTGCACATCAGAAGCAGCCTCTGCTCCTGTAGCTCTGACTTCCTGACGGCATCCCAGGGCTGAACCTCCATCAGCAGAGGTTCTGTGCCACTGGGCACCTTGCCATGCCCATTTCTGTGGAAGAGAGACCAAAAGATGGCAAATTTGGGGGCATGCAGACAACCACTGACTTAGTCTATCTCTTCCCATCCTTGCCATGGTGCTAGGATATGGGAGTCTCTGAGAGCAGTGCCATGGAGTGGGTGAATTTAATTATTCTGAGCTTGAAATGGACGTTCATATATATACATGGAAAGCTGAGAGCGATACGTTCAGTTAAGCAGTTTTATAGGGGTTGAAATTAAATGTCTCAGAATATCATTATCTGGCACTGAAAGCTTGTGCCAAGGCTGAAACTGGCAGCACTGGAATTGCAAGGGCTGAATTAGATCACATGCTAAGTGACAGGTGAGTTTAATGGGTTTTGACTGACACAAGCAGAGCTGGCATAAAAAGACTGCATTCCTTAGCCCTGTGCTGAGCCTGATTACAGGCAAGATATTATAAATTCTTTCTCCGCAGACGAAAATTGGCTCTGTGAGGGCTAAGCTATTAAAACTAACCCTGCTAGAGGCACTGAGTGTTCATGGCAATGCAGTTACCCCAAAAGCAAAGAGCATTCACATTTCCAGTGCAATTACAAAGCTAGAAACATATCAACAAGCATGCTCCTCACACCACGAATTCTTTCCAGCACAAAGGCAAATGGTCATCAGAAATGAAGAAATAGAGAAGGGGAAAGCTGGCTGTGCTCCCAGCCAGCTGTAACTGCAGTTCTGCCCAGCACTAACATGGACTCAAACAGTGAGAACAGCAGTGGGGGAAAACAAGCAGGTGAAGAACGGAAGAAAGAATATAGCCAACGGATGTTGCTTAAAAGATTCTTCTACCTGTGATAGAGATAAGAGCCTGGCTTTGGCTGAAAGCATCAGAGAAACTGGCGTTAAAAGATAAACAAGCCTTCTTGAACAGGATGAGGAAGATGATACAACCGGGAGGAGCAGGTTTGTTGGGCTCTGTGGCTCAGCAAGGAGTGCATGCAGTGCCCAGTAGTAGTGAGCTCACGGTTGACTCTATCAGCAGGAGCTGAGATAGAGATTAGGATGCAAAGTTCTTTTTCCTACAAATAATTTATGATCTTTAGTGTTCATAGCTGTTTTGAAACACTGTCTTTAGCTGAAGTTTAGGTGATAGCTCTGTCAAAAGCGTTCTCAATCAGCAAAACTTTAATAAATACTTCATAGCAAAAATCATAACACATACATTATGAATTTGACTTATCCTCGGAAAAGAACATAATTCAAAGTAATTGCTGACAATCTAATACAGAAAGGCTTTTTTTTCCCCCCCACACTTTCCTGCATCATCCCCAAGACTGTGGAAGTTTGACTCAGTGCATGATGCAATAGGAAACAGATGTCAGATTTAACAGATTTCAGGTTTAGGTTATGCTGGGTGAAACCCTGTAGAAAGTTTCACATATATTTTTTAAATATTAGCAGCCTGATTTTAGGAACTGATGGCAAAGGATGTTGTTTTTTTTTCTGATAAATTTTTAATACTTTATTTAATGGAAGTACATGAATACTGGAGACTCATGGTTTCCTTCTCTATTCTCTTGCTTCGTTTTCATCTTTTGAATTAAAAATAGATTTTTTTGAGAATTTCATGGAAAAGGATTGGGTCTCATAGGACAAACCTACGATGACAAACATGTAGTAGGAAAATAAGATGCTAAAGTTGCATGGCATATTTGAATTAGACAAAAAGCTCAATTAGACTCAAATATTCTTCCTCCAAAAAAAACCTTCACATCCAAATACTTGTAATTAACTTGTAGCTTGATACTAGTAACAGCCTTGAAAGCAACAGCAGGGTCACATGTGGTATTTTCAGCTGCAGATACATGCCAGAATTCATTCTGATTACTAAATGGAATCATGCTATCTTACATTTTTACCCCTTATATTTCACTATTATAAATCAAGAGAGAACTACAGATTTCTTGGCTAGTGCTCATTGCAACCCTGAAAATCATTTAAGCATCGCGTCCTAAATCTTTATACAGTTAAGATCGCATTTGACTTCAGTATGCATTGAGCTTCACAGTTGCCAGCAGCACCTGCTGGGTTCGGCAAAGAATACCAACTTAAGCGAACCAAAAAGGATTATATTTTGTAATGTTGTCATGGAAATTCAATCTTCTGCCATCACAGAACCCCAGAAAGTGCTACATAGAGAGCTAATGTTGATAACAGAATCTTTATATCTTGTTTTTTACATTAAGTGTAATTTCTTTGAGATGTGTGTACCAGCATCCATATAGTAAAATTTCTAAAGTGGTGGAAAGACGCACTGATGTGACCTCAGCTTCCCACTGAGCATTCTCTGGCAGAATCAGTAGTTTTTGTGCAGACAAATGGCTTTGCAGCGATAGGTTCTCCATTCATTGACTGTAAAATAATAATAATAATGTAACTATATTTGCACGTGAATATCGCGATTTCTCTCATTCTTTGTGCTGAAATTGTGGTAGAAAAAAGGAGGGGGAACGCCCAGCAACTCAAGGCAGGCTCCAGACCAACTCCAATCCAGCTGCTGGCATGCTTTGTTCACACTGACTGTATAAGTCAGCAAGTCTGGGAAGAGGGCATCAATACATTTCTGCTTTTCCATTTTCTTCCCAACCTAAACTTGCTAATCTTGGCAGCATTTCAGAATTAGGAGCTTGTCTGGTGACCATGGACCCTTGCAGTTCTGCATCTGTTTTCTGTCTGCCTGTCGTGCTGTCCCCCACCTGGCTTACACAGAGTACGTGTGCTCAGAAGAGGCTTTGAATGCTTTAATTGAGGAGCTTCTAAAACCATGTTGTTTGATGAAGTTAAGGGTTTCAGTTTGGCTTTGGGCACATTTCAGTCAACTGGTAAGAATGAGCTGCAGTTCTTTTCATTAAATGACAGGCGGTATTACAGCACTCAGTCAAGCAGCTGTTTGAAGATGCCTCAGATGATTTGTCCACGCTGCAGTGATTCATAGCTCTGTTCTTATTTCATAATAAAAAGAGAATAGAGAGGATTCTGTCTTCTGCTGCAGACCTCACTACACTGGATTGCCTATTTGCATCCAAGGCCCCTTTTATCCTACTTCGAATTTCAGCATTTATCTTTTTTCTACCCTTTATCCTATTTTAAATTTTCTGAAGCATCACAGGCACACCTTTATGAAACACAGACCTCTCCACTAATTCTGGCAATTGGTTCTTTGCTGCCAGCAAGATGCCTTGCATATCTGGCCCATCTGGAAGAAGCTTTTGGCATCTTAAAGCAAACACGGTGCAGAATTGCCAAGATCTTACTTTACCCAAACTTCTATGTTTGAACTGTTCTTCTGCATTATATCTTTGCTTTGTGTTTCATGGCACTTTGGAGAAGTGTGCTGACTGTGATCACATAGCTGAGTGCCCAAATGGAACTCCTCATCCAGAGCAAAACATTACTTCTCTCAAAACATCGCAACACATAGAGTAAAACAAGAGATGAATGCGAGATATTACAATTTCAGGTTCTGATTCATGCATGCTATTGATTTATGAGTATATGAGAGAATTAGGCCTTCTGTGGAAATCCTGAGGTTTACTTATAAGAGAAGGTGTTTGTGCACAGCTCTAACTGAAGGCATACCCTTTCTGAAAATTGTCTTATAAATAATTTGTTGGGTTCTACAAAGGTGTATAAAATGAACTCACATGGAAAACAAAAGATTGATGGTATCTATGCTTTGGACAGTCCAAAAGACCATAGGTGTTGTGGATCAATGGGTAGTTAAAACAGTTAGATCATTTCCTGCAACATCAAAGGGAATATGAGAAGGTATCAAATAGAAATCCCCTTTTGAGTTGTAACCCTCTGGAAAATATAGAGACCCATTAAGGCAGGGCTGCTAAAGAGCTTGTATGTGCAGCTCCACATTCACGAGTTCCACACAGAGGGGGCAGGTACATCTCAGTCAGTTGGGAATCCTGCACACATTCAGTATCAAATTGGGAATCTCAAAAACAAATGGAAGGAAATACAAAAACAAAAAAAAAAAATCTGTTACCATCTAAACCAGCACCCATGACTTAACTTCCAGGTTTAAATTAACTCATGATATTTAGAGAATAACATCTGGATTAGAGTATTTTTAGTTTTAAACAGTCAGTAAAACATCATAATTAATTCTAGTAGCTGTTTTGAAAATCTGTAATTTTAGCTACATTTTTTTTTGTACCAGTGTCCAAGAACTGAATCTTATCTCTATCTGCTGGCCTGAATAATACATTTTCCACCTTGTTCACCATGTAGTTTCTGGAAGGCTTTTAAGTTTGTTTTGATTTGCACTGCAAGGAACTCTGAGACTCAAATATGGAATTTCTGAAGAATCAATCTAAGAGCTGATCTTATTTGATGTCTTCTGTAGTCCTCTGGAGGAAAATGGAAGTATGCTAATGAAATTGGCTGAGAAAACGGGATACATTGTGAAAAGAAGAGGGCAGCAGTATCACAGGGAAATTTGCAGATGACATTTGACAAATAAATAGTAGGTGCTGTTTATAACCTAAGAGCATGAAATGTGGTGTTATGCATTGAAGGATGAACAATTTGGAAATGGAGCAAATTGGAAAACTTTATCAGGTGAAAATGATTGATAAACACAGAGGCATCACTCAAATGGGACCAGGCGACAAAGATAGACTATTGGGACCTCAGAAAGGGAGATGGGAAATAGCAAATTAATACAGGCAAATTTTGTGATTAATTACTGAATAAATTACCAGCTGATCATAGTAACCATTCTGTGTGCTATCTTTTCATACTGGTGTGGTGTGCAGGTTGAAATTAACTGTGGGGTGCTGATGACCCACGCTGTACCTCAGGGTAATTGCCTCCATTATGACTATTCACAGTTTTGGTCTTGGCAGGTAATCACGTTTGTTGCATTATTTGCCATGTGCATTTCTAGCTCTTCTTTTTTTAATTAATCCCAAATAAAGCTTTCTTATGTTGTCACCTTTTATGAATAAGCTATTATCTTACACAGAGTTATCTTTTTAGTTGGGTAATGATTTAGTCTTCATAAACTTGAATTTGATGTATATTAATTAGACTTCTAGTTCTGTGCTTGATGAGCTTCGCATCAGTCATTGCCTTATTTGACCTGGAATCTCTATCAGGCTGGTATGTATAATTACATAGCCATTCTGTTTATACCCTTTAAAACTGACAAAATACTACATTTCTTTCACTAATCCAGAAACCATCTAGTTCTTGAATAGGTATTAGAAGTCAAAGATAATAAATATATTACTTCAGAATGATAAAATTCTTAGGGCTGGAAGTGACCTCTGAAGGCCACCTCATCCAACTAACCTGCGATGAACAGGGACACCAAGCTAGATCAGGTTGCCAAGACCTCATTCAGCCTCACCTTGAAAGACTCACTACCTGCACTGTAAAAATATTTAATTTTTTTTTTTTTTCCTCCTCCTTTAAGTCCTACCAAATAGTCATGTCTTGGAAACCGCTCCTTTCTTTTCAGTAAGATTCATCCTCTCAGATCTTTGGGCAGGATATTCATAGGCGACCTGGAACTGACTGGAAACGTAATGTCTGTGGAATTGCCTCTCCTTCCTTTTTTTCTCTTGCACTCTTTCTCAAACACTCTCAGAGCCATGGGTACTGCAGTTGGTTTTGTGGTGTCTCCCAGATGTGAATATCACCCTCATTTGCTTTGCTCCACTTCTGTCCTTGTTCATTTTTACAAAGCAAAGAACTGAAGGCAACATGATGCAACCACACTCACAGTCACTGCCATCATGCAATGAATAGCTAAGATGTCAAGGAAAAGAGCCTCTTTCAGTAATTTATCAGACTTCTTTGTTCATTAGTCACAGTTTTGACAAGCCTCTAACTCTGTCTAAGATTCACTCCATCTCCATGCTAGAAAGAAATGACAGATCACTCAAAGTTTAGGCAACAAGTTGATCAAAGGCTCAGCAGTGGTAATGCTGCACTTAGTAGTGGTAACGACCGTAGACACCAAAATAGTTTTGTCAGCTCTGCCTCACTCAGGTATTTAAACCACCCAGCACAGAGGCAGGCAGATAACCTGTCAGACAAACAAAATGCCTCAAACACAACTGTCTTTAACATTAAAATCTGAACTCCTCACATCTTCCCATATATGCTTTGTTTTTCTCACCTATTTGTTACACATGGCACGTTCTGATTACCTGCCCCCTTCCTTTCAGTATTGCACTGACTGTATGACTTTGAAAAAGCAAACTTTACAGCCTTTCCAAGTGTTTATAACTTGTTTTCTAATGCATGTATGAAGCCAAATTTTGGCTGTATAAGTTCTGCAGTCCCAAAGTCACTTGAGTGAGTACCCATATTTAGGAGATAACTGCCTTCAAAGTGCATTTGATATCCCTCAGCAATCTTTTATGAGGATATTTTTTGTTTTTCTTTCCATTGCTTATGTCATGTAGTAGAGGAGAGAGCAGCGGCATGAAAAGAGAAGGTAATGCGTAGTAAAAGTGCAGAGAGCCATTAAGTGATTCTCTTTAAATAGAAAAGTTTACCTTGGAAAATTCACATACTAATCGTGGCTCAGGGATACACTGTTTTATTAAAATGGAAACACACTGCTGGAATGCATAAGCTAAATAAAGAAATGATCTTTTGCTCCAGTGACCAGCCATTACGATATGTAAATACACGATCTCACATGAGCAAAATGTTATTAGCAAAAGTGTGTGTAGGTATTTTAATGTAATGATGTAGGAAGAAATAGAAAACTACGACTCTCTTACCTAATAAAGAATCTCATTTATAATAAGATCCTACTAGCAACAGATTAGATATGTATGTACTCATATCACTGTCGGTACTGGTATGGGTTCTCCTTCCCATTGACAACTAAACTTTCTCTATAAATAATTCAGTAATCACAGTTTGCATCCTAGCAGATGTTCTGACATTCCAGTAGTTACTTTTAATCTGGAGATGTAATTAATAAATAAATAAAAGCTTCCTTGCAGTTCCAAGCTCAAGAGCACATTCAGTGTTTCCAGAATAAAACTTCCCAACATTGTGTTATTGATCACCTTTAGAAACAGTTCATTCTCCTATTTTATTGTTGGTAGGAAAGTGCAGGACAGCCATACTCAATCTTGCACAATACACAGTGGACTCTCCCTCCCTTCTCACTGCGTCTGCAATTGCCTCAACTCAGAATCCTCCCACACTGTGACCTCAGCTGACCAAGAGAGCTGCAATAATAGCTTTCTTCTGTAAGCGAGCATTCATTTTTCAGGATAATCATGACAATTAAAGCCTACCTGTGTTTGCACTTGAAATAAAAAATAGTCAGCTTTAGAAAAACATGAAGAATGTCAGCATCAAAACTATAACAAGACAAAAAAATAGGATTACAGGTTCCCATACAGGGGAAACACAGGTTCCTGTGTTTCTATCATTGCCCAGCAGCGCTGCAATATCAGTTACAACACTGGGCTTATGGACTTCCATACTTAAGTTTTAAAAGCAGCTTTGGATTCTTTTAAGCGAAATCTCTATTTTTACCACTCAGCCTTTTATACATTTCATGTATCTCTAATGCCATATTTAGTAATTCCACCCTTAGAATAAATTGGTAATATTGTGAAGTGTACGTGAGGTGTGACTTCATGTAACAGCACAATTCACTGCTGCCTTACTATTCTTGAAGATTTTGTATACAGAGGCATAAATAAAACCTTGCAACTCTTTGGCACTGGGAGCAAGTAATAAAATTGTGTTTTCAATGTTAAAATAGATAGCAATATACAACATGTAATATATACACTACTATTTTTCTAACTTCACAAACTGCCAAAAATGCAGTTCGTAGTTTTAATTTCTGATGTTTTTATCTTGTTAACAGCCCTCAGTTCCTTGCAAATTACACATCTGAAGAGGGGAAAAGCTGAAATTCAGCCACACAATCATGTCATGTTTTAGACTTCCACACTGAGTTCACTTGGACACGAACTCAGTTTAAAAGTATCATGATTGTCCATGTACTAGAAGCTGAAAGTTTGCTAGCCATATTATAAACTGGGTTGTAATATCTTGGAAGTCTAGTCAAACATTTCTCTCTGTGTCACAGTTTCATTGTTTCAGGATCTTTTTCAGAACCAAGCATTGCAATAGTAAATCAGCATTTCAGCAGGCAATTCTGGATGCTGTTTGCTGCACTTGCTGTTTTATCACCCAAATCAAAGAGGTAGCATTGAAATGCCAAATGACAGCTCACTCATTCATCTAGAAACTAATATACTGAACAAAGGGAAGAAACCAAAGGGAAAATAAGGATGAATTGAACTGAAATAGCAGAGCTCCATAATGATCAGTCTGACTTTAAATGTATTGAGCAAATACCCAACAAAGTTAACAGCTCTAAGAGAAGCCTTCTCATCCAACAAGTATGATGGCAAATCAGAAGAAAATCTAGTATACTTCCAGTCAATACCAAAAGATTGAAGCCTTCGGGCCAAAAGTTACCAATCCCAAAATGCATTGTTTACCATTTAAGTACTGGAACCAGGTGTCTTATGTGTTACTTTCCTACTTACTGTAGGAACCTGGAATTGCACTTCAGTGCAGGTCAGAACCCAGTCATGTAAACATACAGAAACGCAAATCAGTAATGAGAGTCTTCCCCTACCTGGTAGCATGGGCTATCACTTGTTATCGGGACCAACTTCTCTGCTTCTGTAGCCTCTTTTCAATCACTGCCATTGCAGAAGATGCTTTGCATTTGCTCAGTGTGCGGCTTAGCCCCTGTGTTAAAAAAAAATAAGACAAAGGGCAGACAACACCTACTAGATATTCAGAGGGATAATATATCCACTGAATCACCATGAATTCCATCTATTTTTGAACTCTCATTCTGACAAATGAATTAGCATATGTCAATCCTTACACCTCAATTCTTCTTAGGTGCAGAACAGGGCTTACTTGGGTTGAACAGCACTTGTGCGCATTGTTATTTGGGTTATAACTAGGTTACTTCTTGACAAAGAAGGGTTGGAACTGCAAGCAGCAAAGCATTGCTGAGGTATACATATAATTTCTACTCAGTCCTACCATTCTCTCTCCAAAGGTCTTATGAACCCAACTCTGCCTTCAATTCTGCAATTACCTTAGCAGATTTCTCTTCCCATTTTCACTACCACCATTATGCTGCTTCTTTTGAAAAGATTCCACATCATCCTTTCTTACTGACAGATAGTACTTCTGATTTTTCCTCTCAGTCTCCTACGTTGTTGGCCAAGTTCAATTTACTTAGTTATTGCTTGCAGCTTATTCTGACTGGGCTACATTTAAAGAGGAAGAAGAAACTGAGACTTTGATTAACTTTCATAATAACTAATTACAAACTAGGGAGCAGCAAACTTCAGTTGTAGAAAAGAAACACACTGGATTTTGTGGTGATAAGCACATAGTACTGTGAAATCACTATGAAACTGCCAATATTTTTCTTCAATATGGTATCCAGAAATTCTTTTAATACAAACTCTGCAGGTAATTTATGCTGGAAAACAAGGAGGTGGTATAACACAATAAACGACATTTCAGTAGGAAGCTGTTTCCTATCTCAGGCCTCTGTTGTGCTCCCATTGGCTAGCACAGCAGCAGCTCATGCTGAAGCTTTGGTTTGAGTCAGGTAATTTCTATTTAAATACAGGTAAACTATTTCTTATAAATTAGTAAATGTGAACTGACAGAGGGAAAGGAAAAGGCAGTCTTACTAATACTCATGTGCGCTACACCTGAAGCTGACTGAGAAATTAAGGAAATCTGGAATGGCTTATCTCTCTTGAGAAAGCAAATTAGCTTTTTAAGTGTATTGTCAGCACATGTTACCTCCCCACTTACTGTAACGTCTCACAGCAGTTGCATCTGCATTACATTCATTGAGATGTTTTGGTGGTAGTCTGTAGTCCTGCACCAGCAAAGTTATTTTATCCCCTATAATCAAATGTGAAGCAATTTAAACAGACTAATACTTTGCTTTCAATGTAAATAATACAGTATTTAGTTCACAGTTCCCATTATTTTGCATCAATATTGTTGAAGTCAAAAGAACCACACTGGAACAAATATCAAAATGGGGAAGTAAGGCCACAGGGATGTCCAACGTTTTACAGAGTGCGTTCATGCTGTGAAACACGTAGCATCCTCCTCATCTCACAGTTCTTCCCACATGCTGGGGGGCTAATGGTGCTATGTTTATTTTTGGGATTGTTATTAAAATAACATTCTGGGAATGAGCATGAGTAAAGAACTTTGCAAAGAATACTGAGTAGAATAGCATTGCTTCATATATACCGTAAGGAGATGAGTCAATATGCGATGCTAATTGCATCACTTGAAAAGGATACAGGTTGTATTTTTGGAACAGCATGGTTTAAATTTCTTATGTGCATTCATAATGAGAAAAAGAGAATAAGCAGAGCCTTTCCTCCTATCCTGAGGCACAGAGATGCTCCCTTGGTGGACAGAGGTGGTTAGGGATGGCTGCATAACCATCAACATATACTCGCCGCTTATGGGAAAATGTCCCATCCCAGTGCAAGCCTTGTGAAACTGTCCACGGAGCAGTACCTCCATCCTGTGAGGATTGATTGTGATGCTTCTCCACAGTCTAAGTCATGACACTGGGAATTTTGGTGGGATCTTATTCAAGGTTAACCCCACAGTTCTGAACTGGTGTGTTTTGAAGTCATGTACTTAAAACGCTTTACTATCTTGCTCAGCATCTTCATGTCTGCTGTAATCTACAGACCATGAAACTAATGATTTTACAAACATATCCTTGAAAACACTACTTTTATATTTTATCAACATGGTCAAGTAGTGTTGCAGTTAAATACTGCTTTTATACAGTCTCTGGAAGATTTGTATTTATGAAAAGATGGATCCATTTACAGGTTTTACATCTAGAACCACTCTGGAAGTATAATCACCTTAGCCTTCCATCTTTTATCTTCCCATTGCCTTTTCCTCCAGTTCCCTCCTTACACTGAAATATAACTTGATTTTTGGAGCTCAGATGGCAGTAATATAGCAGGAAATATACTTCACTATTTCTGCTTGCTTGTGTTTTACCTCAAGAAAAAAAAAAAAAACAAAAAAAAAAACCACATCTGCCAACAAGCCAGTTCCATTAAAGCACCATTCCTCCTTGGATGACTTGAGAGCAAGAGAGAAGAAGTCTTTGTGATCTCTCTGGATTTCAGAAGATGATTAAAAAAAGAAAATTCTATATATTCAAAAACACTGATAATTTCATCTTAAAGAGAGAAAAGAGATGCTGTAAATTAGAAAGCCGTTGAATTCAAGTTTACTGAAGGCTCCTATCAGCTTATCTTTCCAGGGAGAGATACTCTGTCCTTCTGTATAGCTAGAGAGGAGTAGCCTTTCAACAGTATTTTCCTCTAATTAAGAAAATATTTAGTCTTAATAATTATTAAATAGTCTGTAAAATACAGCTAATTACAAGTACACATGCAAACCAATTCTGTGTTTATTTTGGCTTGTATATAATCACTGCTTTTTCAGTTTTCAAGTCTTGATGACTAGCATGCCAATGAAATGTGTGTTAACCATGTACCTGGTAGTTTTAATATGCTTCAGAAGATATTTGTGGCCATTAAGGCAATTTACATCTGTTAGCTCATAGCACTTCCAGATGCAACAACAAAACCATATAATTTACAGACACTAGACTAGATGGAGAAAAAAAAAGTCATCAGATGTCTGCAACACTGTGACAATTTTCTGAAGAGATTTTAATTTTCCATATTTTCCCTGAAAAGCTAAGAGAAAGGTGTTAGGAGCTCTTATTTCAGTCTAATGATTCATAATTAGCTTGGCAGGAAAATGACATTTTTAACTTCAGATTTGCATTGCACGTCAGAACTGATTGCTTAGTCATTACAGAGCTCTATCAAAATTCAGCAAAGGGGATGGTATTTTTAATTTGGCTTTCAGTACCCAACTCCAGCACAGGAGAGAAAGGAAGCAGTGACTACCCGTAACATGATAGAAAGCATAACAAGATGACAATGGAACAAGGTCTTCAGCTGCAGCAAGTGAGGATCCACTTAAATGTGATAGCAATAGGTACAGAAATAAGAGAATGAAACTGCTTACCTTTAGAAGGCCTGTAAAGTTCTCAGTTACACAGGAATTTCCAAATGAGATATTCCTACCTCTACTGTCAACCCTTAAATGAGGCCTGGGAAGGAGGGGTGCATCTGGGCTCCGCTCCTTAAAGTCACTCTGGTACATTGCATGCACCTGAGCTTCCCTGGGTTGGCCCTGCCTTTCCACCAGGTGTTCAATCACTGCTTCAAGTGCTGACTTACTATTTCCACTACACTACCCTGCTGCAGTTCACAGAAACACAGAATCACTAAGGTTGGAAAAAGCCACGAAGGCTGTCCAGTCCAACCCATCCCCCATGCCCACTGCCCAGATCCCTCAGTGACGCATCTTCATAGTTCTGAAATATTGGCATGGATGATGACTCCCCTGCTCTCTGGGCAGCCTGTGCCAATGCCTGACCACTCTCTTTCAGAGAAGAAATATATCCTAACATTGTACAGGGCTGGCCTGGGAGCAGGGCTGCAAAGAGGCTGTTTGTTGAGCAAGTGATGCTGCTACAGTCATTCATGAGTTATTTTTTTTCCTGTCTGTCACAGGATACCTGTAGCTCAGAATGGCAGTGGGCTCCTATGAGGACAAGGTGTAGAAGGCAGATATCCCTGGTGTTTGATTTCCTTGTCCTTACGCTTAGAAAATAGGAGAGAAATGAAGGCTTAGACTGGAGAGAAATACTTCCTTAATTGCATTTATTTCACGTACTGAAAAGAACAGTTGTAAAGGAGGAAGAATGGAGTAACAGCCCACTCCTGACTTTCTGTTCTAATCTGAATGCAGATCATCTGCTAAAATAATAAAAAGCTGTGTTATTTAATACAGAGTTGTTAAAAACATTTAAATCCTGTCTGGATCATTGTGCACATTATTATTATTTTTAATATTACACAAGTGTATCTCTTGATACAAACAAATGAAATTGCTTTCATGTATATAAAATATAATTATGCTCCACCAGGGATAAAGCAGTAAACAGCATGTATCAGTGCTCGAGATGTGTTGTTTAGCATTTAAAATATTGATTAAAGATGCAAATAATCTGTTCTGCATCATTTTGTAGTAATCACATTTTTTCCTGGGAACACAGCCCTGCTGCATGTGCTCTGCGCTACACAGAGAGATTCAAACTGTAAATACGATGGGTGTGCATTCCTTGAAGGCAACTCCTCCTCAAGGGCTCTTTGGAAGCTTAGGAATGAGTTTCCCAAACTTGCTCATTCTTAAAATCTGGACAACCAGCAGGAAAACCCTATGTTCTCTGTCTGCAGAATCTCTGCTAGGGATGGGCACTGGAATTACAAGCCAGTGGGTCTCACTCCAGTACTGGTACATTAGCTGAAAAAAATAGCTATAGAGTTACAGCGAGCATGGTTTTATAAGGGGAAACTCAGCTCTGCTCCCGAAAGGGAAACTGCCTTTCCTCCAGGATGTCAGCAAAATAACAGATAACTGAGAAGCAACAGATATAATTTATTTTGGGTTTTAAAAAACTCGAGAGGCTATTAAGAAAGCTAAGAGTATTCACAGAGTAGGACATAATGGACCTGCATGGACTGGAAACTGATAAAGAGAGGGAAACAAAGAATGGAATAAGTACATTTAGCAACAGGACTGAAAGCCATTCTCTTCCAAAATCTAATAGATTTTATTTATGGCATTGGGTGATATATTGTCATATTTATGACACCCAAGATTCAGATAAATGGGCAGCAAAAAGTCCTGTCTATCAATCCAAACTGCTCCTCATTCTATTCCTTGCAGGTTCAGTCAAATGCCATTAGCTGTCATTCTCAGGAAATCTAAATAGCTGGAGATGGGAAAAGTTTTTATCACTTGATGCACGAATAACATTTCTAAGTTCTCAGTTTAAGTGTTACAGTCTTAGAATTTAAGATTGGCTTATTTATTTTCATTATTAAAATGACAGATGGTGTAATAATGAATATGGATAATAATAAAAAAAAAAGTAATTAAAAAGAAAAGATTATGGAAAAAAACCACAGCAAATAAACTAAAAACCCAACCCAACAGATCATCCAGTCGGTGCTTTTGTCCAAATAGAAAATCTTCACAGAAATGTGTCTGCGTGTTCTTTATAGGCAGCTTTCAAATGACAGAATTTCACGAGCATTTCCCGACTTTTGCTTTCCCCAGTTCTGTGCCTTGTGTTGTTAAATGTGAAATGTTATTCTCAGACTTAGCATCGTAAAACAAGATTTGTTTCACTCTCAGTCTCAAGTCTGTATGCGTTCATGTGAATTCATGCATATGTTCATGGAAAGGAAGGGCTGCTTGGTGTTTGATGGCAGAAGAGCTTTTGTTGTTAGTGCACTTTAGAGTGGCTGTGACGTCTTAAGGATGATGCAGAACAGCTGTCAAATGTATGAAGGGTATTTGTAAGAATATGCAGCAATACAGTAGGGTGAAGAATTTCCAAGAAAGAATATTTTGACTGAGTATTAGGAAGAAGGGCTTTTAAGGTGGATTGCTGAAAGACACAGAAACAGTTGATAGACATCAGTTAAAGATGTTACTTCTCTGGAGACTGTCAGAGTTGGACAAACATCCCCAAGGGTGGATGCAGTGGCAAAGCTAACTTAATTCCCAGTGGTTTTCTTGGAATTTTAGCTCAGTTATTCTAATTGGTGAGATGGTTCAGAAGAATGAGTTGCTGGATCTCTTTGAAGGTTGTCAGAAGAGGCAGATGTGCTCACTGGGGCAATTGTACGTGTCTGAATTTCTGTTATTAGTAGATTCAAAAGATTTATGAATTTTAGTTCCTTGATGAACTTCTCAAATGTACCTTTAATCCCCTGCCTTAAGCCTCTCATTAGTTGTAGCTTTGCATCAATGCAGCTCTGCTACTCTTACTCCAGGCTACTCCAGGACTGGAGATCTGGTACCAGTGCAATGAAAGGGTTTAGGCACGGACTGTGTCAACTTAATAGAGCTGCAGTTCTCCTTTAAAAGCTTCTGTTGATATTGGGAGCGCAAGGATGTGCAGTGTGAAATGCTGCAAATTTTCTGATTTATGTTTGAAGGTGACTGTCCTATGGGCCTTTTTAGATTTTATATGGGACAGTATGATTTTTTATTTGACATTCTGTAAAACTGTGTTTCTCTGTCTCTATGAGGACTGAACAGAAGGAGAGTATGATCTCTCACCGCACATCAGGCTGCTTCTATTTAATGACTCTAGGTTCCTTTTACTTAATATGGGACTTAGTACTATCAAGACAGTCATGCAGATTTTATTACAAGCGTGCAGAGATGCTGCTCGATTCTATTCCTTGGATGGATGAATACTTCTTGACGCAAATCTTTGTGAACACTTTTGTTTTCATTATTTCATAAAGAGGCCACCTAGCGTGCTATTTCAGTGGAGAAAAAGAGTGTTTATATGTACCTAGGGATGATGATTTGATGTAACAATAATAATAAAATATGCTGATGTGATCGTATCATTTTCATTACGTACGGGTGGAAAGTGAAACTTCTGTTTCTGATGAGATACTGATGATGAATAATCAGCTCCATATCCCAGAGAGGTAAACACAATCTGTGTCTGAATGTATATCAAGGGAAATCCTTCATGTATTTTCATGAGTCTTTTGGCACGGGTGATATTCTTAGATTCCTTTTCAGCATGATTCTGCTTTTATTCAACCTACTCATTTTTCTCACAGAGGTTTTGTTAGAGTATCCCATCCATGCACTCAGCTCTGGCAGAGAGGCAATGGGGTAGAGAGGAAAAGAAGGCACCAGAGCACAGTGGGAGGCTTGGACTGGCTCTGGAATAATCAATAATGTCTGCAGCTAAGTTTTTAATATTATGAAAGCAATGTTGCAGAACTGGGCACTCAGCCACCCCTTCACCTGAGAAACACATTTTGGCTGCAGTGATGCAGATAGAGTTTAAGTGTCACATCATCCCAGTTTTCTACATAGGCATAATTCTTAACTTGGTCATTAATATGTGCTATGGCATCTTTCTAAACTATTTTTTAATACTAACTATTGCAACGAGTATGGTGGTTCCTCTCACATCCCAATGCCTGAATTTTTACACCTGTATCCCA
The DNA here is from genome assembly GCF_054131305.1 of Coturnix japonica. Taxonomy (NCBI): domain Eukaryota; kingdom Metazoa; phylum Chordata; class Aves; order Galliformes; family Phasianidae; genus Coturnix; species Coturnix japonica. The sequence continues at coordinate 20,321,360 of NC_140674.1, read as the reverse complement.
GGAGACATTTTCTTATGTAATAAACAAATATTGGCATAATGTAACATAACACGCAAACGCAGAAAAAATGGTAATGTGCTCAAATACATATGTTAAAATGGGGGGGGGGGGGGGGAAGAGTTTGAGTGGTGGAAGCCTTTTAGAGAGATCAGTTCATTAGTGAAACTTGGCATAATTAGTTCTCCCTCTCCACTTTTCTTGTATAGCTGTGTGGTCCTCATCTTGTGTTTACAAAGTTCTCTTTTTAAGTAGAAATTCCTAAATGAATTTTTGGTTTTTTTAAAGTTCCAAGGTTCTTATTAATCAAGAGCATAAAAGATATCACAGATAAAAACAACTGAGAGATCTGAGAGAATTTTCCTAGTAATGAGTCTTCTACTAAATGCTGCTGTGACTGTAGAAACTGAAGTAAGTTACAACAGTGTGAAAATTAACTATGAGAAACGTGCTGTAATCTTGCCTGGTATTTGGGAATCCATTCTACCAAAGTGAATTTCTCATTCTGAACCATAAGTTTCTTTCAGTTTAAGGATTACTAGATAGAGCTGAAAAAATCTGGAAAGTAGGTCAATGTCTTAAACACAAGAATGCTGAAAATCTGCCAAGAAACACACATATTAGTTTCTTGTTTCATCCAATACCTGGTAGTCCTTAGTGGGTTTTTTTTCAGAGCTAATATCATGGAAATATGCGGACACTCTTTTATCTCAAGTTAATCTATTTCTCCACTGTGGGAGGACTATGGATATAAAACAAACAAACAGAAAAACAGACAAACCAAGTTGTTGGGTAAGATGGGTTTCCTGTTGAATTCTGATTCAAAACAAGGTTTTCAGTTTCAAAGTAGTTCAGATTTTCCTGGGTGATGTTTTCTTACTTCTTAACTACAAATTTGATGATGAAAACTTGTTGACTTACCGCTGCAATATTTGAGGCTAATAACACTGATGCTGAAGGAATCTCTCTTTTGTCTCTTCACTGATGCTGAAGGAATCTCTCTAGTTGTCATCATGGTGTTTAGAAATCATTTGCAGAGTGTAAGTCATTAAAATGTTAATGTTTATGAGTTTGTTTGCTGTCAGTTGTCTGTTAACAAAATTATTGGAATCTGACCATTTTGTTCTGATGTTACTGCTTAGCATAGCCTAGAGATGAGAGAAATGATGCTTTTATTGTTGTCGTAGACACATTTATGAATTATCTATTAATAACTTCACTTTATTTGGGGACTAAATTCTAGTACTTGGGTCACAAAGAGACAAGAGTTGAATTAGGCAGTAGCTGTAAGAAGGTGTTAAGTATGTGCTCTTTTGGCAAGTAACGAGCAATTAGTGGTGTATGGGGGCATTTGGAAGATACCAGACAATAAAAGATAATATTTCCTTGCTACACTATGATTCACAGTAGAAAGAGTATTTTTAGGGTAGTCACCAGATTCTGCAGGCCTATAACTTTTAGATATGATTTGCATAAACCTAAGAACAAAGAAAGCAGATATCAAACAGTTCTTGCTTCGGACATTGATTTTTTTCATTAATTTTTTTTTTTCCTAGAAAAATGCTTTTTTGTTGTTTCTTTTTTGGAAACGTACTGTGATTTCCCCAATAAGAAGCAAAAGTTGACATAATTAAAACACTAAAAGGCAACTGTAATACTTAGCACAAATAGAGCTTACCAAAAGGAGATGACAAAACTCTCAATTTCTGTAGTATGGCTTTACCCCCGTAGCACCTCCTCCAGAAGGCGAACTGTAATCATGAAAGACTTTGAGGTGAATGTTCACTTTCAGGCTGGGTAACAGATGGCACTCAGCTACCTATGACTAATACAGATAATTTTTTCCTTTTCATACTGTGAGCACAACATGTTCCAAGATCCAGAAAGCCATTGTACATAGGGAAGTAACCATGCTGCTCAGAGGAGCAGTTCTTTGCAGACCACTGAGCAGCTGGCATGTAGCAACTACTCTGCTTTAATCTTCTTTTCTGACTTGCAGCCATAGGTGCTCAAACTTGGCACTACTCATTTCTTTGTCCCCTCTGAAATCCCTCCCTGATTGCATGGAATTTCCTGAAAACAGGAGTGTGCAGGGGGATGGCGTGGAGTCTCCTGCTGCTTCTCAGAGCCCATCCAGTGCAGCAGTGCTCAGGTTTTTGGTTTAGATTCTAGCCAAATGAAAAATACCATACTTTGTTAAATCTGTTCTCTCTATGCCCATTGGAGAACATACCTTTTAATTGCTTTCTGGTATTATTTGGAAAGGAAAGAGACAACACTGACACTACAAATGTCACAGTATTTTTGGCCTGCTACATAGCTGTTATGGGATGAAGATGTGCCAGTAGGTGATAGGTGAATCTTGTCTTAATCACTTTGCTTGAGCAAAACGTTCTTTATTCAGTGTAATGTCACTGTAGGATACAAACCAAATCTTCCTCTAAGAATCTTTGCAGTTGGACTAGATGATGATCTTCAAGATTTTCTCCAGCCTGAGCATTTCTCTGATTCTGATTCCATCCTTCATGTCCACAAATGTCAAAACAGTAAAAAACAAACAAACAAAAAACAACAAAAATGAAATTCATAGAAGCATAAGGTTACCAGAAGCACATGACATTTCCAGCATTGATACCAAATAGTAAATTTATGCTTTGCATCAGACATGAAATCTTTAACAACTCGGACAGAAATTTTATACAGAAACAGTCCCAGTTAGAAGTCATGTTGAAAAAGGAAAGCTGAAATATTGCATCAAAACTTCAACCCTTCTGTATCTTCCAGTGCTGCTGTTGGTTATCGAGTGTTTTGAAAGGGAGAGGGTTGCAGTTCACACTGTAAAAAGACTTTGTTCTCTTCTTAATAATACTAAAGCCCACGGTGGTATTGTAACGTGAGTAAAGAAGTGTGTATTTTCGTACTCTGTCCTCACTTTGGTTCTTTCATTGACTCTTTTTCATTATTATCCTAAAATGAGATTGCTGTAACGTGGAGGGAGAGAAAGAGAGGAAGAAGGAGTGCTGCGTAGTTTTATTTTTATTCTGTTTACAGTTCTTAGTGCAATTACACTTTGACCAGCGAATGGGCACAGCATAGGGATATAAATAGTTTTGTTGCCAACTGCTGTTCTATAGGGGAGCGCTAATGGTTCCATCAGAGCTGAGTGAAGGGCAGAAGGGAGGACAGAAGGGAGGACAGAGAGCCCGGCCTACAGGAGCTGTCTTGAAGGGTAAGGATAACTGGCTACAAAATGGGCAAGAAATTAAAAAACGAAAAAAAAACTCACACCAAGAAAAAATATCCAGTTTTTGAATAGCAGCAGTCAGCATCCACCACGTGCCAAGGTGCTGGAGGTTCCCAGCAGTAGCTTCTGGAGGATGCACTCTGTGCTGATGTGGCAGAAGCCAATTGCATTTAGGAATTATTTTCTTCATTAAATTCCATTACTAACTAGATCTGTAATCTCAGCTTAAAAAAACCTCCCAGTAAAAGCTCACGACTGCTATTGGCTATGAAATTATACAATCCTTAGTTTAAATTCATTAAATAGTTATGTGGAAAGGGGAGCAAGCCATCCTCAATAAGCTAAAATTGCTGACACTGTGCTCATAATAGGTTCTTTCCCAGAGGTTTTTATTGCAGTTACATAAGGAATCATTGACTTATGAAGTTCAAAGAAACTTTCAAAATAGATCTTTTTTTTTTTTTTTCTGGTTATATTTTTGAGAGATTTAGCAGGACACCACAAAGATATTGCTCATAATAATTAGGGCTGTGAAACCCTGGGAAAACATGCCTAGAGACAAGGGAACCTTTTATTTACAGGAATTTGGAAGAATGGAGGAATGCATTTAGAATCCCAGTTAGAGTAGACACTGACTCTGGAAATCACTACAGTAAGATACATTAAACCTTCTATTTTATCAGTAGTTCATGGGAAAATAATACGCAGAGCACAGCCACAAAGCCTTCACATATTGTGTTATGCAGTCCCGGTTCTGGGTCCTCCTTCCTTTTTTCCATGTTAACTACATTACAAAGCCAGGGGGATTTAACTCCAGGCTGTAGCTAAGTGGTGAAGAGTCCCTGCATGGAGCAGAAGCTGCCATCCAGCATGGGTACCACATACTTGTAACCAACACCGCTGGGGGCTGCTCAGGTGTTGGCAGCAGAATTATTGTGCTGGCCAACAGGGCAGAAATGAAATCCAGGAGTGGAGAGGGCCTGGAGGGTTTGTTGGGTTTGTTCAACATGAGGTAGGGGGCAACATGGGACATGAGCTGTTCCCATTATCCTTACCCCTTTTTAATGAGCTGGTTACAGAAAAAAACACCACTTAAGATCTGATGTACTTTGTTACAGTATTCTTGTCACAGCAAACACTTATTGGATATTTGTTGCCTTGTATTCCCCTCTATACTTTTTAACCTCTTACTCACTTGGTCTGCTTAATATTTGCTCTAGACTAACCCCATAACTCAACAAATGCACTGAGAGATTGTTTCTTTCACAGTCTGCACTGCAGATGACATCCTGAACTCTAGAGCAGCAGATTCATTAATTTTGGCAGAAAACCACAATTTCTACTTTAAAACTATTGATTCCCCCAGAAATACTGAAATGCCTTGTCATTAGCACCTGCTTAGGCAACTACAGAAACAGTACAGCTTGGTCATTTATACAAGATTAACCAATTAACCATGGTGGTATTTTTGTTCCCCTTTGTAAGAAGAGGCCTTGTGAGCACATAGACCATAACCACTAAACATCAGTTACACTTTTCCACCAGCATGCACAATAAAACTCCTAGCCTAAGGGAGAAAAAAAAAAATCCAATTTTCTGTTTCAGGAAAAAGCCTGAATAGTCAATGAACCCTACACTGTGCCAATACACATTCCAGATCAGTTAAACTAAATCCAGTAACAGCTGTATTTTATTTGTTTTTTTCTTTTATGTTAAGATCTACAGATCATAGAATGGCCTGGGCTGAAAAGGACCGCAATGATCATCCAGTTTCAAACCCCCTGCTATGTGCAAGGTCGCCAACCACCAGACCAGGCTGCCCAGAGCCACATCCAGATGAAAGTAATATTAAATAGAATTTAAACAACAGTTAAAGAACACAAAAATCAGTGGAATGAACAGAAATAGAGTTAGAAGTATCTGTATTCCTTTAAAGTTGCAGCATTTGAGAACATTTAAGACAAATGCCATTTTTTCAGGTTTTTGGAAACATTCAAGGTCAGGCAGGACCAAGCTCTTGTCTCCCCTCTGCTCTGCCCTTGTGAGACCCCACCTGCAGTATTATGATCAGGCCTGGGACCCTCAGCAGAAGATGCACAGCTGATTGAATGGGTACAGAGGAAGGCCACAAAGATACAGTTCTGGTATTCACGATGTTTAGAATTGCATGAGTGTGCCATCAGTTAACCATAACAGGACAATGCCTGAAACCTTTGTGAGCACATGCTTACTGATCATAGTTGCAATCAGTGTCACCAAATAACTTTCAATATTTTCTGTCAGTATCAAGTACTAGAATAATTCTTACTTGGATTAAAAATGCTTGATATAGCTGTGGGAAATGCTGAGGATCTGGAGAAGGTAATCTGCTCAATTGTGTTATGTTAGCTCTAGGCCTGCTTTAATACTTAACATTACAAAAAAGAAGAGGACCATTAAGTTCTGAGGAATTCTTCATAATACTTGACATTTGAAGAGGTGAAAGTCTGTGAATAATTGCAGTTAGCAGTGATGTGCCTGAGGATTTCAGGGTCTTCATCTGCAAATCCAACTGTTCTAAAGGAACTGCCATATATTCTTTCCAGTGTCTCTCCAGTATGTTTCTTTAAGGCTTCAGTACTGGGAGTGAGAGCCACCAAGCTCCTGGTGGAATGCACTGAAAGCTTGCATGCAGCTGATGAGGCTGTGATAGCCAATGTGGCTGTGACTTCCGCCCTTGCCAAGAAGTTGCCTTGGTCACCACTCAGACAGACTGGGGGCTTCTGAGATCCTGGGCACTGCGTATGTCCCAGTCCTGTGGGAATGGTTCTAGGTGGTGAACCTGAAACAAAGATAAGCTATAGACTCATGCTCAGGAATGACTCTGTAATAATTGAAGCAACATCGCAGCATTCTATATTCCATTTTTTTTGTGCTTCAAATGTAGCCAGTTATTGGATTGAAAGAGTTACTTCAGTAAAACCAGCCCTGCTAACTCATGTTTAGATCTTTAGCTCACACTTGGATCTGAAAGTCAAAGAGTTTTCTTTCTGGTGCCCTGTCATCAGTAATAAATGTTTTGCAACTCCTAACTTGCACCTTTCATGGCCTCATTGCCTTCTGTGGGTTGATCAGATATAATTAATTCACTTTGGAGTTGTTTAATGATGCATAAAAAGGAATAGATTCTAGTTCAATCTCATAACTGCTTTGCCTCTGAAATCTAACAGGATTAAAGCACCATTAAAAAAATCCAAGTCGTTCTGTGAGCAGTGGAACTAATGAAGCCAGGATTCCTATGGATTTGTGTCCCTTGGTTGATTGACTATTTAACTGATTCATATGAAGATTATGTTATCTCTGCATATACCTATAATCCCTTCCTGCAGAATATTTTGGCAGTGACACGCTGGTTGCTACAGAAATTCCCTAGTGGGATCAGTAGTTATTGGGATAAAATTGTTCAAAACCTGCTTTCTCTTTTACCTAAACCCCTACTTTTGCAAAAATTGGAACAATTTAATTCTTCCTTCGTACCTTCTGCTGCTACGTTTTACTGGGGAAAAGCACAGGTAGCCATAAACTTGATAACAAGAAAAAAAAGAAACAGACTAGAAGAGTAAACTTAAGGGTGCATCCTTCATTATAATCTACAGAAAAGTGAGAATAACAAGAAGCCATCCAGAGACACCTCACAGAGCAATCTTGAAAACTAACAGAAGGATGACAGTATTAGGAAGGAAACACTTATGACTAAGACAAACACTGTGCTATATCAGATCAAGTAACTGGACTTCAAAATCACGTTTTTACTATTATAAACTGTTATTTTACAAACCACTTGGGAACGGTGAACCTTCATCTATGAGACTACGTCTACGTAGGAATAAAGCTAGCATTTATTTCCATATAATGAAACTTCAAAAATGCTTGCTTTCATTGTGCCCTGGGTCTCATTCTCTAGACTTCATTCATCATCCAATCCATGCCTACCTGTCCCTGCTTCAGCTTTTGAAAAGTCTTTATTTTAAATAACTATGCTCTTTTCTACAACTGAGTGATTTTTAATAAGGAATATTTTTCAATAACTTCTCATAGACACCTATTTAGTTAGATAATTAGGTTTAGTATTTGCAGAAGTGCATTTACATCAGAAGGGTTTCTCATCAAAATCTGAACATTCCAGGAAATACACCAATGTATTTGCCTGCGTGGTTTCCCAGGATAACAGAAAAACTATTATTTGTGGATGTACTGGTTGTAGGGAAAGGCAACAGCAGACAACCAGCTGTAAATTACTCAAAAAGGGTGATGGCCACAATCAAGCTAAAAAAAGAAGATTTACTTACCCATCTCAAGGATCAGGGCTCACCAAGTACTCCAAAAGGAGAAGTCACCATATATAGACACTTTCTTTGGGGGCAGACAGCCCTTAAATGAGGCTTGGGAAGGGCTGGAATCTGGTTGTACCTCTTCCAATCACACATGTGAATTGCTTTCCCCTGTGCTTCCAGGGCTGGCTGTGTCCACTCACCAGGTGCTCAATCATTGGTTCAGGTCATGACTTAGCAATTCCCATACACCGTCTGTAAGAGTAATGTATGTATAATTCAGGAACATACTAAATTGTGTTTTAAATGTCACTTACTGTTCGCTAAGTTTTAGAAAACTTAAGCTCCAATAGTGAAAAATTCTCAAAGCGTTATAATTATTGGAAACCAAAAAACAGGGAAAACAGGGAAAAATCCAGTGTCTGGGCATTACATTAATCTACTCAGTTTCTCACAATGAAGAACACGAATAGAATTAATGTGTGTGTGTTCATTACAGACTGTGTTTTTATCTGTGTTAAAAAATCTTATACTTTTTAAGAAATATTTTTGGAATTCTGTAGCTAGACTTACATGACACTTCTTCAAATGTAATAATTCAAATCCTTTCATGTTCCATGGCTCAATATAAGAGACTCTTCAAATGAAACCCTAACTAAAAAATGAATCATATCAGAATAATGTACTTTATCGCATATATTCTGGATACTGCAGTTTCATTGCAGTTATAGCAGTCCATATATTGGGTTTGTTTACATCCAACTGATGTAATTTGGAGAATACTGTTTTTATACTTGCAGAGATTAGAACAGGCAGCACGTGTTAAGTTCAAAATCATTCTTCCATTTTCCTGTATCTGACTCTTTATGTAGGAGAACTTTAGATAGCATTAATGTGCCTTTTTTTTTCAACTAGAGGAAAATTCATTACAATATGATTCAGTAAGAATGGGTAGTTTTAATCAACTTGGTCTATTTCTCCTAGGCTACTATATTATGAATCAATAGCAGTAAATCCATACTTAAAACTCACAAGCCATTGAGTAAGGATTCAATGAGTTCTCTGTTTCAGGGTCTTGAAGAAAATTACAGAGAAGTAATTAAAGTTTAATGTCTGACATTCTTCTAGTCAAGGGATGTTTTGCATTTCTTTCAAAATCTGCGATTAAGAAAGACTGTATGGAGCCTGTGACTTTAAACATTCAGCTAACCCATTTATTTATCCCTCCTTCATTATTTCTCTGCTCCTCTTTTAATTGGCCCTTCCACAATGTAGATCTCTGTGAGTGAAATGCAATGGCTGAATTTCTGGCCTAGCAGCAGAAGGTGAAATATGGATGAGAGGTGGTTGTGTAATGATGAATTTGTGTCGTTTAACTCCAGTGCTTGAGGAAGCTGCTCCTTCAGGAGGCTCAGAAGAATGATGGGTCTCCCTTCCAGGCAAAAGAAGTTGAAAGTATCTTTCATATATAAATAAATGTAAATACTCATAATGAAACATTTTGTGTTACCTACGTGAGACAATTTCTGAGAGAAAAAGTAGGTTGGTGTAAACTTGGTGGAACTTAAAGTGAAATTGGGGAGAACAAAACATGACTAAAATACATCTTACCAAGAATTTCCCAAATTAAATTGAAAAGTTGGCACATTTGTCAGTCTTGAAAATGAAAAAGAGAATAATTTATGAATTTTGGTAATCCCTGTTTAATGTTACAAGCTTGAAATAAAGCATTTCCTGGACCTTTGGAGAGCAGATCTCAAGAAGTGGGACTTGGAATTCTTTAAAACAAGTAACAAGATATTATTTTAAGATTACCAGCTTTTAATGATGAAGATCAGAGCAGTGCAAGATGGACCAGATGTGTTCCATCTCTGTGTCTGCCCAAAAAACAATGAAAGAGTTGGACTCATTGTTATGCTCACTATAACTGCCCCTTTCCCAGCTCAATTGAGAAACCACTACTTGTAATTAAAAAAATAGATAAAGTGATGTCTGGAAAAACTATAAAAAGAAAATAGAATTCATTAAAAAATGGCCACCATTCTAATTTCTTTAGTATAAATGTTCTGTCAGCTGTGAGAGGAAACACTGAACGTCTCATCCTGCATTAAGATGAGAAACTTGTTTTTCAGTAGCTGGCTGATATTTAGCATTGAGATTTAAAGTTTTCCAGATTTATAGATGTATCTTCCTTAAAATATATAAAGAAACTGAAATTCTAGCAAGTCTATCACCTAGAAAAACATAGAAACCTGGAAAGAAATCTTGAGAAATTCTGTTCAACTCCGTTCAAGTAACTAAGTTGCAGAAACAGGAATATTCTTCTTCATCTAACAGTTTTGATCATTTTTTGTGTCTGAATATTGTCAAAGGCTTGCCTGTGGTGTTAACTGTGGCATAAAACAGGGCTGTGTGACTTTGTAATTGAACAAGTGTGGGAATGGTGAGTGTTGGGCAGAGCCCTTTGGGTTCCTCTGAAAATGATTTACATTGCAAGGTTGTCCCATGGCAAAGGTTGAGCTAACAGCACAGTCCCAGTGTTCAGGAAGTCTTTTGATAAAGAATCACTGGCTAGGATGAATTAGGACAGGCAGTATTGTTTTCAGCCTAATAAATCATCTGCAGAGAAAAACGTTGGGATCACAGTTTATTGATAGAATTAGATAATAACAAAAGTATGTACTAGAGAGTTTATCAAACTCTAAGAAACTGGAAAGTCATAATATCCTGATAGGCAGGTAGCAATATTTTAGGATATCTTTGATACAAATTCAGTTCTGCTGCTCAAGTGGAAGTGATATTTTACAAGATTTCAATAAAGTGGACTGCAATGACTGTAGACTTAGTAGGGTTCATGCACTTTATAGCATCAATAATTTACAGTAATTTAGTAGGGACTTGCAGGATATAAAACAATGCTAGCGGAAGATGGCTTTATTGAACCCTTCTTCTGTGGCCAAAGGTTCTTTTAAGTATCCAGTTTCATTGAAGACACCAAACACTTGTCCGTCCTTTGTATTTTCATTTGTGCACAGGAAAGAAACCTTGTTCAACAGTCTTGATGAATTAGTAGATAACACTTGTTTTATTGCAAAGAAAATTGTTTTCTATAGTTTTCTTCTTAGAAATTGGTTTTATGACCTGACCAGAAAAGCATTTTATAGTTTATATAATTCCTGGTTTAAAACATGTGCCTAAGGACACTGCTCACACACTGTTTGCTTGGTGTTCATATAAATGAATGTACTCAGTTTTGCTCTTGGTTACATTCTCCTAAAACCCCCAGTACGCTTGCAGTTATTGTAACCTATTGTTAGCTTTGCAGTACTGGGATGGGGAGCCCAGTTTGAGTTACTGTGCCCTAACATCCTTTCCGGTTGTGGTGGGCAATGTTGTGAAATCACATTGACTTCATCCTGGTTTCTGGAGGTGTATATGACCGTGAGCTCCATCTTTTTGTGTCAGTTTACATGTTTGGTAACTCCCTGCTTTTGTAATCTCTATCAATCTTACCTAAAATTAAGAAAGAGATAATGCTATTAGTTTTATAAAAATAGAAATCCATGTAGAGATGTGAGGCCCCTTTATATATCCCACTGTTATAAAGGCTGTGGTTGCACTCACTCTTTATAGTTTATCAGGTAACTTACACAAGACATCATCCTCAAACATAATGCTTATGAAATTAGTTCACGTTACTTCAGCTTCTCACGTGGCTCCTTGTTTTATGATTCCCTTCATCACTTGGTATATAAAAAAGATAATAGGAAAAAAACAAATAAGCAAGCAAAAGGTTTTCCATGGGCACATTATTCTGAGATATTTGACATACATCCTCAACTATTTTGGATCATTTTCATTAACTTCAGTAATAATTCAATTTTTGTTAGAGCCTACAGACTTCTAGGAGGATTGTGGTTCTAATACCCTCTGAATTCAACTGAATTTGGCTAGGGAATTCTGAAGATTACAAACCCAGTGTTAGTCTCCTGGAACTTATTCTGTTCTCACTGTTGTCACAAGATGTTTTTTACGTTACCATTATATAACTTAAATGAAGAACATAGATCTAGTCATAGTCATAATCAATTTTCTGATTATGCAGAGAAGGAAAAAATGCTGGAGCATTAAAAATTTTTTAAAGTACATTGAAATCATTATTCATTTATAGGGTTGCATTAATTTCTGAATAATGCAGCATTGCAGATGGATGATTCACAGCGATGTAAAGTCTTTTGTAGTCATTTAGAGCCTCATTATATGAATATATCACTCACTGTTTCCACCCACAGACACTTCATGAAGTGATGAGGCAAAATCATTATCATGCAGATGAAAGGGAGTGCCTACCAAAACAAATAAAACAACAATTTTAATTAGGCTAATGCATTTAAATTCCCACAAGGATTTAAAAGCACACTTCCAGCCGATTCTAACACAAATGAATCAGGGCTCAATTCTACCCAATTTGAAAAAGGGAATACATCCAACTGCAGCCCCAACAACAATCGCAGTTCTCCTTAATATGAGTCTCTGGTAAGTCAGCTGCAAGAAAACAGCGTATCCAAGTTGACTGAAGAATATGCAGATTTAGCAACCTAAGTCTTATTTTGGCATATAAATTTCATTAAGAAGCAAAACAAAAATCCAAAGAGAACAGTAATGACAGAGAGTAAAAACCTTGCAGACCCAATTAAACACAAAGGAATGGAGATTTGACTCCCAGTTGCTGACTCTTGTGTTGTCTTGCTTTATTTCCATTTGATTAGTGGAGGGATTACTTCTCTTTACTTTTTGCACTGATTTCTTTCACCTTTGTTTTCTCTTTGGAAAAAGCAATAATCTTTTGAGATAGGAGCATGTTATTTATGGAAGGATTTGTCTTTTGGGAGAGGCTAAAAGGCTTCATGAACCTGAAGCAATGCATGTGGTTTTGTGAACATCCCCAAGGATAAGATGAGAGATGAGCAGATCCAGGTGAATTACAACAGGCTTTGAGCAAAAGAAAGAAAAAAGTGGTAAATTTCATATGAACCTTTTTTAGATCTTTGAGTTATTACATGAACCATTTATTGTTGTTGTTGTATTTTAATATTTTTGTGTGTGTGCAGTTAATCATTTTTCACACTGAAACTATGAAAAATAGGAATCTCCATGTGTTACCTTTGGCGACACTTGCTTGAAAGAAATTTTATGGTTCAAGCAGATTTTGTTCAACTGTATAAATTTTCTGAAGAGATGAAGCATTTAATTCCTTTATTTTTAGCGAACAGTTCACCATGTCTTCCTGTCACAAAGGTACTTGAATTGTAAAAAAGCTTGTTGCTCAGAATCTGTCATTGTCTCTTCTTTCATGGCTATATTTAATCTGACACAAAACCTGTATTTACCTGTATCGGGTATTCAAGAGGCTGGATTCTGCCACTGGATACAAGGGTGAAACCATGTTTGTTTGCTGAAGGTACTACAATAATCCTGAACATAAATGCTCCTGCTCTTATTAGTTTGGTATGAATGCAAATTGGGTCTCATTTGGAAAGTGTGCATCTAGCAAAAGCTGTTCTGGCCATTAAGGGAACCATTAAGGGAAATCTAATATTCCATGTTCTAAACCATTTTCTATAGCAGGAAGTGAACTAGAAATTATTTAATTTAGATAGTCCATTAATTATGCTGTGAACTAGCTTTCACAGCCTCAATTTCTCTCTGGATTGTCCTTTGCTAGGCAGAAGGTCTATTACTACTCCACACTTCCACTTCTCCCACCCTTCAAAGCCCAGAGTGGAGCCATGGCTTCTTGCATGAAAAGTCTCGTGCTGCAGAAGTTGTTTCCTCTGAATTAAAAGAACTTGGTGCAATTTTTGGTCCCTCCTGATGATTAGAATATCACCTGATGAGCCATTACTTCAATATGCCTAGGTACCTGCTTTCTGCTGGCATGCAGCAGCTGCAGAAAAGGCTGCTTCCAGGTCCACACTCATGAAAGGCAATCGAGACTTTACACAGGTGATTGATGTTAAGAGAGGAAAAGCTCTTAAGGGTATTCCTGATAAGGTAACATTTGAAGATCAGGGAAGATCAAATCTATGATATTACTGTAAAGCATGTTAAAAGCAAATAACGCAGGCTTACTGGAAATAGCTATTGATACACTTGTTCTGAACATAAAAATACGTAGAAGAGCTTCATACTGTTTATTTGCCCTAGGTAACTGGGCACAAATATGCAAGTGGCATAGGCCAGATCCCATTGGTGGTAGTGCCGTCCTCAGACAGAGCATCCTGCATACAATGATCACTATGGAGAGATCTGGCCCCAGTAATCCCAACCCTGCTACCACTTGTCCCACAGTGCAGGAGGAACAGCATATCTGCTCAAGACTCTTCCTTCTCAAGAGATTGCACACTGATCTCTCACAATGCTCACTTCTTCCTCATGCTTTACCCCCAAATGGTCCCTGGGTGCTATAGCCTTCACATTCTCAGAGAGATCAAGGGATAGGGAGGAATTTGCAAGTAACTGCTCCAACCAACTGTCTCCCATGTAGTGGTCAACTCTGTTAAACATATCTTTCAGAGTATTTTAAGAGATCATATAACAAGATGGCATGGCTGACATGGTCTCTGTGGTGTTAGCACCAGCTACCTCAGATCTCTGAATCTGGAAAATCTCAGTTGCTGCATAAACAAAATTATTATTGCTCCTCCAAAATTAATCAAGTGTGCACAAATCAGAAGTGATACATGAAAATGTAAATGATGCAGAAGGCCACTAATAGTATAAAATTTTGCAGCTTAGTGCTTTGCTTGGAAACCACAGCCAAACAGACAGCAGATTCATCTCCCCAAGGAAAGGCACGTTACAAAGAAGTTATATTTCTATTACACAGCATTTGCATGGAAATGATTGCTTCCTATGGGGCTTGATGCAGAAAGACCAGAAGAGAAAGAGGAGCTGCAACTCTAAAACACCATGATACCATCATTATTTTTTTAAGCACAGAAAGGGGAACTTGTTATACCCATATGCAGTGTTAACAGTGGTGTCAGTATGAAGATAAGCTCAGATGTAATCACCTGGAACTAACACATGTTCATCACTTGTTGCTTAAAAAAAAAAAACTAATAATGGTTGGTGATGTATTCAGGAGAAAAAGGGAGGGGGGGAAAAAAAAGTGTATTTTTCAGTTCTTAAGGAAATCTGAACTTGTTTTTACATCCTTAATGAAATATGCAGTAGACAAGCCAGGAACAGAACACGATGCTTTCACACTCACTTATCTCCTAGGCATATTTTAGGCACATGAGCAAGAAAACACTAGAAAGCTTCAAAAATGCTGCTCATGAAGAATTAAAATCATTAGGCACATTTCTGACAGGGTTCATTAAGTATAGAAATGCTCTCCGGGAACAAAGAATTCCTTAACGGAGTTCACTGACATCTGTGCAAGGAGGCTGAAAAAGTCCCATTGAGGTGAGTGGCAGTGGGATGGTACCACTGTCCTAGCACAGCCTAGAACAGCCAGGACATCATTGCAGCTTCAAGGGGATGGATAAAACAGCAAGCTCCAAGCATCTTTGTCCAAGAACAGGCTGGTTTTTGGAATATTACAGAGGAAAAAATAAAATGAGATGGCTTTGCTAATGGACACGCTTTTCATAGGGGATTTAAAATCTTGTAGTCTAGACAGGTTTGCTTATCTTTTATTTGTGATTGAACAGCATTTCTTTCCTAATTGCTCATTGCCTACTGAAGACTACAGCTATGTGTTTTATAAACCAAATGGGAAGCAGCAGTCATGACAGAGCAGCTTGAAGGCAGGCCAGGTGATTCGATGATTCAGCACAGTCACTTTTCTAATGGAGAGCTGATGGGCAGAGTGATCGACGTGTGAATTTCTTGAGAAGCATGATCTGCTGGCACAAGATGAATACTTTATGGACCTGAGACAGAAGCATATTTCCCCTCACTGAGGAGATTTTAAAGATGAGGAGAATATTCTCGTTGCAATTTTTGTTGTCAGGACAGATAACTTTCTCTTTTTCAATCCTCATTAAAAACTCTATCAAAAAGAAGCAGCTTGGAATGTGAAGGCACATTTCTTAAAATTCACTGTGTTTAGGGTGTAAGAATCTGATTTTTTTCTACTGCTCTGTGATTTGGCTGACTGACTACTATTTCTTCAAGTCACCATTCATTTCTCCACATTGCAAAGAGATGTAATTGAGAAAGAATTACATTTACTCATCAGTTCTTTTAGCAGTACAGGTCAGACGTGTCCTACTGTACCACTGTAGTTAAGTAGTATTAATCATAGAATTGCTCAGCTTGGAAAAGACCTTAAAGACCAACAAGTCCAACCACAACCCAGTCATCCTACCCTAACTCTAACAACCCACAGCTATTAATCACTAAGTGAACCTACAAAGCAACCATTTCTTTTTTAGGTGTTTATTTTTTTTTTCAAGTTCATGATAATGAACAATGCAAGGTTGATTTCAGACATGAAAACTAGTGATTGAGGCAGAAACTCACCGCAGAGGAGGCTTTGCAAGACACCCAAGTGTTGGCTGCAATTTTAAAACAGCTGTTTTCAACAACTAAATGGTCTTTCCACTCCAACAGCATCCTTCTCTTTGCTGAATATCCCAGATAAATTTAATGCACTCTATAAACATTTTCTGACATACTTTTCAATTTCTTAGCGTTGCTTTTCATAATTCTCATAATTTATGCGGCCATTGTGCAGAGTGCAAAGTATATAACCATTAGCAAAGTAACTCTGGTGACATATTGTCCTAACCTCCGGGTATTGCCAAGATGAAATCCTCTCCCTAGCTGACATTTATATTAAACTATTTGTGGTATTTATTCGTGAATATAAGTACTGAATAAAATCAATTCCAGTTTAGCTATACAGCTTCTGCCTTGGAAGCCACAATATCCTGATAAAAACATATATCCAGGGAGAAGATTATAGATTACATGCACCTGTTTGTGAGCTTGCCGGGTTTGTCAGATCCAAGCACTGTAAGTTAATGTAAAATACTACCAGCATCCTGCATGGATGGAATTTTTATTAATAGCATAGAAGAAATGCTGTGAAGCTTAGTTTATCTTGCAACAATCTGGTATGTCCTCTCCCCAGTGCTTATGGTTTGGCAGAAAAAATACTTGTTTTAGAGGGGTTCTCCAGGTGTGAACAGACTGCTTTTTGGATTTCACTGGCCAAAGACACTTCAACTTCTTACTCTTGTTGATGCTGTAATACTAACACTTCTGTGTAATAAAGAGAGAACAACATAGGCAGATCTGCTACCTCTGGTATCAGGAAGAGGAAAGCAGAGTTTGCTGTCCAGTATTGAGTCTGGCCTGGAGACCAGTCCCCACTAGTAGTTGAATGGGAAGTTTGCTGTGTGGACTGGTAGACACTCAAAGGTCTGAAGCCATGTCTGGAGGTGGCTTTCCTAGTTCCTACTTTGGGTTAAAGTTCCAGCATGGTGCAGGAAAGGCAGAATAAACTGCGTCCAGAGACATCAGCTCCACACTGAGAGCACATGCAGCCACAGTCACACCACAGAGTTATTCCTGCTGTTGCTCACCAGTTTTACAGACTATATTTGGCGTAGAGGGAAGGGAAACTTTATTCCATAGGTGGATTTAATTCTCTACAGCTCTGCCTGCAGCTTCTTGAAAGAGGCATTTATTCACATTTAAACAGATGAATGATCTCAAACATTCCCACACAGTCTTTTCCTAATTGTCCAACAGCAGTTCCTCTGAGCCATACCTGCAGGAGGACAGGCTTTGCTGCACCATGCCCAGCAGTCACAGCTGATGCATTGGTCTCCTGAGGACTGATACCAGCGCTGGCACTGGCCAGTCTGTACTCAGGGATAGTTTATTGTCTGTTACACCGTCCATTAGCACAAATAGGAAAAATCTACAGCTTTACTACTATAGGATACTGTGGGCTTGTCAAGGTATGCTAATTCCAAGGCTATGTTGCAAAACACCTCAGAAAGCTATGGTTATGATGTAACATTTTTTTTTCTATTGATAGCTGCTACTATGTACACAGAAGTGCTCCCTCTACAGAGTCAGCCACAAGGAAACACACCCAAGAATCTGGTGACAGTATTACAGCCAAAAAGTTCAATGAAACACACATCAGGTGCTTACTTAAAAGAAAAAAAAAATGAATTGAATAACCATTATAGCTAATAGACCAAATTCCTGGATGTGTCTGTAACATAATAAAAAATAAACAGTGACAGCAGAGCAAGAAGACCCCAGGACACAGAAAGCAAGGACTTGCTCAAATGCAACAGCAGCAGGTAAAGAAATAAAAGGGGAGAAAAAAAAGCAAACTACTTATCTTCAGAAGGCCTCAGGCACGTGGAGATCTCCAAAAAAAAAACCAAACAAAACACCCTTACCTCCACTGCCCTTAAATAAGATGCATCCTGGCTCCACCTCTTCCAGTCACTCAGGTTCATTGCATTGAATGCACCTGAGCTCTTCTGAGTTGGCCCTGCCTTCCTACCAGGTGCTCAATCACTGCTTCAAGCCCTGGCTTAGCATTTCCACTACAGTGTCCACATTCAGAGGGAATCTGAATACAGTATCTTGTAACTCATACCTTCCCCTTGGCGTCTCCATGCAAACGTGATGTCAGCCTTGAGTTTTGAATGTCCTGGTGAGCTCTCTCTCACCAACTAGTAGCCAGCCATGTTGTACCCCTATGCTAAAAGTCAATCTATTCCTGCATATGAAAGAAGCATTTAACCCTCATTTGGCATGAGGGTTAAACGTTTTGCAAGTTGAAATTGGTGATTTTTCACGTACCTTAAACACCACTCTGTGACATGAGCCCCATGGCACTTTAGCACCTGCCTAATGCTCTCATCCCCTCTAGTCTGGAGTTAGTGATAAAGGTGAAGTGTTGTAATTTAGCCTTAAATCTCAAAGTTTATAATTTCAACCGCTTCATCTTCTGAATTTATTTCCCCCTATAAATTCTCTTCAGAATTCATTGAGGAAGCTCTGAGGCAGATAACAAGAATGATCCATCAGTTTTTCGGGCTCGGAAACAACATTCTGTCTGGGAGGTGAAGTCGCCATGTATGTCGTCTAACAAATTAGAAATTATTCAGTGAGCTCAGAGAGTTTAGTTATTGAAACAGAGTGTTTTGGAGGGACCGCCTTCTGCAGGCACATGGTTGTGAAACCTTCTTTTTGTTCCCCTGCTCCAATAGATTAGGGGAAAAATGAATGAAAGAGGTTTTTGGATGAGACATTCAGGGTAGGAGGCATGGCAGCGGACAGATGGGAGAGCACTTGACTTCTCCACTGGGGTAGAAGTTTGGGCTGGTTTAGACATACTGGTGGTCCTGAGTGACCTGAACCATCTTCTACCTGGTATCAGCAAAAATCCTTAAGAAATCAGTGTTTCCAACCAATCTGTATTTGCCTAACACTTACTCTTGGATGGATTAATGAATCTGCTTTTTTCATTGCCCTGATTGTTTGAAGCAGTCATAGTGAAACTGAGTGCCTAAAAAGACTTAAAATCCAGAGTGTCAGGCGAAGCAAAGCATGAATCCAGACCTGGAAATGAAAGATGGGCAAATGGAGTATCAGAAACATCTGAAGTGGTTAAACATTTTTGTAAGATGAGGTACAATATGCACAGTTCAATTCCCACAGTAGCTTTCTGAAAAGTGAAATAAGATTTAATGTTTTCATTTGTTTACTTACATGCTTAAAGCAGTTTATTTTTAAAGTGGCTGTAGCACACATCGCTGCTTGCTGATGTAATTTTCTTAAATTGCTGGCTGGTTTTGCAAGCCTGTGTCTTCATATTTTTCTTTCAACTCTACATTTCAAGTCTGTGTAGAAAATTACCCACAAACTGAAGATATCTTCTCTGGAACTTACAACTTTGCTGTGTCTTCACTCCGGCAAAGAACAGCAAAGACTTTTTCCCTTATAAATGAATGAGAGAAGTCATCACAAAAGATTTATTTCTGCGGCCCCATTTTTCTTATTTACTCCTAACATTCTACCCATTTGCCATGAGCTTCTTCACATTTACAAAACAGCCAGTCTTCTGCAAGGACAAATTGTGCTATTTACTTCTGTTCTTGGAGGAAACTAATGGTGCAGTGGGTGAAATGTCCAGGACAATAAGGATAACTGGTTCTGTGTATCCCCAGCTGGAGAAATATATCTTAAGTAAATTGCTCTCAGCTGAAATCATGGGATGTCGTGAAAGCAGAAAGTGATTTGTATTCTGCTCTTTGTGTTTCTTCAGCTCAGAGCCTGCCCATGGGGAGGAAAAGGAAGGCCTGGGCATCACTATGTAAATCACTCGCTTTTGCAGGGGGGAATGGCAAATGGCAAATGGATTTCTATTGTATTTTTCAAATGCAGTGTTTACTCTTTGTCTTTAATATATTTCTGTGTTTAAAGTCAAGAAGGGAACAGCAAATTATAAAGAAAAAAAAAAATTTAAAGCGTTTGAAATTGCAAGTATATCTGTGCTGTCAACAGCTTAGCTCCCTGATTTGGTCCAATCCCCAGTCCTCCATGCTTATCGGTAATATTTTTGGGCTTGCTTGGTAAGGTTTGGCTTGCTTCAGAGTACAGCAAAATCCAGGATTTTTTTTCTTCACTTTATTGGCTGACTCTGCATTGTCCAGCACTGTCCCAATGCTCCTGTTGGTACACTTCTGGTTTACACCTGTTCTGAGCTCCTCAGCTAAGTCCCTGCATTTCAGATGTTCTCCAGGCTGAAAACTCACCGTCTCCAATTCTTAGAAACACCGAGAGGAGATCTAGAAGATGCCTAGCCTAGAAGGGGCCCAGGTCAGAGTCTGTGACATGGTGGCTCCAAGTGGCCAACTCCAAACCACAGCAAGGATACAGACCAGGAAACAAGGACACCAGTAGCCAGCACTAAGTGGGGTCACAGATGGATTTGTTTAAATGCCAGTTCTACTCCTTACTGGGCCAGGTCTGAAGCACACTGAAGTCAAAGAATATCTCCATCAAATGCTCCTGCAGTCTCCAGTATGCAGAGGTGATGTTGCTGCGTGGAGCCTGCCTGGTTCATTCTGCAGCTTTGAAAGGGTATTTTTAGATTTGAAGATAGAAACATAAAACGGTAATTTCAAAGGTGCGTAGGTGCAGTGAGGCTCTTCCTGCAGTGTTTCAGCAGTGCTGAAAAGTCATTTTCAAAAACCTCATTAGGTACCTCCACACCTTTGAAATTCAGGCTTTTAGTGTTGCTATGTGTACTTAACACGATTAGAAACGTCTCCCAAATGATCTTTTCCTACACTTCCTTTGCACATTGCATAATTTCATTTGACATTTTGTTGACAGTCACTGGTATATTCTTATGTTGAGTCTGGCAGCAGGTGAATCTTGATTAGGAATTTGCCATTTCCTTTGCAAATACGTACATCTGTATGCTAACATAATACGACTCTTGATGTCTCTGATATATAAAGAGTTTAATAAACAGGAAAGCTATTTCCATCTTGAACATGGTTATTATCAGAATCTTTTTTTTTTTTTTTTTTTTTCTTTTTTAATTGTAGGAATGAGCTGTGGCTGTAAGATTTCAATTGAACCATTTCTGTTTTCTGTTTCCTTCCAATGTTCCTTCCAAGATGAATAAGTTGTGTAGTAAGAATAAGACATACTTTCCACAGAGCAGATGCTCCCTAAGCCTAGTGTGGATTGCCAGGATTTGAGCGCAGGCCAGGCAAAATTCATTTCCTAAATCCAAATAGAATTCTGGATGACTTATAGTATCAGGATGTATCTTCGAGAGAAGTTTAAAAGTTGAGGAGCTCGAGTTTTGCTTGAAAAAAGAAAACCTGAATCAACAGCTTTTCTGGGTAGATACTGAGAAGGGAAAAACTCGAATTTCTGAAGGCCACATTTCTGCCTGCCCCATCTAGGATTTGGGGCACATTGGGGCAGCTGGAACCTGGAGTTTGCTGAGTTCTCTGCCTCTCTTGGGCTCAAACACACAACTGCAATGTGTCAGCAATTAGTTCTCTGTTATTTAATGATTTTCTTCACCTAACTCTATGTAAGTAACTGTAAGAAAGAGAAAAGGAATGCTACACTGAGTGTAGCATTCAACACAGAAAATGGCATCTTTTGTTGAATAAGAAACTTCTTTTGCAACTTCTAGGATAAGAATATAGCAATTCCTATTTTTTCACAGGTCTTCTGTTCAAATTATTTACTATTTGGAACAAAGGCTGTCATTTGTTATGCATTTGAACAGTTATTCCTGTAATTGAGTCTTTGAATAGTTTAGGGGGTTATTTAGAACATAAATCATAACTACGCATTCGGCAGAGGGAAGAAAAGGTTTTATTTAATTTTGCATACCCACAGACCTGTAAAATTAAACAAATTGCAGAAGAAAACCAGTACAGTCCTCCTTCTGATATTACAGTGCAACAAACATGCCATCTGTTACCAGTGCTCTTCTTATCCTCTGATGAGTCCCAGAGTACATAAGAAAAATGGTCTTTGTGAGACCCTCCGAGAAATGTGTACCACCAACTTGAGAAATTGAATCAGGATAATATTAGAATGTGAAGATTCTGCCATGGAAATCCAGTTATGATCTCTTACAGGATTTATTATTGTTGCCTTGAGAACTTAGTGTGGAAGCAAGCCCTTCCCAAAGAGCTCAGTTAGCTTGGTTGCTGGTCTTAATGCAAACACAACTGAGAAATGCACTCTTATTACTTCTGTTTCTTCCTTTCCTTTTGTAGTATTGCTCTTCCTAGTGAGCTTTATGGAACTCTCCATAAAAATGTAGCAGATCTTGCTGACCCTGACATCTCAGTGGGAGCATTTAACCATATGACATCAGAATATTGTGTTCATGGAGTTGACTTGCATTATTTGATATCAGCTCTTCAAAAGTAAGGACAATGAAACTGTGCTTTGAGGAATGGAAATCAACTTTTTAGCATTTCTGTGTATGTACAGACCTCCTCCTTGCACATTATATGATGAGGCATCTGATTGAACTTTACTTATCAAGACGTAGGATATAGTTTCTTCTAATGTCTACTTTCATTTGAAGTTACAAAGTGATAAGCTCAACTGATACTTGTGTTGCTAGGTAAGCCCAAACCACCCCAGACAGCTAGTGCCTGGCTTCATGTTAATCTAAACCTATTTTCATTAGCTTTTCTAACAAAGCAAAGATCTTAAAAACATCTTCATGTTTTACTCTTTAAAAAGAAGTACTTTGAAATGAAGCAGTGGGGAAGTAAAAAATAGAAACAAATTTGTTTTCAAATGTCGAAACAAAATAAATAAAACACTTTGATGTCTCCTAAAACTTTTTTCCTTAGAGGAGCCAATCTTTTGAATTGTATACAAATAGTTCATTTGGCCTGAATCTGCATTTTTCAACAGATGCATTCTTAGACCAGCCAATAGTAAACACACACATTTAGGTGGTCTGTTTGAGCTATGGAGAGCGCTGCATTTATTGTGTTGGTTTTCTTTAATGTTAAAAACAAATGTACAGGTGTTTTGCTATAAGCAAGCTTTCACATTGTTCTGCAGAAGAAATTTCTGCATAGAGTACTCAGATATATACCACAAACTCTTCTGACAGATCCTTTGTAGTTCTGGAAATTACTGTACATACACCTCTAAATAAAGACACACATGCTAGGATAAAAGAATCATTTGTATTTATGTATATGAAAGCAAACCTCTTTTTTCAAAGCAAGATACTTGTGTACTTTCTATTTTTTGTTTTATTTACTTTCTTCTATTTTTAATATCCTTTTCTTTAGGTTTTATATAACATATGTATTTGACAACATAGTCTGGCTGAGACTAATTTAATGGGAAAGGCAGACATTCTTATTTTTAGATACGTGATCTAAGTAAATGTTGAAAAATGTACAGTAAAGCAAAGTTTTCTCTTACAGCATTTCTATTCTCATGCTATTTCACAAGGTTTCTTGTTTTCCTGCTTGTTGTGAAGCCAACACTTCTTGACATGTTGACAGCTTATTTTATTGTTAAGGGGGACACCTAAAGACAAAAATACACACGCCGATGTATCTTCTTATCACTCTCTCTTAGCCTCACAAAGCTTATTGTTAATTTGTCACTCCCTGTAAAAGATTGTGATCTGCTGGATCTTTTTCTATATATGCAAAATAATGTTTAAAAATATTCATTAAAAACCATGCATAGCTATGCATGAAAGCCTTGATCTGAACTGACAAAACGCGAGGGATCCCAGTTAAAGCAGCTACAGATTTTCCCATTTTGTAGCACATCTGTTTCTGTAGCCAACACACATTTCTGGCCCCATAATACCTGTCCTAAATTGGATAAACATAAGGTAGAATGACAGTTTTGCATAAATGACTCCAAATAGCACAATGTTAGTTCAGCTGAGGCCACATCTTGCAGCACTACTACAGGGTCCCAATTTTTTAAAATCCAAAGTACAGAACCCAAATAATGGAGCTGTATAAAAATATTCTAAGTCCAAAATTAACAGTGTATACATATATGCACATATATAATATCATGCTACTTCTTGCTTTTATTTGTGCAGGTACTGAGTGCATGAATTAAATAATCTTTTCATATGACCCATCTAATGACCCGTCTAATCTAAGAATTCAACATCACAAACTCCTACTGAACAAACTGCTGTCATGTGGTTTTAAATTCCTTGAGATGCTCTTTTTTCCTAATGGCAAGAACACTCTAAAATGTTTATGAGGTCTTATTCTTTTCCCTGAGAAACTCAACGTGTAATTATATTTCATAATTATCTACCATTGCCTCTAACATCACTGTTCACCCTCTGGACCTGTTGTTCTGTTGCTGTTCTACCTAGCGCAGTGAAATTCTCTTCAGCTTATTTAAACAATATTAATCCCATAAAAAGTGACTCAGATAATGCCACCAGCAAAGACACAGCATTCTCATAATATCTTGCTTATGCTGTGGCATAATGTCCTCTTGGGTGTAATTAAGTTATGTCAAGAGGATTGTCAATCTGTGGCTGGAAGCACAGGAGTCAGGTATGAGGTTGTTACATTTGTTCCTTGGCTACCAGTTCAGATGAGCATTCACCCTCACTGTGCTTCTAGGAGTATTTTGCGAGCACCTTCCTGTCCCTGTGCGGGTGCTGAGCACCAGGCTGGGCCTGCATGGTCTGTGGGAGGTTTGCCTATGAGGCACTGGCTGTCCTGCCCCTTCAACCACATACCCTGCATGAAGAACAGAAGTACTGTTCTGGCTTGTATTTGGCTCTCAGGGTCCAAAATTTGCTTGTAATTTACAGGAGTAGTGCCACTAATCATATGTGGAATATCACCCACTGAAACCAGTGTTGGGAGTAAAAATGATTCAATTTGGTCATCTGTTAGTTCTACTAGAGTACCGAACCTGTGATTCATGTAGCACAGAGTGCTTTAAATGCCAGATTTAGTAGTTCATTGTCTACTTAAGACTCAAAGTGAACTATTATATTCACTGTATTCTCTTCTTCAAATTGTAATTATTACTTTTGTAGCTGGCAAGAGCTTTGGATGTGCTGTACCACATCCTTTATTAGTGGTAATTCTTTATCTTATGTAGCCATCTACTTCTTTCAAAATGGCAAAGTACTAACACAGGTGATCACAATTCCTAAAGATTCAGGAATTTAAACCAAAATATTTTACAAAGATCATTTTAACACAATCTTTGCCTTTTTCCTGGAGTCAACTTCTGAGTTGAAGCATTTCGGAAAACAAGATGCTTGCGCATTTATGAGGAGTTGAGTCTGTTTAAATTTCAGCTACACTGCAAATTAAAGGTGTCTTATGTCTGTTGTCTTTAGATACGTCCAATTAAAAAAGAAAAGAGGCTGTGAAATTGAGGTGAAATGTAGAGTTCCAGAATTTGAGGTGAATCTGCAGGTTGTCTTCCTTCTTGTCTATGCTGTAGTCTTTGTAAATAAAATGACTTTTTATTCCACGTCTTCACTTTCTGAAAGCCAGTCCTGGTTTCTGTTTTAAGAACAAGCTTAGGAATTGGCAGTGAATGCAAATTAAGGTTCTTGGTACTGGATGTACTGTCCATCTCCTTTTTCAAACAGAAGTCTTTTCTTTGTGAGAAGTATTTAAGATCTACATGAAATTCTGTGGGTGGCATTTAAAAACAATGTACTCCAAACTGAAGTTAGCTTTCATTATTGTTAACTGCCTCCCACAGAAGTTCAAGTGGATTTTGAATTGAGGAAGGTACAAGAATATCTGAAGTGTTCTGGTATTTAAAAAATAAAATAAAATGATTGACAAATTGCACTTGTACATCAAAAGCCCTAACATGTCTTTATTAATCGTGTAAACTACATTGTGCTTTTCAGAAATAAAACTTCATTTCTGAGTGTTACCTTATTTAATCACTTAAGACAATGATAATTCTTCCCTTTCAGAATATTTTATTAAGATGTTGGAAAACAGTCAAACACCTAGCATATTATGACTGTGAATAGGGAAAAACTATTAATATTTGATGATAATATTTTTGTTGTAGACCAAACAAAATTCTCTGCAGAGTGAAATAAAATGCACAGTAGCTGAACCTGCAGAGGAAATGCCTTGAAATCAGTATGAAATATTCTCATTTTTAATAATGTGAAAAATCATGTGACTACTATAGCAAATAATGTACATAGTGGACTTGAATTTTCCATACATCATTTTTAGTTTCAAAATGATCTGTAGGCAGAAGGGGAAGATGGAAAATAACCAGAGAAGGGCTGGAAGGGCAAAAAGTAGCTTCTGCCGCAGTAGTGATGCCATACACAACAAAGCCATCAAATCTACTCAGTCTGTCTGTGATCTATAGAGATTACAACCACAGAAAGAGCATGTCAGCTTTCCCACAAACAAGGTATATTTTGTAGCACTTCTAACATAGCCAAAAGGGTGGATTTTAACTTGAAACTTGGCACTAGAGTTTCCACCAGTGCATTTTGCTTTCTATGTTGTTATACAAACATAGGTTCATGTAAGACTTTTAAAAATTGTTTTGTTTTATTTTATTTTGTGGTAGAAAGAAATGGAAGTGTGGGGGAAAAGTCACCAGATCAGGCAGAGTTTTTAGGAACTCTCTCAATACAGATTGAAATGATGTTAGTGTTAAATACAAGGAATGCAAGTAGAAAACCACAAGCACGCTTGCTTAAAAGATGTCATTGTGCATGTCTGTCTCTTTAAAAGTTTGAAGGGAGAAAAACGTGAAAAATTAAAGCATAAAGTACAGCTGCATTGTGTTGGGAAGTACCATCACCCAGTGTGTGGGTATTTGCAAGTCAAGGACTTCTCACCTGTGGATTTTCTGCTTCAAATTAATAAATGGTGCACCTTTCTCCAGGATGAGTTATTTCAACTATAAGCTGAGATTCAGTTTCTCAGATGGGCTCAAGATACCATTGTAGGAACACAGTGTGTCTTCACAAAGCTGTTTGGCGATGTATATTGTCCATATAAGTTCTGTAACATGGATAAAATTTCAAATTTACTTGTAAAGAAGTGATGATTTCTCCCTAGGTTTATTTTCCCCAGGAAATCCTCTCTTCTGTCACTTTTTATTCTTTAAGATATTCCAAACTATTTTAGTCTGGTTTTTAATCATTTTAGCCAAAATTCCTAGTGCTGCTTATCTATGTAAAACCCACGGATGTTTCATGGTTGCATCGGGAATTCATAAAATTCCCACTGTTCTTCAGATGTCATATCATTTTCAGGAGAAGAACTCCGGCAGCTCTAACAGGGAAATGATTAAAGAGCTCCACAGCAAGCATATAAAATAATTGCTGATTTCACAATACTGAGGAGAAAAAAAAAAAGTAATAGAATCCCACAATATTTAGCAGAAAGGCAATAGGATTTATTACTCCCAAAACCACTGAGTCAGCACAGTAAGCCTGCACATATCTCTTGATCACATAACCTCACATTCCTATAAGTAAATGTACATTCTGAGCTCTCCGTTTCTTCTCTTAATACTGCTTCTAACTGCAGGTTCAAACCTTCTGTGAGACTGAGTATTGGTTTGTATTACTAATTTGCTTACCAATTTTCTAGCCTGTTCAAACCATCTGTTGCTGCCCTGCACCCCACCAAGAAGCCATGAAAGCTGTTCAGTCCTCAGTACCAGTGACCACCCAAGAAACCTCTCTGCAAGATTTACAGGAAGATTTGCAGGGAACTGACAGAGGATCCTCGACACAATAAATGATGTTTTCTCAATATTCACTTGTGTGCATTCAAAGTGCCTGAGGACAGCCAGGATGTGCGATGGATTTTGCTATAGGGGCTGAGCTCTGGTCCTCACTTGTGTGCATAAGCAGAAGCAGTGAGAAAACTGCAGATGTTTGGTGGTGTTTGGTAGACTTATCTGCGGCTTTTTTTTTCTTTGTTAAGAAAAGAAATAAAATCAGAAAGGACTGGAAGTATCTCACAGCCAGCCACTGTTCAAGAGCTAGTAAGGAAACGTGGTGAAAGGATTTACTTTTGCTTTCTCCTCATCAGTAGCAAATACCGTTAAACCAAAAATTCCCAAAGAAACAGAGAAGGAAGGGAGTTGTTTGGAAAAGGCTGTCAGAGAAGGACTGCTGGGCTGTGCACATCTTCAGGAGCAAACCAACTTGGTGCCATTGAGCGTACAGGGTTTTCATTCACTGCAGTGGAAAGCTTTGTGTCTGCCATGCCATTCCCTCCATCCATCACTTAGCCTCTTCACCATGGGCTAATAGAATAGCCTTGTTTGGGAAGTCAGTGCGTAACTTGCACAGGGAAAAAACTGTTGCAGTTCAGCAGTACATCAGAATGCTTGAAACCGATTTCTGTTGTCTGTTTGAACACATCATCAAGAAATAAGAATAAAAAGCCATTTTGCTCTTTACTTCCTCAAGCATCTCTGTATTTGCACCACAGGTCTCTGTAGTAGGTTTCTGAAAGCCCAGTGGTTAATGAAATTAAATGTTAGGAGTGATTTTGACCTTATGATGAATGCCTCAGAGTCTGCTTATCGACTTCTTTGGAGGAGGTCATAAAGCTGTTAGGCCATGCATGAAGTTAAAATCTCCCATTTTCTGCTCTTTGCACTTTAAAGAGGTTTTATTATATTCTTTCATTTTTCTCCCCCCATTTCTGTTTTGTAATAATACTTTGTCTGTTTCACTAATACGTTCTGGCATGTCAAATTTATTACATACTTTCCCATTTTTTCCCAACTCTCTCATTTTATTCTTAAAAAATGGGTGGAGTGGGAGGACTTTCAGAGCTGGCAGATGTTCTGAAGAGAAAACTGCTAACAGTAAATGTGTTTGCAGGGTCTAGCAACTTCCAGAATGCAAAACCTTCAGTGGGTAGTGGTAGGCTTGCATCTAATGTGGGCCATTCCAATGGGAAGCTCTTCCTCCTGCTGCTGGATGACGTTGGGAGAATCCAAGGTGATGGAGTGGTGTTTGCAGGATTGGTCTGAGCCAAGGGGCTGAGTCCTCAACATATCAATCTAGAGCAGATGACTTCCACTTTGGTGAGAAGGGAACGTGGTTCCACACAGCTTGACTAGATCTAAAATAGCTGACATGAGGTGCTGGATTTCTGGATATTCTCCTCCAAACCCAACTCTTGGTGAAAGTTCCAGTGCCAAATGATGCTGACCTGAAAGCAGAGCCATTCTAAGTAACACATTAATCTCCCAGCTTCCCATCCTGAGGTTATTTCTAACCCTTTTCTGCAATGTATGCAGCCTAGCTAAGCTATTAAATAAGGAAGAAGCTGCAGAGCACTAAAAATATTTAAATTGCTGCCTTTTCACATTCTGTCACTGCTGTCTAATGGGCCTTCAGAAGCAGGTTCATTGTTTCCTCAGCACATTGTGCTGCGAGGCCTTGCAGGTAGATTTCTTTTGCCCCCAAAAGTCCTATCTGTGTCCCATCGGGGATCGAAATGAATTCTGATTTCAGACTAATAAGCAGGCTGCATTTTCTGACAGCCCATTCACTGCAGTAATAACATCACCTATTTCTTTGGATGGGTTTGTTTCCTGAGTTGTCAATTAGCTGAAGAGAAACTGCCACTCTCCCACCATCTTTATTTCTGTAGCCAGATCCTTTTGGGTATGTCATTTGTCAACACGTCAGTGATGTGAGCTTGCTGGGGGTTTTTATGAGCCTGAAAATATTCTTAAAAGATGTTCTTTCACTATTGAGTGCAGGTTAAACCAAGTGCTTTTGAAGTAACGCTGTTAGGCTTTGGAAACTTCTGAAGTTGACAACAAAGACGACGACTTGGAAGTTGAAATTCTTTTGTTTCAGCAATAATGCTTCTTTTTTTTTTTCTCATGTTGTCAAAATGCGCAACTTGAAATTAAAAAAAAAAAAATAAATTGGTCTTCGTCTGTTTTTCTGCAGGAACAAAACTCCTTTCCCACTGACAGATACTGGGGTGCAATGCGGTAAAGCTCCGGTCCCAGGCAGTGTGGTTTTGGGATGCTCTCCTTTGGTTGACTGTCCTCTCATATATTTTCCTGTCTCTCTGGCAGCATGGCAGTAAAAACTTTAATTGTACCTGAAAGTTAAACCAAGTAACAGCTCGGTCATCTTGCAGTAAAATCTCACTTTATTCCATGGATCCTGTTCAAATTAAATATTTATAAGGTACCTATAAAGTAAATAAGAATAAAAGCAAGGTATGTGCAGTAAAGGGACCAAGGGACTAAAGTTTCTCAGCAGCATTTTCTCACTGCTTACAGCCTTTCTTTGCTGTTTGAAAACTGCTGCAGGTTTGGTATGGAAGAGCACTATTTTCCTCTACAACAGATATCGAGCAGTATCTCCAGTGAGCATCTCAGCATGAGGATGATGCTCTCATGCACATCTTCTGATAAGTGCATAGCTGCTACTTTCTATTTTATGTAACAGTGAAACAAATGCAAGGATTATATTGCACACACAAGAAATTGAAAATGACTTAAAAATCATAAAATATTGGTCTGTGGGAATTACTCATTTTATCATTGTTATTGAAGGTAATTACAAAAACACTGAGACTATACAACTTTAAGCTTTGCATTACAGAGGAACAGAGGCATTAAATTCCTCGATAATTTTAAACAAACTCCAAAGGACATGGAACGTACACATACACCTGCACAACCAATCAGGACACTGGAAAGTTATCCATACTGCCACATGGCATGCAGATAACTGTTTCATTCTAAGCATAAACATCCACAAAAAAACAAATATCCTCAATCCCTAAACATGTTAGCTTCTTACAGACTCACCATTATATGAAAATAGTGTTGTTCGTAACACTACAATAAGTTATTATCTGCATTATGCATATGCAGAGGGAGAGAAAAATGGCATCTTTTGTCTGGCAACTAAATGTTTCCCAATGGACACCGTCAGTTTTCTGGAATATGCAAATAGTTGTCTCTGTGAGTAAATATTTAACATCATAGACAATTTTTGTAAAGGTATATGCTACGCATGAATATGCAATCCACATTTCTAGCAGTTGGAAATACTCCCTCTCTGGGGCCTTGCTGCCACACGATTTAAAAAATGAAATAATCAAAAACAAACCCCAGGACATTATGATTCATTACCCAATGTGTAAAGGAACTTTCACACTACCTAAGTTGGAAATGCATAACTTAAAATTTTGACATTTTCAGTGTTCAGCCATTAAAAGAAAAGCTCATTTTGATTTTCTTTCTTTTGATTACGGAAAAATGATTTCCTTTTTCACCCATATATTTATGTGTGTTCTCATAAATATGCATTATGGTTTGCTGGAAAGGATATTCGCTATCTAACATCTATTAGTAATAAATAAATAAAAGTCTCAAAGGAATTATCTAGCAGTAGGTGGATAATTCTAACTTTTGTTCTTCCCTTGTAAGAAATTACTGAATAGAAGGAAAGTATGAATTACCTTTTCAGGACTGTAATACAAGGCTCGATAAGAAATGCATTAAAATGTATTATGAGAGGCAAAAACCTAACCCAAAATTCTTCTCATAAGATATTAATGTGCGGTTCTATTTATATATAATATATCATCTGTTTAGAACAAGCCTGGCTGAATCAAGTTTATAAGTATATCTTCAGGTGTAAAAATCTGTGGTGCATTCAGCATACCTTTTGAACTGAAACATTCAGCCTTGTCTGTCAGATGTTCAATGACAAAATGCACTGAGACTTCAGTTGATAGTTCAGTTTCACATCATCCCATCCTTCTGGGTCTGCTGTTCTTATGTGCAGCTCCATCATTTGATCTTCTGAGAAACCATTCTCTCCATGGAAAAAAACAAACAATTTTATAAGCAGAGCTATGTTTATTTTTACATGCATATTAGGTAAGGAAATAGTCTTCACATAGGATATGATAGTGGAAGAACTGGGGTGGGATTTGTGATGGCAATATTTTGCTTGTATTATTTGCGTAACCACATGTTCTTTGGAGTAGTACTACTAAACCAGTTATTTAAGGGAAGACTTGATGATACATTGGCAGGAATGTTTTCTAATAGATAAAGAATATTTACTATTCATTAATAGATCCTTTCTGTAAATAATAGGTAATTAGGGATTGGTACCTACCTAAGTGACACAGTTGGTTGCATGCCACAGTACTCTGGCTGCTCAGTCGGAGCAATTTAAGAGCTGTTTTCTCATACAGCCCCTTTTTGCATTAGCAGTCATCCAGACACTTGTCACCACGAGAAGCATGCTTCAGATTTGTATATAAAGGCTTCTGAAACCCAGAACAACCCAGTTGTCACTTTTCCCCCTCTTACATCACCAGAGATTGTTTGCAGGATCAGAGGGAGGCAGAAGAGACAGACACAAGCAGGTGTAAATCTGAAAAAAGTGCCAGTCACAATAAGCAGTTTGTCATCGTCTTCTTTTAGCTTTTATTGCTGATTTAGTCATCTTGAGTTTTCTGAGTCCCAGCAGAAAAGTGGAACATCTTTAATGGTGTCTGTCACCCAGAGGGAGTAACCTAGAAGCACATAAGGATGTGGGGTGTTTCATCCCTCTGCTCCCACTGGAAAGAATGATCCCTCTAGCCCCTCTCCCTGCATTCTGTCCATGCAGAATGAATTTTCTGAGTGGAGCAGGGGTGTAAATCTAGTAATAGACGTAGCTCTTTGCTGACAGGCAGTGCCAGCTGGACCTCTGATTTAATCAGTGGGATCAAGTGAAAGCTCTGGGCAAGCTGACCACAGCCTGTGGAGTATGTCAGCCCAAGTCCATCCCTGGATGGGTCAGGCAGTTAGATTTGATGATCTTTGTAGATCCCTTCTAACAAAACTATTCTGGTCTATTCTACTCCATTCCATTCATTAGTATTATACCCAATATTTCTTCAGTAGTAATATTCAATAACTAAAGAACAAACAAGGTGAATAAGACTATCCTTATGGGGAAAACAAAAAAAGAAGTTATTTCACATAAGATATAAGGTGTAGTTATGCAAGAGTTACAGGAGAAATAGGACAAGGATACAAGAATGGAGTAGCTATCCAAGAGTTCAAAGGTAGACAGCTGATCAAAGGTTAAATACAAAAAGGAATTACTGTATTCAAGTTGAAGATAGAACGCGTTAACCTAAATAGATGTTTGGCTTCAATTAAAACTCTTGGAAAAAGCTTTTGTGCTGTGGGTAAGTTCTGAAAGTCAAGCAAACTTTTTTATGACTTGAAATGTTATATGGAAAGAGAGCTAGAGATTAGGCTATCAGTAAAGGATGGGATATCTCAATTTTCATTTGAAAACGCTTTGAGTTATAAAAGGTAGAGGGCAGAACTGATTAGATCCATTTAAAATTGCAGTGTGTAGAGGTGGCATGAAAATATTTCCTTTTCTTAAGTTAGAGGTGGAATAGGTAGAACTCTTAAAAGCATTTTCTCAAGACTGATAGCAGCATAGAGCGAACAGAAGGCAAAGGCTTGCAGTGAAAATGAGAAAAGGAGGAGCTGAGGGAGAGATTAGCTCAATTGTGAGAGGAATTTCATTAAAGGAATCAGATGAAAACTTGTAGAGAAAACAAGAGCTGCCTGGTATGAAAAATAACAAAACATGCTTCCTAAGCATCACTGCTTGCTTTAAAAGAAAATGATTCTGAGAATATCAAATAGCAACAAATTAATCTGAGATTTTGTATATACAGTGCAGGATGTTCTATTTTCTTTTCATTCATTATTGAATACTGGGGGGAAAAAAAGAATTTTGAAGAGTCAGAAAAGCCTGTGATTGGCCCTGCTGGAAGAAAGTAAGTAATTCAGGTTAAGCCTTCAGACATCATCTTGATGCAAGGGCAACCCACAAATACAAGGAATTGGAAGGACGTTGTTGCATCATCAGTTGTACTCCCATCTTGCACGTCTAGTCTATGACTACCCCTAGGTCTGGATGTTCAAACTTATGTAACACTTGAGCATTTTCTATATTACAGGAAAAAAATGTTAAATTCTTATAAAACTGTATGAAAATATGAATAGTATTGCCCCTCACTGGAACTGGGAGAAGCTTTAGATCATCCAAGCAAGCTGTGTTTTTCAGCACCTCACAATGCATCAAACACAAGGAGGTGGAAAGTGATAACTCCACCTTCCAAAAGAGAGGTAGAGATCAGCAGCTTGTGCCAGAGCAGTGCAGAGGTCTGAATGATGGAATGGCAGTCATGTCCACAAGCAGACCATGCACATGCTGTATTTCTGAATGTCACTTTACAGCTGCTACTTCCCAACACCAAGGAAAAATCCAATGAACTGCGTGTGCATGTTGCAACCTCATTGGGATCAGGCCCAGCCAAGTGTGCATTAGTTGTCTCTAGTTTTTTAGCAGCACAATTGCTTCTACTGAAATAAGATAATTTCATGGATGTAGAACTGATACCAGAGGTAGTGCAAATGAGAGCAAGAGAATTGCTTGTGGTAAAGTGCCAGAGCTCACAGCCTCTCATCAGCTACAGTGGGATTTTCTGTGGCAAACTGACCTGAATGCCTCAGGGTGCCTCCAGGCTGCAGCTTGTTCCTCCCCTCCCTTCCTGCACTCGGTACATTGCTGCTGATATCCTTTGGCTGCACCACACAGCAGGATAAAGGATGATAATTCAGCAACACCTTTCAAAAGGACAAAATATATAAATAAATAAAAGCACCTTGAGTACACGCTAGTCCACAAGAACCAGAAGCATTTATAAAAGCCATTGTTTAGGCAGCACATGCAGTTACAGAGCAGTAGCTGTAGCATCTGTCACCTCCCCAAGCAGCAATAATGTCAGGTGTGACATTGCAGGAATTGACCCTGCAGCCTGGAGGCTGAGATTCTGACCCCCAAATATCCTGGTAAGACAGCTATTTTGCTGCTGTGTCCATAGGTTTTAAGTCAGAATGTGTTTAAGGTAACTTACCCTGTGTTTATTGCTGGGCGTCCTCTGAAAACATCCTCCAGCCACTTGTCTGGCAAGGATGTAATTTACAGACCCGTCACCTCAATAGCACTCATCACGTTATGGTTTCTAGGAAGAAAGCTCCAAGCTATTTCCAAGCTTGTACTTCATGTGTTTTATTGCTGAGGAATCCTTGGATTCTTCCACTCTCAAAGCATTGGAAAGGTAATTAACTCTGAATATCAGTCATTGCTACAGCCATGTAACCATACTTAAAATATAAACTACTAAGAGATGAGTGCACACAGGTGCAGTACACTTGCTGTTTCAGAAGCAGGCAGGAAAAAAGCTAAAATGAATACACGCTTCTGCCATTTCTCTGCTTTTAAAGACTATAAGCAGTGATTTCTTAGTGGGACAGAAGGGAACCCCAACAAAAGCCCTACCTTGGCCTAGCACATGAACAACAGGACTTTACAGTGTTTGGAAAACCATAGGAAAGGTATTTAAAGGGCAATTCCAGGTAGGCCAGACAGGGTGGCCAGTCTTGTCATCATCTCCTTCCTGCCAGGTGGAGGGATTGGTACTTGTGTCCAAAACATGCAGTACTGAGGGTCGTGCTGCCCACCATTGTAGAGGTGACACTCCCTCCACCAGTGAAGTAGCTATGAACCTGGCCTCCGTCAGTCTTGTGATGGCTGGCCCATGCTCATAGGGGGAAATTTAAGCTTTAGAATTTGTTCCCTTTAAGTTAGTCACCAGTACCAGAAAAGCCAAGGGATACTCTCTGGGCATTTTCTCAGTATCCACTGCTCCCTTATAGAGATAATACAATTGTTCATCTTTCAGAATAGCATGACCTTAATCTGGACAGAACTGTATAACCACCATTAAGAACAGTTGCGGTACTTAGCTAACTTTTTTCCTCATCCTCTCTCCTGTATCCAAACACACCTTGTGCCAAGAATAATTTTTACTGCAAGCTGTCTCCATCCTGTCTGTTGATCCTCTGCTAAGGGCTCTGACCATTAGGCTGAACGGTTATAATGACTCTGCATCCACCTTTAATGTGCAGAGACAAAGCAACACAGAAAATATAAAGACAAGAGAATGTAGCAGGGGGAGGACTAAATTTTTTGTGAAACACCTGTGTTTTTAAAGAAGTCTGTAAAGAGAAAATTCCCTGTAAGAGGTAATCTTTCTATGTAGCTGTTTGCTCTTTCATCCCATGTCTGAAAGCTTTTAACACTGTTAATATTGCGAATGTGGTAGAGAAATGAATTCCGGTGCAGGGGATCAAAGGTACCAATGCATGAGCTTTTGCTTGAGGATACCTAAAAAAAACCAGTAGACAGAAAAGGGAGACGTGGACTTGTAGTCACTATGATTAATCTTTGGGCTTTATGTTCTGGACCGATGTGACATTCAGTACAGGAGGTGGGTACTAGCATGTACCTGAAAGGCCCTGTTCTGATCTTACTATCTTCTGTTGTAGCCCCCATGATACCAGAAAGTTCCTAAACAAAAAGAACCCAAGCAAAAATAAACAAGAAAGAACTCACTAATGAGGATCTCCACTTATTAACAATGAAATAAAAGATAAACATGTAAATATATATGTTTATATGTGCATATATGCATATCATTACATATATAGAGAGCTCTTTATAAAAATATAGACATGTGTATACGTATAGATTGAATTACATATGTTGCTATTAGGATGCACACACACACACACATATATATATATATACATGTAATTATCTGTATGCATACTCTCTTGATATCAGATATCAAAGTTCAGTTATGCATATGACACCAAGACCTCTATTAAAATGCTCAGTGTTCGACCTCCAGGCTGATAACGAATTAAAAATGCCTCATTAAGAAGTTAACTCTCTTCTTGTCCACCTATACAATGGCGTAGATAACAAAACTAGGTACTATTCTAGAGCACACAGCCATGTTTGCCCAGTATCCCATTTCTGGCCCAGTTTCTGACCAGGATGCATGTCAAGTGGTGTTTTGAATATACCTACCCAATTTCCAGCAGTCTGTTGGGTCTTCAGTGCTATTAATCTCTTGGAAGTCAGAAGCTAGTCTTCCTACACTCTTCATAAAATAGTCTTGATACTTTAATACTAGGAAAAATTGTGCTGAAAATTTGAATATACCAAACATATTTATGGCTTCTTTCAAGCATAGTTTCCTCTGATTTGTTTATTTTTTTAAAGCATGCCCAGAACAGTAGCCAATAAAGTTAGGCAAGATTTTTGAAGGAAGAACTTCATATCTTTCTGGGAAGATGCTGTGCCTTCAGTAAGAATTTTCTAGCAGAATGTACTGCAACTGACAGCAGGATTACATCAAAACTCAGGATGTTGCTATGGTATTCTACAAGTAATTTTTTAGGTTTTTTTAAGTGCCAGAAAGTCAAACTGCTCAGGGAAAGAGTCAAAAATTGATCTGCTGGGAGAAGAGATAGGAAAAAAATATATTCTTTGTTAACTTCGTTGTTAGGGACCAGTAGTGGCACATGAGCTTACCCAGTCTGGAATTATTTTGCTATATAATTTGATGATTAATTCCAGAAATCTCAGCTTGCCAAAGAAGAAGAAATTTATGACTCTTCTGCTTAAGCAGAAACAGCTCTTCTTTATCCATGATTGTTGTTCAGGTGCAGGGAAAGCTGATGGCAGATAACCAGTTCTAAATCACCAAAAAAGGGCGATGGTCATAATCCAGATAAAGAAAGAAAGATTTTCTCACCTATTCCAAGGACCCAGGCTTGCTGAATACTTCAAAAGGAAGAATCTCCAGGTAGGGAGCCTTGTGGCAGCCAACCCTTAAATGAGACTTGGAGAGAGGTGGAAGCTGGTTCTACCTCTTCTAGTCATATAGGTGAATTGCTTTCACCAGTGCTCCCAGGGCTGACTGTGTCCCTTCACCAAGTACTTGATCATTGGTTGAGGCCATGACTTAGCAATTCCAGTACACCAGGGTTCATTTCTTACCCAGGAGCTGTACCTGGAAGGGTTTTGAAGACTGGGTGCAGTGCATTCATTCTCTGAACCACCGTGCTTCTAAGATGCATAGAAAGGGCAGATTCAGCCAACTACTATTCGACTCATTGTGCATTGGCAGTCCTCTGTCACTAATTCCTGTTTAACTAACAAAAAAAATCCAAACAAATGCAATGGAAGGCAGGCAGACTCTTCTTGCTCTGCATCCTATGCATGTCAAAGGCTGGGTAACTTTGATGTCCCCTTTCTGAAGCAATGGGAGTTGTTCTTGCTTACTTATGTAGCTGGTCATCACAAGATCAAGAGAGAGTGGAGTTTGTTCTTTTGGACAAAAATATTTATTAAAATGGTGAATTTGGACTTGGGGAGTTTTTCTTTTATCCTGCATTTCCAATTTCGTTACTTCAAAGGGAAGTTCCATTAAATTCAGTCCCGTAAGAACACAGATCATCTTATAAGATGTTGGCTACTTGGCTGTATTATCACAGAATTTCAAAGCAAAGAGCAGCTTTTAGATGATTTTTTAAGCACAGTCACTAGAGATTACTACTACCTCTGACAGCAGTTTATTCCCATCAAATTTAATTGTAAACATGCTGTACCAATCTGTGTAGATCATATGCTGCACTCTTGGGATACAGAAAGTTGTTAACATGAATCGCTATTATAGTAAACATGCAGCATTAACTTCAGTGAAACAAATCTCAGAGTCTGATGTCTGTTAGCTAACCTTGAAACTTCAAGTTTAATTCCGCAACTTCAGCACCAGGGAACAAAAATGTCCATCTGAAGTAATACAAAATATTGGAATGACTGTCACAGTTCCTCAGTACCTCATAGATCAGCAACTGGCAACACTTCCAAGCTAAAACCAACATCTGAATGCATTTACTTTGTCTGCCCTTAAATACATCTCAATAGTTGTGTTTACATGGGGGGAGTTAAAATCAAGGGGATGGAAGAATGGATAGAGTTATGCCCCAGCTGCATGCAGAATGCTAATGGGGAACTATATTTGTTCACAAAATTGAGAAAGCATGAAGTCAGCCAGAAATTCTTAAACAAAACACAGAATTTTATGTTCAGGTTTCCGTTTTGAAAGAGGACACATTGACATACTATACTGTTTAAAACATAAATTTTTAATTATATGGAGAGCTTATACTTAGTTTTCAACAATACTAAACCATAATACCTTGATAAGAACTGAATACAATATATTTTTAAAGTACAATGTATTTTGAGATGCCTAAGTGGCAGGATAAAAACTGAAAGCCAGTTCTAAAACAACGACAAAATTCAGCAGTGTGGCTGATGCTATTATACAGGCTTTTTAACTCCATTGCACTGTGTAGCTTTGTCCTAAATGAAGTTGAAGCTGGGTGATTCTCAAGACCTGAAAAGGAAAAGAAACAACCCAAAATTAGTAATTATACCTTGATGGTATAGCCATTGGGTGTTGGTTTTTTTCAGTATTTGTCAGAATACAGTGGGTTTTCAATAAAGATTACAAGAATTTATTCTTCCTTTTTTGTGTGCACGTGTGTGTGTTTGTGTCATTGGTCATTTTAAACAGCATACATTTCATATTTCTGATTCTGATATGAATATTCACATATAAATAATGTATATTTGAACGGCAGCTAAATCTCCAGAAGTTTAAATGCACACACACAGTTGTGAAGGTGTTGCTACCCCAAAACCAGCATCTCACCTGCTTGATGCTGTCATATGACGCAATGTGAGGTGATGGAATTATCACACCATTCTGCGTTACATTCACCTGCTGAACATTGGTGGGCACACCCAGGACTTTAATTTCAGTAAACATCAGGTTGTTTGGATCACTGTAGCCATGATGCTCAACCTTGATCTCTAAAACATTCTGAAAGGAAAAAAGAACCAAATAGGATGTGGTCATTAAGCTGGTACAAGTTCACCTGAGTCAATTGCCTTCCTCCCTTTCCATGTGCACAACGACAGCTGTACAGACAAATCTGTCCTCTGTTGTCACAGAGACCTCTTCTCTCAGCCTCTGCTACACCTGATCCAGGATTAAAAGACATTATTTCATCATTCTGCATGCCACCATTTGATACTTTCTATTGAGCTGACTGGTTCTGAGTAGGGCCCAAACCTCTCAGATCCAGTGGAAAGAATTCTCTGTTTCTACAGACTGTTGCTCATGGGAGCCCCTCTGGTTCCCCATTGGAAATATGTCTTCAGGGGAAGAAAGGAATGTGGAAAGGGGGAGAAATTTGTATCAGCAAATACAAAAATAGAAGTCTCTTAATGTTTCAGAGATGTTCAGATGTCTTTTTGTTCATCTTTTTTTTTTTCTTTTTCTTTTTTTTAACTGCCTTTCTTAATGCAAAAATATTGGGGATGGATTGCAAATCATTTCAGACCTAATGATATACAAGTGTGAAATGGGGGCAACATTTCCTAGATCAGTTGCTGTAATTTTAGGTAGATTATGGGCACACATTTTCTATAGAGTCTTCTCAGTTCCACCACTGAGTCTCCAAAGGTCATGTTAAGCTTCTCAGAGAGGGTTTCAGCTGGTTCACAGCCCTTGTGTGGGCCCATGAGAATGTGCTGTGATACACTTATGTATATTTAATGCATTCGTGGTGAGGCTATTTATTTTAGTGTGAGCATTTCTTGTTGTTGTTCGATTCAGGTTCTCTTTAATTAGGCATTTTCTTACCAGCTTTCTGCAAGAGCAGGAAAAGGTGCATTTATTTTATAATCTCTTTGCAGCTACAAATAGTAACTATTAGCAAAACACACTTCTGTTCCTTGCCAATTAACATCCAATTACATGATAAAGACAGAATTAAATCAGAAAGAACAGCTGGCATAAAATAATCAGGCATTTTAGCACCCTGGTAGATGAATGAAATAAAGTCTGTTTTCTATTACAATATTGGGAAAAAAGAAGAAAAATAGTCCACATAATTCCTGATATTCAGCCAGTTATAATAAATATTGAAAACCAACTACTCTTCATGAGGATTTACAACATGGCAAAACTCACTGTCCCCTATAGAAAACCAAGAAGTTTCCGTAGTATGGGTTGAATGGAATCAGTGCAGTCATCCTAGGGTGCCTGCCTAGGATTTTATTACAATCCCATTTTTACCCTACTGAATAAGAGTTAGTCTGTCGTCTAATATTAACGTTAGGGAAAGATATCTAAACTTCAGATACTGATGAAGAAAATATCGACAGTGAGAATCATAACAATCACCTAGCATAACTATTTCGAACTTGGAGCTAACATTACCTACCTGCTGAGCACTGAACGATGTGAGTAGGTATGCACCGTTTTCATATGCATCTGACAAAAAGAAATAATAAAATAAAATGTATTCACATTTCTACTTAGTTATGTATTGTAATAAATTCAAGAAGTGCACTTATATACTTCTATCTGTGTACCTTTGTATATATATTTGTATACAAAGGAAGCAGAACCGTATTTGCACAATAGATGCTTCTAGATTGGAAATACTTTCTTGTTGTCTGTGTGTGGACAGTCACACACAGTTTGAATGAGGACCAAGGTAAGACAAAAAAAGGCAAACAAACACCATTAGGAGGAGGCTGAGACTGGTAAGAGAGTTTGTTTCTCACTGAAGGTGGCATGGGTGTCATTTCCCAGCTCCATCTCCAGACACTGTCTAATTACATATGATCAAGACAGATGATCACATTGATGCTTCCTTGAAATCACTGTTGTATATCTTATCAAGCCTGTTGTTATTTAGCACTAAATGAACTCAGTGTAGTGCTGGTGATAATGGGCAGTGCAGATTCTGCCTTGCCAAACTACAGCAAAGAGATCACAGAGATCCATAATATTCTGTGTTACTTCTTGTAATTTCAGGTAACAGCTTATTGTTATTATAGGGGTAATAGGCTCTGCATAGACAGGATAAACAACATGTAAATATCTCTTACCTGCAGACAATTTAGATT
This sequence comes from Coturnix japonica, assembly GCF_054131305.1. Lineage (NCBI taxonomy): Eukaryota > Metazoa > Chordata > Aves > Galliformes > Phasianidae > Coturnix > Coturnix japonica. Next base: position 20,279,305 of record NC_140674.1, on the reverse strand, counting down.
TAAAAATACTGAGGAAACTAATTAAAGCTTTCCACATTGCCTATTACGGTGCTTGTAGACTTGAGAATAAATCTTCATTATAATGTGCATCCCTAGGCTCAGGAAACTATTTCATTTATAGAAAATATTAATTCTATAAATGATAGCATTCTGTGGTTTCAACCAGGAACAAAATCAGTTTGCTAATTAATGCCAAGGTGGAGCTTTAATTTGAGTTTTGTCTCTGAAGGCACGCTCAGATAGGGCCTCCAGAAATGGGATTGCTTTGGCCAGCAGCGTCTGGGCATCCTGTCACACCACTCTCACACCTGGGAAGGGTTTTTATGATGGCAAGAAACATCATACATACCAATGCGAACCCCATCATCCCAGTACAGCTGTCCTTCTGCAAGCAGGCTGTCATTCAAAGCAGCAGTAAGTCCCATTGGGTTTTGCCGGCTGTGAAGAACAGAATAGTTTTTCCTCAGTTCTATCAGTTATTCCCATTTCTTCTCTCAAGTATTAGAAATAATGCCTGCCATTGGACTGGTCTCTAATACTCATATTTTTGATCCCGTTGTATTAAAAATAAATCATTGGGATGAAAATGAAGAGAGAAAGCATCCATAAAGCTTACATAGCTTCTTTAATCTATAATAATAATGATACAAAACAGCACAAAACTGTATTTCAGTTTTCCAGTTAACCCTATCATACCTGAAATAGGTTGTATTAGCAGGTTCTTGCCAAGCCAGGATGTAACCACCTCGGATATGAAGATTGATATGTTCCAAAGGAGCTGGTAAAACTCTGTATTCTCCCCTAGCATTAATAACTTCATCCTATTCATGAGAAAATAATAGAAGACATCCTCTATTGAATTACTTGTTTTAAAGGTTTTTTTTTTGAATGAAATAATGTTTTGTTGCTGGTGGTTTTTTTGTTTGTTTGTTTGTTTTACTCCAGATGATAGTAGGTGAACAAAGGTGACTGTTCAAATGAAATAGAAACTTCAGTTTAAGCTGGGGAAAAGAAGGAAGAAAGGGGACATTCGGAGTTACAGCATTTGTCTTCCCAAGAAACCATTAGGAATGACAGAACCCTGCTTTCCTGGAAGAGGTTAAACATCTATTTTCGAATTTGCAGTACTGAACAAATTCCTTATTTTGCTCTGCTTGCATATGCAACTTTTGCTTTGTATATTTAACTGCTCATATAGAGCTCAGCCCATGAGATCTCTTACATTTTGTATTGTCTTCCCACCCTACTGGGAGGAAGAAGGGAGCAGATCTGTGGTGCTTAGTTGCCTCTCAGGGTTAAGAAGTTGTGCACATCATTCAGGGGTTAAAACTGAGTGTATAGAAGAACTAAAGGCATTATTTCCATCTTTTTTTTTCTTGTTCTTTTTTTTTTTTTTCTTTCCCTAACTTTGGTCATGTTAAGCATTGCAACACAAGAAACAGTGGGCTGTTATAAGAAATTAGCTTAAGAAGGTGTAGCTGTTATATTACCAGGAAGTGATACTAAACACAACTTTGTAAAGGGGAAATAGAGGCTTCAGACCCCACTGTTACCTGAAGAGCATGGTAAAAAATGCATGAAATTTTGAAGATTACTTACTTTGTGGTAATCATACCAGCGGGCATTGGGTATGTAAGCATTCACTGTTACAGCACCCTGGAATTAAAGAGACGTATTTTAGGGAAGTTAAAGCAAAAAGGAAGCTTAGCTAAAGAGACTTTAAAATTTTCATATGCACTTCATGACATACAGGAGTCATTACAGGGCTGATGAGCAGTGCAGGTCCCCAGAGGAATTGCTCAAATATATCCCAGGTTGTTCTTTCTTGTGTAAACCTGCAAATTAGCAGAGCCATGATTAGACACTGGGCACTGAACTCTTCCAAAGTGTTCCCTCTTCAAGACATTTATTCTGCTAATTTAATTTACTATTCTCAGTACCTACTATTTCCTCATCTGTATTTATTGTGGTATTAACGGTAACTGAGGGGTGATTAAATATGTATTATTTATTTATCTATTTCCTTTTAAATACATAATTAATCTTTGCCAAGTATGCATAAAGATCCTAATGTGAAAATCATTAGAGAAGTGCAGGCTACTACTTAGCTTATTTCTTTTTTCCCCATTAGCTTGGCAAATAGATTTTTCATTCTATCTAGATCACAACATTTAGAAGATCAGTATTGCTGAGGAGGTATAAGCAACAACAAGCAGTCTGGAAACCACTTTCAGATTTGTAACGCCTTCACCTTGGCCATGTGGTTTGGAAAAATCAAGACAATGCATGTAAACCAACTTGATGTTTCTCAGCCAAGAGTAGCAAACGTATACTAGACCACATCTAGTATGTGTAGTGCAGAGTTGGACCTTTACAGGCACTTCTCATCCTGATCAGAAACAAAGAAAGTTTTGTGCCTAATAATATATCTTTTCTGAATCACTCTATTTCTTCGGACAGCAAAAATAAATAAATAAATAAAAGCTTTTGCGTGCATACCTCTGGCTTATAGCAAAAGTCTCTCTGTATACTTTACTTAAAGTTATTGTCCAGGTTTTATTTTACGTATATGTTCACCAACAGCTAAAAATTTGTTATTGCTTTTTGCTCAGGATGCTAGGGTTCAGCCTTAAGAGGTACAGAATCATAGAATCGCCAAGGTTGGAAAAGACCTAGTCCAACCATAATGAATTCCTCCTAAACAAATACATGATTTTGCATGGCTTAAAACTGAGAAATACTTGTGTTCAAGTGACACTCAACAATAAAAGCTCATAATCACATTATGTACATTTTTGGGGGAGGGGCGAGGGGGGGAGGGAGGGAGGGGGGAAGGGCTTTAACTAACAGAAAACTGCCATTAAGAGGACTATAGTCCAGAAATTGTAGAGGAAATTCCTGATGAGGTGGGCAAAGGAGCTGCACTTACTCATGGAGCACGGGGCGGACCACGGTACTGCCATGGACATGGGCTTCATGCAGTAAGGTGTACAAATAGGGCAACAGAGTGTATCTGATATTCATCACATGCCGGGAAATGTTCACAAATGTTGAGTTCCAGGAAGCAGGATCTTGCCTCTAAAAGAGAGGAAACTATTGTTATTCAGAGTGGACTGTTGTGTTTAGAACAGCTATTAAAAAAAAAAAAAAAAAAAAAAAGGAGAAAAAAGGAGCTATAAAAAAAAAAAATTGTTTACATAAATGGACTTTATGTAAACCTCTTCCATTTTTCTACACTCATTACTTCATATAACCTATTAGTAGCAGTTGTAATTACCAAGGATGTGTCAAAATCAGCATAGCAAGATAGAGATAAGGAAATCCTAGAGGTCTTTGTGAATTCCTCTGTCTCAGAAATAGAGCACCTCCATTTATTTGCTCTTCATTAAGGGCTACACGAAAGCAAGAACAGTAGGTATGACTGTCATCTCATCTCAAAGAGGGAAAACTGGAAGGGAGGAAGATGAGAAAAACCTGTGGGGAGCATTGGAGAAAACGTTTCATGAAAGTTGTCCTGAAGGCACAACACATCCTGTGTGCGTAATTCATTACCCCTCTCTTCTGCAGGGCAGCACTCAGAACTTGCAGAAAGAGACCCAGGCACTAATGACTGATGTCAGGGAGCACCTCCAATCTTTACTTGACGTACTGAACAATACCCTGGCAAATTGGGTAAGACTGGAAGCAACATGATAACCCAGAATCTGCATTTTTAAAGGCTTTAAAATCCAATTGAAAGGTGTGCTGCAGCAAGATAAAGAACATAGTTTTTGAAAAGGAGACTTTAATTCATTAGACACGTGCCATAAAAATAGCTCTACTCTGCTAGACCTGGAGCTTGAACTGAAATCTACATACTGTTTCAATTTTTATTTTTCTACTTATCTAGTTTTACAGCTTTCTACAGTACTTCCCTCAGCCAGCACAGGCCTACATTTAGACAACTATTTTTATTTTTTTTTTCTTGAAGAAATAAAGTATCTGATGGTGGCAAATGCATAAAATATCTAAATTCCTGACTTCTACTCCATGGTTGTTTTGTTTGTTTGTTTGTTTGTTTCATTTCTATTTTGCTTGGAATGTATTTTTTTAAGGCTGGATGGATTACGTAACATTCATGCTGCTTTCTACATTTGCACTGCCCAGCCATCAACTGCCATTCAGAATTTGCAACTCACCCTTGTTCCTTTCTCATTGTGGTTCCTTGAATATGGGTAGAATGAACCCAGCTGCATCCAACGAAGACACAACTCATACTCTGAGTCATTAAAGAAGCCACAGATATCAGCTCCTGTCTGAAAGTTGACAAATAATCCAGTTGGAATGCCATAAATTCTTATATGTTATCAGGAAAATTAAATATTAGGTAATAACTCCTTAGCTTACATATGATATTCCAAAGAGACTGAACTCCATCATACCTGAAAGGAAAAGTAATTCAATGTTACCAGCTGTTTTTCTTTCCCCTTTCATATGCTAATAGCTGTGCTAGATAATATATAATATAATGCTGAATGAGAAACAAACAAACAAACAAAAGGTTTCACTGTTTCTCTGATGTTTCATTTTTTTATTTCTACATAAAGATATGTGAGCTGATTTGTCAGAAGCAGTCAGAGGTGCTGGGCAGCAGCACCAGGAGGCAACAAGAAAGAAGGTGGCACAACACAGAGCAGGAAGATGATGGAGGAATAAAGGAGATCTCAACACCCAGTGGAGAAGCAAAGAGGTCAACAAGGAACTGTTGGCTAAACAGAAGAGCTTATTTCAACTAAAATCAGTGGGTCCTAAAAGTAAGTAAATCAAGGAAAAGGAATTACTGTACTGCATAAACTGACTGCAGATCCTCTTCCTTCTACATACCAATAATCGACTTTGACAACTGATCCCAAGCTGCAGCATTATCACCCAGCCAATGTCCTGCCCATCTTCCACTGCTGGGATATGTTGAACGAGTGATGACAATCCCACGTTCCCTCGTGACACTCTGCAATGCTCTGACATTGAAAATAGATGAAGAAATAAATTATCTGAGAATTTATTACATAAGATCTTCTTTGAAAATAAACATAGGGGCTTATATTTTCAAAGTACATGAATATGTATGCATCCAATCCAGATGTGCTTTTTATGATAAATCACTGAGATTTAGATATATGTAGAAAATCAATGCAAGCGTCAAACAATCTATGGTTAGTGAGCAAACCAGCAAAACAGAGAGGTACTAAAATGCAGATTTTCATTTGAAGATAATTACTCTGTGGGAAAACACAAACGTAGCCTAATTTGCACATGTAATAGGTCTACAAGTTGTGGTATATAGGACACATCATTAATTTATTGCAGAACCTGAAAACTTGCAGCACTGGTTGAAAATAATCTTAAGAAAAATACAACCAGGAAGATAAAAAGGGATTTAGAATACTAAATGCGGTGGCATAGGTTCACTTTCCAAAAAGTTAGCAGAACAAGCGATAGAGTTCTGATCACATCAGAAACACCAAGATGCCTTCAAAGACTGATGTGAAATGAGCAACATGGACTTGTCCAGAAGCAGATATATTAAAGCAGTCTTTTTCATCTCACGACAGGTACGGGGGCCTCACAGTGCAAGCAGGACCATTGGAGGAGCCTGCCTTGGTATTAGGTGACCTCTCAATCTGGCCTGATCTGGCTTTCTCGTAAATAGAAGAGATTTAAATTGAGGATTTACATTAGTTTCCTTCTGAAGACGGTGAAACTTGTTCTTCTCTTCCAAAACAAAAGCAAGACATAATCAGGAATGGATCACGCCTTGGATTGCTAGTGACTAAAGAGAGAAGCAGTACTGGGTCCCCCAGAGTTTGATTGCCAGTCAGCAGGATGGGAAACTGATTCACCAGCCAGAACAATTTCTCAAACAACATAAAGAAAAAATTATTCAGACTCTTAAATAATGCCATTCCTAAATGTGCCATTGCCACAAAATACCACCAAATGTAACCAGGTGGCTTTATGGAAATAATAACAACGACAACCACAACAAAAAATTTAGCTGGGCTGAGATGAATTCACTCTTCTTAACTGCTTCACCAAGGATACCAAGTAATGCCTTTCCCTGCAGCACACGCTGCTAGTCTGCATGGGGATGCAGAGCTGCTCGTATCTCCTAAAGGAGCTCCTTTGCAGCCATGCACTCCTACTGTGAATCGTTATCACAAAATGCTGAACTGAAATAGTAGTTAGCAAGCCACACTAATTGAATTGCACTGCTCTCCAATGCTAGCTCCACAATAACTGTCTCAACAGCTGCTTTCAATAAGGCACTATTTATTTTTCTACGGGATTTGCAGCTTTAGTGATGCTGTAATTACAGCAAAAAAAAGAAAAAAAAATACACAAGTCACTTAAATGACTGTAATAATTAAACTAGACTAGTTTGCTGTAATTACTTCTTCCAAGACAAACAGTAAGTTTTCTGGTACCTTTTATTTCTCTGTAATATATTATCAAACACTTTCAGTTTGGTCTACCCTGCTTCAACAATGCTCTGGGACATGTAACTCAAATTTAGCATGTAAAGAAAGTGTATGCCATGCACAGAGCTGCTCAAGGATGAGTGTTTTGCTGACTCAGCTCTCTGTTTCAGGACTGAACCAAAACTGTATTCCTGAAAAGTAATTCCTCATGTTACTAAGCCTTAGTTAGACCTCAAAGTGGTTACTGGATTCACCAATAAAGGTTCTGGTTTTTATGTCTTTGCAAAAGCCTCAGTACGAAGAACAGCCTTGAGTTAAAATGCAGGAACTTTCTCTGTCTAAGTATTTAACTAAACTAAATTATTTAATCTAACTAAACTAAACCATAAAATATAATAAATTATATTATTAAGTAACAATCTGTTGCTTGTTTTTACATTACAGGCCTTTGAAGGCTTTTAGATACAAGAAGCCTTCCTGTTAAGATGGCATAGTATTAAGGTAAACTATTATTACCATATATATTCAGTGTCACAGTTATTACTTTGGTAAGCACCAAAGAATAAATCAGGAAATGAAACCCTTCTTTTTTTCTTTTTAATCATTTTATGTAAGTTTCAAATGTGAAAATACTGATACAAGATGTGTCATTTATGGTAGCCATCTCTCTTAAAAAATATCGCTCATAACAGAAGAAAGTAAAGCTATCACTCAGAATGAAGCCATGTTGAGACAGCGAGCGATACGCTGCAGGTGTAGACATACTTGAGTTACATTTTTCTAACTGGTTCCAATAGCAGAATGCCTTTACATACCAAAACTATGGGAGCATGGCCTCAGCTCATAGCTGTGAAGACACACCTTGCCTTCTCCTGCACATCCTTTCCAGCAGCTCAGGTTTCTCCCACCATTCTTACCAACTAACAGGAATAAATAAGCTGAAACTTTAATCACCAAACTCCACTTTGAACTCAAGTGAAGAACCAAAGTTATATGGATACAAAGAAAGATTTCTTGGACATAGTAAACTCATGAAAATTTGGGGTATAAGAATGAAGTCACTCATTATTCACTTACAACATATTTTGGAAATAGCAAGGAAGTGTGCAAATCTCACTTACTCAAGGGTTGGTCTTGTTTGAGCCCATCCATAAAGGCTGTGAATATCATAGTGTCTAACCGGGGTTCCATCTGGGAGGTATTGCTGACCTTCCATGCATGGACTTTTGTAAGTTAAGCCTTGTGACCGGTATCCCAAATCTAATAGAAAGGGAACAAAAATACTTGCCTTTTAATGAGGAAGACTCAATAACAAATTGTGTTACTTTTTGTTAGTTCTCATGATCTCTCTGTTGTGTTTACTCCCTTTCAGACATCTATACTGATGTCTCTTGCTTCTTACATAAGAGCATTTCCATTTTCATGAAATAGGATATCTCCAATCTTTCTGCGTAGGCATCAGGGTCAGCAAGTGTGTTAATAGCTGGAAAGGCTCAAAGAGTGGTTTTATATACCTAATGTCAAACATTTACACAGCATATACCACACTAGAAATTTCACATTAGTCAGAATGTCCTCAAACTGTTTTAAGGAATGGTCAGACTTACGAGGCATATACGGTGGGTTATTTAGGATCTCATTTCTACAGCCACCAAATGCAGCGTTCATAAAAGTTGCCGGTTCATTCATGTCCTAAAAAATGTAGTGCAAAAACTTGATTGTATTTGCTTCCATCATACAAAACACAGTAAATTCTAAATTACAACAAGCAGAACTGTGGGTGCCCTAGGGAACCTTGCAGCTGCAATCTCAGTCTGCATCTCCACACTTGCTTGACACATATTCACACCAGGCACAGCACAAGGACAGGGAGCAGCAAAGCGTAAGAAGAAAAGCCAGTCTGAGTTTGGTTGCATCCATTCAGTGTCAGAGCAAAAGAAAGAAGTCATGACTGAAGCACTGCAAATGCACAGCCCAGAGCTAAACTGGTGCCTTCAGCTGGAAGCTCAAGTTCTGCCTGGAACTCCGCTTCCTGCCCCTCCAGCCTAGTTCTTTATTTTATTTAATGGCAATTTAGCACCAGGTACTTTCTGAACATGAACACACACTGTGAAACATGCTGATTTCTGCTAGTGTCTGGCAGACCAAAAAAAGAGAGAAATAAAGTGTATTTCTCCACTTACAATCCACAGGCCATCAAACTTAATACTTTTTGAGGGATCAGTGGGATTGTCGTAGAACTCCGTGATTTCTCTCTTCCACCACTGTACTGTGGAATTCCGGAAGAAGTCTGGGAAGGCTGCATGTGCTCCATAGAGCTGTAAAAATAGTAGGAAAATAGAAGAGATACAGAAGTGAAAGCATCCCACTGTTGTGATACCAAAACTTTTGTTGAAACACAAAATAATCACTTGTTTACCTTTTTTTGTCTCTAACAGAGAACTAGCCACTTTCTGCATCTTATTCCAGACAGGATTTTATCAACTACTTTGCTGCCATTTTTCTTAAATAATGTGCTTTACTTCTCCCTCTATATTTGAGTCAATAGTCAAACTGTACCAATATTTACCTGTATTTGGGTTTGCTCAGGCAGTGACTCATTGACTGTCACATTGGGAAGAAACGGCCAGACCTACAGGACAAAGGATATTTTGAAACAATCTGAACACCAGCATATGAACTGAGCACCAGCATCAGAGAGAGTAAACCATTCTTCACGGCTATATCTATGAATGACAATGCAAGATGAAAATAATTCAACTTACAATATGTGTTTGATGCATCATTTACATTCAGGAATTAATGTAGTGAGCAATTACATGATTCTATGACTAGCAGACTGCACTGTGCCTATGGATAGCAATGAATTCCAGGCTGGCACAGTGCTCAAATGGATGTGATATATCTTTACTGTTGTACAATTTTTAAGAACAGTACCCTGGAATATATAATGTCGTTGCTGTTTGGCCACTTCATGAAGACATCATCAGCCACACCTCTTGAGAAGGTAGGATAATTAGTTTCATTTCCAGAGATGGTTGGATCCTAAAATTGAATGCAATAACCCTTTAATTTGTGGTCAAACAGGATTAGAAATACTGTTAAATACGTCCCACATTGATAATAAGCAATTGAAAGCCATTATTCAAAACTAACCAGTATAATGATAAATCTCATTCCTTCTCCTTTTATTTTGTTAATAAGATCCGGTAACCCAGAAAAGCGTGCACTAAGAGTGAAATCCAGTTGCCGTTCCATATGGTCAATATCTACATATTGGACATCCTGCAATTCAAAAAAACAACGAACAGAAGTTTCAGTTTCAAAATATGTATTTACAGATCATCTGCCCGAGAGTCACTTTCATTTTAAACTGTCTGGACAGAATAATGCTGGACATGGGTACAGCCTAGAAGATGAGATGCTGAAGAGCAGCTCAGCAGAAAGAGGTCTACCATGGCAGTGGGATACAGGTGTTTTTTGCTTCACTTTTTGTTTTTAGGTGGTCTTAATACTCTGAAGCCAGGAGTGCAGCCATGAGCTCAAACATTAAACGCAACCAGCTTACATAGGGAATTTGAGTTGCCTTCATCTCCTCCACCAGCTGGGCAACTTCAGAATCATTCCTGTATCCATAGCGGCACAATTGGAATCCCAAGGACCAGTAGGGTGGCATCACTGGTCGTCCAATTAGCTGAAAATGAGAGGGTATTTGTGGTGAATAGGTGAAAACCAAAAAACCAAGGAGAGCAAAGTGGCAATGGGTAAGAATCCTACTTCAGTGTACTCCTGAACAACAAGTTCTGGTGTTGGGCCCAAAACCATGTAGAAGTCAAGAATTCCTCCAATGGTGCGGTACGTCAGGGCAGGGGTTGGCTGAAGAGTCACATCTGGAAATAGGGAAAGTGAAATGAGAAACGGATGCCTACATTAACACTTACTGCAAAGCACTGAATGTAAAAATAAAATGCACTGAGGAAAAAAAAAAAAAAAAAACCAAAACAGTGTTTTCTCACCCATTGCATTGCTGTTAAGCAAGAGAACTCCATGGGCATTGCTATCTTCTTCAAGAGCCATGTAAAAGGGGTGATAACCATAGGAATTCAAATGGTCCTGCAAAACGAAAATAAAATGCTGTCTACAGCGGAAACTGCATAAGCAATGACCTATTTACATCCATTAATAAATTAAATAAAAGATGAGACACATAACTGCCAAACCTACAACAAATAAGCTTCAAAAGTATATACTAACAACCTACATGCCCAGAAAATACACCTACTTTCAGCTTGACATTTGGAGCCAGTCTTATTAAGAGTAACCAAATAGATAGGAAATCTTTAAAATTTGCAAATAAGAAAGAGCTTCTCCAAGACAGAATTTACTTATTTCCCTCTGCCCCCTGCAACAGTAGAGGGTATCTACATGATCAGAAGATGCTAGTGATGTTCTACTGTTGTTCCAGTGTATTTCAATATTCTGAAACCTACACAAGAAGTCATAGATGTAATAAACCACCATGGGTCATTCTCTGAAAACTGCAAACATTGTATATGCATAGACATAAGGTTTCTGATAAGGTTTCTGATTTATCTCTCCAAGTACTCATTGAATCACTAAGTAGTGTGAGCCTCTGACTCATACCTAACTTTCAGAGTAGCTCATTGAGAAGCACAAAAAAAAAAAAAAAAAAAAAAAAAAAAAAGGAGCAATGGACTGTAATTTAAAAGCCATTGGTTATCACCTGCTGTATAACTCAGAGTTTGAGTACCACACAATTTGTTTTGCTGGTCACAAACAAAATATAGGCTTAGAGAAAACCATTGCCATTGAGATGCCATTCAAATAATAAACTTCAATAAATATGATCAGAGTCAATAAGTGCCTAGAGCCAGCAGCAGAAGTCTTCTGGACTATCAAGTCCTACTCAACAATTCTATGCATTAGATTCATTTCTTCTTACAGCAGGAGACTGATCCCTTGTGAACATTCCCCAGGTGTTCCAGTTCATGTTACGTCGATATGTAGTGTGCTCAGTTTCCCCAAATCCATATATGTACTGGGATGGCAAGCGGGTAGTTATCTGAATGAACATGTCGCTGAATGTGAAGGTAGGCAGCTGTGAATCCCAGCTGAAACAGAAGTTAAAGCATATTTATCACTGAGGGCACTGTCCAAATGTCTCTTGAACTCTGAAAGCCCTGGGGCACCAACACCCTCACTAGGAAGACTGTTCCAGTGTTTGACTATCTTCACAGTAAAGTAAACAGATCCTCTTGGATTCCTGAATTACCGCTTTACCAAAATCCAACTGCAAAAGTTGCTGAAACGTTTTTTTTTTTCTCCTTCTTTCCTACACTGTTTCCAAAACCCCCAAGGCGGGGGGGGGGGGGGGGGGCTGGGGGGTGGTGGTGGTGTATAACTTACACAACTGTCCCCGTGCTTTTGCGTCGAATCTGTATGCCAAATGGTTTTTTCTGAACTGACACGTCATAGAGCCGCCCCTCAGAGGTACTTGTTGGTGAGGTTGGGAGATTTAATTCTATAGGAACCTCATATCGTGCATTCTGGTAATCATAAATCTATGGAAAAATAAAACAATAACAGACAAATCATGTCAAGGAAATGTTTGAAAACTTATGAAATGAACCAATGAATATTTTTGCTCACATGAATATTTTCTTCCAGTACATATCTCTTCTCCAATTCTATCACAGTACTTGGGTTGGGAAATAACCCTTAAAGATGTAGATATGAATCAGAAATGACCTGTTTAATTATTCAAGTATGTGAATTCAAAGTATGTACCTATATTTGAAATTTCATAAATATTTTGCACTTTTTAAAATGCAGATATATGCACGTGTGTTAAATACCTTTCTGATTAATCTTGTAGTCAGCTCTTATATATATATATATATTGTTGAGTTGTCTATTTTAAGTTTTCACCATCCTTCAAGCTGACATGGATTAGTTCTTGATACCTGACTCTCTGTGCATCTTATCACATTCATCTCAGGCTTATCAAATGCACAGTGATAAATGATGGTCTAGCCAATGGTGTATTCAAATTCTAGAATACAGGCAGATTGGTTAGTGGAAAAATAAACATTACAATCATGATAATGCTTCCAGCACAATTTACTTGTACACCAAGAAAGTATCTTTAGCTCCAGTGTTTCTAGGTGATGTTACACATATACATTGGCAATGTACCTCTGATATGTATAATTTCATTGTAAATGTAGTACAAATTAGGGCAAAAAAACCCCCGCAGATGTGGCCTAAAGGAAATATCAACTGTGTGATTAGAAGAAAACAGTGATATTGTTCATACGATACAAAGTTGTCTACAAAAACTGAAAAATTATTATAATAGAACCATTTTTAACAACAGGGTACTACAAACTACTGTTTTCAATAACGTTACCTTAAATTGCAGCATGTTGTTGGTATGATATTTAACCTCCAATCGTAGCGTACTAATTGGTGCGGTGTAATTGTCATTAGCTCTGGTATTGGCACTGTTTAAGATCAGGTTGGCTGCCAAACCTGATGAGGAGTATTCTACTGCTTCAACAGAATATATGTTGTCGGAGGTGAAATAGCAGGATGGATGATTCGAGTTTGATGGTGCCTGCTGTAAATGGAAATAGATTGCAAAGTAGAGAGCTATGCTGGGAAGCTGTATTTAATGCTACTAGCATGAAATCCAAAGCTCCCATTTTATCTAATGGCTATCACATGTTGAACGTTGGGAAACACTTAAGGCAATTAGTGAACAACAAAAATAGCTATGCAGATCCCAGAGATCTCTATACTAAAATTCAGTTACATAAAATTTGATCAAGACTGTGCCAGTAGTTCAGTCAGGAAATCAGCAAGTGGCAGAACAACGATGGATTTAAATTCACTTTATCTGTCATCTTCAACTCAATACCAGAACACAGCTGAGTTTTTGCTGAACTCCACAGAATCTAATTCCTTCCTAATCCTGTTCTCCTCCATCTGCCTTCAGGAATATATACCAAAACTCAAGAGATATTCAAGGCAAACCCAGACTAGTCCTTTCAATTAGCTTGAAAATGTTCTTATTCATAAGATTTACCCTTAAAATACCTACTGAGAATTACATCTCATTTATCTAATATCTCCTGAGAATAAGATCAGAATTATATAGTTTCCTGCTATAGTTCTACTTAAACTAGTTATTCCAAGATTAGATTAGCTGATGTAGCTTGATGAATTAGTCTGCCTTCCAACTTGGTATACCATCAGTCCTGCCTAGTTGTTCAGACTCAACTATTGCGTGCTCCTCACATCTGAGCTGCTAATGAACATTAATTTATCTGTTGTCATCAAAATTAAAGCATCTTTAAACTTGAGCCAACATTTAAGACGTACTCAGTCCATAACAGGACCAGAGTTTGTTTCTCCATGAAAAGACAAGCCCAAAGATCCAAGATCACACCAAATATTCTTAATTGTGGAACAAATTCAGTGAAGTCCATTCAGTATTTTGAATGCTGCTGTCTCAGGGTAGCTAATAGAGATTTGTTTTGGTTCATATTTGGGACACACATCCCAGTACTATCAATTGGATATGCAGCTATCAATAGAGAGGAATAATTTAGTTTGTGCATGAGACGATTTCCAAAGGATTTGGGCATTACTTCTCAAGAAGCAATCCAAAGGAGTTAGTTTGACTTAAATCGTGCTTCTGTGACTATGAAGGCGGGGGTTAAGCCTTTAAGGCTGAGGTACCTTCGAAGCACAAGAGGCAGTTGAAGATGCTGATCAACTCTATTCTACTTTTCCCAGTTCTGTTATTATTTCCTACTACCTTGCAAAGAATACCATGTTTGTCCTCAGTTTCTAGAAGAACACGCTGTTAGCAACTACCTTAGTTTCAATGAAGTAAATAAAATCTGCTAGTACAGGTCAGCTGATTGGCTGCACCCCCAAGTGAATTAAGTCTGACCAATCTGCCTGGCTACTTCTTCCTCTGTACCCAGTGTAGAAGGAAAACTATGGTTCTGGAAATGTTCCAGTCATGTCAGTTTAGGAAAATAATTGTTGCTTACATCCCAGACACAGCCAAGTTGTTCACATTTTTCTCTTGTTGGATCTATGCCGGGATAACAATCAAACCTTTCGTTGACACTCTGTTGTTGAGTCCACTCAATCGTGTAAGATCTTCCCAGTTCCAGCTGAAGCCCTGTTATATGAGCAACCTACAAATAATAAACAATTTGCTAAGAAATCCAACACCACATAACTGCATGGAAGCACACAGGAATAAAGGCACAGAGCACAAGTGGTCAGAAGTTATACATTTTGATTTTGAGTCTGTAACTGAGATAATCAGATGCTTATAATTAAAGAGAGTGTACATTCTTAACAAGTTCAAAACAGCCTCTGTGATATCTTTAGAGTGGGAAAGCATTTCCTTCAATACTTCCCTTTAGCAGCAGCATGTAATATATTTAATGTAATTGCACTTTCTTTTCAATGTATAAAACCAAGGTGGGATGATTTCGAGGAATCACATTTGCCTGTTACTAACTTACCTTCTCTGTAGGATAGTAGGTGATATTAGGTGAAGAGGTTTGCACTGCATTGTTCAGGTAGACAGTAACATCTGTTATTTCCTGGAGCACTCCCAGGATTTTGATTTCTTCAAATCTTAAGTTGTTTGGATCAACATAACTGCTGCTAATGGCATTCATTTGTAGACGGTTCTGAAAAATAAGGTTATCATCTCACTTGCAGTCTTTGTCATATGGTGGACAGCACACAGCAGAAAATGAATCATGAAGCAGATGCTGTGGGTTCAAACATGTTGTAGGTCTTCCACTCCCTCTGTGGAGACAGTTTTTCAGTTCAAGTACAAGAAGTTTTTTCAGTTTAACAATTTCTTCAGACTAACAAACACTACACCCACCTTCTTTCTGGCGCTATAAAGATTCTGATGCTTTATACTAATCTCACTCAATGAACATTGCAGCTAAGTTTATGAAGTGTTCTTTAGATGCTACAATTAATTAAGGGAAGACAAATAAAAGACTTTCATCCCACTTAAATGACAGCATTTTGAAAATGCCTTCTCTTGACAATATTAAACACTTTGCTCCTCAGTAAATAGTGGAGGAAAATAAGGAGGAAGAAAAGAATGCTCTTTTATTATATATTTGATAAAACCTGAGAATAAGATCATTTAAAAGAGAATACTTACATTGGAAACTGTAAACTCATAGTAAGTGTAGTTGTTTCTCTCAATTGTTCCTATAAGGTAAAGAAAGAATTTAAATTTGCAGTACAGAAAGGAACAAATAAAACCCAGGACTTTGTCACCAAGCAACTACTTATCATTATCTTTATACCATTCGGAAGCTGCACTGAGCAGATTGTGCACAAACTACTGGTGGTCTCAACTTTTATTTTGTATTCTTCTTAAAGACCATGTAGAGCTCAGAGTTTGAGATTACCTGAATGCTTATCTTAATGCTTGCTGTAGAGGACTTCCCATTTCTAAAAGGAAGCAATTAAACAATTCTCTAACTGGACATGTGGAAGGTTATTTGCCATTGAAACAGTATTTTTGGACTGTGTGCACACACATATATTTGTGTGCCCCGGTGGCGCAAGTGGTAGGAATGCCACGTTGCAACACCGGAGGCCCTGGGTTCGAATCCCCCCTGTGGCGCAAGTGGTAGAAGTGCCGCTCTGCTACACAGAGGCTCAAATCCCGGGGGGTTGGACTCGATGATCTCTAAGGTCCCTTCCAACCCGCACGAGACTATGAGACTTTCAAATACCAGTAATATTTCCTCTTATTTTTTCCATTTAGACCACACAACTTTTTCCCAAGACACGTAATAACTGCAAGACCTGTAACCGATCTCTCCAACATCTTCTGGTCTTATTTATCTATATTCACCCAGAGGAGTGAAATTTTGAGGCAGGCTGAACTTTCTAACTGAGGCCCAGCAAAGTTAAGAGGAGTGATTATTCACAGCATTTCTGCTATAACCTTAAGAACTGGTATCCTGGCCAGCAATATTCTTTCTGCACAAATGAAGGAATGTAAACTAGATGTAAATTAACATAGATGAAGGTTAAATATATTCCAAAGTGACATGATGCGCTCTGCTCTCTCCATATGTTTTCACTTTGCAGGTAAAAAACAAGCTTATGAGTTAGACAGGTTAAGTAATCACTATAATTTCCATCAGAGAGGTTTATATTTTACTCTTACCATCTTCTCTTTGAACATTAGAAAGTTCTCCTTAACTACTTTCTTCATAAGGGCAAAAATGTTCCAAAATTACTTAAAATTACAGAACATTATTTAAATTACTCTTCCTAAAATCCAGGGTATTCTTTTTTTCTTACATTCTCCTTGATCCTCTAGAATGTAGATATATAATTCAAAGCCAGATCTTCTAAATAATCAAAATAAGCGATTCAAAAAGAAAATGTACAAAAAGAAGAAGAGGTACAAAAATTGACTGCACTTGTCATTTGTTTTTCCTTCAAATAAAAGCAAAAATTATTTTGTTGCAACCAAACTGTAAACTACTTCTCTAAAAAGACAGCAACCTGTAAATCTGTGCCAGGAAATAAAATCACTACATGTTTTATTGTTTTGTTACTCAGCAGAAGTGAGTACAATAAGAGCTGAGATATTTTAGGTCTTGACAAAGCAGTACATACAGCTGTCATATCAGCAGCCACCCAAGGCCTTCAATACTTATCGCTGCAGTAATCAGCCAAACCACTGCTCTATTTCTTCAGAGCATCCCAAACTTTTACCAAAGTTTTTTTAAAAGTTGAGGCTTCCAAATTTTTTCTGTGAGGTGTGATCAAAAAAGTTAAAATAACAGAAGCGAGTCCTACAGGTCAAATGCATAAAATCTTCCAAGTTATTCTCTTTCCAATGAATCTTTGGGCATTTCCTGCAGCTGTCCTCCTGTCAGACTGCACAAAATGCTCCACCAGCATCTCCTGCAGCATCAGGGTGCAGAAACCCATCAAACTACAGAATTGTGAGCTAGGATTTCTGATGTGCATGTCCTAGTAGGAGATATCTGACTGGGAGTTCTCCACTTCAAGGGGACCAAAGGCTCTGACAGAGGTCAGCAGGGCAGCGCTGCTTCCTGGCCTTGCTCCCTGCAGCAGCCCATCCCAGCCTCTCCAGAGTGAAACCTGACAGCATCAGCTGAGCACAGGGAAGGGAATATGATCACAGCTTCCCTCCAGCTGCTGGTCTTGCAAAGACGGAGACCTCTGTCACAGGGCAACGTAAATATGAAATTAGGTAAAGGGGATGCAGTTCTTGACACCAACTACTGACAGGATAGGACATGAATTAGAGAAGACATATTTTCAAACTTCTTGCTGATATCTCTGTTATATATAATACAGGACAAATACTGCAAAAACAGCCTAAGGAACTGAAGTACTTCAAGTAATTTTAATTTCATGGAAACTGGACACTCATCTAAATCTTCAGAAATACTATTGAGTCTGGCAACATGACAAGTATGGCCTATACATGCCTACTCGTGTGCTTATGCACCAGATGGCAAGGCAAATTTTGGCTTTCGTACAGTACCTTTGAGTTAAGAAAACTGCTACTGTTTTTACAAGCAATTTAAATAATTCCAGAGAGTTAATAAAAGTGCTACTTTTTCATTTTCTGCCTATTCTTGGTGTCCAACACTAATTATATGCATTCTTGAACCCGCTGAAATTAATTTGGATCTATACCAGAATATATATCAATCTTGACACTATGGTTTAACAGTCAGCATGCTAATGTGCCAAAGCTGTACATGCTGAAGGTTATGTTGCAACATGAACACACAGAAAAAAAAGAAAAAAAAGAGAAGCAGGCAAGGTAAATAACATTTACTCTTTTATACATATAAATGATGAACAACCAATGACTTAAGAGTCACTATTAATTGTTTGTTACCTTGTCCTCAATGGCTCATTCTTACTCTTATGAAATTAACTGGAGAGTAGAAGTCTGTAAGTATACTCTTGTTTATTTATTTCACCAGTAATAACTCACCCGTAGATTCTCCATCATCCCAGAATAACTCCCCAGCAGCTGTATTGTTCTCATTCAGGGCAATTATAAGTCCCAATGGATTCAAGCGGCTATCAAAAGAAAGTCATTGTCTTACATATATAACCAGTTGCTAGACAGTTTTAACAAATCCTTCTTGTTCGTGTTAAGAATGACACTCTGCAGGGTTGCAAAATTTGTCTTAGATTAGTCCTTTGCTGTCATTCATTTTCATGCAAATGTATTAAAATACATGGCAAACTGACAAAATGCTATGCAAATAAACTTTTAATTAATTGCTACATATTTAATGTAAATAGAAGCAGAAGGGAGTTGTGGTTTACAATTATTCCCAAGTCTCAAAACGAAAGCATTAAATTTGATGGGCTACCACTGATTTGCAACCTAGCAGCCCTAAGCCTGTTCTTGAATTTACACTAACCTAGTCATAAAAGCATTTGGTTTGGAAAGCATACCTTTCAACTGTTGTAGTAGCTGGTTGTTGAATAGGGTAAATGTAGCCTCCTCTCAAGTGGAGCCCCAGTTTGTCAGCTGGCAGGTACATCCTGGTCCATTGTTTTCTCTCTGAGATTCTTGCCCCCTTGTTGACAGCCATGTAAAAGAGAATGGGTTTGTTGTGTTAATCACTGCTGTGAAACTTGGGATTTAAGACATTCTTCTCAAATCATACTTTTTGAGGAGATGTTTAAACTTGGAAAATATCTGTGCAGCAGTGGGCACAAAAAATAGCACATAAATTTATTAGTATACTATAATGTTATAAATCAACAAATTTCTGTGTTGTGTTTTGCTCAGTCAACATAAACTGCATGTCCTGTTGGGATACCAAATAAGAGCAGTGTCTTTTCACATCCATCAAAAGATCATCATAATAATGGGAAACTTCTTTGCAGAAACAAGACTAGTAAAAGTTAATTGCACATGCACATGTATTGTTACATTTGACCTTTCTTCACATGTGAGCATTCCTAAAGTTTCAATTCAATCCATCTTCCCATCTCACACACTATATTTCACATCTCCATCTCCTTTTCTTGAGGCTATGACTCATTTACCCTACCACCCTCCCATCTCGCCATTTCCATCCTTTAGGCTTTGCTTTAGGTCTCTGCCATTGAAGCATGACTGACAACCTTGGTTTTTTGTTTTTTTTTCTCCCCCCTCCATCACAAAGATCATTAGAAAAACACTCCCTAGTAATCTATGCATTTACTTACAGTTTCATACTCATACCATACTGCATCAGGAATATAAGCATCAATTACATCCACACCCTGAAAGGAGAACAAAAATCAGCCTTTGAAAGCAAGGCAATTAATAAACAACATTTGCTTGTTCTGTCATAGGCAAGCTAAAATAGCATGAGAGATTCTGGATGACATTCTGAGATGATAAAAAGATGAGCTGAATCAGAATATCAGGTCAGATTGCTTTGGTTCTGTAGAGGTCTGGAAAATAGGAGTTGTATTTAATAGCACTAAGTGCAATACTTCCCATATTGACAGTGACCAAAACATGTTGTGTTCTCTCTCACTGCAAGGAATAAGTGAAGAGTGGGATAAAAAACTAAATCTAGTATTTTAAGGAGCCCAAAGAGAGGTCATTGGTTACCAGTGCTACGAATCAATGAAAAATAAGTAAAATCTGACAAAATCTAGCAAAAAACGTACTACCCTTGGAGAAAGAACTGTGCTAATGCTAGTAGGTAAGGTCACTTGCATTCTCTTTGCCAAATGACCTTGCTTAACACCTGCTCAGGACAGAAGAGTCCAGACTAGAATAGGATGAGAATAAATTTCCTGCAGTCCTCCAGGAATGAATGAGCCTATTTTTGTGATTCAGATTTTTCAGTATTAAAAGGGAGAGGGAATGTGATTTAAGACGGAAATATATATATAGTAAAGATGCCCTAACCTTCAAGCTTAATAACAAAATTGTCACATGAATAAGAAAAACTGAAAGGTACTTTCTAACCAGAAGAATAAAGGAGAGATATCAATAGTGTATTTAGGGATTTTATGCTGCAGTTTCCCACCTGTAGAGAAAAGAGCAGGAACTGGTGACTTCAAGTGTCTCTGTTCCCCAGTAAGCCTTTTTGAGACAGACATGAAAATAGCCAAGCCTACCTGATCAATTACAGCAGAAATAAGCAGCCCAGGACCCCACAGGAACTGCCTATCAATTCCCCATGTCCCTTCATCAGTGTAGAACCTGGAGAAAGGACGAAGTAGTAATGGCTTTGAAGAGCTATACCATCATCATTAATCCAAGTATTTCCAAGAACTGATTGCCTAGAATTGTGACTGAAAAGTGTCATGCAAAAATATTTAATTATTTTTTAAATCTGAGGCCATCTGAAGGTTGGAAGCTAAGTTCTTCTTAGCTTAGTATTGATTATTTATATATGAAAGCGTGTGTATTCACACACATGCACATGTTCTCAGCATACTTGTTTTCAAAAATAAGGAAGGAATGAAATGTATATTTTAATATACACATCATTGCACGGTGTAATTTGATTAGCTGACAAAACTATTTCATACCAGCTCTTCAGAGTGACTGGCAATAATGCATGCAGATATACAGAAATTACAGACAGTTTCTGATTACTCTTCTGATTACATCAAAATAGTATTTCATGAATTCTGATGTTGTCTCCACATGTACTCCAATATGCATTTTCAGAAATTAGATACCTATTTAGATAGTCCCTAACTACATTCAACCTGTATTATTTATTCCTAACAAGATTATCACAAAGGCCATCTGGTACACTTACTCATGCAAAACTGGACGCACAACTGTATCCCCTCGAGTGTGAGCTCTATAAAAAAGCGTGTATAAGTATGGCAGCAGAGTGTAGCGAATGGTCAGGTAGTGCTTGGAGGTCTGCACCAAAACTGAATCAGCTCCAAACACAGCTGGATCTTGAGGCTGAAAGTAAATATTGCAAGATGATTTTCATGGTGCAGGAAATACCCCAACAATTATGAAAACTGACTGTTGGCTCAGAGTTGGGGGTGGATGGAGGGAGAACACCACTAAGGCAACTGATCTAAATTGATCAAGAGGATATTCCATGTTATATGGTAGCATGCTAAACAAGCAAATACAATGAAGTGGAATAAAAAGTGGGACATTTGTTATGAGAGCATCTGACTTTTCCAACCAACTACTACAAGTGCTGAGGCTCTCCTCAAGATGCGGCTAAACATCACTTGGTGACACAGAGACAAATGTTCAGAGTTTTCTCTCCCTGTTCCTACATGGCCTTTTTTGTTATTTTTTTTTTCCTCTCTGTTTTCATTTCATTAGTCTGTCCTATAAGTCTATTATTTTTTTTCTTGCTATCATACTTCCTCCTAATTTTTTGAGGAGAGGGAGTGAACATGCAGTCTTGTGCAGATTAGCTATCAATGTGAAAACACCACACCCCTGAGAGCTGAAAATCTTGTAGATAAATTTTCATAAAGAGATCTCAAGTTTCTTCCATATTCAAACTGGTCAGCTATCTAATTGTTGGTGATAGTAATGTTTATTAGTGATACTATAAAAGGAAATGTGGTTGTAGAAACTGAAACAGTTTGTAAGAGAAGGAACAACTTACTATGTATCCTTCAGCATTGTGATTCCGGGAAAATGGATAAAATGCTCCTACTTGCATCCATCGTCTGCAAAGTTCTTCTGTTGTGTCAAAAACGAAGCCACAGATATCTGCTCCAATCTTCAAATAAAAGCAGAATGTGTTGGACAGACCTCATACTGCACCACTAATCTCTACACAAAATCTGAAGTTTAAGGGATGTATCAATTCATCTTTCATTTCTCGCTAGGGTGGCAAAGTCATTCAATACATTTTCTTCTTTCAACTAGAATACTATACAAATAAATAAATAAATAAATAATAGAAGCCAACTGCTTCCCATGGCTGCCTATCATCCTTTTTCTTCCAAACATATTCCTTCCTTTTTGGTGCTAGTAGCCCAACACTAGGAAAACAGCTCAAACTCATACAACTATAAATATTGAAGAGGAATCTGGTTATATCGTTTACAAATGGATTTTCCCATTACATGTGATAATAAATAGGAAAACCCCAGTGTATTTCACATTCATTGCTAATGAATAAAATAGTACTAGAGGCTTGGCATAAATAAGATAATGTTTGTTGCCCATGTGTCTCATCACAAACATGCAGTAACAGAAACCAAAACAAATTTTATAATTTAAAAAAAAAATCATTAGGAAAAATGTTAAAATCAGATCACTGAAGGGACTTAGAATTGAAAAGATAAGATGGTTATATAGACCATGTTTGATTAGGTAACCCATTATCACAGAGGTTAAAAAGGCAATGTTTGTCTGCTTGTTCTGAATGGAAGTAAAAACCTATTATTTCGTACATAAGGAAATCCAAAGAGGCTGAATTCCAGCATTCCAGGTATTGCCCATCTTAGCTGTTCCCATGTTGCTGCATTATCTCCCAGCCAGTGTCCTGTGTGCTTTCCTGATCCAACAAAAGTAGACCTTGAAAGAAGGAAGCTTCTTTTTCCTGGAAACACTGTTTCGATGGCTCTGAAAACAAAACGAGACTGGAACTATGCCATAGAAAAATGATCACTCACACGTCAATAGTTCTATACACAGCACAATTATACTGACTCATTTTCAACAGTTGATTATCCACAAGACCTGGGCTCCTTCACAGTTAAACAGGTGTCTTTTAGAGAAGTTCAAGGCATTTACTTTAAACAACCTTAGCATAAATCTGTGATTGACAGTGTCTGACCTAGAATTTAGTAGATTTTGTTTTTGCTATATTAGCTTACATGCAATATAACATTGTCTAGAAAATAGGTTTGTTTAGAAGTGAAATCTTGTGGCTGTTTTGAAAAAGGTACTCTTCTAAAAACTTTCTGTAAAGATATTAGGATGAATTCCTTACTGTCTTGTTGCTATGGCCATGGAATATCCATAAAGACTGTGGACATCGTAGTGTTTGCCCCATTTCTGCACTGCATCCATACAGAGCGTCTTGGAAAACATGAGTTTGTCAACAATATCTTCAATAAAGAAACACAGACATTAGTTTTCAAGTGCATTTTGATTCTGAATACTTCCAATCTTTTTTTTTTTATATTGTACATTCCTGACATTCAAGCCCTCTTCCCACTTTAATGCTTACATTAAAGCCACTGTCACTACTACAAGAATGAAATGCTTCCCTTGGCTGCTAGCTTTATTCATCTCTGCTCCATCTGTGCTATTTTCTGCTCTTGAGCTTTGGATATCTCATGACAATCAACACACAAATATCAAAATAATCCATTCATCACTGCTAACAGTGCTATAAATTCAGCTTTGTTAAGACAGCGGAATTTAGTCAACTGATGGAGAATTTGTGTCAGTTTCTTCAGTGCATAACATAAAATGGTTAACTCAAATACTCTATCCTTGCCTAGGTGTGATAAAGTGGTAATCAGGCTCCATTCAGTTCCAATGCTATGTGGTACCTCTCTTATTAAACCTTAGCACAAATGTACTCACTGTCAGCTTTATCACAAGAACAAGCATAATCTTGGAAGCACAAGATAGTGTAGGAAGAATATCCTTTCTTTATATTGGTTACTTGATTTACTGTAAAGTTGCAGACTAAGCATGTAAGGTCTCCAATGAGCCATGTTTCCTCAGTGGAGCTAACTAATGGCCCATTAAGGCTGAGAAAGCCCCCAAAGCTAACTCATTGTTTAAAGTTGTACTTTTCAGGCAAATAATAGATAATCCTTTCCTAACTTTCCCTCCTAAATGTAGAACTGGATGGAAACTTTTTTAAAATTTAATTTGAAACCTTCATCTGTGCTTGAGATCAGAGGAAATAATTTTACTTCCAAGTTTGACATTAAAACAACACACTAAGTACTGGCTGTAAGTGACTGCATTTCAACTGCAGGCCAGCTGGATTTCTTCTGCAAGCAACTGTTCATGCATGCAAGGAAGCACTGTACACCTATAGTCTAATTTCTGAATCATTTTTGGACAACATGTTGGCAAAGGTTTCTTAAAGTCAGTACTTAATATTCAAATCTCATCTGTGAGAACAACAGGAAATTCACTTTACATCCTTGTAGACAATGGTACAATAATTAATGTGCTTTCTGATAATTTGTTCCATGGTTAAAGGAGGTGGACTTACTGGGAGTGAATGGAGGATAGTTTAAGTCATTCTGCTGACAGCCTTTATTTGAACCTTGAACAAAGTTGGACACTTCGTTCATATCCTGAAAAGGCAAGATACAGACAGTGAGATGTAGATTATAATAAAACTTCTAACCCAATCTTGTGTTCTATTCTATTACCCTTTAAGAAGCATTTACTAAGAGCTAGCACTATACTTTTAGGTGTGAATAATACCACTTAGACACAGACCTGGTCCATTCCTGTATTAATACATGCCTCTGTTTTGGACAGACTTCAGTACACAGATGAGCATAACATTAATAGTTACACCTTCTCCCTTCAGAGACTGAAGCTGCAGGAGGTGCTTGTGTATATATGCTGTAGTTACCCATGATTAGCTCCAGACATATCTCAAGAGAAGACCCTGAGCAGGGAGCTTGTGTTTAGAGAGAAATGTGGAACCAGCAAGATGTGCTGTGGCTTCTGCCTAGTCTTATTTTTCCATATCCTAACCTGGGACAATGATTGCCAATGTACTACCTTGAAATCCATGAGCTACCTGACACATTGATTTATAGCTGTGATGCATTATATCCTGTGTTCAGGACCTGTTTAAGACTCATTTTCTGCCACTACGTGCAGGTTTCCAAATACTGCCATTCTGAGTCCAGGAGTGTGAATGTATTTGTGTTTATCAAAGGTTTATCCACTAAAGCATTTCAGACCACAACAGATCATGCAGCAAACACCACACTGAGCATTTGAACGCCACAATTCTAATTCAAATTTAAAGTTGAAATCCAAATTTGAATTGTAAATCCAACAGCAAATGGCGAGTACATCCTGCACTGATTTCAAGTAACTAATAATTATAAACAACCCTTTCATATGCAATGTTAATTGAATTTAATAAACACGTCAATTTTCTTCCCAAATCACTTACAATCCAGATCCCATCGTACGCCACTAGGCCATGAAACCTTTCGCATTCTTCCACCCACCAACTGGTGCACTCTGGGTTGGTGAAGTCTGGGAACACAGCTTCCCCCGGCCATACCTAGAGCATTCATAGGGGAAAAATGGAATATGCTAATTACATTGGAATAAGATGAGAATGTATTATATGTGTTCCACTGGTGGCTTTTTTGCCCTAAATAATGATCTGAATCAAGTCCATTGCCCTCTTGACCACCAAGTTCTGCTACTGGCCCATACTGACACTATTGTCAGCCACCACCTCCAGATCCCAGATTTACTTTCACTGAAGTTCATAATTTTGTTCAAAAACTCTGAAATCTTCTGATCAGTGTGAATCATCAAAAGCAACAGTGGCATAGCAGAGTATCATTTTTCTAGCATCAGCTTCCAATGGATGAGAAGGCATGAAGGTATTCTTATTCATCTACTATATGAAACATCTACATTTACATTTCCATAAAACTTGCATTAATATCAAACAGGATTTTACAAAAATAAATAAATAAATAAATAAAATAGAAACATATAGTGCAAAAATGCAAAAATTGAAACATACAATGCAAAAGAAAAACATCAAAGACTGAAACATATCACATGCTAAATGAGACCTCTCAGTTCTCACTGGCTAGTACTGGAAGAAACGACTTAGAAAACGAGAGTTTAAAATAAGCCCATCAAAATAAATTGAACCAAACCAACCACATTTAAACTTCACAGAAATGTGTTTACCTCTCCAACTAATGTTGTTACTCCATCTGATTCATTGACCCAGACTTTCCTGCTCTCCCCCCTGACGTAGCTGCCATATTGATTACCATCAACTAGAGGTTGTGTGCTAATAGCAGGATCCTAAAACATTTAAAAGAATAAAAAATACAAAATAGTTAGAAACCAGGAAACACTCCATTGGTTTTTACAGACTACTGGAATGTTAGGCAGGAAGTGTAATAATTATATTCAAAAATGCATAAGATAATTATGAAAAGTTATAATGATAGCATTTACAAGGCAAAAAGAATTACTTACCAATATGATAATATATTTTTGATTTTTTAGATGCATATAATTTGCAAAATTAGGAAGATCACTAAACAGCACTTTGTCATACGTAAAATCCTTCTTTTCCTCCATGTAATCAATGTCAGTGATCTGAGCATCCTGAAAGACATGAGTTAACAGCTTAAACATGAGAAGCCATATGTAAAGATTTTGTATATTTTTCAAATGCAATTTCTTATGACAACTCCTGTTTGTCCTTACTATCTAAATGAATTATAATGAAATATCTTTTGTACCAAAAAGGAACATTCTGCATTAGCAGAATCCATATGAATGTGTGTATTGGCATTCTTTTTATTAGATCCTGCACACGTGTTTGTTTCTTTGTAGCTGCCCAACTTCTAAAAACACACATTTGAATACGAATACTCCTTCATCAACACTTAGCATAAAATCAGGGTATATACTTTTTAAGCTATTCCTCTAAGGCCATATGAAGTCTATTTTAAAATTATGTGTAATTTACCTTTGCTTATCAATTAAGAATAATCTGTGGTTCCATAATTGCCCACATGACACTGAAAAAATATTTCAGTGGACTAGGCAGCACTAGAAAAATAAATCAATACAGTTGGAAAGTATAACTGAAAAATTATTACAATAAATCGGGCAAGTAAAACTTGCTGTAAATAAGCCTCCCTTGGTGTCTGATGTCATTCTGACAATGACACTGCATTAAAAGGTGCAAAACCTTCTTACACTAGAAAGCCATGCATAATAATTTATTAGAAATTCACTATTTGAAACTGATGTGAAATGAGTGAGGATTGTCACATCACAGCCATGATATTTGGGTTGTTTCTCCCACAAGACTCTGCCTTGATGGGGTTGTTGCCCTCCTCAAACCCTGAACTTACATAAGGGAGTTCAATCAGACGGTTCCTTTCCACAACAGCCTTCACTTCATCCAGAGATCCATAATTCCAACGGCTGAGCTGGAAGCCCAGACTCCAGTAGGAAGGCATCATTGGGAGTCCCACAAACTGTATGTTGGGGGCAGAAATAATTAGTGGTACTAATAGTGGATGCTGTGTATGTTACCTCAGTGCTCATTCTTTCCTTCAAGGTCTGACTGACAGCTGATCAGACAAGTATAAAAATAACATATAAATAGTAAATAAAAGAAGTCCAAACAATATCTGTGACAGCTTACAACTGGAATCATGACATATCAGTAATATTGCTCACTATAATATTACCATATGAACATATAATATTTATGGGCATCTATTTGGGCATATACATAATATCGTGTATAACATTGCTACATGAATAAGAATTTGTCCATATATTAAGAGCAAAGAAGCAAAAGTCATTCTGCTTAGATCATCTCTAGCTCATGTCAGGGTGTACAGACTGAGAACTCAGTCAGGGTGTACAGACTCAGAACTGTTGCATCCTCTCTGCACATGCATCTCCAGCAAAACTAGTGCTCTAGGTGATGCTGCCTGTAGCAGGCCAGATAAAAACATCTACGCTCCAACTTAATCCCAGCGAGCCATTATACTGGCAACACTTGAGATAACAATTGTTCTTAGATGAACACTTAGCGACTCACCTAGATAGCATAACAAAGACACATTGTAATGTAAAGAAGGAAACGAAATTAAAAAGAAACCGAGTGCCTTTAAGGATCTGCTCAACGTGTGGTCTCTTAAAATAAAGGTACCTGTAAATACTCTTGAACTACTTGCTCTGGACTGTTCCCCAAGAGGACATAGAAATCAAGGATACCGCCAATAGTTCTGTAGGTCACTGCTGGAGCAGGCTGCACTGCAAACTCTGTCAGACAAAGCACATATGAGAGCAATTCTGAATATTAGCTAAATCTAAAGTAACTTTGTCATACTGATATTGAAAAGTAGAAAATTTATTTTAAGGAAAAAGAACCAACACAAACCAGAAATATCCAGGGAACACATAACCATTATTTAAATTTGCAATGAAGGAGAAATGTATTGACACGATTCTTTTAAATGTCCATATTTGCATTTCTTTACATCCAGCAAAGACAAGAGAATCAGAGCAAATCCAGTGACATAACCTTTTCTCTTCACATTTTCAGTGAAACTTTCCAGACTCAAGAGAAATGAATAGCATACAATAGCATATGTATAGGTAGGCCTATAACCAGAGACCAAAGGGCATTTACTTTCAAGTGATGATCAGTCCAAATTTATACTTTGACTGCTGTCCTACACATCTGCACAGGGCCGCACAAGGCTTCCAATGCACACAACCTGCATGTTAATTCTGAGCCACACACTGCTTACATTGCATACTTACAGTGCTACTAAATGCTTACAACGACTGCCATCAGATAACTGAAGGTGGTGTTAAGACTTTATACGCAGTAGTATTTAAAAATAGAAATTCACATTACCCCAGTTTTGATCTCAGTCCCACAGATCATTTTAAAAGATATTTAGTTGCAATAACTGGAGACACAGAGAAAGTTTCCTTACCCATGGCATTGCTATTCATCAGGAAAACACCAAAAGATGCTCCACTGCTGTCTTCCAAACTCATGAAGAAAGTCTGAACTCCATATAAGTTGTGCATTTGCTTCAAGACAAAAAAGAAAGAGCAGTTAAAATCTGCTAACAGTATGTGTTTGGGGGATATTTCAATCATATGGAGAGTTGCTTTCTTACACTGACGTAACACTGACAAACAGGACCTCATTAGCTGGTTATAAATAAAGTACATTAGGAACAACAGTAATTTTTTAAAATCACATTAAAAAGCATTCCTTCACTCATGCACTGTACTGTTTAATTTCTCCTCGATATCCATGATCATGCAATGGCTTATGTGTTGATTCTGTACTAGACAGGTAGGGTTTTAAACGTGCTGGGTTTGTTTTTTTGTTCATAGCATTAGGTCAACTGAGTGCTGACAAGCTTTAGCAAATATTCCCCTAGTCAAAGCAAAGGATATTAATGAACACAGAGATAACATTTGATTGTTTACATCCCCAAGGTACAACGAAGGACTGTCTGAGGACAGTAAAGTTGGAAGTAGCAGCCTGTTCAAGCACCTCACTACTCTCTTTGTGAAGAACTTCCCCCTGACGCCCACCCTAAACCTTCCCTTCTTGAGCTTAGAACCTTTCCCCCTTTGTCCTATCATTATCTACCTAAGTACTATCCCAAGTAGTGGATGCTATTAATGCACTACTGCATAATAGGTTTGGATTCCAGAATTTGTCTGCAAAGAATAAGACACAGAAGAAATAGGTCCTTACTTCAGAGGGACCAACATCCCTGCTGAACAGAGGCCAGGTTTTCCAGTTGAGATCATGTCGGTACTGCTTATGCACATGCTCTCCCACACCATAAATGTTGCTGCTAGGTAGTTTGATTGATAGCTGTAAAAACTGGTCAGAATACTGCAGTGGTCCTATGGTAGTATCAAAACTGAAAGAAAAATAAGAAAAATAAATAAATAAATAAATAAGGGATTACAACAGGAATTGTTGCAGTGATTATTTCTACTCTTTTTAGCTAAGCTGGATAGCAGGGTCAGGTCTCCATCCAGAGAGCTGAAGGGAGGGATGCAGAGGAGGATGTTGTGTAGCTGCAGTAGATAGAGAGGCCATTGCATGGATTAGGAGACAGGCAATACCTCTCAGTGCCATAGAAACTTTGCACATAAATGGCCTCTGCTTTCAGGGTTAGGTTCACAATCACCTCTTCCTGCAAAGCTTCCCACCTAAGCACCTGTGGCACTGGGTAGTAAATCCATGCAGTAAAAGTCCACTTCACAATTGAAGTTTCTTCTTTTAATTTAATTTTACGTTTCACCAATCATTCATCATAAACTGTGTGTCTCCTAAACAAGGATTAGGGGAGATTTAGAGACTGAATCTAAAGCTAAGTTCGTTCCCTGTTTGCTCACATGGGACTCAGGCAATTGGGAGGAAATATGAATAGTGCTGAGGCAGCAGGGTAATTCCTACTGCCAGACAGTGGTCCTTTAATCAGTCAAAAGACTTAAGTTCATTAATATTGATCTTAATCATATTCATTTCCCTATTTTATTGCAGAGACTTTCAACATTTCCACACGGTAAATGCATGAAATTTGGCCCCACCCAGAAGTAGCTTTACTTTCCATCAGTCGTTTTTGTTTGTTTTTTTTCTTAAACGAAACAGTCGCAACAAGAAAGTAATTATGAGTTAAACCAGATTTAAATCACAAAGCAATTGGAATGAAGCTGATCCCGAGATCTGAAGGTTACTTTCAGCTTTATTAAAACAAGAGCTTACAAGGATCAGCAGAAACTCAGTCTTTCACCAAAAGCAGAGAAAATGGCTTACTTTGAGATAGACAACCCCACCAGTATGTTTTAAGATCATGCACAGTTTCAAAGCAATAACCATTGATCTATTCACTTTGTACAGTTTTAATTACAAACTTTCAAAGATTGTATTTTTCTGGGAAATTGTGGTATTTACCAGTCATTATATTCATATGAAAGAGAGTGATATGGCTCTCTTTTCAGCCTTCCAGAGCACTGCTTCAGCATGGATCTATTGAACTAGATTGTTTATTCTCATCTTCATATGCCTGTTTAATCAGTCATGGATTACCGAATAATAAGTCCATCTTTTGTGTTCTCTCTAATTGCAAATCAATCATTACAGAGGATTCTAAGTAAGAAACCAATGTTAGCAACAGTATGAAAATAATAGCTATTAGGCTTGAAGCATTGATAATGCAACTGTCCTAGAACTCTGACAGGTGATCATTCTTTGATTTGATAAGTATGTTCATCCTGACACTTCCTCCTTTTTAATGGCTCTCAAAGATAGGCAGCTACTTCAAATCTGTTTGTTTCTTTAATTTTAGGGAAAAAACGGGATGAAAACATTCAATATAAATCCTTCAAATATTTTAGAGGACGACACAACCAGCTTATCGCTGGCTTGCAACAATTACACCTCTATCATAGGTCTAAAGAACAATCTGGGTTTGGTGATTCAGAGCTAAGGTGTGATTGTAACAGCTAAGATAAAAGATGGAATGAAGAGTATTTGTGATTTGAAGCACTGGGAAGGTCTTCAGATAACAAATACTCCTTGAACAAAGTGGACATAAAGATTTTGCTGATGCTGGAGGAAAGAGAAGGGACAGCCAAATCTAAAGCCTTTACAATGCCTCTTCATATAGCAGCGGTTCAAAAGGCTTCACAAGAGTCCTTGCAGAACATCCATCAGTCAAAAGACCAGAAGTAGGTAACATATCCAAGGCTGTACCTCACATGTTCCATCTTAGGCATATCTTATTCACACAGCAAAAGATTTTCTGTTTGGCAACATAGGCCTTCAGAGAAAATCAGTAACATCAGTGTCCATCAGAAAAAGAAACCCACCAGCATTACTTACAGCACTTTCCCGTTGCTCACTCTGGTCACCACAATACCAAAGGGATTTGACCTCACTTCCACTCGGTAGTTTAAATTGGAGGCTGCAGGTCCATTGAAAGGGCCCACATGCTCATGGGGGACTTCAAATCTTTGTGTCGCAGGATCAGTAATCTGCACATATTTAAAAACATTTGAAAAACATTAAAACATTTTCCAGTATTAACAGATAGATCTGATTTAGCATCTTCCTGTTCCTATCACAGTCTCCTCCCATTTTCATTATCATTCTCTTTCCATTTTCATCACTTGTTTTCAGCTATTTCCCTACGTGATGGTGAAGCTGAAGGATTAATGGAGCCCTTCTAAACTCACTGAACATAAATGGCCAGCCAAAAACCATGTACAGAACATAAACCTTAATACAACAGATTAAAAAGATTAACCTTGAACCGGAAGCGATTTGCTGTCTGGTACTCTCCTGTGAGGAGGACAGTGTTGATATCTTTTCCAAAGAGAGAAGGCGATGACAGCCTTGTTAGTGTGGCCTCAAATCCTAAAGAAAACACACAAATGGAAACATTACTGTTTCAAATCAGACATCTAGATGTGCATTAAAACCAGGTTCCTCAGCACCCAACTTACCTGTTTGAGTTGATCTTGTTGATCCATCCACTTTGTACCCATGGTTTTTAGGGAAAAAACACCAGGGTACACTGGTATCACTCTGGGGACTCCAACAGCAGCCACGCAAGTCACAGACGCTCTGATTAAAGGACAGAAGGGGCTCACGTTAATTGATTTTACACAATAAACATACTACACTGCAACGACTGAAATGTGCACAAAGTATTTTTACCCCAAACGCCAGAAAACGTAGCAATGCTTGCTATCAGATGAACTCTGAAAAGGTATTTAATCAATTCGAATATAAACAACAAGGTGTTTTTGTTTGTTTGTTTGTTTTTTTCTTGATTCAGAGTAAACACGTAGACAATGATTTTTTCCTAAAACCTGAAGATTCACAGGAAGAATGAACCCTTAAAAAATTAAAGAATCATTTGAGTTGTGACAGATGCATTAGAGACTAACCAACGCTCACACACTGGAGACTAGATAACATTTATGGTTGGCTTAACATCTAGTAAACATCTGGCTGGAAAACATCACATATACATCATTTATCATTATGTATGGGAACTACATTTCAATGTCATTTCCTAGTATCAGAAATGCTAAGTTTGCTTCTACAGAACCTTAGTTTCAGATAATTATTTTTTCTATATAAAACAAACAAACACCACCCAAGCAATTAAACCCACTGTTCAAAGCATATAACTCAGTGCATCAACCTTTAATCTACGTCTCAATATTCCAATAAACAGGAATATGTTTGCCTTACTGTTAGAAATTAACTTATTCACAAGTTGTCTGCCCAAGTTCTATGCCTGAAGATAACACTTGCATAACACACCACTGTAAATGCCCACAAATTTTCCCATGTTAAAAACCAATTACTTGGGAACAAAGGGCAGTAGTGATACAGGAAGAACTGCTGAGGGCAAAAGGCTACGATCTGAGTGATCATGGGCACCCAAATCCAATACACAGATCTTCAAGACCTCTCCTTCCACCTGCATGCTAGTAGAAGCTCTTCATGCTCCAATATTTTTGTTGTTTGTGCCATATTTATTTAAAACAATCCACAGGTATAGATGAAGACAGGCCAAAATCCACTGCTACTGGTGCAGGTTATAGAGCCCAAACTAGAAAGTTTAGATCAAACACTTGCCTCGTTCTCTGAACAGAGAAAGCTCTGACCCAGAAATAGTATATGTGCCAAAGGAGAACACAGAGGAAATTCACATAAGCCATTAGCTCAAGATATTTTCATGCATTTATTCTGTAGTGATTGGGCCAAGCACAGCAAGTAAACTATGCATCAACAATTGTTACGACCTCAATCTTCTTATCCCTTCCTAAAGCATTGACTAACCCAACAGCTTGAACAACAGTTTATCCTAACGTCTAACACTTCAAACATCACCTTTCCCAACTTCATAAACATCTTTTTCCAAGCTACTTCTCATGTATGCTTGTTGAATATTTTCACCAATTACTTTACAGGGCAGCGATACTCTTCAGTATAAATGTTATTCTAGTGGATTTGTAAACTGTAGATCTGTATTTTTTGTGGCACGTGGAGCTTGCTGCATGAGGAACTAAGTGCACAAGTACAAGATCGGTTATGCATGACACCAAAAAGAGCAGAGTTCATTCAAAGGTATTGTCAAGGCTGTTACAGAAGTTATCATTTAGTGCAAATAAAGGTAGGAGGTGGTCACAGCCTCTGACTGTTAAAGTAACGTAATAGATAACACACAGCAAAGTCAAAGAAAGTGTCAAAGCTGAAGAAAGCTTCATTAGAAATAATACTGGAAATACGAAAGCAGCATATGGTGGGATACAAAATGAGGTAGCTTCCAAACACTGAACTCAGTACCAAGGACTGAAAGCATTGCTTGGATATGTGTCAAACTGCAATGTTTCTCTTCTTAGCATCAAAACAAACTTTTGCCAACAAGATATTTTCAAAAACTATAACAACTAAACGACAAAATCTCCCCCCTTGAGGAAGAGCTTTCTGAATCCTGAAAAGCACTAGCTCTGCTCACAGTAGTTTAGTTTTTACTAGTGTATTCTTCTTGTCTTACAAAACCAAACAACTTTCCACGGCAGTGACTAGTTAATAAAAGCCTGCTCTCTCTCAGGATTTTTATCTCTGGCAATCCTGTGATTGCTTAATGAATACCTCTTTGCTTTCTGTGCTTCTATTCTCTGCAAGCCCAGATTTCACCTAGAACACTTCAACAAATTAAGACATCAAGAGAAACACTAAGTTGCTGCCTGAGCTCAGGCAAAAGCATCATGCTCCCAGATGCTTTTTATTCTGAAAACCACTATTGGAAACCACTACAGAGTTCTTTCCTTATCAAATACCCGTAGTTTTAGACCTCTGCCAGATGTAATATTAGAATAAAACTGGAAAAGGGCAACAAAATTGCTTGCAGAAGAAAACAGGATTCTGGATTGTGAGATGCATGCACCTGGCAGCTTTCTTCAGGGCAAAGATTAAGGGTGATGTTTATCACTAATATCCTGAAATCTGCTGCCCAGAATTCACTAAGGAAAGAGCAGATTTAGGAATCTTGTTTTTGGGTTTGTTTTTTTTTTTTTTTAATTGTGTCTTTATTTTGATTGTTTTTAATTCTTCTTGATCACAAAGGGTAAAATGGAAGAGCAGATTTACAGTACAGCTTGCAGTTGCAACCAGAGTAGAACTATTTTCTTCACTTGGGGTAAGTACAGTACTTAGCGTGGGGTGGCTAATCCCAAAGTAGTAATTAAAGATTAATGTGATCTGCATGACACCTATCATGGTGTGCTCATTCCTGGAGAACGGAACCAAAGAGAAGAGAAACACACTGTGAGTTGAGCCTTTACTACTCTGTTAACCTGCAAGACTATATTGAACTATATATCATAATACAACTCATGGCATGACAGCATCATGAACAAGTGTCACTTCTGCAATTAGATTGGAAATTCACAGGGAGATAGAAAAGGTTGGTTAATCATTTTTATATCTCTGTGAATGGCATTAACATCACACATCATAATATACTCCCTATCTTTTCTCTCAAGCTGCACCCCACTAAGAAAAAAAGGGCCAGGCACCCATTAGCTTCCATCAGAAAATGAACGCATCCATTATTAAAATGAAAATTAACGATTATTAGAAAAATAACAAAAATAACCTTTCTCTAGCAACCACCATAAGAATGCTCTGTGCTTGCTCAAATAAGAGACAACGATCAAGAAAGAGAGTAGGTGAGATAGTGAGATTCAGATCAGTTGAGAAAGGAAACTGACAGCATTTATTGCAATCTCATGCACTTGAGCAAAATGAATCTCAATATGCTATTTCTAAAATATGCTTTGTTGTAAATACCAACAGTTAGCCATCAGACAAAAAGAAATTGCTTAGGCAAAGTTGTTAAAAACAGTATGTATTTCTAACCACTCCTTGTCTGTTTAGTTTTGTTCTCTCTTACCAACAAGCCAAGATGCTGGGGAGTATATTGGCAGGGATCTTCAACACTTGACAATAAACTGCTGCAGTGGCTAGAAAAAAGTCTGGCCTTCTGACAATGCACTAAAATTGGCTGTACAGGAGTTCTATTATTCTGGTAAATATTCAGGCATTCGCAGACAAATAAAAGTTATGAGAACCATCAATATGTTACAGAAAAAGGTAGGTTTTCATAATTAAACATAAGATTTTATGTGAAAAAGCCTATTTTCTAATTGTTTTTACTATAAAGTTCTCAGACCTTTGTTGCTGTTTGATCTGGGATGCAGTCAATTCTCTCCACTGTTAATATGTTCGGACATTGTGGTGTAAATTCTGTTAGAGAAGTAAATTAATGGGTTATTTCCAAAATATATTAATATCTGGATTATCATTAACTGGTTCTGCTGACTCTTTCTTACCACCTTGATCCTCTAACCATGAATACAGTCTCAAATGAGTTTAAACTATTGCTCCTGTGATTTACCTTATCTTTAAAAAGCTGCAGAGAACTATTCCAGATAAAGGTTGGAGAGCTTCACTTTTGATTTTTATTTTTTTTTTTTGCACAAATGAGTGACATAAATTGTTCTAATTGTGAAGATATATAGTAATTCAGTTTTCAGTAAGTGTTATAACCCAGTCTGTGCTGCTTCTTTAAAAATTTATGCTGAATAAAAATCAGAAGGGCTTTCTTTCATCTGAATAGTGCTGTGTAACTGCTCTTATGGGCACTCCTTCCCATGAAATACTGCTCATCCAAAGGAGCTTAAGTTAGAGTATCAGATAAACACACCTTAAGGTTCATTTAAGAGTATAAATGGGAAGGGAATGACTGTTTACATGGTTTGATAGTGATAGTACAAGGGGGAATGGTTTTAAATGGCATTAGGAGGAGATTTTTCACCCAGAGGGTGGTGATGCACTGGAACAGGTTGCCCAGGGAGGCTGTGGATGCCTCATCCCTGCAGGCATTCAAGACCAGGCTGGATGTGGCTCTGGGCAGCCTGGTCTGGCGGTTGGTGACCCTGCACATAACAGGGGGGTTGAAACCAGATGATGATTGTGGTTCTTTTCAACCCAGGCCATTCCATTAGATAAATGTAACACTGAAAGTAATAGGAAATAATTGGATATAAATATACATAAATAAATAAATAAATAAAAACACTGCAGAGAAATGCTCGCTCTTTTTTTCATCCCCACCTGAACATTCATATTCTTTGAAAAGTCCTTCAGTGACTTAAATCATGCCAACAGGCAGTTCCAACAGGAGCGCTATGGGACTTTAGAACATCTCAGCAAGCAGAGCTGAGCAGTCCTCATTGAGGGTTTTGCCTCTGGTCCTGGAAGTGGGAAGTACTTACCTGTAGTTTTGAATGGAGATACTCCTGTTGCTAAAAGCACAACGAGGATAATGGCCACCACAACCACGATGCAGAAGAGGGCAATAAGAGTGACTTCCAGGCCACTGAACTTCCTCTTGCCCATCTAGGTCAGGAGGAAACCATTGGCATGAGGAAAGCAAAAGAAATAGCTCGGAAAACTCTCTATAAGTTACAGTATTTGTTTTCAGTTTTTATATTTTCATACATTATTTAGGTTTTAAAACATATCCCCTAATCCTAGGATTAAAAATAAATCTCCTATTCCAGATAATTCACACAGATTACTGGATTATTGCACTCATGGTCAACCACTGAGAAATAGTGTTTTGTTCCCACTAAACCACTTCTAAATACGCAAATAAGATTTTTTTCCTGAGGTTATCTATTAAGTTTCTTACATTTTACAGAAATACCAGAAAGAACAACACAGGACCATTAATGTTGAGCTTCACACCAGCAGTAAAACTAATTAAAACTGATCTCCATCATGCAGATCGATATACATTGGCAGCAGCAACTGCATTTCACATTTGGTTAAGAATATTTAGCCTTATAAAGCAGCATTAAATACAGAGGAACTGCTTCTTTTTAGTCCAAGTAAGATAACACAGCAACGTGTGCATATTGCACTAGCCCACAGTCTCAACTCTTTCAATGAGAGCCAAAAGGAAAAATACTGCAGAAAAAACTTTTGGAGTTCCTTTGTTGCTGACCGCTCCTACAAGTATATTTCATTACCCAAACTTCATCTCCTATTCCTGGAAATCTTACAGCCACCAGAATGAATAGAGAATAAAAGCAATAATGAAACGCCGGCAACCCCCAGAACAGTAAAGATAAATGTACCCTCCTGTATGGAGGGCCACAAAGATGCTCAGAGGGCTACAGCATCTCTCCTAAGAAGCCAAGCTGAGAGTCTGGTTTGTTCTGCTTGGGGACACCATATTGCAGCCTTCTAGTCCTTAAAAGAGGGCCTACAGTAATGCTGGAGTGGGATTTTTTACAAAAGCATGTAGTGATGGGGCAAAGGGTAATTTGCTTTAAGCTAAAAGTGGTTACAGATATTAGGAAAAATGAATCTTTATTATGAGGGCAGTAAGGCCCTGGCACTGGTGCCGAGAGAGCTGTGGGTGTGCTCAGGTCCAGCACAGATGGGGCCCTGGGCAGGCTGAGCTGCTGGGAGGTGTCATTGCCTATGGCAGAGTTTGAAACTGGATGGGCTTTAAGATCCCTTACAACCCAAACCCATCTATAATTCTACAGTGATTATTATCTAAGCTTTTAAAAATAACATAGTGCTATTCATATTTTCTCCATTAATATCAAAATTAGTAGCTATTTTTACGATTATAGTTACCTCCTAAGGGAAGTAACACATTTAAAACCTACCACTACGCTGTATATTTAAAAGCACATATTTAAGGCCTGTTTCTACAATGAGGAAGTTATATTCCAGCAGTTCCTCCTCTAAGCTTCCTGTAGCACTGTCAGAATACTCATCAGCTGGGAGCCTTAATAAGTAACATTTATTTTTCTGAAAACTAAAATATTAAGAATAAAGAAGAATATTAAAATTCTTTTTGTCCAACTCTCCCCACCGCCCTGCAAACATCCATAGCATTGTATTGCAGCTTTTTCATTCTCAAGGTCTCCTCCACAAACTGAGACTTCTAAAACAAGGAGTTATAATTTATAATTCATAAATGCAACTTCTGTGACTTGGGCTCAGCAGCAAAGAGAAGGTCTGCAGTAACACAGATGGAATAAATGGGATGACTTACCTTAAAGCCCCTCTGCTACCTTCATCTGCTGATCCTGGTTGTAAAGCTCAGTCTCAAAACCAATGTTTTATTCTCTGCTGTTATCAGCTCATTGCATTGTTTGCTAACCAATCTACCAATGGCAGGCACATACATAATTACAGGCAGGTTGCAGAAACTTTCTGAGCTAAAATTAGTTACTGTGGTTATTGTAGCCAAGAAATGGCTGGTTAATTAATAATATTTTGGTTCTGTATCACTCAGCAGGTTCTGTAACTGAAAGAAAAGCAGCAATAAAATGCCAATAAGTTTGACCATATTGCATGATTTAATGGTTTTACTGTTCTTTTTCCATATCATTGTTACTAGACACTTCATGCAACCTTCACATTCCTTGTCTATCATTTCTGCTTTAATCACTGTACGAAGTCACTAAAGGTTCTCAAATAAGGAAAAAGTTTTACTAAAATAATTGTTAATAGATAATCAAATTTATGATCATTTAACTTTTTCATCAATGAACAACGAATTACTAATGCTAATATTAATTTAAACAGATTTGATGGGATCGTAGCAGTAAACATCAAAAGTACAACAGAAAGATGAAAGAATAGCACAGAAGAGAGTTTACAGGGAAGAATCTTCAATCACAGTATGCAGCCTTAATACTAAACTGAACTTTGACTTTTTTTACAGCAGATATAATTATGACATTAAATCTCTACTTTCCAAACTAAAACTTTTGTTTCATACTGTTAAGAGTACTTAGAAATTATTTTTTCAATGAAATGGAGGTGGGTGAGATAGATTTGAATTGTTCACAAATTGTGATGGATGCCCTCAACTCCTGCATTTCACCTAAGACTTGCTCAGGCTTGTGAACCAAGTTGGTTCTTGAAAGGCTCAGAATCGATCATATACACACACTACTATGATTCTCCTGGAATCATTCCTCTCCACACAGACAAATTCCACCACTCTCAATGACTGTTTTTGAAGCGCAGCCTGGTATTTAGGTATCTTACCCTCTCCATTCCACTGTAGCAACATCATAAATGTCTGCACATGTGCAGACAAGACCAAGAAATGTAATTCTAACATTCCTCTTAATATTGCAAGATATACTGCCTTATGAGTGCACGCTGAGACACAACAGTGTCACATGGATTAGGAAGACAGCAATGATTCTGGAGGTTTTGTTTGCTTATCTCTGTTTTCCAAGTTGAATTTAGTTGTTCCAGGAAAGTAC
The DNA here is from genome assembly GCF_054131305.1 of Coturnix japonica. Lineage (NCBI taxonomy): Eukaryota > Metazoa > Chordata > Aves > Galliformes > Phasianidae > Coturnix > Coturnix japonica. Next base: position 20,238,640 of record NC_140674.1, on the reverse strand, counting down.
GTAGTTCAGCAAAGCATATGGCCATGTGTTTCATTTAAACATGTCTGCAATCACACAGCCATTTGTTTAAGTGCTTTCCTGAAGTTGTAGTGCTGCAATCTCATATTATCAATCAACTAGTACACATTTTCTATGCAATTTGAGAGCATAAAAGCACTGAACAAAAAGGTTTCACAAGTGTGTTAATCAAGCAGGTTTCCCAGCCTGTTTTGATTTATCTACAATGGATATCAACAACAGAGCTTTCAGGTCAAGACGTAGTATTCAACTCCAAGAAACAGGAACTGTCATGGAAGGACACCTATCAAAGATCCAAGAGGAACGTGCTGGTTCTCCTGTATTCCCTGCATGTAATGTTTGCATGGGTGAAACCACTCTGATATATCACTTCAGCAAGATGGGAGCTCTACAGTGAAGTCATGGCTATGTTCAAGGAAAAAAAGGCGGCCAAACCCTTTTTAGAAGCAGTTGTGGCGAATTCCATTTTCAAACACTCATCACTCAAGCCTGGGAAAAAGAACTTGCTTGATTTACATTCTGCATGTTACAAGGCAGTTGCCATCTGTGTCTCCTCCCTTCTCTGAAAGGAGATCTGAAAGATACAACTCTCTTCCCTCAGTAGGAGATATCAGTCCTTATCACTGTTCTGTGTACTGAAGTGCACATACCAGTTCAGAGCAAAGACCCATAGGTCTGTTCTCCACTCCTAGCTCAGTTACTTATTAGCTGGATGTCAGGTGGTGATTAGCCCACATTCATCATCTGCATGCTTCATATTTTTTTCTTCCATACAGATGACGAAGACAATGATTCTGCAGATGCTTAGAATGGTTTGCTATAGCAATGTGTGCAGCTTTTTACATAGAGAACTGCATAGGATTCTTCTTTCCAAAGAATCACTGTGTTGCTATTCTGTGGAGACTTATGGTTGGGGTGCCCCATAGCTGCTCTCATAGCTTCTTTCTTAGGAACAGAAACACAGGGATCATGTTCAGGGCATCTCCAAACAGTATGGGCACAGATATCCTATTATTACTATCCAAATATATCTGCATATATATTAAATCTACATTTTGGTGGGAGTCTCAGATTCTATGTGACACGACTGCAAGGTTTGTTGGCAGGAGACCCAGCCTGTTCCTGCTGTAACTCTGCTGAAGTAAGTCAGCTTGTACTGGTGATGACTTTCCTCCCAAGGATTTCAGGACATGTTGGCAAACTAATGAGGCAGATGCACACAAGCAGAAAACCCATCCAAATTCAGCTCAGCTCTTCGAGGACTCCTGGGAGCCTGCCATATAACTCGTCCATCAATTAACAAGCAGATCACATGGATGATATTCATGCCCCCCCAAATCATCTCATTTGGCACTGAAATAAAAATGCTCACATTGTTCAAATGAAAATATATACATGTATACATATATATGTATATACATATATTTATATAAAACAAACACAAATCTTAAAAAGACTTTAGAAACTCCAATATAACAGGCCCAACCCACAGGGAATGACAAAAGAAATATTTCTGCACATTTCCAACTTTCGTAGAGAGAGAGAAGATGGGGGACTCTATGGGTTATTTCTCTATTTTGCATCAACAGTGAATAAACGCACTGTGCTGAAGCAAAGCTGGAGACCAGCACATTCTATTTAGACAACGGTATCTTAGACTTTGTCTCAAAGTCATTGCATGCTCTCTCTGGCTTGATAGGTTGGAATTCTTAAATGACCTGGCCAGTGTTTAAATGAGAGTAGAGGAAAAGTTAGGTTGATAACTTTTCACTTCTCATGCATGGTACTTTATGTCTTTATCAGATGAAGACATAGGAATCTGGGTAAAGGCACATCTTTTCTCAAAACTACAAAGTAAGCATTATGAGCTCAGTAGAATTCAACCTGAAAAGGTTCACTTCATATCTTAATCAGTTCTTCAGCACTTTCCTAAGAAATCAGTGAAAGCACGGAACAACAGATGTGTTCACTGTACAGTTTGCCTACTGCACTACCACCCTCTGGTGCTCTAGTGGCAGCCTTGAGATCAGTAAGGAGAGCAATGGAAGAGAAAATACTTCCAGAAAGTTCATTAATGTCCATAAGAAAGCAAACGCTTGCTGCAACATAGGCATCTTTTTCCTCCTTAAAGCTTCAGTGAACACAATATTCAGCAGAGACTTTGAAAGCCTGTTTGAGACAGCTCTTTTATGGAAATTTCTAGGCAGAAGTCTTACCTGGGCTCCCTAGGAGATTGTTATTGCAGCTGCAGACCTGAGCACACAGGCATGCCACTGCTAAGCTGTACAACTTGTTACAGGTTTCCAAAAAGGAGAAAAATAAAAATAAATTTTAAAAAATCCTAATTTTTGTTTCCTTTAGAACAACATAATAATAACTGTAATAACAAAGTAACCAATTTTAAAGACAATCTGAGCAAGAAAAATTTCACTAAAATGAATAAAAAAAATAAAGTATACATACCCTGGAATGTTCCTCATGTACTGAACTGAGATTAGTGTAAATCTGGTCAAGGGAGAGAACTGAGAAAGCCTCAGGAAATGCATAGCAAACATTTATTTTCTCAGTGGGACTTTGAAGAAAACAGATATGAATTTGTTCAGAGCTGTCTCCTTTTCCCAAAGTGCATCACAGCTCAAGATAACATAAGATAACATCATGTGAACTTAGTCTCAAAACAGAAGTAGTTTTCATATTACAGAATTTGGTAACCAAAAGATTTTGACTTTGTTTATTAACCAGGTAGAGAAATAACTTCAATAGAATAACTGTGCTGTCATGGCAAAGCAGAACGTGCTTGAAGTTCACATTCAAAGTATGTCTAATTCTAAGAGCAATGCAATTGGACATTGTATAAACTCTACCCTTTCATAGCTAAATAAGTCTTTGTATGCCTAACCATGGGCCATAATCCTGGTACTAATAACACCTCTGAGCCAACAAGATATGACAAAGACAACAAACATACTCTGAAGCTGAAGCTGAGTGTTATTTATGAGTTGTTACTACAAGTTCAAGCCCAGTAAAAGCCATAATGGTGACTTCAATGATAGCACTTAAACATAGACTGCAGAAAGAGGAAGAAATTCTGCATTTCTTACTGCAGTCAAGGAAATAAATTGTTGTGAATCTTTAAATTACAGCAATAAAGCAATCACTGCTGAACGTTTTACTCTAGTCAGAGCAGTACATGTTTCTCACATGCCTGTGATGATCTGATAGCTGATAAGACCTCAAATCAGAGACAAAATATTTTAACAGTACTTCTTTTTCCCCCACAGTTAGTGAAGACAGAAAGGAGAAACAGAGAAAGCAACCAGTGCAGAATGAACAAGGATCACAATACTCTGAGCCATAATCATTAATATAAATCACTTAGTCATATCTCTGAATGAGTAACTGCTGTTCTTCAAGTTAGTAAGCAGTAGGTCATAGAAGAACCAAATCTTACACATTGGTAATGTTTATTATCTAAGGAATTACAACCTTGCCTGAAGGAAAACATATTTTCTCTGTGGTTATTCATGCTTCAAAACACAGAAATACCAAAATAAGTTTTACATAGTTATTTGATCCAAACCTGTTGTCTTCTTTATTCTTTCAACAGTAAAGGGATTGCATTAGGGATACTTAGAAATGCAAATTGTTTAACAGGCAAATGATTCGAACTGGTCATTTGTAGTTGGAATGTGAATTTTAGGATACCATTTGTCACCTAGAAATGAAGATGATCTTATGGGACAAGTGGCTAGTCAGTTCTCCCTAGATCATGACTCTGTTAAGGCCCTCACGTGCAGTGTGGAGTCAATTAAAGGCCAGAAGCTGGAGGTGGGATGGGAGCTCAGCTCTCCCCAGCTGCATTTGAAAAGGAGAGCACTGGTTACTGCAGCAGGCCATCCCACACTAAGTCACACATATTTTCCACTCTGTTGATTGATACTAATGACAGCTCAAGTGCAGAAATTCAACATTAAAAAGATTTGATACACTAATAATGTAGCATGCACTCAGGAGGCTGCAAGAGTGTTTAAAGAAGAGTGCATCTTATGGAAATAAATGAAAAAAATAAAGGAAATAAAGTGGCCATGGGATGAAATAGCTGTGCTGGGAGATTTGTCATGTGGAGAGTGTAAACAAATCTTAAGAATGAGGTGAAAAACAGCTTATATTAATGGGATAGAGCAATGCAAAACATCGTGGTGCTGAGCTTTACGGTGGCAGTGATATTAAAGAAGCTCAGATGAGCTGCAAGATGCATGAGTCTCCTGGTTAATGAATGACAGAGTTAATACCTCAAGGTGTAAAGGGCATAAGCATGTGTCTTAGCTGAATGTGTAAAAACTGTACCAGGTTTTGGAGCGGCTTCTAACAATTTCCAACTGTCGTACCTTAACCATCTTTTTAGGCTGTTAGCTGCACCCATGACATCAGAGCATTGAGAAATAAACATCACCAAAGGAAAAGGCAGCCCAACAAATGCTTCGCAGCATTTACTTTCACATTGTTTGCTCCTTCTTTCTCTGTCCTTGAATGAATAGGAGTTAGGGGTTACACCAGAGTTAAGTTAAGCTGGGAAATACTTTCATAGTGACCACCAACCCTAAGGAAACTACCTTAAAATACCAAAACATGAGCATGTCCTCTGTGAAGACTTGGCAAACAGTTGATCTTACAGTTAATACTGAACTTTGTTATTAATGAAGTATTGATAAAGAATTGGTCATTTACCAACTACAGACTTAACAGTGTATGTCACACGTTCAGCAAACTTTGCTCAAGTGAGGGAATGACTTGACTGCCAGCGTAACCTTGTACTGTCCATAAAGTTTATGACAGTTGAAAGAAAAAATCTTTTCAGTGATACTTTTGTGTGCAGATATAATTATCTCAATATAATTATCTCAAACTCATTAAAAAAAAAAAAAAAAAAAGATATTAAAGCAAATGAAGTGGTTGCTATAGTAATACAAAACTTTGCGTAGCACTCCCAATTTATCATGAAGGAAATACAAAAGTTGATGAATTCAGCACATTACATCTTGTGACAAAGGGGCAGTTTTACCTAATTTTATTCTAAGAAGGCTATTTTGTAACTATTATTGAAATCTCATTTTCTGTAATGAAGGGACCTGCAAAGGGTGATTTTACCAGAAAGTCTTTCAAGATTAGGAACATAATGTTACCTTTGTATCCCCCAAAGCATCACCAAAATGATGTGGGAGAAGATCCTCCCAGTGTTACCTAGTTTATGTTTTGTTTTTCTTTCTAATAGTTTCACCATACTGCTCTGTCACTAGAAGAATGAAAAGGTAAGGACAGAAGTTTGGAGATTCTTTGACAAGCACCTAGCTAAGAGAAAAGATGTATTGGAAGAAGTTCAGGTGGTGATATCTATCCAAAAGGAATGGAAAGTAATCTCAATGGCAGAATAATAACTAAAATGCCAGGATTGGTGTGACACTAGAAAGGAAAAAATGATTATTCATCCACAACATTATGCCTCAGGTATTTCTCACAGAGCTTTTTGCCATGCCAGATACCACAACACCTCATTAACTATTATTGTGATATCTAAAGAGAAATGTTTATATAAAATAGTCCTAGAATGCTCCCTGAGTTCTTTGAGGTCTATAACCAATGAGACACCTGACAGTATTTTCACTTTTTATTTCAACTACCATAAGTTTCCAGCAGAACATCCAAAATAACCTGGCTGACCTCAAAGCTACAATGATTAAAGAAAAACTACAATTAAACATGAGTAAATATTCACGTGAGTTTGCCTTTTTATCAAAACTGTTTGTCAAAAATAGTGCTTAACAAAAATGCAGTGCCCCAATACTCATTCATTTAATTAACTTTTTAGAGCAAAACTCTTTGTCCTTGGACATTTGACCACATAATATGACTCTTCCATAGTCAGGCACACAAAAAATAGACAAAATGGCATTCCAAATCCACAGTTATCTTCTAACTTAGAAGTAAAACACTCAGCTATAGCCACTGTTTCTGCCTGCGCACATTATAACTTGATGAAACTATAAATAATAATAATTTAGTACTCACCAGTGAGCAGTGCTTCAAGAGGAAAAACATTTGATCCTAGTTTTCTGTTTTAGCCTTTGTTGCTCCTGAAACAATTCCATTGTAATAAAAAGAATTCAGTTTAAAAGCATTTCACTGAAGTACAGATGCAAAAGTTTTCAGTACTTCCTCTGCCTTTCTAAGCTATAGGCAGCAACTTGAAGAAACATAAAGGGCCATTAGCCTGAGTCAAACAAATAGGTCCAACTTCCTTACTTTACAGGGAGATTGCATTTCATTCAGTCCTGAATGTACACTGATCCTCCTACGAGATGTTGGCAACTTGGCTGTCTCACTACAGAATTTTAAAGCAAAGAGCAACTTTTAGATTATTTTTAAACACAGTCAGTAGAGATTAGTGACTGCAGTTTATTCCTGTCAAATTTAATTGTAGACACGCTTTACCAATCTGTTTAGATCATATGCTGTACTCTTGGGATACAGAAAGGCATTACTAGGAATCACCATTATAGTAAACACACAACAAGAAGTCCTTCAGTAAAATACAACTTCAGGACCAATATTTATTAGTTAACCCTGAAAAAGTTTAATTTTGAAACATCAGTGTCAGGGAACTCAAATATCTGGTGGAAGACTTACATATTGATGGGATCACTTGGTGAACCCCGTTGGTCCCTTCCAACCTAAGAAAATATGATTCAATGACACTACAGCACCTCCATTTATTTGTTCTTCATTAAGGGCTACGCGACAGTAAAAACAGTACTTATGACTTTCATCTCAAAGAGGGAAACTAGAAAGGGGGAAGATGAGAAAAACCTGCGGGGAGTATTGGAGAAAATGTTTCATGCAAGTTGTCCTGAAGGCACAACACATCCTGTGTGCATAATTAATTACCCCTCTCTTCTGCAGGGCAGCACTCAGAACTTGCAAAAAGAGACCCAGGCACTAATGACTGATGTCAGGGAGCACTTCCAATCTTTACTTGATGTATTGAACAATACCCTGGAAAACTGGGTAAGACTGGAAGCAACATGATAGCCCAGAATCTGCATTTTTAAAGGCTTTAAAATTCAATTGAAAGGTGTGCTGCAGCAAGATAAAGAACATAGTTTTTGAAAAGGAGACTTTAATTCATTAGACACGTGCCATAAAAATAGTTCTACTCTGATAGACCTGAAGCTTGAACTGAAATCTACGTACTGTTTCAATTTTTATTTTTCCACTTATCTAGTTTTACAGCTTTCTACAGTATAGCCCTTAACCAGCACAGGCCTACATTTACCCAACTGTACCCTTCTTTTCTTTCCTTTTCTTTTCTTTAAAGAAATAAAGTATCTGGTGGTGGCAAATGCATAAAGTATCTAAATTCCTGAGTTCTGAAACAAAATAGCAACCGCCTGGTTAGGGCTATCACAACCTTCTCCAAAGCCTCTGGAAAATAAATAGTTAAAATTGGCTTCCTTCTTTGCTTCTGGGAGGTTGGACCATCACATGCTGATGACTGAGGACAAGACTCCAGTGGGGTCCCCAAAGTTTGGTTGCTTGTCAGCAGGATGGGAAACAAATTCACCAGCCAGAGCATTTCCCCAAACAACCTAAGGAAAAAAATATTCAGATTCTTAAATAATGCCCTTCCCAAGGCCACAAAATACGCCAAAAGGTAACCAAACAAGCTTTATGGAAATAAAAAGTTAGCTGGGATGACATGAATTCACTCTTCTTAACTGCTCCACTAAGGATACTAACACCTTTCCCTGCAGCACATGTTGCTGGTCTGTGTGGGGATGCAGAGCTGCTCTGGTTTCCTACAGTTTCTTTGCAGCCATACACTCATACTGTGAATCGTTATCACAAAATGCTGAACTGAAATACTAGTTAGCAAGCTACACTGATTGAATTGCACTGCTCTCCATTGCTAGCTCCACAATAATTGCCTCAACAGCTGCCTTCAATAAGACACTATTTATTTTTCAGGGATTGTAGCTTTAGTGATGCTATAATTACAGCAAAAATACACAAGTCACTTACATTACTGCAATAATTAAACTAGACTAATTTGCCATAATTATTTCTTCCAAGACAAATAGTAAGTTTTCTAGTACCTTTTATCTCTTTGTAACGTATTATCAAACATTTTCACCCTCCTCTTGGTTTATCCTGCTTCAACAATGCTCTGGGACATCCAGCTCAAATTTGACATGTAAAGAAATTATATTAAAAGAACTGGAAGCTAAGATCTCTCTTTCTTTTTAAATAACAGAAGAATTTGATATACAATATCAAGCAATATTGCTCCTACTGTTAAATTATTGTCAGCATACAAAACTAAAATTGAACCTAACTTGGCTTACAGCAGAACTACCAGACACCCCCCTGCCTGTATGGCCAGTAAGTTAGTGTGTGCCTCCATTGACAGCAGTGGCATCTTACCCCCTCAGTCAAAAATTCAAGTAGCCCAGGTATTTCCCTTCCACACAGAAATATCAGGGCGCTCAGATTATTAAGATCTGTTCTTTGCTTACTCATTGCACTGGAAATGAAAGAGTGCAGATATACAATCAGATCAGGTATTATCTAAAGTAGGTTGGGATCTTAGTCAGTAAGGAACAGATCATGATATCTGATTTGGAACAGAGAACAAATTCATAACAGGAAAACCCAATGCATGCAATGTGCTTTAAAAGACACTGTTTTCCCTTTACACCTCTGTAATGTCTGCTACTGAGCAAAAATAAATAAATAAATAAATAAATAGAATTTTTTAAAAAGGACAAAAATAAGGCTAGACAGGAATAAAAAAAAGAACAAAAAATGACAGCAAATTCTGTCATTATTTTCTATGTAAGGAAGGAATATATTCTAATTGCATCTGAATAGATGGCAGCCTGTAAATCTGTGCCAGGAAATAAAATCTCTACATGTTTTATTGTTTTGTTACTCAGCAGAAGTGAGTACAATAAGAGCTGAGATATTTTAGGTCTTGACAAAGCATTACATACAGCTGTCATACCAGCAGCCACCCAAGGCCTTCAATACTTATTGCTGCAGTAATCAGCCAAACCACTGCTCTATTTCTTCAGAGCATCCCAAACTTTGGTAAAAGTTTTTTTAAAAGTTGAGGTTTCCAAATTTTTTCTGTGAGGTGTGATCAAAAAGTAGTAGTCCTACTGGTCGAATGTATGAAATCTTCCAAGTTTTTCTCTTTCCAACTAATTTTCTGATATTAACAATACAATTCCTCTGGAGTACCAGTATATTTCTTTGGGCATTTCCTGCAGCTGTCCTCCTGTCAGACTGCACAGAATGCTCCACCAGCATCTCCTGCAGTATCAGGGTGCAGAAACCCATCAAACTACAGATTTGTGAGCTAGGATTTCTGATGTGCATGTCCTAGTAGGAAATATCTGACAGAGTTTCCTGCTTTGAGACTAGTGAGCCAATCCAAAGGCTCTGACAGAGGTCAGGAGAGCTGTGCTGCTTCCTGGCCTTGCCCCTTCAGCTGCCTGTCCCAAGCTACCCCCAGAGTGAAAGCTGCTTCATCTGCTGAACACTTATAGATTGCTCCTGAAAATGTGCATGCATAGTTAGATATGTTGATCTGACAGCTAACGAGAGCCTTACGTCTTTAAAAATAAAACAAAACAAAAATTGTGGGTTGAATTAAATTACAACCATAAAAGATATGCTGTAAATCTTTTGAGAGAGCAGAACTGGCAAAGTATCATAAATCCCAGCTCGTCACAAGAGGTGCGGCTGACAGGCTTTGACATAATGATAGTGACTTTCCCATGTGTATATGAGTTCTCTGCCTGCTTTAGCATAGGCAAGGCTGGTAATACGACAAGTGTGACCTGTACATGTCTACTCGTGTGCTCATGCACCAGATGGCACGGCAAATTTTAGCTTTGGCGCTGTACCTTTTGAGGGAACAAAATTGCTACTGTTTTCACAAGCAGTTTAAATAATTCCAGAGAGTTAATAAAAGTGCTGCTTTTTCACTTTCTGCCTCTTCTTGGTGTCCAACACTAATTATATGCATTCTTGCATCCGCTGAAATTAATTTGGATCTATACCAGAATATATATCAATCTTGACACTATGGTTTAACAGTCAGTGGGCTAATGTGCCAAAGCTGAACACTATATTCAGTCTACAATAAAATTAAAAAAAAAAAAAAAAAAAAAAAAAAGAGAGAGAGAGAGAGAGAGAGAGAGAGAGAAAAGAGACTAAGGAAGAGCTACTGGTTTCCACTTAAAAACAATGAAAAACTAATAACATGCTTAAGAACAACTATTACTATTTTGTTGCAATATCCACCCTGGCTTATTCAGGCTGCATAAAAGGAGCTGGAAAATAGAAATGTGCAAGAGTATTGAAATTTTGCTTATCACAGCTTTTCCACTAGTGCAGACTCCTAGCATGTGTCCCCAGCTGCTGTGTTGTTGCCTTACAGGGTAATTTTAGGTCATTTTTATTCACATAACAACACCTGAAGGTGAGAACTAAGGTCTGATTACCTAAGTCAGAATTAAGCACACATGAAAATGTCCTGGTAACCCTGCACAACATGATGTCAACATGTTTGTTTACAAGAATTTGGAGGCAAGAAGATGTATATTATAACATACATATCATGGCATGGTGGAATTTGATTAGGTGACAAAACCATCTCATAGCAGCTCTTCAGAGTGACTGGCAATAATATATGTATATATATACAGAAATTACAGATGGTTTCTGATTACTCTTCTGATTACATCAAAATTGTATTTTATGAATTCTGATGCTGTCTCTACATATACTCTAATATGCATTTTCAGAAATCATATATACATACTTAGAACCTAACAATATTTAACCTGTATTGTTTATTCCTAATAAGATTATCACAAAGGCCATCTGGTGCACTTACTCATGCAAAACTAGATGTACAACTGTGTCCCCTTGAGGACGAACTGTAGAGAGTGTATACAGGTAGGGCAGCAAAGTGTAGTGAATGTTCAGGTTAAGGAGCTGTGTTAGGAGAAGGTCAGATGAGGATTAGAGAAAGGCTCTGCCCCAGAAATTGGTCGTTGAACATGGCCCCAAGCTCCTGGTTGGGTCTGGAATCTGGAAGTTAACAGCTGGATGAAGCAGCTCCAAAACCTGGTACAGTTTTTACACATTCAGCTAAGACATACTCTTATGCCCTTTACACCTTGAGGTATTAACTCTGTCATTCATTAACCAGGAGACTCATGCATCTTGCAGCTCATCTAAGCTTCTTTAATATCACTGTCACCGCAAGGCTCAGCACCACGATGTTTTGCATTGCTCTATCCCATTAATATAAGCTGTTTTTCACCTCATTCTTAAGATTTGTTTACACCCTCCACATGACAAATCTCCCAGCACAGCTATATCATCCCATGGCCACTTCATTTCCATGTTAAGACGCACTCTCCTTTAAACACTCCTGCAGCCTCCTGAGTGCAAACTACATTATTTGCATATCAAATGATTTTAACTCTGAATTCCTTGATTCAAGCTCTTATCAATCAAACAGAGTAAAATAAATACTGTACTGACTCAGCCTGGGATGGCCTACTGCAGCCACCAGTGCTCTCCTCTTAATGGCTGCTGCAGGAGCCACTGGTCTTTCCTTCAAAACCTGAGCTACAAACATTAAAATGTTCTCTAAGAAAACTGAAAATTAAGAAAGCACTGTCTGGGCACGCAACCACTTCATCACTAAGAAGCCATGATGAAAGAAAAGAAACCTCAGTAGAATACTGCTGTGGGCACATTAAGAAAAATGCATTTGGTCAGTTGAGACCTAGTTTGTAGGATTTACTGCCCTGGGTCAGTTACTGTGACTTTCAAAAGGAGTGTTTGCTAAAGTAACCTGCTATCTGATACACTGGCAGCCTCAGCTTGCTCCCAGGGTTCTTCTACAGGTGAAGATGGAGAAGACATCAGCTTCATGTGCAGTTCTGCTCCATGCTGCAGCCTCTTTGCACGCACTTGTGCCTGCACTTCTTCCCACTATTTACCCATAACAGCCCTGTAGTTCAGACTCTTTTTAAAAAAATTGATGCTTTTTAGGAGAAATGCATCAAAATCACAGAAAACATACACCTCCGTAAGCTTATTTAAGGTTTCCTACTGCTACCTGCATGTCACCTTTACTAACAATAATTATTTTTGTCATTTTGTGCAGCATAGAAGTAAAAAGCCTCCAAAGGTAAACTATCAATACTACTTACATGAAAAAGGGAACACAAGAGAATGTCAACTAGTACACCTGTGTGGGCTATTACCACAGTTTCTGGTCTTTATAGATTAAAGACAGCAAAAAAATAACGTAAGGTACTTTGTGTGTAATGTGAGGTTACCTGTGCGCAACACAGAGCTTGTAACCACACTTTCAGAGTAACCAACACACATAAAGCACCCCACACAATCCACTGTAAATTACCAAAATACTAGCAGCAGCTCTATAGGGACCAGTCATTAGATATCTTTCCAGTTAATATTATTTCCTTATCAATACAGTCTTAAATAATGAAGTCCAGTCTTTTCTTAATTCTACAGATTTAACAATGCATCGCTCACGCTTTCAGTAAGCTTTGCTCCAAGGAAGGAATAGATTGACGCCTGCTGCCATCAGATAAATTATGCCTGAACATTTGAACCAAGATCGATTTAGAAAGTACAGTATATTACATCATCCTTTGTTTGAGCTGTGGTATTACTCAAAAAGCTTGTTTTTCCACTCACACTACTCCCAGTGAAATATTACGATAATATCTAAAGAGACACATTTCTGTAAGATGGTCCTGGAATGGTGCCTGAATTCTTTCAGAGTTAGATTTCAGGAAACTTGAGTATATATTTATTTTTCCCTTTGAAATGCTATCTTTTTTTCAGCAGGACTTCCAAAATATCCCATCAGCCCTTAAGATAACAAGGATTCAAGAAACAAAACAAAACAAAAAACACCGTTATACTTGAACAAGGAGGCATTCAAGGCAGACGATGTGGGCAGCCTGGTCTGGTGGTTGGCAACCCTGCACATAGCAGGGGGTTGAAACTGGATGATCATTGTGGTTCTTTTCAAGCCAAGCCATTCTGTGATCGTGTAAATTAGCTTATTTATAGCTTCATCACAACCTAACACCACCCAACATCTTTCCATTGACCGTGAGAGACATCTTATTTTGTGCTTCTGTGGAAATAGTCACAAAAAAAGAGAACCTGTCTGGGTTCAGTACAATTGTAGGCCAGTTCTTGGAAAAAAAAATATACACTTTCATCATCTTTTTTTATGGGTTATTCAGAATAAAAGAGCAGTCACACTCTTTTTGCACAAGAAAACAGGAACAAGCAAACAAAAATGCACCACAGCTTTTACTCCATGTCAAACTACATACACTATCACTGTAAATAGAGGCTTGCTATATTTGACATAGTACTGATATTGCTACTGTGATTACAAAATAGATACAAAGGAGGAAATTCCATCGGATAGCCCAATAGAAACAACCAACTGCACAACCTTCCTATTCACCAATCAGAACTTGAATTCTGATTCAGGTCACAACTGTAAGAAAAGATTGTTGAACTGAAACACACCTCCCTTTAACCTTCCAAGCCAGTTCAAAAACTGGGGTAGGAAAATGTTTTAATTGATCAGGAGGAATTTACCCAACCAGATGTGATGGTACACTACAGTTTCAAAACACTCTGAAGATGCTTAGGTGAATTTGATTGTTAATAGCAAACAAGCCCCATGCTTGTATTCTCCTGCTGATCACCTCAGAGTAAGTACACTGATTACATGTAGTCCTGAAATAAGACATTCCAACTCTGGAGTATGACAGCAGTCTCCATGCATTACCCAAATGCTGGTGCTGAGCAGCATTACCAACATCCTTACATCAGAGCAGAGGTCACGCAGAAAGAGCTCAGCCCTCTGTAGCTTCCACAAGGGATGATGGAATATTTATTTTTGATGCTGATGGCTATTTCAGAAGGCCCTGGTGCTCCAGAACCTCCTACACAGTATCCAAGAGACAATGCATGATTACAACCCAGCATTTGGGAAAGCATTGGGCAGATACTACAGTCTTTGTCACCCAAGATGAGATGAAAGCAACACTGCTTACCATAGAGGTTTATATCAGATGGCCTTCAAAGTTCCCACAAAACCTAAATTATTAAATAATTTCAGTTGCTATGCAGGAATTAATAATTGGTCAGAGATCATTTGATAACACTTATACGTCAATGTAATTTTTTTTTTTCCTCTGGTTTTCAAGAACATACTCAGTGTGCATATGTTGTAAAAGAAAGAAGAGATAAGAGGATATCATAAAACACGTCACTGGCAATAGCAAGACAAAACCAACCACACTTAACCCCTGTGACCACGCTGCAATCATGCAATGCCTCTCAAGTGATCATGCCTTTGTCTTAAAAAAAAAAAATTATTTCCACTAGGAAACACTTTCCTTAGTTTGCTCCATATACAAGCCATAGATGTTAGGTAACATCAAACTTTATTCTACTCAGGGATCATTGCCCAGAAGGCAATGTTACACTGTGATTCAGCCTCAAACATAAGACACATGATAAAGATACCACGATAAGATATTCACTTGTAATTCCGGACTAGTTTTGTCACAAAGATTGCAAGCCAGGGCAGAAGCCTCAGCCCAGTGGCCAGCAATCCAGCCACAATGGGATTCTAAGGCACTTCTATGCCTTGTGCTTATGCAGCCCCAGTTCTCGACAAGAAAAGGGAAGTAGTTCCTGCACTCCCTGCTTTCTGCGGCTCACACACGGTGCCCTTGATGCTGCATAGGGCTTCTCCAGTTTCAGAACTGCCTCTGCTCTTCTCAACAGCCATGTCCTTGCTGCTGCAGAATAGCCTCTGCAGAAACAGCTCTGCATCAGAAATGTCCCAGTGTGATGCTAGTCTAAAGGTGTCACCATCCCCACCTTTTGCATGAAGAGGGCTTTACCACCTTCTCTTGTGATTGGCCATTTGCTCCAGGTGAGGGTTCAGACAATTCTCCTCCCTCCAGCACCTGTTGTAGATACTGGAGCTTTCAGAAAGCTGCTTTTCATACACCCTGGGGTGATGTCACACCTGCTGGCACTGCAGCTGCTGAATGACCTGCCTTTGATGGATCATTCCCTTGGCTTTAGCTGCTGTTTTCTGGCCCCTTTCTTCCTGCCACAGTAACAGGGACTTCCTCAGGGTGAGGTGAAATCAGCACATTAAATCTACCGGTGCTATGTGCAGCTGAATTGCTCCAACTTGCACAGTGCTCACAGAAGAGAGCACTTGGCCAGTCCCATCCCAAATGGCTGCAGCTGATGGGGTAACTGTGCAAGCAAATCAATTCAAAGGAAGTGTGGTAACACTCAAAAAACCCAGCACCACCTAATTATTTGCTTCAAAACTATTTCAATGAAACAGGCTGCTCTTTCAAAAGAAAAAAAAACAGGTGCGCTTTTGCTGTAGCTTAATAAGCTGAGAGCAGGCATTTGCACATGGCAAAGACAGTACACGGGCCAGGTGCTCAAATCCTGCCTCAGGATGCTGCTTTTGAAATGCAGGGATGGTTCAGCCTCTGTGCTGTTCCACCTTTACCCTTTATGACTGCTACCAGAAGCCATCAGTTAGCACCAAATGATGCTGACAGTGTGAGCACTGAGTGTAAACACACTCTGTTGCTTAAGGTTTTCAAGTCATTTCTGTTGATTTAATAAGATGCTGCCTGGTCAGCTAGTGCTACAGCTGTTCCATCCTGCTAGCTCCATCCTGCAGGAATGCCTTCACTGGCCAGAACAGCACATACAGTGTTGTTAAAAACAATAGCAGAGATTTGTTTTGTTAATGACTATAACTATTCAATATCTATTAGGAACATTTGCCCCTGCCAGAATGAATAAACTAAATGATACAAAACGCACACAGCTGGGGGCTAGAACTGGATGAGCATTGTGGGCCTTTGCAACACAAACCATTCTATGATTCTATGACTCTGTTCTTTTCTTACATGAAAAGTGGGTATTTTGAGCATAAATAACAGCCAAATAATTTCTATTGGAAGGCTGAAGAAAACTATGTGTAAAACTGTGCTCTTTCAATTCACTGGCTACAGTGATCCATTCATTCACATCCATTGGGGAAAATGTAGTAAGAAAAATTCACGTTCTTGACCTTTTCTAATAAATCATGCCTATATTTCCTTTTAAAAAAAGATAAAAATCAAGAGCCATGAAGGCTGGTTTCCATTGAAAATCCAAGATTCGCAGTTCCACCCACTACTTTGCTGTGCACCAGCACTATCTTCTTTCCTCCACAAGGTTAAGCATACAGTTTCCTCAATATATTTATCAAGTGAAGGATTCCATTTCCCTCTGTCTCACATGTCAGTACAGTTGAAACAGCTTTGATTTCTAAAGATAAATGCTAAACAACAATACACGAGTGTAAATGCAGCGAGCATTGCATGTAACAAATGCTCCTTCACTGAGACTGTATGTTGGTTACTCCTGACAACTCAGTGCTTTGCATCACTCCCATCTTCTGAGAAATAACACCAAAACAATTAATCCTATTACTACAGTGTTTCCATCAAGGTGGTCTGCCACACCTCTAAAACGCATCTGAATGCCTGATACCGGTATTACATTGATTGTATTATGATTATGATGCGATGAGTATGATCCAACATAGAGAAATGTGTAAGGAGATGAGTGGAGATGCTCATGAAGCAAGATGGTACTGACTCACATCTTGATCTCATGCATGCAATTCTGTAATCTTGTACTTATTTTATAATTTGTAAATCCATCTCCAGCTGTAAACGTGAGCATGACTCATCTTATAGGCATGTTTCTCCAAAAGATGCTTACATAGTGTTATTCAATGCTCTCTATTTTATGCTTCTGTTTCCTGGAGATATTTAGAGAAATAATTAGAATCGGAAGATGCAAAGCTGCTACTTTTATTAATAATACAAGAAATGGTAACATCCAATTCATACACAGTTATTTAAAGCAACTAAATTCTCCTAAAGTACTTCATTTCAAAAAATAATATTCACTTTAAGCTTTAATATTTCTTATTTTCAGTCGGTCAGGTCCTCTCAAATTATGATTATGAATTTATAGAAAGTAACCGAAGGGTATAATTTTTTTCATCTCCATTCTGTACACTTCTAGAATTGCTCTTTGCTGATCACCTGCTTTGCATCTGGTTGCCGAAATAGAACCTTCCTGAGCAACAGAGCATCGGCCATTTCGATATTCTGATTGCATAGTTACCTTCATTGGTAATTCTGATCACAACAAATCCACATCATCTGCTGAGGTTTCCTAACCCTGTGAATGGGTAATCCTATTGAAGAATATGGGGTACTATTACAAAAGGCAAACCAATAAGCAAATGATAGAACCCTGACCTTCAGGATCGCAAGCTTTTAAAACACAGCTATTAGCAGCATCAAGCGTTCTTCGCCTGTGCACCCTTTGTGAATATTTACTGCTCCCATCAGTAAGATGTAAGACCTGGCACTACATGGTAATACAGCAAGTCCAGCAGAAAATCATTTCAGCAAGTTTCTGAATGTTACACAGCGCTTTTCTTCCTGCAGAAGATCTCATTTCATTTAAAGGATGCTTACTGCCTCCCGTTTCTATGAATTGCAATGCAGGAGGCATTCCCTGCTTTGCTGGGGCTCTGCGTCCACAGGGATGTGCCCACACAAAACCACGCAAGGAACATTGCCCTGGAAAAGCAATAACCTGAATCATGTCTTTCTGCTGTAACCCTAATGTTAAGTGGTTGCTTTGTTTCAAATAAGCACAAAACCAGGCAATACATTGCATCACCAGGTGACACATTGCACCTTTGTTTGGAGAGTGTTCTGCAGTCTTACATTTGAATTTGTTTGCATGAGATTCTTAACGTGACTATCGGTAATACCTTCCAGCCTGACTTCACATGGTGTGAGCACCCCTGGTGCTGCTGACACCCATGTTAACTGAAGACTGAGTTTAGCCTCCCAACACACGTTGCATACAATTCTGTCAGTATTCACTGCCAACATGTATTTGCCTTGATTTAGAGAGCTATAATCTCTTCATTTTTGCTAAGATGCACACACAGTTTCTATGATACTGGAACAAAGATGATCTATGGCAATCCCTCCAGGCTGCAGTACAGGTCTGTGCAGTGCTGCTCCTGCCAGCCATTCTCCCATCCCTTAGCACTGCAGGTGCCCCCGCCAGCTCTGCTCTTGGACACCTCAAGATCATCCCTTCCACTCACAGACATATCCCACTGGATGGTAAAATTAACACCAAAACATCAGCCCCAATATGAATTTCACCCAAGGTGGGAGGGAATCATCTACACACTAATTTAATTTCAGGCTGTGGAACAGGGATTTTTCATCTCCGACTACCGCACTCGAACACGATGCGGACATTATTTCAAACCCCTAAAGACAGGCTGAGTGGTTAGTCAGATTCAAACAACACTTCTTCCCTTTTTATACTTCTCCTCACTCTGGCTCACAGCACACTTGGAATAGAAACCCACATTTCCTTCCTTGCTGTCTGTACTGATGGACTGCTATCTGACTATTTTCCCTTTTGCAGTACACCTTTATTCCTATGGGCAGGCTAAAGCAAAGCAATGCACTTTCGCCTACACAAAAGCCAGTGGCTGGGATAGCAAATAAATCTCCTGTGCTGTACTGCTGCCTCTCAAGTGAGAAACCAAAGATGACACACCTCTCATTACTGTGTGTTGTTTCTTATAAAATCCATGAATCTACATTGCATGTATTTTGAGTTGCAAACGTGACCTGCATCTGTATGTGATGTAAGGCATGCAAAGGACAGCTCCCAAGAATGCTGCTAGTTGTTTATGTGCAGAGTTACAGTAGATAGTGTTTAATGTGAAATATGCAGCGTTGGAAACACAACATTGAGCTAAGGTTACTTGTGCAGAGGATGCTGAGATGGTGGGCAGTGAGGCACTGAAATGTGAGAGTACAGCAGGGGCTGGAGGAAAGGGCTCCAAAGGTTCTTCAGATACATAGCTTCTTGCTACTGCTACAAAGACACACTCAAGGTAAAACATTACAATAAAATTGCTTTGTTACCTCTGTTAGGATAAATGATAAGAGATAAGAGTTGGGATACCAAGCACCCAGGGTGGAACGCCATCTCTCCATAAGGCACCTGACTCAGCAAGGAACCTGACAGGGCACCTGTGCTGTAGGAACCACTGGGATCAATTTTCAGTCTTAAACTAGAACTAAAAAGGTAAGCCAAGAGTGAAGATGTGTGTTACTTCACCAGCTCTCCTTACTATACCCACCAGTACTTGATGAAGGTATTGCCCACTATCTTCTCTGGTGTCACCCTTTAGGCAAATGCACTCAGCTCTCAGGTGTGTGTATTTGGGGAATTTCATTGCAAACATTTAGCTCAGTCAATAATATATTACAAATAGTTCTCAGCACAGACAGCTGTGCTGTATATTCCCACTATACCTCCATGGTAGAGATAAGTGTTCTACAGAGAGGTAAACTACAAAAGCAATATTAAAGGATTTATCTAAATCCACAGAGGAAATCAGCATCCAGGGCTGGTTAGAAGGCAGAAGGACCCAGCTGCCAGCTCCTCGCTTACACCAGCTCAATTGCAAGCACTCATCTACCCTTCTGGACATTATCACAGAAAAATCATTTCAGTGAATTTTAACATTACCGGCTCTTGCTATTCCAGTCACACTACTCACTGGGAAAGGAAAATCACTTCCACAGGTGACATTCCTCCTTAAAGACCCCCAGCCCAGCCATCTCTATTTTAGCTTTAACACATGCTCAGCTTTGGTATAACTTTCAACCATGGTTTTAAAAACTGACTTTAAGGACTTAATCATATGATAATAGAATGCTTTGGTTTGAAAAGGACCATAATGATCATTTGGATTATCGTGACTTGTGATGATGGGTCACATTTCACAAGTCCTTTACATGATCAGTAATCAGAAATTTCTATCAACTTTCCCATTAAAATTGCCATTCACACCCTTATATTTTTTCCCCATTTCATATTTATAAATCTCAGCTTCTGATATTATTTTTATGCTGTCAGTTTGTTACATTCAACTCCTTTGCAACATATGTAGGAATCACTAGAGGTATCAAATCCCACTAATGCACATTAGTTTGATGATTTTTTTCTCTTCTCTACCATCCTCCAAAGTGAGGCTATCAGCCAAGTTTGTTAGTGGAGATATAATACAACTCATCGGAGTTTACAAAACTCACAAGATTAATAGAAGTGGATTAATGCATTTTTTTTCCAAACACCTCTGTCTAGCAGCAGCTCCCCTTTTCCTGACCTTCCTGAGCTTGCATTTAATCCACTTTGGCACTTCCCTCAAATTAATCTTTTTCTTCAAGAAACAACTTGTTACTGATGCAGGCTCAGAAAAGTAATTTATAGCCTCCTCTGAAAAAAACCTGCTTGAGGATTTTGGACATGCAGCAAACCCAATAAGCCACATTTATAGTGGATTTTTTGCTCTGCTATGTGTATGTCCAGGCAGAGAAGGTTCTGGAGCAGATAGCAGGCATAGTCATTTTCCCCTCCCCTTTTAATTACAAAAGGAAATAGTGCTTAAGAGCATACATTGAGCATCTTACTCAAGAAAGGAATAGAAATTTCAGCTCATTCTTTCTACAGATACCTGATTTGAGCTCCTGAGCTTAAGTAGTGATGAGGAGCTCTTGTGACTTCAGGGCAAGATTTTAAATGAACTGGGAGTTGGATGATGTTGCCCCCAGTATGGGCCACCAGCTGCCTCCCAGCTCTCAGTTATTCCCCTGTCCCTTCCCCAGAAGAGAAGCTAAAAGGCTTAAAACATGACCATCTTCCTCTTGAATAAGCTGCCTCCTGACAAATACACCTTCATCTCTACCTTCAAAATCGGAATCACTGTGTTTCCAGTTTTCATGACATCACTGTGCTCATACAACTGACCCAGAGAGCACTTTTATTCTCCAGACCTGCCCCAGCTGCCTGCAGTTATTTTCTCCAGCAACTCCTTCCTCCAGATCTCAACCAAACATCCATGTCTTTATTACTTACCCATCCCTACAAACCCCATGCATTTGGCTTAGTCAACAATCGCCATCCCATGTGCAGCTCCATATTTCCAGTGTCAAACCTTTCTCTATTGGTTCATCCTTCCAGCACTTTCACAACAGATTCCTGTGACTTCACAGTTACTTCCACGGGGAAGGGAGGAGGGGTGGGCTAAACAGGATTTCCCAAGATTTTCCTTTGGCAAATTTGTGTTTGCCTGGTGTTTACTTTTGACACATAAAGACAGGAATGGGTATAATGTGGGTGCAAAGTCACACAGCAGCCTGGGGAACTCTTGTCTTTATGGGTTGGCATCCATTCACAGGACAACCCGTATAGACATGGCTGCCAGAGGGTAGCAGACATCTCTGAATCATCTCTCCCCAGCTCTGGGGTACCAGCAGTGCCATGCTGAGACCAATGAATCTGCTATGATCTACACCAGCAGAGCCTTAGGCACCTCTGTGCTTTAAGTCTTGTAACTTATTTGGATGCTTCTCTGTAGCAACAACGTGACTTTGTGTGCCTGATCTTCCAACTACAGCACTTCTTTTCAACATGGAAAACAGCAAACCTCAAACACACACGTGGCAGAGTGTGCTGTTTCATTATAGCAACATAGCAAGTAGCCAAGGCTCACTATAGATCCCACAGAGAAGAGGTTACTACTGAGAACAAAGAGATTTGGGTACATCATTCCCTTACTGGGTTCAAATTCCAAGCTTTTTATCTGAGGATACAGACATTTAGGCATCTTCTTTAAGCAGAGACACCAGAAAACTTCATTTCCTAAGCTCTCCCAAGTCTCCAGATGCTCAGCAAAGCAGCAGCTCTCTGAACTTTCTGATACTCCCTGCTCAAATTCAGATGCTTCCTGCTCAGGAAAATTAGCCATTTGTAGACAACATGCCCATGGGCACCACAGAAACACCGCATTCAAATGGTTGGCCTGACATCAGGACTGCATAAGTTAATTAAAAAGTGATTAACTTTTCTGCTCCCCTTGTACTCGTCTCCATTCAGCATTCCAATACACTGAAATCATTAAAAACAGCAGAGAGTTTGCTTTAATGAGCAGGCAGCATAAGAATTCGGCATATTTTCACATCATTTAGGCAAAAAAGATGGGGAAGCACTGTCCCATAAGGTGATTACTTCCTCCAGATGAAATTATAAGGCCCAGCACAACCAGAAATCTTATGAGAAATGCTCCACCCCACTCCACATATTTAAAACCACAAGGTAACTGCTTTCATTTCTGTTATTATTCCCTGTCTGTTCATCTCCTACCTCAAAGGAAACAGAGAGCTTTAGAAGAACTAATCCATTCTCCCCTTTCTGGTCACGTTGTGGCTTGCACATGACAGCAGACTGGCAGCAGGACAGCCAGGAGGGAGCTCAGTGCAGGAGGCAGAAAGGGGCAAATCACACAGCAACCAGCAGCAAGACAGAACCAAAGCCCTTGCCAAAACCCAGCAGCTGACCAAAGTTCTCATTGATAGAAATATGCTGTTGTTACAGAATATATAACTAGCAAACCAATTTATTTTTTTTGTTCACATTTTTATTACAAAATTACACTTTCATTTAATAGTTGCACAACCACCAGATTGTTTTGATATCAGTGCTTCATGAAATGCTCTGATCTTGTTCAACCCCACTGAAGCCAAGTGCAAAATCCATCCTGATATAAATAGTTTTCCAGCTGAGTTCTTCAAACATAGCATGAATTAAGGTATAGCTTGTTCTAACAATGAAGTGAAATTATTCAAAATCAATTATAACATAAAAGGCATCCCAAATTAGAAGCTCACTGAGCTTACAACTTAACATCCCAGCCCCAAATGGAAATCCATGCATCACCAAACCAAAGCAATCAGACTCTGAACACTTACTTTAGAGGAAAAAAGATGAATTTCCTCCCTTCCTGTCCTGTGCAGAAGCTGCTGCTGTTAGCTGGGATTACCAACAGCAACCAGAGTAACCACAGTTGAGGCTGCTTCACCATCAGACCTCTGCCAGCATCACAGAGACTTCCAAGCACAAAGAGCTCACTGCTTCTTCTGCCCTTGCCTTTAAAACCAGCCCCTGATTCACCTTAGCCACTGCTTTATTTCACATATGTGGAACAGCTGTGGAGAAGGTAATGACTTGCTTGGAGTCCTCTGGAGGAGGGAAGGCCTTCCAGGCTGGTGCTCAGCTATGGAGCTGTGCTCCTCTCTACATGTAAATGATAACCGAAGAGCTCTGTGCCAACATAGGATTAATGGAAGTAGCTTCTCGTTGGGTTTTAAAGCAAAGGACACACTGGTGATAATGCTATTTTTCATAGTTGCATGACTATTCATATAGAGAAATAGAAATTTATATAAATGTATACATATATAGATACACATATACATTATGGGCATATACATACATACATATATACACACGGTGTTATCTACACATACACAGACTTGTATATACATATATATAAATATATATATACCCACAAATATGCAGGCAGCTTTCCTCTTTTTATCTAGCTACAGTTATAAATGCTCCCTCCCCCACAGAGCTAAGACGATCTGTGTTGCCTCTGCTGAACTCCCCATGGTTGCCTTTCCATCACGAATTAAATATAATACTCATTATCCTGCAATTCTGGTTCCTGAGAAACTTGGCAACATCTCTGAATGACTTCAGATGCAGCAATTTCTCCCCCATTGCCTCTGCTAACCTATTCCAGGAGATGCAATATGCTGCTAAGATGAAGTGTCCAAAATGCTAATATGTCTGAGAAGTGCCTCCACTGACCTACATTAAGAATGTAGGTCTTAAGGTATACATTTTTAGCTTTATCACCAAAATGCCCATATTTTAATAACAGTTCAAAGCAAGCCATATGCCTGAATCTCAATGAACTTACAAAAAAATGACTTCTACACTTGAACATGCTAGCATATATACATATACATACACATTTAGAGACTGTATATACGTATATAATGCACACACTCAGCATCATCACTTTCCTACACACATCAGCCCCTCCATTTTAGCAGAAGTAACAACATAGGAGGCGGTTACTTCTGCTTCGAGCTAGCAGCAACTAATTTTAGGTTGTTGTACACAGAACACCTTTGCATTATCCCTGATGCGTACCTGTTAGAGATCCATCTTATCAGTGCTTTGTGCTCTGAAGGCTTTAACAGACTTTGGCTGGCTTGCAGGGCTGGCAAAGCACAAGGCATGTAATACCACCGTGGCTAACCTCAGGAGGCTGCTTACAAAGCTGAGTTACAGGTAGGCAATCCCGTCGATACATCTTACAGAATGAAGTCTTGAGGTGTAAAACATCACTCTACAGAAAAACCCAACAAAAATAACCATATTTTCAATTGGTCTCTGTTTCTCTCGCATGGTCGATGTGCAAACCGAGGCGTCACAACTCATTGTCAGCCAAATGATTATTGTTGCATGCAGGCAGGGAAAAGCAATGTGGAAAATGCCAACAAATCTGGAAGCTGCCTGAGAATTTGGGCTCAATGTGGGGCAAAAGGGGTTCTGTGAGATATTTGTTCACCTGCTCTAAAAGAGAGGTCTCTACAGGAATAGTGTGCTGCCACTGACTGGCCCTGACGCAGTGAGGTGATTGACTTTGTGGTGCTGTTTGCATTGCTAGCCTTGGCACAGTTCCTACTTGTGACAGCTTAACCCAGCAGTGCCAACGCCATTCCTCTCATCAGCACCACCAGCTGCAGTGCCATGACCCCACATTGCCCACAGGAGGAAGACACATATACATAAATACACACATAAGTTGCATACACCCACCTTCCTCACTTTGTTGGCTTAAAACTAAAGGGGATAAATGAAGACAATGAACCATCACTGACTCTTTGCCTTAATCAGTGAAGACGGCAGAACAAGGACCCGATAGCAAGGATTTGCCCTTTCTTGGCATAAAACACTAATATAAACTGGATCTGAAAAATATCTTTACTTGCCATATTTCTTTGATTGCCAATACTATCCACTTTCCAAAGCAGCCAGGTTTTTGGGTCACTGCAAGAAAACACAACAGAAGTGATGCCACAAGAAACGACGCTCTCTGATGAAGAAGAATGCATTAGTTACATATCTTTTCCAGCAGCGCTTTCATGAGGACCGACCAGGTGTGCCCTTACAAGGCAGTTTAACTGCATCAGTAAAGCTCTGGATGAGTTTTCTAAAGAACTCAGAGACCAACAGCCAACGATCATTACCAGTGCCCAGCTTTTTGAATGTTCTTTTTTTTCATAGAAATGCTACAACTTGGTTTTTCTAAGTGCTCATTGCTGTTCTAACCCTTGTGCCACGCAGCTGTGAGGGACCTCAGGTCTTTGATTGCTTAGGGTGAGAGCTAACGGTGCAGCAGGTTAGCTGGCCACATCTGGCACTGTAATCCCACTAACTGAAACTCCTTACATCTTCCTTTGAGCCTAACACAATGGGTGCTCTTGGGAATGAGAAGACACAGAAGCATGAATGCATTGCAACTCCGAGCTCAAGAGGCAGTTCCTATGCAATTTTGAGCATGGCTCCTTCATTCTCCAAAGCAAAGAGTAGAAAAGAGAGATTTGAAAGTCCTACTAAAAAGTATTCTTTGGTGAGAACTTTCACACAGCAACATTTTCATTTCTCCAGTGATAGCCTCATTAAAAGCAATCACAAAATGACAGCAACAAAACTATAATTGGCCTTGATTTCCAAAGCAAAAGCATCCAAAGTTCAATAACAGACCTCTGTTCAAGGATTACTCAGATAACTGTCATGAAAACCATGAGCCATTTCATTGTTTTAGGACTGCTCTTTCAGGAGTCTCAGCCAGCAATGGTGCCAGGTGTCACCACCAGCAGAAGGGACAGCAGTGCCATCACACATGCCATGTCTCAGGTCCAGCAGTGACTGTCTGCAGTTCAAGAACCCATGTTTGAAACCATTCAGCTCATAATCTGCATCCCTACAGAGAACCTCCCTTCCTGGTACAGTGCTACACAACACGCCCAGCTTCCACAACACGTGCCATGCAAAGGAACTTTGCTCCCATTTGTCATGGTATCTATTTGTATTCCCTGACTCAGAGAGGTTTGACCCTTCACTAACCTAAAACCTTTCTTCTGAACTCATAGAATATATAGGATACTCTTAAGAGATTTAGGCAATTCCAGTAGAAAAATAAAGATGTTAGAAAAAGTGAATGGACATTCAGTACATCACATGCTCAGTACATGACACATGACTGAGCTCTGAATATGTTATATTGTGCTATACCCTCTATAATTATCTAATCTTTTTAAGGCACACAACTTCTTAGTATTGCATATATATACATCTTCCTAGTGTCGAAAAAAATAATCCTTCACCTAGAATTAAAATCCTTCACATTCAAAATGCAAAGACTGATGCAGCATCCACTGTGCAGAGATTACCCAGTACAACCCTTGGACAGGGAATTCCAACAACAAAACCACAACAATATCAGCAGATTTAGAAGAAAAAAATCCCACCACAGGGGAATGTTTCCAAATACTTTCATAATGATAAAGATAACCCACATCATATCACACCTGTAACCTTCTGGTGGTCATGATCTATAGCAAAACTGATGGTTTCAGCAGTCACCCCTATCTCCCCCAGTGACCTAAAGAAAAGTACAAATACACAACTTTAAAAGACCTGGGAAGCTACATATGGGGTGAAATTCCTCTGCATTTCTCACATGGAAACAACTGGGTTGAATTATCCAACCCACACATAAGCTTATTGTAAAAGTCAGATATGAGGAAGTCAGATTTTGAACCAAATCCTGGTTCAGCAAAGAGGAATATGCAATGTGCAGCAGAGCTTATCCATGTTGTAAGAGCAAATGCTGTTGGAAGAAGTGCAGTTCTGGAACAAGTTCACACCTAAATGGCTGGTGTGATTGCCAAGAGCCATATTCTCAGGCTGAGTAATGCAGATAACCAGTGAACTTCCAAACTTACAGCCAGATGCTGCACACTCCGTTCACGTGAACACTTCTGCTGTAGACAGAGCCAATTTATCACACGCTGTTCATGTGAACCCTTCAACTCCATTTGAAGTAGGTACTTGAGTAAAGAAGGAGCACAGCACTCAACAGTTGCTGCTAACACACATCAGCCTTCCAGAAATAGAGACCACTGCATATTGACAATCTGTAGAGGCCTTTCTGTCATGTTGCTGTGTTCATACGAGTGAACACAAGTTGGCCATAACTGCTTAAATCTACATCTGCACAGAAGACTTGAAGCCTGGTCTGGTGGTTGGTGACCCTGCACACAAGAGGGGGGTTGAAACTAGATGATTATTGTGGTCCTTTTCAACAAAGCCATTCTATGACTCCATGAAAAATGGGTGTTTGGGGTTTTTTTTCCTGGAAAGGTCCCTGACAACATGCCGAGTTACCACAGCTTCACTCAAACCTACTGACTCTCAGAGCAAATAATGTCTGCAATCACAGAATCCTTAGAGTTGCAACATTCCCCTGACCAGGGCAGTACGCCTCCTAGCACCCCACAACAGACTCCACGATGCAGTGTTCACTGTGGGAGTCAGACTGTTCACACCACAACAACTAACACCTAACACCACTACTGGCACAGCCAAAGATCCATGCAACGATGTCGCAAAGAGATCTTCTGACCCAGCCAAAACATCATCTTACATCAATGCCAATACCAAAGAGATACAAAAGAGCACTGAGCACTGTGATTATCATCTCTATTTCCCTGCATGCAGCCGCTACTGGCTGGGACTGGGACTTACCTGGTGGTTCCTGTCCTCTTCACCTGTAAGGAAGAACTTCAGTACAGTCAATAAGTAAAGCAAACACACAGCAACAGATTTACAGCACGGCTCTGAGCACCATCACACACGGACCTGCTTTAGTTGATACCACCTGTTTGTCATACACCATGCTAAAATACAGAGATATTTATTTCAAGCACTATCCCATCAAACAGCTCCAGTGTGAAGGTGGGTCACTTGACTTTATTTGGTTCCTTCCCAATATTATTAATGCTACCAGTAATACCACTAATAAAGATGATAATCCCTGTGAATTAGGAGCAACCCAGTCACGGCATGTAAATATCCACCCATCACACATCAGAAATGATGGACCCACTTTTGTTTCCTGCAGTGGGAAGCAACACTACCACCCGCTCAACCTCAGCTCAACACAATGAAATAGCAAAATAGAAGTCATCGTAATATACATCAGATATCACAGTTATGTATTATCGACATTTCCAGAGGGAACCATCCCCAAATGGTTCCAGTGAGTCCCCAGCACACAAGGAAAAGGAAGCTTCCTACACAAGGAAAGAAAAATAACTCGGTGTAAGCCAAAAATTATCTCTTTTAATACAAAATTCCATCGTCATAGAACAAATTTATTTCCACTGAATAAATAGATTTCCTCACCAGCCACGGGTGAGATTGCTACCTATAGTTATGCTGCAATTGTCTTGCCTTTCTGCGTTTTAATTAAAATATAAACACTATTTGCAACTGGTTTTGCTATATTTGGATACAAGTATGAACACTCGGAGTCTGATGGCATCGCCAAATGTACACAGCACCACTCTCTCAGTAGGGGTTGTACTTTAACCTGATCCGTACAGCTCCACGTGCTCCTTGCATGTTGCCTTATCAGCGTGGTTATGATTATCATATTACAGTGGTTATCATAAGAAGGATCTGGCCTTTGCACTTGGATGTTTATTTTTTTTAACACGTCCATGCTCTTCTACTGTGCATCAAAAACAAACAAACGAAAAGAATCAACCCAACAACCACACAGAAAAAAAAAACAAATTGCAACCAACAAAACCCATAAAACAATCCCCCCACACCCCCCAGCACACTGGAGCTGAACACAGCTGTTATAAAACATTCAGCTCAATGGAGGGATCTTTAAATTTATAGCAATTGTTTTTTTGTTGGTTTTTTTTTTTTTTTTTTTTGACCAAGGACACGGAGCCAATGCTGAATTGCAAACATTTGGAGCTGTCCCTCCATCTCAAAGCACACACGGCTACTGCCAAGGCTCAGGAAACTACTTCTGTCGCACCCAGATGCTTCTCCAAGACGGACTGACAAAAAGCCTGCAATAAGAACACTCCCTGAAGCCATAAATAGGGGCGCTCGGGGTGGAAACAAGCACTCACAGTTTTACCTCCATTAAATGCATTGTGCTGGGTGGAAGAGAGTTGCTCCCAACAGAAAGGAGGGACAGCTGGGTCTGAGATGACACCAGGCTGCGCTGGAAACCCAAAAGGGCAGAGATCCTCAACCCCCCTAACACCAGTCAGATGAAATGCCCTCGGAGAGATACAATTATAACGCAGGGCGGGGGAAGCAATCGCAATTCACCTGGATAAATTAACGATACCCCATGAAGACAAAAGATATTTAGAGATAAGATTCGATCGCTCTCTACAGCATTCAGGCATTAGGGCTGCACCTCACCCCGATCCGGGCTCTCCCCCCCTCCCCAACCCATCCCGCTCAGAGACGCCCCGAGCTGCGGGGCCGGAATCGGACCGGGACCGGACGGCAGCGGCTCAGCGGAAGCCAGTACCGGTGTTATAGCACCACCTTGCGGCCACGCGAAACCGCCGCCACCGCCCGGTTCGGGTCCACCGGGGCCAAGATACCGACCGGGACTTCCCCCAGCAGAGACAACCCCACATCGTCTTTGGTCTGGTTCCGCTTTGAGCACGGAGCGGCTGGGGCTTTAGGCATCCTTTTCCAGCTCGTTCCGAGTTTCTTTTTCCAAAATTGAAATGCTTTATGGTGCCCTTTCCCATCCCCCTTCATTGACTGCGATGAGAACGGCAGGAGCACATCCAGCGATGCCCCCCTCCCGCCCCCCTCCCCGGCTTAGCAGCAGGCAGAGGCAGCTCTTCTCGAGAACGAGGGCTTAAATTCGCTGCCTATTTTTAAACACACGGGAACTGCCATCAGCGCGGCGCATCGTGGGAATACAGATTGTAAATCGGGTTTTAAGAAGTCTCGGGTGGTATCTTGGCGAGAGAAGCTGTACAGGGTTTTCTCTGTTAACATCACAGTGCATTGAACCGTTATTAATAAAATAGCTCTCGAGGTTAAAGTGGGAGAAGGAAATCTCATAGGGGGAAGCTGAAGTTTAAGGTTCAAGCTTTGTAGTCTTATATATACATATATATATATATATGAAGATATATATACATATATATATATATGTGCATGGGTTTGTTTTGTTTTCAAAACGTTTTATTAGGAAAGCTATACCAGACGCATCACTGTACAATGATTAAACATTACCTTTACAATTTATATTCACTTGAAATTACAGAATAAATATAAGCACATCGTTGTACCTCGGTGTGTGCGTGTGCATGGATGTGGGTATGAGAGAAAAACATTAAAAGTGCTTCCTACAAAGCTGTTAGTGACAAGTGCCCAGTAGCTTTTGTTTGTTTGTTTGTTTTTCTTTTTCCTCATTTTTTTTTTCTATGTATTTGCGTGTTGCTTTTAGTAGGAAAGTGCGGATGTCCTCCAAAGAAAAACCATGGCGTCACGACGAAGCGTCACCGCGCATCCCCGAGGGGTGGGTGGGCCACGTGGGGACAGCCCGGGGCTGCGGCCCCGCACCGCTGGGGGGGGGGCACCCGTAGGGGGCAGCGGGGTGGCGGTGCGGGTGTGTGTGCGTGCGAGGGAGGGGGGGAGACACGAGCGAGACATTCGAGCAAGACCCTCCCCTCCCTTCTCTCTTGCAGTTTCCAGGCATGCAGCAAACTGCGCTCGTTTGCTTCTTTGCAATCGTTTTGTTTGTTTGCTTAAATAAATGTACAGAATCTGTGCCATGATTGGCAAGAAGGAAGCGAGCCACAAAATGCCATCCTCCCTCCCCCATCCCCTTCCCCTCCCCCTCCGAGGGAAAACAGAGAGGGAGTTCGCTGCAAAGAAAAATTAAAAGGGGGAAAAAAATGAAAAAAAAAAAAACAAAAACACACATGGAATTTACTTAATCAGGATCAATACAAAGATCCCCGATAATAATAATAATAATAATAATATACCTTAGACATGGCACAGTCAAAGTCTCAGTTTCAGTATAAAAAAATAATGATTGATTAACATCTGCTGGCAAAAGTCTGCGAAGGCACTTCGTCGATTAATGATCTGAGAACGGCCTCCCCCCGCTGCACATCTGGCGGGGGGAGCACAGCTGGATCCTCGATCGCATGCGGCGGGGCCGGGCGGGCGGCGGGGCGGCTCAGAACCGATACGTGGTCTTCTCCAGGACTTCGAGGTAATCCGGCTTGGTTTGGAGTTTGGCCCTTAACTCGAGGTATTCGCTTGTGGGGGTTTGGTGGTCTGAGAAGCCCTTTCCGGCCGCGAAGAGAAGGGTTTCCTTGAGCCTGGCGTCCTGCTGCAGGTCCGGGTATTGCATGCCAGGGGGGTGCACGTGCAGTTCCTTCAGCTTGGGCACGGTGCCGTACAGGCAGTCCACGAAGCCCACGGCGCACGGCGGCCGCTCGCGGTCCCGCGGGGCCCCCCCGCCGCCGCCGCCGCCGCACCCCCCCGCCGCCGCCCCCCCGGGAGCTCCGGGGCCCGCCGCCAGCCCTCCGCCCGCGGGGTGCTGGGGGTGGACGGCGACGATGGTGTTGAGCTGCGAGCTGGACACGGCCAAGCTCCACTCCTGCTCCTTCTCCAGCAAAGTGCGGTAGTTGGTGCCCGGCTCCTGCGCGGCTCCAGCGGCGGCAGCGTGGGAGAAGCGCTCGCCGCCGCCCCGCAGCAGCTCGGCCGCCTCCCCACCGCCGCCGCCGCCTCCCCCCGCCGCCTCCTCCTCCTCCTCCCGCGGCTTGTAGATGGGGTTGTTGCACATCTGGGTCACCGGGTGCGGGATGTAGTCGTAGACGTGGCCCGCCGGGGGCGCTTTCTCCGGGGAGCGTTCCCCTCCGCCGCCCCCTCCGCCGCCGCCGCCGCCGCCGCCTCCCTCCTCGCAGAGCCGCGGGCAGCGCAGCGGCACTCCGCCCAGGTCGGCCGCCTCCGCCCGCGGGCCGCGGAACGGCAGCTTCCGCCGGCGGCGGCGGAGCACGAAGGCGAACAGCCCGGCGGCCACCAGCACGGCGGAGAAGAAGAGGACGAGGAGGCTGAGGATGAGAACGGACAGCGGCACGGCGGCGCCGGGCGGGGGCAGCTCGTAGGCGGCGGCGCCGGTGGCGGCGGGCGGCGGAGGGGCGGCGGCGGCGGGGGGCGAAGCGGCGGCGGCGGCGGCGGCGGGGCGGAGGGCGGCGGGGCAGAGCGCAGCCAGCTCCAGGGCGCGGAGGTCGCGGTCGGCCAAGCGCTCGGGGCTGGCGCACACCACCTCGCCCACCACGCTGACCGAGCTGAGGGCCTCCAGCCACTGCTTGAGCGGTACCAGATCGCAGGTGCAGTCCCACGGGTTGGACTTCAGGTCGATCTGCACGATGGCGTGCAGGTGCTCCAGCACCCCGGCCACCGGCAGCGCAATGAAGTGGTTGTTGCGGAGGTTGAGCCGGGTCAGCGAGGTGCCGGCGAAGGCGTCGGTGGGAAGAGTGCGCAGCAGGTTGTCGTTGAGGAAGAGCAACTCCAGGTTGGGCATGAGGCTGAAGGCCGCCGGCTGGATTTCCCTGATCAGGTTGTACTCGAAGTACAGGTAATGCAAGCTCTGCAAGCCCCGGAACATGCCCGGGGTGAGCCGCTCGATGTCGTTGCCGTTCAGGTAGAGGCTCTTGAGATTGGGTAGGTTGATAAAAGCCCCGTCCTGCACATAAGAGATGCGGTTGTTCCCCAGGTGTAAGAGATCCAAAGAGGAAAAATTCCAGAAATCGGAGCGGTAGATTTTCTGTATCAAATTCCCGCTCAGGTACAGCTTCTTGGCATTCAGGGGCCTGGGCAGGAGCTCGGAGATGTTGTGGAAGCCCCGCTCCTTGCAGTTGACCGTCAGGCCCAGGTCATTGATGTGCAAGCTGCAGGAGCAGCCCGTGGGACAGATGATGGGGATGGGGGGCCGGGTCTGGTAGGCGGCCACGGGCGGCTGGTTGGGCCCGGGGTACAGCCCACGGGGCGTCGGGGGCGGCCGGGGTGCCCGGGGCTGCTTGGTGGGCTTGGGCTGCTTGTTGGATGTTTTGTACTCAACCGAGGAAGCGGTGAAATGGAAGGAGGACAGCATGGAGGAGGGCTTGGTGGGCCACGCATTCTCCTTGCTGGAGGACAGCTGGGGGATGCCCAGGCTGGCTTCCACCTCGGAGTCGGACAGCATGGGGCACAGCTTGCTCCGTTTGATTTCCCGCAGGTCCTTGCCGTGGAAGTGGAAGGGGGTCTCGCAGGTGATGTCCCCCACCAAGGCGGTGTAGGGGATGCGCTCCAGCCAGCTCTTCAGCTGCACAATCTCACACGTGCAGTTCCACGGGTTCTCCTCCAGCTGAATCTCCATCAGGCTCCTGCCAATGTGGTCCAACATTCCGCGGTACGAAAGCACTTTCAACCTGTTCCCACGCAAGTCCAAGTGGGTTAAGGACACAGACTTAAATAGGTTGGTGGGAAGCATGGGGATGAGATTGTCATTTAGGATAAGGACCCTCAATTTACTTAGGTTTCGAAACGCCCCGCTTTCAATCCGCTTAATGACATTGTAATCTGCCTGCAGATACTCCAGACTTTCCAAACCCAGGAAAGTGTCGTTTCTGAAAATGTCCAATTTGTTCTCGTGCAAATACAACCTCTTTAGGACCCGGAGCCCATTAAAAGCCCCTGTCTGAATGTCCTGCAGTGCATTGTTCCCAAGGTTAATGGACACAGCGTTGTTTAAGTGAAGAAAACTGTTGGTGTACAATTTCCTCATGGAATTCCTCTGCAGATAAAGTTTAAAAGGTCTTGACCACGACTCTGTTATCTGACTAATATTTATAAATCCCTTGTTGTCACAATGTATATGGAAAAGGCTCTCCTTCACTTCACAGTAGCATGGATCAAAGCAAGGCTCATCCAGTTCCTCCGAGTCCTCTATCAAGGGAATGGGTGTAGTCCATGCTAGAGCAATTGTGCTTAGAAGAATTATCCACCACATCCTTCCTTTGTGAAGCGTCTCTGCCGAGGAAGGTTTCATCATTTGTTGACGTTTACAAAACTGCAATGGGAAACAAAATGCACATTTTCAGTATCCCTGTCCTGTCCCGCTCCATACACCCAGCCCCTACCTGCCAGACTTGTGTCAGACTCCTGCAAAGTTCAGCAATGCTTCACTGGATGAGGGTGTCAGATGTGTGAGCCTTGCCCTTATTTATATCTAAGAGATGTTAAAGGTTTAATCACGCGATATCAGCCTCCCTCCGCCCCCCCGGGAAGTGCCACCTATATAACAAGGAAAGCACATGCAGACCCTACAGCAACACGAGCACACAGCAGGACGTGTTGCATCTCTGCATGTGTGTTCCACCACGGCGTTCACAACCACATGTCGTTGCTACTTGTTTGCAAGGCTTAGAGCCATCATCGCCTGCATGGATACAGGGATGTCTCATCAGTGGGATTCTCTGCTGTAGCACCACAACTCTCAGGTTGCCCGAGGAGGTTGTGGATGCCCCATCCCTGCAGGCATTCAAGGCCAGGCTGGATGTGGCTCTGGGCAGCCTGGTCTGGTGGTTGGTGACCCTGCACATAGCAGGGGGGTTGAAACTGGATGATCATTATGGTCCTTTTAAACCCAGGCCATTCTGTGATTCTCATCCATGCAAACTCTCAAAGTTACCAAATTCCAGCCCTTCAGTCTCTCTCTCCCTGCCAGCTCCGTGCATTCTGTAGGTAAGTTGGGAGGAATGTGAGGTTTGCTGATGTCCCTGCTAGAATGCTTCTCTTCCAGCACCCCCACAATGTCTTTAAAGCAGCAAATGGTTAACAATCCCGATCTAAAGGAAAACATTCCCCATCCAAACACAACCACAAAATTACTGCAGCTGGTAAATTATCAGACAGATACATACCACATATTAGTCATTTTAGCTGATTAAAGCATTTAGAGATGATTAATCTTGCTAAAGCACATGCCCATGCGTTCAGCAGATCTAAGGGGAAGTGACAGCTCGGAAGCAGCCAGGATAGAGCGCTCAGCCTGCCTTGGGGTAGGCTGTTCTGTGCCCCAGCACCAAGCAGGAGACCCGGTTAGAAAGCTGAAAGTGGAAGAGAAAATGCCTTGGCACTTACCAGCCAGTAAATTATCTATCCTACTATATGCGCTTCCAAATGAAGGCACCGTTCTTCTCCAATCAGATGAAAATAATACTGTACTAATGAGATGCAGCTCCTTCAACATACGGTTTCCCCCATCCTTCCACCCGATATTTTAAATGTATGGGCACAGAGCAATGCTAAGGGCGGTGAGAATAGCGGCAGTGATGCAGCCTTCCTCGATTCCCTGAAATCCCATTGGAATTATTCGGAGCGATCATTGCTTTTAGTCTTAATCTCCCAACAGACAAGGTCCTTTTTGCCTTCCATGCGTGAGAACTGGAACGTTTTGCACCCCCTTCCTTCTCTCCCCCCTCCCCATCCCCGTCCCCAAACTTAAGAGCAGAAAGATGCGTTTAGGGGAGAGAAATGCCAAAGGAGAAGAAATCCTTCGGATCAACTTGCAAATGAAACCCTCCCCTGTGGGAAAGAGATGGTCGGAATCATGAAAAGAGAAATACCCTCTGCAATTAAAGCCAGCATCTAATTGGGGAGAAGGGAGAGAGATGAGAGCTGTATTGCAGTATTGGTCTCTCTGTCTCCTTTGCAAAATATTAGCCACTTAAGTTCTTTCTCTTCTGTAATAAAATAATAATAAATAAAGAGGGTTATTATATCTCCTTTTGGGGAGAGGGGGGTGTCTCTGACCCTACGCGGAAACAAAAGGATCCAGAAAGCCGTACTTACCGGTCTGCAGGAGAGATTTTAGCACATCGTTACAGAAAAAAAAAACAGGGGGGGGGGGGAAAGGGGAGGAAAAAAAGCCCGAGTTTAAAGCTTGCTGTTCCCTCTGCCTCTCCCTCTGCCTCTCTCCCTCTCTCCACTCCTGCTGAAGCTGAAGGGGAAAAAAAAAAAAAAAAGGAAAAAAAAAAAAAAAAAAAAGAACCGAGCCTGCGACGTGCTGGGAATGCAATGAGCCCCTCAATGATCTTCTTTAGGATGCAGAGCTGCTGTTTGGCACACTCAATGGAGGAGGGAGCGGAGGGGCTGCTGCAGGCTTCAGCCGCCGCCTTCACCGGGCAGCGCGGAGCGGGAGCGCCGGGGCGCGGCGGTGTCGGGTGCGCTCCTTCCCGGGTGTGTGCGGTGTGTGCAGTGCGTGTGTGTGTGCGTGTGTGTGTGTGTGTGTGTGTGTGCGCGGCGCTGCCCTGGATCAGGCTTTTCCACGTCATGAAAATGAGCTTCAAGAAGGGGAACAAATGGAGGGGGCGCGCTTGGCACCAGGTCGGGGGCGCGCATTTGGGAAGCCCTGACTATACATTTTTTTTTTCCCTCTTTCCTTTCTGCCTTTTTTTTTTTTTTTTAAGAGGGAAGGAGGGGGCTGGTTGGCGGAGAGGAAGTGGGAAATGAGCAGATGGGGGAGGAAAAAAAAAAAAAAAAAAAAAAAAGAGCAAGAAGAATCAGAGAGGAAAAAGCCGCCGGGATGGGTCACAATTGGCAACCCCTGCTCTTTTAAATAATAAAAATAAAAATCCAACTCTGACGGAAATCAGAGATGTCCTGACTGCGGGGATGCGGCGGGGAATGCGGAGCTGTCCCGGCTCGGCCGCTCCGCTCTCCGCGCACCGCCCGCTGCTCCCCGCGCTGCTGCCCGTCCCGCTGCGTCCGGCCCCGCAGCTTCTCCAGGACCCAGCAGCCTCCCTCCCTCCGAGAAAGCAAAGCCCAAAACCTGGCGGCGGAGAACACGCGGCACCTCTCGCATCCTTCCTCTCGGCTCAAGACGGGGCGCGTTCCCATGCGCGGAGTTTGCGCGGAGGCGAAGGGGCCGGCACCTGGCAGCCCCGGGGAGCCGCAGGCAGGTAACGGGGCTGCGAGGCGGGGGGCGCGGCCCGCGGATGATCCGCGGAGGGGAGCGGAGTGCAGCGGGAGGCTTGCGCGGATCCACCCGGAGCTGAAAGTCGCGCGATGCGCGGAAGGAACCGCGGGCTGTGCCTCTCCTGGGTGGCACCCGCGGGTCCTCTCCTAGATAGGTCAGGTCAGGGACACGGCACCCGATGTCCCCTGTATCCCTAATGTCCCTTCTGTCCCCGGAGCCTCTCGTATCCCCGCTGCCCCGCGCATCCCTACTTCCCGCACCCGCGCACGCCCATTGCCAGGCACACGCAGCTCAGCGTACCCCGAGCCCATCCCTCGAACCCAAACTCCCCCAGTGCTCGGCCGGGAGAACACTTAACTGCACCCGCGGTTCGGCATCGCGAAGTTGTCGGGTGGAGCTGCAAAGGCGAGGAGCGCCCAGGGGTCCTCCCGCCGCCCCGCCGCGCTCTCCGCGGACAGGGGCGCAGCTTCCGCGGCCGCGGCCGGGCACCATGTTTGCCAGGCTCCGCCGCTCTCCTTCGCCGGTGCAATATGGACGCGGCGCTCCCTCCTAATTAAAGTGCTGCATCATTCGTTTGGGTGAGGCGGGAGCGACGTGGGGTACCGGCAGGCAGCGTGCACCTGGCTCCCCTTTAAAACAAAAGAAAGAAAGAAAAAGAGGGGGGAAC
The DNA here is from genome assembly GCF_054131305.1 of Coturnix japonica. NCBI lineage: Eukaryota > Metazoa > Chordata > Aves > Galliformes > Phasianidae > Coturnix > Coturnix japonica. The sequence continues at coordinate 20,200,640 of NC_140674.1, read as the reverse complement.
GGGGCGGGGAAAAAGGGCAAATCGCTGCCGATTTGGTCCTTCTCAGCCGGTTGTGAGAAGCGACCTCTTCAACCCCCGCTTTCGGGGATCGGAGGGGCTGCACCGCCCGCCCTGACCTTGTACGGCCGCTTCCCCGGAGCGCAACTTTCCCCAACGCCCCCGAGCGGCTCCCGTCCTTTCCCCCCGGCAGAGCGGCTGCCTCCGAATTTGGGAGCTTTGGCCGGAGAAACTGGGGCAGCGGGGCCGGGGGTGCCTCTCCGCGTTCCGACTCCGCTCCCACCGCCTCCGTCCAGCGCTCGGCTTCCGGAGGAAGGGGGGCTATCACCTCCCCTGCTGTCACCTGCGGGCGAGCAGAGGGAGGAGGTGTGAGCTGGTCGTGCTGGAAACGCTATGTATGTCAGGTATGTCCCCTGGTGCCTGTGACCCCCGATGTCCCCCCGGGCAAAACCCAGACACGACCCCAGGCCATTGCTCGCCGCACGCTGCCCCCTCCCCCTCCACCCCGTCAGCTCCCAGCCTTTGCCTAGGCTCTGCTGGTTGGGGGGGAGAGGGGGGAGAGTGATTGGCAGGAGCTCTGGCTCAGGGTATGGCACTATGGCACTGATGTAACTGAGAATGGGACGTCACTCGCTTATTAATAATTATTATTATTATTGGCAAGTGAGCTATTTCCTTACAAAAAGCCATCGTGGAGCTGATGGTGAAGATTTGGGAGCGAGGCTGGCAGGTGCCCTCCTGTCTGCCTCTGTGCAGCCTCAGCTGTAATTCCTGAAATTCACCTTTTCCCCCTCTGAAAAAAATAAAAGAGAAAAGTCCTGGACAAGTTTTGTGACAAATTAGACAAGGATACTTGAACAGTTATTGTGCCTTTATGAAGGTGTCATTATGGCTTTCCAATTCCACCAGAGGCGACCATTCCCCCCACTGCAGTCATTGCAACGCAGTCATTTAATGCCTCATTCAGTCTGCAGTGTAAACCAACTCGTTTCTTCTCTAATAGAAGTGGCGATGTTTGAAAGAAAGAGGGAGTTTTCCACCAAAGCTCTGCCTGTCCACAAAGAAATATTCTGATGGTTAATAGTCTCTTCTGTCTAGGGCAACGCACGGTAAAGGCAAAAGCAATAAATAGAGCAAGGACAAGGGAAACTATGTTGTAATTATTACAGATGGGAGCTGCTTTCTGGCTCTCTGTATTTTGCTAAAGCTGGGAGGTTCTGGATTTATGTCTTGCAAGGATTTCATGCTGCCAGGGCCTGGGCTGTGGCTGCACTCCTGCCTCCAAGCCCTATGGCAGCTCTGTGTCCCATGGGTGGTGACCCCGCTTTTGTCCCCATGTGATTTCCATGCGTCTGGTGTGTTAAGATAAATGTAGTAATGTAGTTAAAATTGAGATCCTCCTTCTCTTTTCTTTCTTTCTTTCTTTTTTTTTTTTTTTTTTTTTTTTTTTTTTTAAGATAACCTGTCAAATGAAGTTTTTGGTTTTGTGTATTATGCATTGTTTAAATCGAGCAGTGTTAGTGTCTTTGAAAACGTTGACAGTGGGAAATCAGAATGGAGACCTACAGCAGTCAGTGGAGCGGCTTATGAAGCTTAGCTTCTCCTCTTCCCCCTCTCCTACTTAGTTCATTTATCAAACAGAGAGACAGAGAAAGAAAATAATCAGTGGGATTTCCCTGCAGACATTGTTTGGAAGGTGACAGTTCCATTGAAATCTGCATCACATTGTCCCCATTTTTGGGGGGAGCCATGCCCTCTATCATGCCAGTGGCTTAGCTCCATGGCCAGAGAGGTGGTGGCGCATCCAGAACTGTCTTGTATCCCACTGTCAGCACAAGGTTCCACTACCTGCTGTGGGGTTGAGCTCAGCCAAAGCTCTGTCCTTGTCCCCACTACAAGGGGGGCTGCAGAAGGCCCCAGGTCACCCTCAGCCCATGATGAGCTGTTCAGTTGAAGGCTAGCTTCCTTTTCTCCACAAAGAACTTGACATGCCGTATAGGAATAGCCAGGATGGATCATTTGAGCTGCAGAAGCAGTTGTTGAATGTGAAGGATATGTGAGAATTTTAAACTGGTCTTTTCCAGCTGGAATCCTTCAGGCTGGAGAGCCTCTTATGTTGAACTGCCGCTCCCAGCCACAGTTTTTGCTATTAGCCACCTCATTACCAGCTATGTATTATCCTGCAGAATAGCAGTTGACGTTTCCAAGGCCATACCTAGTGTAACCGATGCATACAGCATATCACCTTTACACAAAGTTAAGAAATGGTGCACGGAGCAAAACATTCATATTATACTCCTAGTGCCAAAGTTCTGGGCTGCTGTAAGCTCAATGGAAGGACACTTGGGTTGGACAGAAGCCCCAGCTGTGCCCTTGCTAACAACGTACGTGTAATTGGTTTTCACTCTTGGGAATTTTTTTTCAGCAGATAAATTTTGCCCAGCATTCGATTCTATGAGTAAATATTAAAAGGAAAGGATGAAAGAACTACTGGATAGTATTAAAATAGAACAGCAAATACCAGCAAGCCACGAGTGCAGTATTTCCAACGGATTGTTATTAAAAATAAAAGAGAAAAGTGGGCAAAAGAAAAGGGAGATTTTTATGGATGAAATTGACAGTTCTGTTATCCTCACCAGATCCTGACATTTCAAGATCAGTTTTTATCTAATGATTCAACGGCCCTAAATATTTCTTTCCAGTCAATCAGGCACAGCTATAGCTGTTTTCCCACCTCAGACACGTAAGCCCACATTATTTTTTTTTCCAAGCGTGCTGATATTTATTAGAGCCAGTGTCAAAAAACTTCGCACTCCATTTATATATGAGCTTCTCTTTGGCCTTTATTAGGATGATGTACAGCCATGGTTAGGCATGCACGGCTCCTCTGACAGCAGCCAGGATTTCGTGTGCGGATCAAAGGTAGAATAATTCCCCCAGGGCACGTCCTCTGTGTGAGCCAGAGTTATGAGCTCTGCTCCAGCACAGGGCGGGAGCTCCTCCAAGTCACTCTGCAGCCCATCAGCTGCTCTTTCCGTCATGTCAATGTGCTGCATATTGTTAAGCTTTTCTTTTCAGTGGGGTTATTTTTTAACCTGGTGGCACAGATACAGGTTCTGATGTCCTAAATGAGGCTGCACACAGGCCATGCAAAGGACTGATGTGGACTCAGAAGTGTGGTGTCTGCATCTCTCCTTCCATGTTTTTAAGATCCCAGTGAAAGGACACAGGGATGCTACTACACTTTCATACAGAAAATCTTGGATAACGCAAATTCTAAAGAGACATTCATGGCCAGGCTGGTTGGGACCCTGCACAGCCTGATCTAACAGTTGACCACCAGCCCATAGTGTAGGGTTGGAACAGGATGATCACTGAAGTTCCTTCTAACCCAAGCCATTCTCTGATTCTGTCTATTCCAGAATAACCATTTGGGATTATTTTTACATGGATGCACTCTGCATGTAAACTTTCCCTTTTGCACTCGCTAGTTTGCTTTCGTGGTTTCCTTTTCACCTTTTGACCATTCTTCTGTGCATCCCGGCTCCTTTATTTTGCCCGGACACATGAAAATGGAGATAACAGCACACACTGTAAGCAACAGCATGGATTTTCAGGGCATCCGGATTTAGAGTTGCCAGAATTAGAAACATGAGCCCGCCGAGATCAGGCTAGGGCAATTCCCCAGTTCTGGGCCATAAAGCCAATCAATTTAAAGTGTAATAGAAGCCACTATTACTGCACCGGATTCTGTGTGAAGGAAGGCACTTACCGCTCATTTGGAAAGAAAAGCTCATATTCCAAATTGCTTTTTAGATCAGGTTTGATCCTACTTTTAGTGATGTCAGCAGCAACACTCTCGCTCAGCCTCGCAGTGCCAGAATTTTCCATTTGCTGCTCACTGCTTTCCCCATCTCATCCCTTGCTGCACTCCTGTCAGCATTGCTCCTTGCAGTTCCCCAGTGAAGACAGTTGGGATGCAGAGATAGACCTTATCTCCCAGCTCGGAGACAGCAGGACGGGTCGTCATCTTAATCTCTAAGAGGAAGCGGTTCAACAGTCGTGGAAGAGATGGTGAGGATGTCTGCTCTGCTCCTGCACGCTTTGCTCTCCTTCCTTTTTGCTGCTGCTGACAAGTCTTCTAGTAGCCCCTTGCTGTTAACAAGAGGTGATCCTTCATCCTCGCTGGGCTCTGCTGTGAAGTCCAAGGGGACCTAACTCATTTTGTTTTCAGTTAGGTGTAATGGAAGCTGTGCACTAATGTAAGTCTAGAGATGTCAAAAGAGCCTGATTTTAGACGCTTGGACCTTTTCTAATGTGTAAAACCACGAGCCACAATACTTGGGCTTCTAGCACAGGATACATTAACACATTAGCATGCTCTTAAGATATTATTTTTATCACACTGATGTTATTAAACTGAGAGAGACGGAACCAGCAGAAGTACCCTGAGTGCAGCTCAGCCCTTGGCTCCAAGCTGACTGCTGGGGGGACATTGTCCAGCCTTTCCATCCTAATTAAGGAAGTATTGGGTTGTACAAGAGAAAAGAAAATTAGGTAAACATCATCTTTTCACTTTTACCACATTGACACCACAATAGGCCTTCTCCATTTAACCTTTTATCTAACACTGAATTTCTTTCTCAAGGAGTAGGGAACCAACCTTTTTGATCACTACTTCCAGACAGTCGTTAAATGTAGAAGTACAAGAAGGATCACAGGTCAAGAAAGCCTGACCTGTGAGGAAGAAGCAAATTAGGAATGTTCCAAACACAAGAGTGAAAGAGCATGGTGATACTTCTGAATTATATATGAAAAATAAAGGGAATACTTTGTTCTCTATGAGCAGCATCAGAGGGAGTACAAGAAATTGGTCTTAATTTGGACCTAGAAAGCTTCATTTCAAATATTAGGAAAAAGGTTTCTGATGTCAAGGAAGGCCAATGCTGACGTCGGGGTGACACATTTCATAGAATCATAGAATGGCCTGGGTTGAAAAAGATCACAATCCTCATCTAGTTTCAACCCCTTGCTATGTGCAGGGTTGCCAACCACCAAACCAGGCTGCCCAGAGCCACATCCAGCCTGGCCTTGAATGCCTCCAGGGATGGGGCATCCACAGCCTCCTTGGGCAACCTGTTTCAGTGTGTCACCACCCTCTGGGTGAAAAACTTCCTCCTAACATCCAACCTAAACCACCCATCTCAGTTTAACATCAGCCCCCCTTGTCCTATCAAGGTTTCTATATTTAGGGACTTGATTTTTCCATTTGTTTTCTGTTTTTCTGCACCATCCATCTATCTCCAGTTGGTGATCGAGGCATCAGCAGCATCTTCTCAGATGGCCACCATCCCAAAGCTGGAATTTTAGGATGATAACATCTACAAACAGTGCTGAGAATTGTTATTCCTGAATATAGAGACAAACCTTAGCTCATAAGAAGGGCAGAACTGTGACATAACGTAAAATCCTTAACCATACTACTCAGAATCTCCCAGCTACTTTTGTAGCTTTAAACAGCAGCAGTTTCAAAGAGGGTGAGGAGCTTCCTTTTAGCTGTTGATTTAACTAGGCTTAAAATCCAATGAATAATTTGTGTGTAGTTCATCAGCTTGTGGGGCACACAGTGCCTGCGCAACACATAATGAGCTGCACATCCCACTGGGAAAGGTTTATGGCCAGAACATCACTACAGGACCGTCAACTTAAAACATGGAAGGGAATCAGAAATGAAATGAAAGCATACAGGTTTAAAATCAGGCCCATAAATACGTGTCACACCTGTCCTCTGGGTGCTCAGCAGCAATCAAGCTGCTATAAACCAAATACGTTCTCATAGCAGTGCTGTCTGAGCCGTCTTCCCCTCCATGCTGAGTAGGGGACAGCCCCGAGTACCACTGCAAGGTCTGTGACCAAGGTGATATTAATACATCCTGCTAAGTACACAACAAGCCCATGAAAATACAAGGCTAATTATGTTCTACTGTGTTAACCCTCTTAGAAGTAAAACAACGCACACTGAAAATAGGTTCACAGCAAGTGTGTTCTCCACCCAGCAAGCTGCTGCACTTTCCCACAAAGGTCACAGTGCCTGCAGAAGTTGTATCCCATAAGGATTAATAATAATAATTTACACTGTGGGACTGCCAAGGATTCCCTTTGTGTCGGATACCATACAAACATAAAATTATAGACAGAAAGTTTCAGGCTGGTGACCAATGTGTGCTAAGGCAGCTCTGGTTGTCTCTCTTCATACTCCAAGTCCATCAGCACGTGATGAATTCATGACATTGCCAAGTTATTAGTTTGAACAGGTGGTTTTCATGTTTTCTGGGATTTTTTCCCCCCAAAATGAGCTATAAAGAAGATCTGACCTTTGGGATCTCACTACAGAAGGCTCCAAATTACAGTGGTAAGGGCACATCCCATCCTGCCAAGCCAGGGGAGCCTCCAGCACAGGGATTCTGTTCACATCTCAGCACTCCTTTCCTTCTTGCTTGTTGAATTTTAAAAATGGTGTTATTACATCCTTAAGTTATGCTGCTCAGGGTGGAATGTTAATCTGGGCCATTGAAGAGGTTGTTCTTGCTGGGGGGAATCTGATCATCCTGAAGCAGTTTGGGGCCTGCCTTGCAGAGATGTTATGAAGGCTCCCAAAATTCATGGTTTTCCTTGATCCAGCATGGGATGGTAGTGGTGTCTCCCTGCTAGAACAATTTTGCTGCTGGGCTGCATTGCTGACACTTCAGGATTACACCTGACCACACAGGTCTTATTTTTTTATTATGACTGAGAAATAGCATTACACTGGGTCAAAACATGAAGCAGCACAACAGCAAAACTGCTGAAAAACCTACAAGCGCGCATATGTTGAGTTTCTGGTGTGCAGTGCAGATGGAGATGGCAGCATTTTTCCCCCCACTCTTTGCATATCTCTAAGTGACTGTGAGGCGGTGTAGAAGGAGGCAGCTGCATTCAATTAAAAAGAAAGGTAAAAGGATTTGCTTTGATTTTCATTTTGCAATTCAGAGCAGAAGGGAGATGTTTCAAATCTTGTGATGGAGCTCTTCAAAAAAGTAAAGTCCTGTACAGTGCAGCCCAGGTGTAGGGAAAGAGGACTTTACTAAAGCATGCATTTATTTCTATAGTAACAATTAACGTTTTGTCTCCTTTCATTCTATGATGGGTCGACATGTTTCAGGGCAAACTGCTTAGCCAGCTTTGTGGGGCACTGATGCTCTGAGTTCTCCAACACAGCCAAAGCACGGTGGATGCACAATGCCCCTGCACTGAGTGTTCCCTTTTTACTTCTTCATTTTAATTGTCTACCAGGCTTAGCTGTTTTATCTATTCGCTTTCTTTCCAAGATCATAAAGCCGAGGTAGCAATGAAAGCGCACAGCGATGGCAGTGCGCGTCCCCGCGTGTCCCCCAGGGGGCGCACTCCGACCGCGCAGCCGCGGCACCTCCAGGATCCCATCGTAATTACAAAGATCGTAACCACAGCAGCGACATTAATAATAGTCGTTAACGATAATCATAGTGCTATGATAAACAACTAAACCTTCGCTACTTCTCAGACAGCCTCCATCTTCACTGCATCCCTCTCTCTGGACTTTCCTCCCTCCTGTCTTTTGCTTAGAGCTTCAGGTTGAAGCTCTTGGCTGTTACAGAGCTGAAGCATCCTCCCTGCCACTCATACACACATACAAAGGTGGAGCAAACAGGACAGGAGTAGGGGCACAATAAATCCTTATAGGTCACCAGTCCTTCCCCTTGATTACTGACCTTTGCAGATTGTAAGGGTGACTAATATAAAGATGTAAACAAAGATGATGGTTGATAGTCAAAGGTTATTAGCAAAGGAAAACTCACCAATGTTGATGCCTTGACCAGAAAGCTGAGGCAGTCTCCATTAGGGAACAATCTCCAAGAGATGCTGCCTCAGTGGTGGTCAGCCCTTAAATGAGGTCTTAGAGGGGGGTAGAGTCGAAGTCCACCCCTTCCGGGAGCACAGCTACATTATTCTCACCTGTGCTCCCACAGCTGACCCAACACTTGCCTCAGCTGATTAATCAGAGGTTCAAGCTGTGATTTCCCATACATAGATGAACACTGTTTTATGAGTAGTTCTTCACAGATACGTTTCTTGCGTACTGGGTGGGATGAGGGTTAGCTAAGTGCAGATCTGGCTGCCTCCTGCTGTTCTTGCCCAGCACATGTCCTTATTTATCCCCACAGAACCAGGGCTCAGGCAAAACTTTAGCACCAAGCAGATTTCCCAGGTACACAGGTGACTGCTAAATTGCACTAAAGTTAGATGAGAAAAAGAGAAAGTCAAGTGAGGAGAGCAGCAAATTCTCCAAGTTAAGATGGCAGGTGAGTTAAGGTGACAGAATTTGTTCCCCACTCCTTCTTAATCAACTATATTAACTTATTTTTCAGTGGATTTTCTCCTTTTCTGAGTGTCACCACACCCTGCAATGCCAGGGGAATGTGTTAAGAATATTCTGATATCCAAGGAAGGTCATAGTCTTCTAATCTGTGCACAAGGAGGAAGAGAGAGAGAGAGATTTGGAGTTTATAGACAGCTGAATACTAACTTCAGTGAATTGGAAGGAGACAGGTGACTGTCTGACAGCTGTCCATCAGCATGAATGGAGACTGCTTCCATTGCAGCACTGGTGCTTCTGGAAACAAGAGCAGCACACCCTGACCATTTGAGCACACCATTAGTTTCAGGTTGCTCCCAGGTTCCCAGGAAAGCCTAGAAAGGCCATGATGTCTCAGTCCAACACTACTTCAGAACCTCATCTTATGTTATCATAGAACATATGTACTCTATGTACAGTGATAGAAGACATCATACTGCAAGAAATTTGCCTTACAACTGACAGTGTCAAAATGATCAGCCCTGGTGAAGGAAGAAAGGCATTAGATGTGTATATTTCTATCCCGTGTTCAGCAAACAATAGCAGGTTTTAAAGTGAATGTGAACCATGCAGAATTAGAAAAGATTTCTGCCTCCCATGTAACCCTGGGGGACCAAACCAGAACATGGACCACTGGTGGTAGAAGGGTTGTCTCAGTGTAAGGCTCCTCCTAGTAGCCCCTGTGCTAAATTCCCTATTTGTTCTTTCTTTCTTCCTTCCACTAAGGTAACCTTGCTCCAAGAGAAGGCAGTTTCCCAAAGATTCCTTGGCTAATTTTAGAAAAATGGGCTAACTTGCCCCATTTATTCTCAGTGTTAGGAGTGAAAGAGTCTTTCTGCACCGATGGCTTTTTCTCTGCTTGCACCAGTGTGAGCAAGGAACGAGTCTGACTTTAACAGAAGAGATAAAAATAAAACCAGCAATGGACAAACCCAATTATATTCCCCATTGCCTAGGGATGGGCAACCTAATTTGCAACTGACAGTGGTTTGATGGACTGAACCATCCTTTTTCTGATCCAGCATTCAGAGTAATTTTTATAGTAAACCAATCATTATAGTGTAGGACTCTCAGTACTAGCAGCGTCACCATGACAAATTCCCAAGGCAGTGCTAGTGATGCTGCAGGGTTTTTTCCTCCCATCCTTCACAACCTGACATGCTCTGGGAAGTGCTGGACACAGCACACCGTGCCCTGTTCTCAGCATGAGCCCTGGGCAGAACAACCAGTGGGTTGTGTGAGCATGATGGTGCCAAACGTGCTGGTACCAGCACCAGGGGACACATTCCCAGTCTCACTGCTGTCATTTTGGTAGGGATGCTAAATTTAGTCCACTGGTTCAGAATATGCGTGCAGCACATTAAGCGGGGGGCTTAGCAGGGCACTCCAGCATCTTCATCTGTGATTGGCTCCAATTTTGCTTTTTTTTCTGTGGTTTATAGGTCATAAAATTACAATTTTACTCCCTAAGGATATTGTACTAGTTTGTGTCCAACATCTGTGCACTCTAGTAATTGCAAGGGCTTAGTGCAGTGTCCTTATCTTCCCTGAACTGGGCTAGAAGTGAGGCTTCAGCCCAGCTACATTAGAAAGCACCCTACTCCATTGGAACCAGCTGGAATTTATTCCCATCATAACCTGAGCAATTTCTTTTTTGAGAAGCCAAATCCCTGTTTGTTTTGTTTTTTTTTTTTTGTTTTTTTTTTTTTTTTTGTTCATTTGTTTGCTTTTTGGAGATGTGGGATTCACTGTTCTGCAGTGTAAGTACCTCACACTGGGTTATATAAGCTGTGGTTTGCACAAATAGGAGGAAATAAGGAAAAAGTAACCTGGAAGGTACCTGCGGGGCTGAGATCCGTGGCTTTTGCAGACTGTCTGCCCTACATTCACCTCCCATCTCTGTGAGAGCACTCAGTGTACCCAGAAGGCTGCAGCTACACTTCTTTCCCCACATTTCTGCCTAGCTGTGAAATCTGCGCCTTCCTTCTTTCCACTCTAGTATCCAGCAAGGACTGATTAACGAATGATAGACAGACACCTACTATTGCTAACAGGAGGAACAAAAGCCTATAATTTTCCTAAGGCAGATCACTGAGACTGCTCTCCTATTGCACAGTCTTATCAATACCTCTGCTGCCAAAGCACAGCCTGAAAGGAGCATGATTAAAGCTGTCATGTCAGCCCAGAGATGGTGAGGCAGGGTTGTGGTAATAGTGCACCTTTGCTTCTGCTCTTTCCATGCTTTGCCTTCAGCACAGTGACATGAACATCAAAGTAATCATGCCCTGAAACACTATAAGGAGCAAACCACATATTTCCTATGTTCAAATATTTGTTCTTATATCGATCAAACATATATATTGATTTTATCAGATAAAAGAAATCAAAGTGAAGGTAGAACCACCTGCACATGGTTGTGTGTGGTTGCACATCTCTGTGCGTGCCATTTGGGAAGCTTGCTGAGACATGCAGAAATATTCTGCTATGGAGCCCATGGCAGCTGTCTCAGTTCTGGGATGTCTGTATGGAACTGGGGTGAGAATAGTGCCCTTGTCTCTGTGGTGCAGATGGAAGCGATAAGTCCTTGCAGACCTGCTTCAAGAGCAGCCCTGTGAAAGGAAACAGATTGCCTGGGGCCAGACATTTAGAGGGTCTTACGCTTCTCTTTGCACTTGCAAAGTGCATGTTCTCTTTCTCAGTGAAATACCACCCTTCCAGAAAAGACTTGGATGGGGAAATGTCCTGTGGTGCACACCTCAGTCAGCCATGTGTTGCACTGAACTGCCAGCATGCATCTAGGGCATCCTTATGCAGAGAAATTCCTATTGATGAGAAGGCCACCTCATGCATCCAGTTTTTGCTACCTATCTTCATTTTTCCACAGTTCTCTCTGTGTTAAAAGGTTCCCCACACTCACAGTTGCTCTTCCCAAGGTTCATGTGCCTGTCATCCAACATGCTTTGCTTGGAATTTCCACTGAAATTTGAGTTTCTAACAGATTAGGGTTGGATTATATATGATACAATGGGATTAAAAAGAAAATATAAGGAAGCTAAACTAAAACATTTCAATCCATAGAAAATGGCTTTTCGCACTCATACTTTGGACAGATGTTGAAATTGTGTCACAGTGTAGAATGAGAATGAATTATTTTTTTTTTCCTAATGAAACAATACTTTCATTTTTACATAGTACATTTTCAGTTTGTTCATCATAGAATTGCATGGATTAAAAAGGACCACAATGATCATCTGGTTTCAACCCCTATGCTATGTGAGGTTGCCAGAATTTAACAAAATGGGCTAAAAGTTAAGTTTCCAAATTCCCATCTACATCCACAGCTACAAAGCTTGAAGGTGCAGAGTTACTGAGCAGTCCCATTTCTTACTGATTCCAATAGTCCTGTCCATCCGACTCATCCAAAATAGACATCTTGTGGCACTCTGTGTCTTCTGAATATCTTGATTTTATCTTTAATGTTAATCTCCCTGGATTTTCATTTCTGGAAATGAGAAGGAAATAATTTTTTAGGAAAAAAAATAATAATAACAATAATTCCTATTTCCTTCTTTACATCTTTTTTATGGCATGTTTTGATTTTAAAGTTCCTCCACGTAGTTACCCTCTGTAGGTCACTCCTTTTACAAGACCAATTTCTTCAACTCTTTGGAAGGGTAGATAACAGCAGGAAAAGGGGAAATGATTTTAAGTTGAAGGAGGGAAGATTTAGGTCGGATATCAGAGAAAGGTTCTTTACCAAGACAGTGGTGAGGTCCTGGAACAGACTGCTCAGGGGATGGAACTTCATGATCCTTGAGGCCCCTTTCAGCACAAGCCATTCTATGATTCTTCAGAATAATCTTCAGTGAGTTAGATCTGATTGTGATTGGTGCAAAAGTTAAGTATTATTATTACATGATTGGTTTTCCTCAAAGCCTGTCTTCTGGGTAGATCTTAATACATCTAAATACCTTAATATTGTTTTCTCAAAGAAGGAAAACATTCTAATTCATCCTAGGGATTATGAAAGTAGTAATTTTCTTGCAACTGGCCCTTAATATAGCTAATAGCTCATGGCAACACCTTAGGATGGTTAACAAGGCCATCATTAACTGTGGTTAATGAAAAAGTAATTAAACTTTTTAAAATCTAATCCTGGATGACAAATCATTATAAATTGTGCCCTTGGTTATTCGTGTCACTAATGTGAATAAATGAGTTTTAAGGTCTACATACACATAAAACAAAACTGTAAGGAAACATAGCGTGAATCCTGTTGGTTGTCAATAGCTGGGTTGTTTTTCAATCGCTTTTAAAACTTCTTAAAATGTTCATGACTTTGGGTATAATTTTTTTGAATATTTAAGAAGAAACATTAACATTTTGTGTGAGAATCCCAAAATCTGTTGTGGGATTATCCTCAATGACTTGGAAGATCATCAGCCAAACTGTGGGTATTTGCAAGAGGGAGGGGAGACTTATTGCAAATCTAGCAAGATGCAGTTCAGCAAAGCAACTGGATTTCAACTCTTATAAGCTGTCAATAGAAACAGGAGACAGCAAACTAATATATATATGTATATATATTTCTGTTTAGAATGTGCCTAAGAGAACTCAGTAAAGAAATAGAAATAGGATCAATACATGCTGTCTGCAAATCAGTTTAGATGGAGTCACAGTGTCTCAAGGAGGAAACACTAACTAGTTAAAAAGCCTTTCATGAAACAAGTTAGAAACCTTCTGGTAAGACCTTTGAACGTTTCAGACATACTGGCATTAACTCATAACCCCCCAGACACTTCCCATGATCAGTCCTATTTATGGCTTCTAGGTCATAGAATCACAGAATCATAAAGGTTGGGAAGGACCTCTCAGACCCCCAAGCACAACCTCAGCCCACCTCACCATGCCCTCTGCCCACGTCCCTCAGTGCCACATTCCCATCGTTCTGGAGCAACCCCAGGAATGGTGACCCCATCACTCTGGGCAGCTGTGCCACTGCATCACTGCTCTTTTAGAGAAGAAATGTTTCCTAATACCCAACCTGCTGTTGGACTGATACTGCCATAACTCTTGTTATTGCAACTGAAATCTCCTTTGTGCTGTCAGAGCACCCTGAAGAGCTCATTGGGCTGGGGCAGGGCACAGCCCCTCCTGACACCTGGAGGTGGAGCTGCCCAGGACCACCAGCCCCATCCATCTCACACAGTCTCCCTCAGATCCCTGGGGTGGCTGCACACACAGAGCTTTTCTGCCGATAAGAGAGAATTTCCTTTAAAGTAACTCCTTCACACAATGAGTTCCCTGTCCTTTCTTCAGATGCTCTCAGTACTACCCAGGCTATTCCTACTCCTCCTCTGGGGCCAGAGGACATGACCTGCTTTCACTTTCTCTTTTCTCATCTTTCTCCCCCTCCCATAACACTGCAGCGTGCTCTCTTTACATTACTCCAAGGCTGAGAGCAGCCCTCTTTGGCTCACCTTGTGATTCCTCAGACCACATCCCTCAGAGATGCTCCATCTGTACTCTGTGCATTCAGATCTGTCGCACTGCAGGGTCACCTCCTTTGTGTGTCACACTGTCCCCTTGGCCAGGCTGCAGTCGTGCTTTAAGGTAAAGGCCATTCTCAGTGAACTTTAGAGACCTAGAAGTTACTTATGTGTAAAAGTTATTCCCATTGTCAAAAGCAAATGTATTTTCTGCCTATCCTTACTGCTGAAAAAAACCCAGATTGATTTATTTTCAGATTCAGAAATCAGTTTTCCAAGTGTAAGAATGTGTAATGGAGCAATTACGGGCATCCTCCAAAATCTGAATTTATGAAAAACTTCCCATGATGAAAGTTTCATGTATTTGACTTGGAAAAGCTTTTATTTTTATAAATTCCTTTTTTGGAAAAGTGGTGCAATACCATCTATAACGCATAGTATTGCTTTGAGAGGTTGTGTTCTGCAGCCAGCATTGCTGCTGCTTGTGATAGGAAGGCACTGAAGCAGCGTGAGAAAACTTTGTTGGTGACATTCACAGCTTAGTAAAAAAAAAGGCATTTGAACAGGCTTTTTTTTTAAGCTGTGATTTAGAAAAACCCTAAGATGTAATTAAATCTGGTCACAACATTTCTGTGATTGATGTGATGGATAACAGATAGGTTATGCTTATCCCTGATGTAACAGCACTGTAGCAAACACTGCGCTTATTGCATTACAGATGATATCAAGCAATGTTAGTCATTCACATGAATAGCTCTAGTCTGATTGAGTTTGATTCCTTATTAGGGAGAGTTCCACAGTGCAGAGTGTTGTACCAGTAATATAACACAGAAATTGCTTCTAGCATGTGGAACGTGCAATTATAATAAGCAAATATTTAACTCAAACCATGCTCTTGGGATCACAGTGTCAATAAGAGATATAAAAAAACCTAATTGTTTCATTAGCCTGAGGCAGGTGAGAAGGGGCTGGAGCCAAGGTGGGCTGCCAGGGCTGTCCCGCATGCAGAGCTCGGCTTATGGGAAGGTGATGATTAAGCTGATCATAAATGCAGGCTGGGATTTGTTTTATGATCAAGATATTGAACAGCAAATTAATAAGCATCAAATTATGACAGCAATAAATGGCAATGGCATGGGAATGGCAGAAGGAGAAGCTCAGACTGTCAGGTAGCCGCTTGCACACAGGTGTAACTGCTGATTGGTTGTTGCTCTGTGAAGAAAAAATGATTTCTTTATGACTTCCCCTTTAGTATCCCTTCAGGGGCTTGGGACAGTTGAGACCCAAAGAAGCCCTGACACAAAATTCAGCTAAGAGACAGATTTCTTCTCTTTCAAAGCCTTCTGCCTTTCCCAGCGAGCTGACTGGTGCTGCGATGTGCTGCTATTCATCAGCATTTTCAAGCAGGAGACAGACTCATGAACTCATTTTCTATGGGAGATTTCTTCTGGAGCCAGCATTGCCAAGCAGTGATTAGATAAGATGACACCCTGGGAAATTCAAGATGGAATAAAAGCCCGAGCGGGTATGCAGCCGAGCTGCAAGGCTATCAGTCCTTATTGAAGGGGCCTTCATCTGGGACATTCAGAGGGGCTCTTTTAAAAGCACCAGCACTCTAATGAAGCTTAATGGTTTTGAATTGACGGTACCTTGCAGCAGAAGCTGCTTAGATGCTTAATAATGGCATAATCATCTTCTGTCAGCCATTTGGTTGGCACAGAATGCTTATGCCTGCATTGTTCCATTTAAGATAGATGTATTTACATTTTATTGACATCATATACTTTCATGCCATATCTCTTTACATGTATCACAATATCCTTTGTTTTGAACATGGGGCTGCAGGAATTTGGATCAACTAACATCATGGGAAATTTAGGATGAACCAGAGCCAGGGTGCCTGATTTTTCTGCCCCATATAGATCTTATGGGCCTTGCACTCCCAACATCTGACATAGAACGTAAGTTCCAAGCACAGTGCTGTGCAGTGGAATTGCAGGATAAGGACCATTGGGAAGATATGCTCTTTCAGACCTTCAGGTACACCTGGATTTATTTCATGTTTCTGAATGGATTGCATGAAAGGAAATTAAAAAATTAATTAGGAAAAAATGTGGCACAAATAATGGGATATTCAGCTGGGTAAAAGCACTGTTGTATCCCCTGCTACTCTAACTTTGATGGTGACGTAATCCCAGAGAAAGCAATGAATCATGCTATCAATTAACTTGAGTAACAATGTATATACATAGGAAGTGTTGCATAGTAGACACAAATTTTAGTGTATTATGAAAAAAAGTCGGTGAAGTGATTGGAGGATATCTGTTAATTAGCCATACAGATTTTTGAACATTCACCTAAAGAGAACCGAGGACAGCGTTAGCAACAATTGTGATAGAAAATAATTAGCTTGTTTTCAGGGCTTAAATAGTCATTACTTTCTTGTGAAGTCCCTAATTAAGCTAATCCTAGTTTATAATACATTAGCAACCATTCTTTATGTGGAAGCTACTTCTTAGAGGATAAAAATAACTTCAAAGTTTGAAATGCTCAAAATCATATGCAAAATTGTAGAGCTCGGGACAGGAGCAATACAGATGAAGAAATTCCTGTTATTCCTTGCTGCCTATGTGCTGTTTGTTCACCTGGAGGCTGCAGATACAACTGTTTAAAGGCTCCAGTGAAACAATTTCCCCCTTTCTGCCTTGAAAGCCTGTTACCACGGTTTTCTTAGGAGGTCCTGCTCTAGCATTACCCAATTATTTCCTAAGAACTGCGAAGGTATTCTTTCTCACTGACTCATGCTCTAATAGATGAAGGACTCATTTTCAGTTTGATATTTGACTTCAGTCAAAGGAAAAGAGCTGATAATATGAAGTTGATGCAACACAAAGCACAAAGCCTGGGCTAGAGGATACAGTGGGCTCTGACCTTTATCCACAGAGAAAATATGAAACTGGAGAGGTAGAATTAAGCACAGTTTGGGGGCTGGGAGGCCTGCACCTAGCTGTTGCCTGTTGTTCACAGAGGGCAGAAGTAGCATCTTCTCCAGCTTTGTGCTTTGCTTGCTAATTTACTCACAGTCAAGTGGAGGCAATGTTGAGTTACAAAGCCCCCAAAAACATGCGCAAGTAAGTTCATTTTATGCAAGATGATGGAATCAGCTGATGTGGCAAAACCCAGTGCCATGTGGCCTCCCAGCTGAAAGGAATGATTGATTGAAAAAACTGCTGAAAACTTGGCCAGTGAATGCTGCAAAGAGATCAACGTGAAGCAGGGAAGGCTGGCTCTCCCTGCTCCCTTGAATTACAACAAGAAGGAATCACGTCGCCCATTTAGAAAGAGAGCAGAACCTCTCACTTAAATAATTTGTAGAATCTTTGCTATCAGCTTATGCTCAGAAACTGAAAACTGGGAAAGGTAACCACAGTGAGCATGAAAACACCTGAGATCGACTTCATGTACAGCAAACCGCAGGATTTCTATAGAACTATTTATCCAGACATCTCACTGAAACGTGGGGCTGCCTCACCACATCATGTAATATTCTGTCTGTTCCCCCTTCACTTACATTCCTGGTACGGTATCAATATTTCACGAACTCTTCTTACATGGGCTGTTTAGTATGTTGTAAGAGGCAAAACATACACAGTACGCATAAGAGAAAGATTTGCTGCCAAAGGTATTTAACAGACCTCTGCAACCTAGAAAGAACCATAAATCAAAATACAAGGACATGCAATACAAATAATGCGATAACAGTGTTCAGCCATGTATATATAGTGCTTAATTTGAATTGCCCTCTGCTCTGTAAGTCAGTGTTAGAGCTCCTGAGCAGCTGGAGCTTAGCTCCTTGAGTCTGCCCAGCTGGAATTTAACTAGTCCTTATTACACATGTACGTGCTCTCTGGGTCCTGCTTTTTGGCTTTTATTTTATTTTATTTTAAATGAGCAGAGCACATTAAAGTTAGAAAAGATTAAGCAGAATTAAACATGGATGCCATTTTGCAGAGACATTCCTCAGAAGACATGTTTGGGTTTTTTTCTCCCCCACTCCTTTAGCTGTGTTAGATCTGACTGCAAATGACAAGCTGTACACAGGAACCAGGCATTTATACCCCTATCATCACTTATTAACTGTTGATATTGTTGCTGACAGTGTAGCGATAATAATAGGGATTCTTTCAACACCTGGCCTCAAGATGTAGGAGTTTATGACATTCAAAAATATCTCAGTGGAGCTGACAGGTGAAGGCATGTTCAGAGGCAATTCACACCAGGAGCAGTATATAAGTGCCGTACAAAGCTGACTGTGACCTTGAGGAGTCTTTGCCAGCCCTTAGGAGCTGACTTAGGCATTCAGAAGCGAAGTCATTTTCTCTGAATAAGGTATCACTGTCTCCATCTGTAAATCACTCTACACTGTCAGCGTGTTGTAGTTCATGTAGCAAAATGACTAATAGGAAATAATAGTGTTGCAATAGAGAGTATAAGGAGAGCTGTGATTTGAGTTAAAAAAAAAATCACACTACTGGAAAGCCAGCTGTTCCCACTTCCCTGACTAATTGAAGGCATGAAGCAAATGCACTGATGTGCTGATTTCCTCCAACTTGCATAAGATGTGAGGTTCTTCAAAGAGGCAGTAGGCTCATGAAAGGCTTGGGCCTGAATAATGGAAAACACCTTCAGCTTCCAAAATCATTGTTTCACAGACAACTGGATGTAAGCCTTTCAGCAAGTACATAACTGCAATGCAAATAATTGGATCCAGTCTCCACATCTGCATTAACGTGGTGTGCAGTGCCTGTATTCATACCCTGGTCCACCACAGCCATCTACAGGTGAATGCACAGAGAATCCCTCGGCAGATACAGACATTTCAATGGGAGAAGATTTCTGTGAAGACCAGAAAATTATTGATGCAGTCTAAATTGAGCCTAGTCTCTCCAATAAATTCACATTCATGGGACTTGAAAAGAAGGAATTGAGTTGGGAGGGACCTTGGCAAGACATGGGACATCCAAGATGTTGGCAAAGAAGAAATGGCATCAGAATGATCTACAACTATTTGCTCATCCTGTGTTAAAACTGGAAAAACCAGCAGGTAAGGCACTGACACACGGCATTGATTGTCCACCACCAATATAAAATTGGCCCCTTCCAGATGCGATGCCTCAAGTGATGCTCTAGCAAAACTCATGTGCTACACTAAGCTCTTGCTAAATAAACATTTTCTGCTGCCCAAAGAAATACATCTCTACACCTTCTCCAAAAATAAACTAACAACTCAGGGTGATGGAAATAAGATTTCTCAACCAACATGTTCTTTAAAGTTGAAGGAAGCACATTTCTGTTGAGGTAGAACGGACGAGACAGAGTCAGAGGAGGTATTATTAGCTAGGCATCATCCCACAGGATTAGAGGTATGAGATATAATATATAGAGAGACCCAAGGGTGAGATTACCTTAAGATAATACACCCTTTGGGTTTTTAAATCGCCTCCAAAGCAATCAAACTGGTTACCATAGCATTCATTTTAATGCACAGATAAATTTGTAGCTCTTGTTTATATAGCTTATCCTCTGGAGGCACTAATATGATTTCCTTTAAAACTCAAGTTAATGAGAAAATAATGGAGCATTGTAGATATAAGCAAATTTTTTTTCCCCACTGTCACTGGCATCATCTTTTATACAGCCAGAGGGCTCTTTGAAAGTATAAGTTGGATTTATTTTATGTTCCACAAAACCTTTAAAAAAAATAAATTCTTTCTTTACACCAAGCTTTCTGATTCCAGCCTAAAGCCAAAAATACTTACTGTCTAAATATATTTATAAATCAGTATATTATCCATAAATCTTACCTTATCCCTAATAAGAAATTTAAAGTTATCACTCTTAAAACTTCACTTTGGCAACATACATTCTTATTTTATTGTCTTTCCTGGACAGAAATCAGAGATGAGATTTGTATGTGGCCAGGGAATAGGGGCTACATATCAGTTGCTGAGTGTAGTGATCTGTGTAATGAAGCCATGTTTGTTTACTTTCCTTTCTATACACCAGTGCAGTAAATCTCAGCGTTTTGGAGATTTCTTTTTTACTCCATCAGCTCTCCTAATCCTTTTGGTCAAACTCAGGAGCTCTGTTTTGGAATGTCCTCAAGTGCAAGGACAGAACACTGCCAAGGTTGACATAAGCAAGTCTGATATGGGCTGAGAGCTTGTTGCAGCAATTCATTTGCCTGGGAAGGATTTACGTTATATACATAATTTACATTATACAACATGCATAAATATAAACAAATGCCTACATGGACTGGGTCTTCAGGCATTCCAAGCTTATTGAAGAAGGATTCTTCCAAGCTTATTGAGAAGGATTAATAGTAATTATTAAGAGTATTGATAGAAGTAATGTATTTTACTGGGACTGAAGGATTGTCCCTGGTTTTGCTCAAAGACTATGGGAGTTTCAATTTGGAAAGTCTTCCAGGTTCTTCACTCTTTTTCAGGAATGATTTTGTCACATGGCAACTTGTAAAATTTTCAGCTTTCTTCTGTTTCTCCAAACTGTATCTGAATTTTAGGATATTCTCATAGAGCCTGGCTATATCCCTCTTCTCTTCATTTCCCATCTCTGGGAAGCCTTCATAACTGGTCTGTCTGGAGAGTTAGAAAGACATATTCTCTGGAAGATGGCAAAGTTGGACCTTCACCTCTATTTCCCACCCCAAGTGGGACAGCCAAGGCATTGTAGGGTTTGGTGCGTGGTTTGTGAAGGGTCATAGGGATTTGGCTCCTGCCTTTAGGATGTGTTGTTTGGGTGCTAACACTGCGAGCCACTGTGCCCCAAAGCTTTTGAAACCTTGCCACAATACCACGTAGAATCTCACAGGTTTGCTTTGGAGAGGAAATGTAATCACTGACTTCAGTAAGAAAGGTGCAGCAGTGGAGAGTCACTATTATAGTCAGCTCCATATGAACTAATAAGATAAAGCATGTTTAATTCCTTCATTCAAGGATAGCGTGGTTTTGATTCCTTTACCCTGGAGAAACATTACTATAGGAGAGAACAACACACTGTATCATTGATGGAAGTGAAATCTTGTCCCTGAGAAGCAAGGAAATTGTTGCAGCCCTTTCTCAAGCAGCCTTTGCTCTCACTCCACATAGTCCGCCTATGACTGTCCATTCAAGACTCCAGTTCTGACAGTAAAACCACAGGCAATGGAACCAGCTGGAACTTATTCTCTTTTTGACCCAGCTGCTTCAAAAGTAAATATCTCTTTCACAGGATGGAGAATCTTAGTTTTGGTGAAATATATAAACTGTCAGTTCTGAAGCCTGAAGCCTTTGACCTCTTGAAAAAGGCTCTCCAACAAATAAAAATAGTCATTTTTTTGGCCCTTCTTAGGCAGGCCATACTCTCCATTCAGAGCATAATTACATAATAGGACAGCTATCTTAGATCACACTAGGGGGTCTGAAGAATATATTATTTTGCAGAATATACTATAGCTGGAGTTTCCATGAAGAAACAGAAAGTAAAGACTTTTGGAGGAAGAATTGCAAATAATGAGGAAGTACACAGCTGACTTAAATAAATACACAAGCAAATACATGCTGATTGCTACTCCATGCTGATAAATGCATCCTATTGAAAAATGGGAGAAGGGAAAATGTCTGCTAAATGGTATAGTGCTGCTGAATACTAACCAGGAAAGAGATTTTAACTTTATTGTTGGGAAATCCCCAAAGCCTTTGCTGTGCTGCTTCAATATGCAGCTGTGGCATGCACAGGACAAACAGAATGCTGTGTAAAAGAAAAAAGATATAAGCCTCTAGGAAAGGAGCTGGTGATGCAGGCCTGCACATCACTAAGCCAATGGTATTCCTGGAGCAGACATATTGCTCTGATTGGCATTGCACCGATGATGAAATTACTGATTTAATGAGTAAAAAAAAAGTAAAAATCAAGCAAACAAAAAGTTGCAGAGTTGTTGCTAAATTTGTTTGGAAACAAATCTCATGCTTTAAAAGGTATTTGGAAATACCTAGCAAAAGCCTGGATGAGAAGCTAGCAACCACTGAGCTGGTATTAGATAACTGGCAGCTAAGCGAGGAATAGACACATTTGAACCAGATGGTTATAGTTTTGGTCAAAGAGATCAAACCTGGTACCACAGTTAAACAGGAGGGTATCAAACGCTAACTGTACATGTTTCAGAGATGGCTGATGTTCCAAAAAGATTTCATAAATACTCCCCACAAGCTCTCAGATATTTGGCTATGATTCATGTTATGATCCCAGCAGTACGTCCAGATGAAATAGACTCTGTCAATGTTAATTCAAGTCTTTGAAAAAGCTGTTTTTAGTTCTTCAGTCTTCTGCTACATCTTGGGAGAGGTAAAAAAGCTCCTCTATGAGTTCTATTATGTGATAAAGAGTGAGTCAAGCAAATCTGCTCCTCAAAGAGGAAATCCAGCATTTCAAAATGTAATACCACAGGTGAGGAAACACTCAGAGTAGACACAACAGCCCTGCTATTTTCCTGGTAAGTGTTGCAACATGGTGGGTAGTTTAAGCCATGTAAGAGTGTCTGATGTAGGCATTATGAGGGACTGAAGAGTAGGACACTGTGTCTGGGGGGAAAAGCTGTATTGTAAGAGGAGGCTGAAGCTTGCAGGGCTTGGAACTTGCTGGTTCACCACCCTGCTGTACCAAGCATTTCCAGAATGGATACCTTTGGCCCTCTGAGCTTCAGCTCTTTGCAAAAGCAGTTCTCTACATCAAAGATTTGTTATAAGGCAAAATATGGTCCAGGCTGTGAAGCATCTCTAAAACAGCCAAGTTTTACACATACCTGTGATCTGCTGAGAGTTGGCTTTGGTCTACATGCCTTAAGTTCCCAAGTACATAATAAAGTCATTTTAGCAGCATGGTTATATGATTTTTTTTAATTATTTTTTTTTATTATTTTTTTTTTTTTACAAATATGAGTAAATAAAAGCTGAAGGGCAATTGAAACTAAGTGAAAATGTGTTCCTTTAGTGAAAAAAAGACACACTTTTCAAGCATTCTGAGCTGCTGGATCCCAATATGAAAGAAATACCTACAAATGTGTTGAAAATAAGGGAGCAGTAGCATGGAAATTATAATTTTCCCATTAGAATATACTAAGAAACGCAGCTGTGCTTGCTTTCCCTACTGATCCCCAGCCTTCAAATTCCTCTAAATTAAATTGTAAAATAATGATCTCCTTTTCTGTTTCCTGCTAAGCTACATAGTTAATCCCCGATACAGAAATATATAAAGAACATGTAATTTTAGGAAAACCATTATTACTAAAATACAGAAGGCCTCAGACCAAAGGGTTTCCACAATTTCCAATGCACATTTGAACCCAGATCCAAACCTTCTCTCTGGGTTTGCCTTGGTCTAATCCTTTTGTTTGCAGCCTGATTTCAGGAGGGAAAATAAAATCAAATCAGACTATGATTTTAACGGGAACATTCGGTTGTGATAGCAAATACACATGCTGAAATAATCTGAAACAGCCTGTCTGCTTTAGCTTTTTTAAGCTTATGATTATTTTTTTTTTTTTTTTCATGGTGATTTCAAATGACTGCATGGTAAGAGCAGCAGACAGGCCTGGAAGAAGAGCGTCTCTGTTATCAACAGTCACCCATGCCAGCATGTTCAATGTAACAGAGCTTCTGAGGTTGTAAGAACTAACACATGGAAGACATTTTAATAACTTTAATTAAAGTTATTCAGTTATCTGGGATTTCTGCGAGTTTAATAAGGTCACTGATGTCAGAAGGGTGCGGGTATCTTAAATTTCTCATTTTCTCTGCCTAAGTGATCATGGCATTTAAAGCACACTGTCAGCTTATATGGCATTGTAATTCTTTTAAAGTAGGAGGTGTTTATTTAAGAAGCAGCACTTGCAGCTACAGGCAGACCTCACGGAGGGGGGAGGAATGGGAGGCAGGGGAGAGTACTTGAATGGCAGCCTTGTTGGTTTTGTTTACCAGGGACCAGCTCTGTCCCATATTGCCATTAAGTGGCTCCATCCTCCAGTGCCCTCAAGGCATAGAAATAGAGAGAAGCAGATGAGGGACATCTCTTTTTGTAAGAGGTGTTATAGACAATACGTAACTACATTTTCAAACTGCTCTTATTATTATTATTACTCTTTTTAACACACTCTCTTCCTCTCCAGCATCTCCTGCTATCAGGTCAAAACAAAAATTGAGGGGAACAAAAAGACTGACAACAAAGGATTATTCTGGGACTTCTGAGAGAAGCTAGGATATTTATGGATTTATTATATTCCCTGGGATAACAAGTTTCTGAGATGTTAGTACATTGTCAAGTATTTTTCAAGGTTAACAGTTTAGGGACACAATTACGTTGCAAGTTGTCTGCAAGAATAATTAAGGGTATTTCAGAGATATGCAAGAAAAAGCGTTCCTGCAGCTGTCAGAGAGCGAGTGATCCCAGCTCAAAGATGAACCCTCTCCTTCTTTTCAGTCCCTTTTCAAAGAACATCCTCTTGTGTTCAAGCATACTCAGAAGCAGATAAAAGGCATGTGCTTAGGCTGGGAGGAGCGCAAGTAATGGTGAGGCAATCCCAGGTACAGCCCATCCAGCAGCTGCCTACCAGGGTGGCCCTCCAGAAAGGCATTGTGAAATAAATATTTCCCAAGGCCAGAAGATGGTAAGAAGTCAAGAATTTTTTCCCAGAGAGGTTGTGGATGCCCTGTCCCTGAAGACATTCAAGGCCAGCTTGGATGCGGCCCTGGGCAGCCTGGTCTAGAATTAAATGTGGAAGTCAGTGGCCCTGCCTATGTCAGACAAGGTGGAGCCTGATGATCCTTGAGGTCCCTTCCAACCCAAGCCATTTTATGATTCTCTGAAACAGAGGCAATGAGGGGAGCTGCGAGTGCCAGGCTTGCTAGAGCTCTGCATCCATCTGGGCAGGCACCAGAACAGCACCAGGTACCTCCTCAATCAGTTCTGCTAGTGAAGTCATTGGGCTAGTTAATAAAAAGTCAGAGATTGTGAAAGTAATTGCAAGATCTAGAGAAACATGAATACAGAGAGGTCTTAAATACGAAGAAATCCAGTAAGTCAGCACTTTGATTGAAGTGCTGCAACTAATATGCATATCTGTCTATCTTTCTATGATTCTGACATGATTTTTAATCCTTCTTTCAAATCCCAATCATTAATGAGGGATAGGGCTGGACTGAAGAGGACCAAAGAGATTTATTGATACCAACTCAGAGCCATGGCTGTAAATCAGGACAGTGAAGAAGTATGCCACTGCTGGCTTATGTTCTCTTCCTGCAGAGGGACAGGGATGAATGAACAAGTGTCTAAATGAATGAATAGATGAATGAATGAAAGAATGAATGCATAATCAAATAAATACATTAAAATACATTGCCAGCTTGCTGGGATTACATAGCAATGGAGCTCTTCGGGGGCTTTGTACAATTGTAGGCAACAGTGTGCACGTTTTTATTACAAATTAAAACCTACCTCACTCAAACCTTCCGAGTGTTTAATTTTTACCAAAAGTCAAAAGGTGCTTTGCAATTGGAAAAACTACAGGATTTGGATCCTGTGCTACCAAAACCACATCCCTGTATAGCTGTGCTCACTGTGTGGAACACTGTGCTCCTGCTGTGCAGCTGGGGCTGACTGCCAACCGATGGTCCCCAAGGACCATCGTGGTGCTGACACAACAGATACTGTGCTGCTGCAGTACACATGAGGTCAGATTTGGGGAAATTACCCTACTTTCTCCTCTCCCTGGAACACTGAAAACACTTTTGTTTTCCCAAGCCATGACCCCGACCCTGTGTTTGTGCTACCTCTGGGAAATGCAATGTTAGGAGTTGCCATCAATAATTCACGATATCACCTTTTTCTAGGCTAGGGACAAGAAGGACAGATGGTAGAAACCTTACAGGTACCCAGCACTGAATGTAGGCTTTCTGACCTCAAGGCAAAGGTTTTATTCCTTTTGAAGAGAATGTGGTCATCCATTTAATTTTTTTTCCCCCTGAAAAACAGCTGCTTTGAACTTTGTGATCTGATGAGCTGAAGGTCACTGGAATTTCCTTCCCTTTCCCTCTGCTTTGGAAATGACTTCTGAATCGAGGCCCTGGAGGGTGAAGCTCTTCTAACTCAAGGTAAAAGTACACATGAGAGGTACAGAGATGCTGCTGCTAATTTAATTAGCTTTCACACATTCACAGATTCACCCAGATGGATGAGTTTTTGGAAGGAAAGAATATTAAATCAATAGGAATAAACTATGTTATTTTTTATTTTTTAAATAACTAAGCCAACAGTTTCATTTCCCACTGCTAATATTTCTGTCAGTCAGGTCAAGGATAATGAAACAAAATACAAGGAAGGCTCACCTAAGCCTGGACTTTTCTTGTTAAAAATACTCCCATTCATAAATCCTACATTTGCAAATGCAAAATCAACAGTTAAATGTTTGCCTTTCCTGTGCCCGCATCTCTCCAAGGAGAGAGATCTTTATCCAATTATCACTTGTAATAGTCTGAGGAAGTTTTTGGAGGAAAAACAGGTTCTCCCAAACTTTTCTTCTTATGAACTATTACACTATTACTCTTTACTCACTATTACGTGTGAGTAAATGTAACCTGCTGTTAAGAGAATGTTAAGAAAACTAGCATTTTCTTGCAATAACATTTTTTCATCCACATATCTCTCAATTTATGGTTTGGACTAGTTCATTTCACTGTAATTAAATAAACAACATGCTCTACTTGGCTATATAGAACAAACAAAAATGAAAAAGAACACATTGCGTAAAGCGTGGAAGCATACAACCAGAGAAACACAACATACTTCAGCAGAATCCAGGTAATATATTTTAAGAAACTGCTTCTAGCAGAGAAAATAACTGCTAAAAGCAGGTGTTTATTCTGAAAGCTGTAGCAATATTTTTCTGTCATGTCACATTAAATCACTCAGGTTGCATCATGTTGTTCTCCACTACATCATGTTACTACATATGGCGGAGAAGGCAAAATGCAGTAACAGGATGTGACAGACAACATTTAGCAAAAAATATTCACTTATTTGACTCAGATACTTGCTATCAGTATGAATTGGGATGCATGGTACCAAACAAAGATGACAGATAGAAGCAGACTCAGCAAGGAACTCACCCCATGTAGATCCAAAAGCTTCTTGTCTTGTACCCAGTACTCACTCTCCTGGTAGCCACTACTCTTCTAAGCCCTCCTCCTCACCATTCCTTTCCCTGCAGTAAGTAGTTCTACCAGCTGGTTGTTGTTTCCTTTGGTATAACACATGAGCTCCCCATGTGGGACTAATCACAGCCTGCTGTACTTAACGAGGCCCCTTAAATGACAGTTGATGGAATTGCCATAAATTGTTTTTATATGAGTGAAATTGTGAATTACACACACAAAAAAAGAGATCCTGAGCGCTGTGCATTTATGTATACAGAGGGACTATTTCAGCTAACAAGAAGCTTATTCTTGAAGGTACCTATATTTTATAGTGTGGCAAACTCTTTCTGACAGACTTGAAAATATTGAGGGTCCTTTATTGCTCTTGGAGGAAATATTTCATGGCAATACTTCTGAAAAAGATTTAGCAAAGTAGTACATGCTCATGTAAGTGAATCAAGTAATCCCCCATAGCAAGACAGCTGAGGTGCAGGCCTTGCTTCACAAGGGTTTCCATAAGCATCGATCCTGACCTAGATGTGGACTTCCAACCCACAGAGCACCTCTTGGACAGCCTTCAAACCATGACATGTTCTGTACAATCTGTCCTAGCAGGAATTAGGATGGGAGAACTTCATGCCAAGTATCAACAGTGCCAACAAACGTGGCTCGATGGCCTAAGGCCAGGCTGCTGAAGTGTGAGGAAATTTGCACGTGGGCATGAAGACTTTCCTCTTTCAAAAGGTGGAGCCAAAGAGATGGGCCAAGATGCCAAGTGTTTACTGTATCTCACCAATATGGGCCCAATCCAGACAAGTGCATGGCTGCAACTTGAAGGAAAGGAATAAGGAGACACCAGTGATATGAAGAATAATAAAAAGAAAGCTATGTATATCAAAACTTGGGTTTGTATCATGGAAGCAGTGTGCAAGGTCCATGGTCCTTTGCTTAGCAGAGAGAATTAATTAGAACACAGAGGGAATTGATTAAATTATTCACCAAAGTAATACAGGCACCCATTTCTCGGCATGGCACTCTCCTGCTTGTTCACACAGGTATCATCACGGCCCTAAAGGAAAAGCAGTGGACCACAGCAGCCCAAAATAGGCTCCCCAAAATGCCACAAACAGGGGGCTTCTCCTAGCAGCAGAGGACGGCTGAGATGAATGAGGCTTTATCCAAATGTTAAGGAATAGAACATAAATAAAAGAACCTGTTCTTCACAAAGCTCACACACTTCCTGAGAAGCTGCTCAGCAATGAGGAGGCCGTGCCAGCTGCCACGTCCTGAGGTAACTCCTTTGGTCCAGTGGTCCTGGGCCATGGTAAGATCTGGGAAAGTGGGAAAGGGCAATGGGTGGTGGGAGGACAGAGAGAGCAACACCGGAGGCTGGAAGTGTCTGGGGTGCTCATATGAGGCCATGAGTACGTTAAGCTTGGTATCTTCATGCAGAACACAAGCATTACCCAGTGCCCTGTGGCATGTGCACCTCTCTCTTGTGCTCAGCCTGGGTTGGATCCTTCTCCAGCCCATTTCTCATGTTCCATAATGCACACAGAAATGCTGTTCCTTGAGCTTGGTCACACTGACTCTCTGGTGGCTTTAATTAAAAGGTTTCTACCCATCAGTGTCTGCAGAGGTCTCTTAACTTGTACTTGCTTTTGGAGCCCAGTCCCAGGCTCATTGGTGCTAAGTGAAAAGCCATCCTCTGAGCAAGTACGCTAACCTTGTCTTAACTTATGGAAAGAAATTAAAAAGTGATTAAATAATTAATACTGGATGTTGCTTAACACTTGGTAAGAGTGTTAGTTAATAATCTTCTGAAGCTTTTTTTTCTAATTTGGGAATAAAATAGATATAATTTAGCATGTCATTCTGAAGCAGCAAATAATGCTGTACAGAGAATCGAAGGAAATGTGTTTCTTTGATTAGGATGTTTTTCTCATTAATGGGATGCTCAAAATAAAGCAAAAATATTTGATGCACAGAGCCAGTGGCAGTATCAAGTTAACGGTGGCATGCTCCTGCATTTTACCTCGTGTTTACTAATCAATCAGAAAGGACTCTTGCCACCAAGAAAGGTCACATCTTTCATCACAAAACTGAAACTCTTTGACAACAATCAAAACTTCACTGCTTTGTTTAATGTGGATTCCAGCACAGAAGACCCAGGCCGTGAAGATGGTGGGTGTGGGATGAGGTGAATGCGCAGAGCTATGATTCCCAACTGTTTGTTGCTCCCTACTGTGAGTCTGCGTGTCACAAGCAAAAATGTGTTAAAAACCCTTGAAAGAACTGGGTTGTAATTGGCTGATCATGAACGCTGTATTTGCTGCTTTCTTTTCCCTCTGCTGGCTGCCTAGGCATTAGCATCTCCAAGGAGTCTTCTGGGCAGTGACAATAGTGGGATGCAGACCCAAGCTGGCCTGGTCCCCTGGAGGAATCATTGGTATGAAAAGATGCACACGTTACTGGCAGCTATAGCACATATTGCATGGCATGACACACACAGAAGTGAGATTAATATGAGTTCTGGGCATCATTAGCTCAATTAAAACTGTGATTTTTTAGTTCAAACCTACAGGCCATTGCAGAGAAGAGTAATCATAAGGCAGAAATGAGTTCCCTAGTTAAAAATTAATTCCCTAGACTAAAAATATAATCAAATGATGTCTACAGTATTTTATGAAGAGCTGAGAGGATAATAAAATTTAGAGCAGTGCAACATTTGCATTTTGTTCATTTCTATCCATATTTTTCCACACACTGCCTTTCTCTGTGCTTGTTAATCACATGCGCTGCTACAGCCCTGGCATTTTAAGATCACTCTTCACATCAAGATTGAAAGGAAACTAATTACAATTACATTTCAGGGCAGTTGTTTAAAGCTGGTACAGCATGGAATACAGCAGAGGAGCCTTGACCTTTATTTGTAAGCATGGAAATAAGGTAAGGATGAAAGATTGCTTTTCCTCCAGCTCATAGGCAGGGATCAGGAGGCCCTCCTGAGAAGCAGGGAGGTGGAAAGTCCCCATTTAATTTCTCTCCTCGCCTCCTCTCCCGTGCTGGCAGCAGAGGCCAGTAGTGCTATGCAGAAGCCGTGCTCCACTGCAGTGAGAGGTGAAGGGAAGCACCGCACATGTTGCACCTCCCTCGGGCTGCTGGAAGGATAAGCAGTGAATCAACAGAGCTGAGGACCTTTCTGTTTTGACCCCCAGCCCAGCTCTATTTAGTCCATTAGTGTATAGCAGATCCTTTCCTAGGGCTGGGCACAGACACAGGCTCACCTGGTGCTTCATGCTGCACTGATGCAGTGATGGAAGGTACCGATGTTCATGGGCTACCTGAGGGCAAGAGGTATGAGTAGTGATGCAATCTCTGCTGCTCACATTATGACTCAGTGGTACCAATAGGATCTGCATGAGTGCAGCAGGGGAAGAATAAGGACCCCCTAACCTGAGGAAATACGGGTAATCCTAGCATGGTCTTACTTTCATTAAAAGCGATTGCATATAGAGTGTACTAAATGGCAAATTTACTCAGGAGGTTTAAGTTGATTCTGTGTCTTCACGTTTTCAAAAGTTTTATTTTAGTAAATTTGTACCATGCTCAAAATAAACCAAGAGGTAGTTCCACAAGCAGGTTTAAATCCGGGAACTGCTGTTGCTCTGGATATCCCTTTCAGTATCATCACCTGTCGTTTGAAGGCTTGTCACGGTGTGTACTGACCCTCAGGAGATCATCTGATCTCCCCAGGTTATCACAGCTTCACAGTGAAATGGGCTCATTGGAGATATAGCACTGAAGGCATTCTGCATGCCAGACCCACAAAATGTAGGCAGTGATCGTACTGCTTCTTGTATGTGGTTCTGCATTTACTCTACTCAAGCCATTTCATTTGCCAGCCCCCCTTTTCTGGCAGAAGTCATTGCTGGATCCCTGAAGTCCAGTGAATTTGATGGCAAGTTACACCAGGTCATTATCATCTGTGGGCTGGAAAAGCTCCTTTTCAGGTATTAATCAATTAAAAGAGGGAAAACTGCCTCACACAAACCCATTCCACAGCTCCCAACCTTCATAGACACAGTGCTGGCTAACCCAGCTGGCAGATGGCCATGCTGTGTTGAGGATGCAAACTTGGGTGAGGATGCTGGGGATCTGGTTGCCACTTCAGCCAAGCAAAGAAGAAGGATTCACAGCAATTCCACGGTGCATTCTGTGTCTGTCTGCATTCTCAAAGCAAAAATTTAATCATGCAAATATTTACAGAAATTGGAGAAAAAAATAAAGACCAGTGAAAGCTGCTGCAGTGAACTTCTAATTACAAATCCACAAAGTGTTTATGAATAAATTTATCTATTATTTGTCTTGCTCTAGCACTGCGCATACTTTGCCTTGTACCATTACAGTCTGAAGGAAACAATATGCATCATGAAATGAAAACAATTTGACTTAATTATTTATACCATTACCACCCTTTTGAATTAAGTCCTTCATTTCTTTGGTATTTTGTAAAATTTAACTGGTAATTATGCTTGTTTAATTCATTTATTTCTCTACTACTACAATGAGATTAAAAAAAAATAATAAAATGACAAAACCCTACCAGAATGCAAAGTGCCACTGTGTTCTCAATTTGTAAATGATTCTTTTAAGCTTTTATGACAATAAAAAGAATGTACTATTTTCCATCATTTTGTTTAAAGTGTGTCTGGCTACGCTCCAACACTATTTAAGTATAAACAGGAAAATCCTTGGAGGACAAGTAATCATACTTAAATGACACAAAGATCATTAAAATAATACTCAAAAACCACGGCAAAATGAGACATTGCAAGGCTGTTTTCTTCCTTAAAGTGTTTCACCAGATGGTGAAGAGAGTTGAAATAGATCTGAGAGAGAAGCAAAAAGCATTCCATCAGCTGTCTCACACCAGCACCGTGCAGTGCACACAGCCCTCATCTGAGCTGGTGTGAAGTGGCATCTCCTACCTCAGCCTCACCCAGTGATGAGACAGGGAGAACAATGAAGCCGTGCTGAATCACGGCCTGGGAAATCCCTGCTTTGTCCTATGGAAGTCATCGAGCAGATTTATTCAGAGATGAGAACAAATGAGCATGTCAGCAGAAGTTATTGTGGCAATTTGTGAAAGCTTTAATGGGATGTTTTCTGAGCTCATAGAGAAGAGCTATGCCATTAAATTGCTGCACAATAATTTTACTTTGATACAGGAAAAGAGTTTATATTATTTTAATCAGAAATGACAACCTATATCAATGGTGACGCATCAGCTACTAGTATTTAAATACAAGGGTCTCAGAAGTCAATCTTTAGTCACATAAGGGGGAAAAAAATCACATTTCTATATATAGTTGCTGTATGAAATTTCTGAAAGTGAGATAGCTTTGCGCTTTTATCACTGCCTGCATTCTTGGCTGCAGAACTTTACAAAGACCTGTAGGATTTGCATTTCTTCCAATGATGTTACCTTTTTGCTAACTTTGTCAGAAATATCAGTATAGCTTCCAATAATTTTTAAAACAAAACAAAACAAAAAACAAACAAACATACAAAAAACAATCTAAAACTAAACCAAGCCAAACCAAAACATCCTCTTAAATCCTGTAGCTTGAATATATACTGGAAATCCTTTCCTCTTGGTTAGAGGTTTCTACCTTTAGGAACACTGGTGATCAAAATGAATGCTACTCATCCACTTGTGCTTTCCTGAATGTTTAATCTGTTTGCATGTATTTTGTGGAGTCATTAAATGTATAAGACAGAGTATTTATAGGCCCTGAAATCTTCACTGGGTTCTGCTAGCCTGTTACCCACCTTGCTCTTCCTAGATCCCAATGGAAAAGCCTGCTGTGCTCTAAGAGACGGCCTTAATGCTACCATAGCTGCAAATCCTCAGTAGGCAGAAGAGGTGCCCTCTGAAAGAGAGGATTTCATACCAGCTGAGTATGAGTGGCTGAGCCAAGCAGTTGACAGAAGGGGGTCAGTGTATATCCAAGCTCCCCACCTTCCAGGAAGGTTGGTTTTCTCAACTGCTTCCTAACCAACATGCCTGGCAAATCCAGATCCACAGGAAAACTCATCTTTTGTAGATAAATCAGCCTGAAATGGAAGGTGACTTCATTTCCAATTGGCAGGCATTCTGGTTCCATGGTGTGCAAGGAAACAGCCTCTCTATATTACAAGTGTTTTTACAATGAGTAATCCTAATGTCCTAATAACATCTTATGCACAGCACTTGATATATTTCCATTAAATAGAGCTAGCAACAAAAAATGAAATAAAATCCCCCAACACTATCAACACTATCAGTATTTCTACACTTAATGGGTGCACAGAAGAGGAGCTTGTAAACTGGAAAAGGTGAATTTTATTTTTGCAATTCAGTTGACCTGTTTGCATCCAGCTTATGCACTTAAGTGAAAAGCTTGTGCATGGAGAGTTCTCAACAGTATGTGTTAAATGAGTTGCTGATTTTAGCCCTCTTCCTTGAGGACAGCTGACCATTAGGTACATGGATACTCTAAGTGACATTAACTCATTTCTGCCATCACCCTCAGGCAGTGGCACTGGGCAGAGGCACAGTGTCCCAAAATCTTACCAATGGACTCCAAGTGGCTCTGATCTTCCATTGATCCTCAGTGTTATTTCCAAGCCAAATAATCTGGGAGAGCTGGTTGTCAGGAACAATCTGTGCCTCAGTTACTCATCTGTAAAATAGCAGTAGAAGGACATTCAGAAAACTTACTTTTTTGCTCTAAAATGGATTCTTTTCTTTCTAGAATGGCAATTCAAGGAATATCTGGTCTTTCTGATAGTTATTTTCCAAAGAAAACTTAGCAAAAGCTGATAGTTTCTATCTTCAGCCAGGCAAGGGCTTTCTTCCTTGGTTTGAACTTAATTATGCCATCTGAGCTGTTGCATGGAGGCCTTGATGAGGATCTTTTCTTTGCACTCAGGGAAGTCTCTGCATTTGCACTCACTTTGCCAGGAGCTGCTGCTCTCAGCACTACAGCGCCAATGAGTTCTTCAAACTTGGCAAAGCTCCCATTGTACATTTATTTTATATTCTACCTAAATTCTAGGCAAAATACCATTTCTTGTACTTAAATACTAATGGTTCTGAGAGACAATAAAAGCTTGAATCATACAGCAGGCATATCGAATTCAAATCCTTGAACGTGTCACGCTGCTGAGAGCTCTGTCCCCAGTAGCCAGCAGAGGTTGCTCTGATGTTAATGATTAATCACAGAACTTATTTTATAAAGCACAAATATTTAAATGATTAAATGACCTACAAGCCAGCATTATGAGGAATGCGTTACATGTGAGCAGCCTGCAAAGGAGCAGTTCCCAGCACATGGACAACACACTGCATGCTGAGCAATGCCAGCATCTCTCTTGGCCACTACTGCTTCTCAGGAGGTGGTGGAAACTGGGATTCCTCCTTGAGCTTATAAATTGTGTCACGCAGGTCTTTAAATTCAGGTTGCCTATTTCTTTTTTTCTTTTTTTTTCCAGTGGGGAGTCCTGTTGATTTTAATTGGATATTAGAGTAAAAATAAGAGATACAGATTCTTTTGCATTTATTTACTTAGTCTTTTTTTTTTTTTTTTTTTTTTTTTTTTTCTTTCTTTTCTTACCCAGCTATTAATTTCCTTAAATATAAAGTGACACCTTTAAAATGAAAATGGCTTATTGTTTGCCAGGAGCAAAGCCTGCCTAATTTAAGAACTTCAGAATTAAAGCTTTTGAAGCATATCAGGGAGTGTTTAGACAACAATTATTGCAAACATCAGCCTTGCTTATTGCAGCCACTTCAGGCCACCACCAATACCTGTAACTTCATTGCCAGCTTTCCGCACACCAAAATCTTTCATCAGTTGCATAAAATCAGGTCACTCTATGATTTTTTCCTTCTTATCCCCCCCACACCCCCCAACACACACACCCCAAGTACTCAAAACCAAACCCAACCAATCTATTGTTTAAAGTTAAGTAATAGACTCGTTATTAATAACTGATAGCAGATGAAGGAGTACAGTGACCTCTCCAACAGAGCATTTAAATCTTTGCACTACACGCTCTGCTTGTGCTAGGCTGGTTTCACAAACAACAGCTGTGTAGTTCGTTAACATATGAATCCCCCTGAGGTAATTTGGAGGAGCCAAATGTGCTAAACTAAACACCTCATTAAAACAGCACTTTAAAAAACAAAACAAAACAAAACAAAAAATTCCACCCAAGCCCCGAACTAATTTCGCGTTTCACTTTTGCTTGTGGAGATGCTTGGTGGTGAATATTCTGTTGTATGGAATTCATTCATCTGGGTCGCTGGAAATAGGGGGTATTAAAATCACTAATACGGGCTTTTCTCAGCTAAGATGCACTTGAGACTAAAGTATCTTTGAAGTGTGTTCTGTCACAAAGAAGCAATTAACTGAGAACAATAATGTTTTCTTTTCCTCCCAGTCACTAAGCTGAACTCACTGGCCCCAGGACTGTACTCAAACACCAGGACCTGTTTCTGCTGAGATTGGGGAGTGAGTGGATGAGGCCAAAGGCTCTTGGTGGTCCCCAGGAGCATATCTGCAGAGGTTGTGAGTGCACCCCTCCCTGGAAGCATTCAAGCCAGTTTGAATGGGATTTTGAGTAACTTTGTGTAGAGGGAGGTGTCCCTGCCTATAGCAGGGGGGTTAGAACCAGATGATTTTAAAGGTCCCTTCCAACACAAACCATTCTATGATTCTATGAAATCAAAGCATTAGACCTGCTGGATTGTATGATTTCACCCAAAAAGCTCATCTTACTGTTTCATCCCAATCTGTTTCATTTTTCATGTCAGCTAAGACATTTAGTAGCTAGCAGTGATAACTATCATAACAATTATTTAACATGGATAAAAGCAACATAAGGTGTGTATGTGTACTCCATAGTTTCTATCTTCTTTTTTAAATGTTTCAATCCTGAAGCAAAAGTAGGGAATCTGAATTTTGGGAGGTGTGAAAAATAACCCTGATCTACAACCTTATTTTTAAAGCATGGCTTGGTAACCTGTTGAAATTTCCTCAAGGTTTTGTAAATGTTCTTCTGAAAGGTGTTAGTATGTCATCCAAAAAACAGAAAGTACTATTTATTCTCCACAGGACTCAGTCCATTCTTCTTTGAAATCCTGCAGGTAACCAGCTCCCCCCTAGGGTAATCTCTCATACTTCAGTAGGCAAATAAGTATGTGTTAATTTAGTCAGAATTAGTTTTTCTTCTCCTCTCCTTTCCTTCTCCCTTTCCTCTTTTCCTTGTCCTTTCACTTTTCCTTCTCCCTTTTCTTCTCCCCCTCCATCCCCCCTTCCTTTTCCCTTTCCCTTTCTTCCTTTTCCTTTTCTTTCCTTAAATTTTGTTTGCTATGTTGCTGCCAGGCTTTGGACAGGTGAAGCCTGAAAAAATCTATTCCCTCTCCCAGTTTTGTAGGGAAACCCCATGGCTTCGGGATTTTAATGGGCACACTGAATACAGAATTTCTATATGTAAAGTTATATCCACAATTTCAACCCCTGCTGTTATTTATCTGTGTTTTCTTTGCATGTTTTCAGTACAATTATATCTTTTTAAATGGTATAATAACAGAATTCTTGCATAAAATACTAGACTTTAAGCATTGCAACTGCAATGTAGATCTTTAAACTACTGATTTATTGGTGAATATTTTCTGCTGCATTTACATAAATACTATTCTAGAATGACAAGGTTTCAAAAGATTTCTCAGTTTTCTTTCAACTGGAAAATCTGTGATACAGAGATATTTCAAAGAATCATAGAATGGTTTGGGTTGGAAGGGACCCCAAGGATCACCAAGCTCCAACCCCTGCTGCAGGCATGGCCACCAACCTCCATATCTAATACCAGACCAGGCTGCCCAGGGCCTCAACCAACCTGTCCTTGAGCACCTCCAGGGATTTCACCTAAGAATGTTTGTTTTATGTT
Source organism: Coturnix japonica (assembly GCF_054131305.1). Taxonomy (NCBI): domain Eukaryota; kingdom Metazoa; phylum Chordata; class Aves; order Galliformes; family Phasianidae; genus Coturnix; species Coturnix japonica. Next base: position 20,163,477 of record NC_140674.1, on the reverse strand, counting down.
ATTTCTCTCTTTCATAATTGTTTTTGTTTGTTTGTTTGTTTTTTAATGAATATAGTCTCCAGAAAACCGATACAGAAGACAGTAGCAATCTTTGTGAAGAAGCAGCTTTGAAGTCTGCTTTATTTACTAGAAAACTATCATTTCAGATCCTAATAAAACCCAGAGGTTCAGCTGAGCCCACTGTACTGCAGCAAACTTAAATCACAGCTGAAGTGAAAAGAGAGATTCAGATTATGTACTTCCAGAGAAATGCCTGAGCTCAGTGCAGTAAATAAACACACCTATGAGAGAGAGCAGTTTTTCTCCACTCAGTGTATCCCCAGATTTCCTTCTTCACTGCTACGTTACCCACATGGCAGATCAGGGCAGAATCACAAAAAATCCTACATTTTTCTTGTGTTCTATTATCATCTTTACTTACTCCTGTACCTAATCACTTCTGATTAAGGCTGATGAGGAAGTTTTGAGGGATGCAGAAAGTTTAGTTGCCCACACAAACCCTCAGTGACTCTTCATTTGTTTTATACCCCAAGGACAGATTTCTTCCTGTAGTCAGCAGCACTGAAGCACATCTTACTCTCAACTGATGGACAAATCTGACTCTCTGAGCTACCTTGCCTTGCTCTGAAAACTGAGTTTGCAGGGGAAGCATTTTTACCATCTCCTGTACTTAAGCATGATTCTCCCAACTCATGCGTCACTCTAACCATCAACTATAAGTAAAATAGATTAAAAGTCCCTGGAGAGCGATGATCTTCTAGAGGGAGAGGCTCCAGTGACTTGGATTGCCAAAAAGATGGAGACTTTTTTTCATCTAATGAAATTGGAAGGATCACAACTTTGTCTTGGGGCCATGTTGTTTAATTGCAATGATTTACCACTGATATTCAAACCAAATGTGATAATTATTAAGAAATAAGTAGCAATTAATAAACACATTTGTAAAATAGCTATGGCCTTTCACCTTACAGATCCAGATTTAATTACTGGAATACTTCCAACTTCAGAAGATTAAAGATGTCATTTTTCTGATAGTTGGTAAAACCGACTGTATTGTGAAAATGTTTTTAATTAAGGAAGGAACAAGTAAATTCAGCCCATAATACAAGCAGGACATGTACATGTAGAAGAAAACAATAAATAAAGAGAGGATTAAATATTTTCAAGTTGTTCAATGATGAATTAAACAAAAGTCCAAACACTAGATTTCCTTACCATTCCTGCTCAAGATTTATACCACTAATCAGCCAAGTTTCAAATCCTTAATATACTAAAACATTTGCCTTTAAGGCAGCAGCAATTCAAGACTGCTAGCAAAATGAATGTATTTCCATTAGGCAAAATAATTATGTCATATATTCTAACTGTATCTTTGGACTTAAATCTTTTTGGTGAAGGGAACTGTCAGTCATCTAAAGTTTGATCAAGAATCTTGGTCTGAAACCACCCCATATGTGGAAAGAAAATGACAAGTGACGCTTCTGTCCCTTGCATTTATTTAAGGTCATTCATAAAAAAATAACATTGACATATCAGTTCACATTTTGTCCTACAAGTCTGGTGCATTTTGAGGAAGATATTTGAATACTAATTTATGTTTATTAAAGGCAGCATGAGTACCTATGAAAATTAAAACTCTTTGGACCTCTACATCACAACTAACTCATGCATTTTAGTACAACTTTTCAGGGGGTTGCAGGTTTGCAAATGTGAGCACAGTAAATCTTTACAGTCCACAATTACTTGGTTGTTGACTTTAAAGTCCTCAGTGCACAAGAGATTATGCTTACAGAATAAACAGTGAGTGTTTCTGCTTCAGCATGCCTCAGAATCCTCCCCTAGACAGAAGCTTTGTAGAAAGGGAGGGGATCCATTTATTGCCTGGACGGTGGGATGGGGCATTTGAAAAGACAAGGTGTGCCTAATTGAACTGAAACTTACAATTACCTAGAATAAAACCCCACCTCAAGCAACTAGGAACTTTAAAATGTATAGCTGTTAACATGTTTGTGCACATTGCACTTGGAGAGTAAGCCTTGATCCTTTAGACACTTGGGCTCACTCTGTCACCTTTATAAACCGTGTCAAGGGGTGGGATAATTAGGGCCTGGCTTTGCACCTCATCAAAGGATACCACCTACTGTTGACTGTCAAGCACCACTCTGGTTACCAGCTGTGTTGTTGGGGTGAGATCTGGATGGCACACGTGAGAAAGGAAGTGTGAGGGAGAGCTGAAAAAACATGCAGAACCACTGACATCTGCACAAGCCTCTGTGCACAGGATGGCCAGTCTGCTAATCTCTACTTTGTCTTTCTATCAGTCTTAAGTGGAGTCACTGCAGAATTGGTTGGCGGCTGAACTAGTGAACACACCTGATGGACACTGCACTCTCAAAAATCAGGGTCATAAAACAAGGTTATACCTTGGCTGTTATATCTGTAAAGCATCATTTGAAAATGGCAAATCCTCCTCTTGTTCCTGTCACAGTTCTGTTCTTCTGATCTTCAAATTGCAGCCTGAACATCTCCCTCCTGTGAATATCCATAGGCCAGGACCCATGGCTGCTTCTGCAGTCCCATTGCTATAGCTGCATCAAGTAGGAATACCATGGGAGATAACTATAACCATAATCACAGCCATGATTGCCCATACAGGCTTGGTTAAAGTTAATAAGAGTGTGCCTAGCTCTGGTGAAATCAAATCTTCATTTTGCTGCAGAGGCACACTTGGACATGTTTATGCAATGAAGTCCTGGGTTGTGGGCTGCCTTGCAACATAGAGCTGTGCTATGTGGAATGATCAATGAGCAAAAAAGGTTGCATAAAGAAAAACCATTATGTGCTCTATCAAATTATGAGATGCTTTGTGAAGAAAAGCAAACCTGTGATGTGGCCTCCCAATCTAGCTCCGGACTATTTACCCTGATGCTGAGAAAGGGCTATTAAATACCGAACCTGATAATCTATTACTAATAGGGATCCCACTTATCTAAGCGAAGGGAAATTGTGGGAAAGCACCACTAGAGGTCACTCAAAATTAATTGTTACCCAATTAGCACAATTTGACCCTAAAGTTCAAGATATTCTACAGCTTTTGTGTTTAAAGTACTATCAATTTTGACACTTGACTGTGAGAAAACTCGGAACAGTTGGAGACAGAAAATGTATATATAGAAAACTATAACCACTGTTGCATGGAAGAATGAATACATGTTTTTATAACAACTGCTTGACTAAGTAAAAGAGGTTAAAAGCAAAGTTAAAGTTTGATTAATGGGTACATGTTGAAATATCTCTGCATGTATTTAATTAAAAGCAGATGTTCTATTTGCAGGGCTTTTGCCATAATCTGTGGTAATGATAATAACAATTTATTTGCCAAACCCAACAGGAAGAGGAATACCTAATTAATGTGCTCTATAAGATTAAGCCTACTAACTGCTGGTACACATTCATACAACTCCTGAAGTATGTAATCGGGAGACTGAGTCCTCTCAGTGCTCAGTGTATAATTCATGATCCTAAATAGACTGAAGTGGGAAGACATTCCCTTCCAGTGCAGCCTGATGTGGGAAAACTCATGGGCAACGACACACCATGAACAATGCTCTACCAATGCTTTTATTCCCTTCCTTATTTCAAGTTACTGATGATCTTCCTATTCTCCCCACCCCCTCACTTTCATCTTAATGGACAAAGGGGAGGATTAGCTTCTCACCTTATCAATATGTATAAACATGATGATAGGAAAGATTATGGCAGTTTCCTGAAATATCCTTTAATAACTTCACAAGACCAGCCAAGGAAGGATGTATGGCATGCATGCAGCTGAAAAAAAGAAAAAAAAAGAAAAAGTTAAAGCATCATAACACAAGCAAGTAATTTATGAAGCTCTAGTCTCCTAATTGTTTCATCAAGGTGATAAATAAATAAATAGATCATCAGTGTCTGAAGAGCTGTATGGCTTCTTTCTCTGCTCCCTAGAGAGATTAATCTTGCAGGGGTAGAAAGATGGTTTGCCACAAAATCATACTCATAGGCTCAACAAATGGAATTTGTATGTAATTGTCATTTTTTAAAATGGTGGGCCAGCTTCTACTTTTCTGCACAGCAAGACAGTGAAGTCGAAGAAAATAACTCTGCATTTATTTTCTCCCTTAAAATCTGTAGCAACTGAATAATAAGAGCTACTGCTGCTTCAAGGTGTTTAAATATCCCAGGCATTCTTCATCTGCATATGCTGCCTCTGTGCTGGTGGCAGTGAAAGTCTTGCATCATTCGGTCACACCTGCCTATTGATCATGACAAGTTTCACTGTTTGGTGGCCACATTGCTTTGTCTTAGGCAGTACTTAGCTGGGCTTGAGCTATGCAGTTAGTCCTCACCACAGAGATTCATGATACTCATGTGTTCTCTTTTCTAAAAGGGGATGGATACAGAGAAATAACTGTTTTACAGAAATCCTAACTAAAACCCAATGTTATCAGAGCTTTCCCTTCAGCACTAAAGAATAAATGTAGGCTTTCTACATGGGGTTAAAATCTTCAGAGATGTTAAAAATCACTACCTACACAGTGGGTTTTAGGTGCTCTGATTTTTGCAGTAGCACTCAAATGTTACTTCAAAATGACTACCAAAAGCTGGGGGAAATCAAATAATTCTGATGTATTAGCTGAATTACAAAGCAGTAAAAGAAGGCACTGTAATTGAATATGTGGAGATGATGAACATCTGAACTCACAGAGCATAAGTCTTTTATTTTAAATAATCTGTAAACTGCTTTAGTAATTCTCTAAAAGCATATAAAGATACAGACAATTCATTTAAAATGGCACTTTCAATCCAATCTAAAATCACAGGTTTTAAAAAATACATATATACATTTATGTGTGATACTAAAAATATTCAGTGCTTCTGAATTAAAACATTTTTTCACTGGCTCTGCTATAGTGATTTCTGTTACTTATGTTCTAATTTTGGGGGGGAAACTGCAACTAGAACTACTCTGAGTTCATAGTTCTGTTCTGTTCATAGAATCATAGAATGGCCCAGGGTTGGAAAGGACCTCAAGGATCACCAAGCTCCATCCCCCCATACCGCAGGCAGGACTGCCAACCTCTACATTTGATACTAGACCAGGCTACCCGGGGCCCCATCCAACCTGACCATAACTATTCCCAGTGAAGAGGTTCAAATATGCAAAGGTATCATTTCTTTTAAAGAATTGCTTTTGATAGAAGGCTCTTAAATGAACCGATTAACAGAGCGTATTTCCTAGCTAAGCTGAAATGCATGAAGGCCCAGCTAGAAGTAACACAGCTGTAGGAAATCACTGTTGCAAAACTCATTATAAAAATGCAAAACCTTAAGAAAATCAGAAGATTTGGCCAAATCTCTTGAGCTGCATGTTGGACCCATTCAGCCTTACCCTTGGTACTACTAAGTTCCAAGTGCGTGCCTGAGTGGCCTGATCAGGATCCCTTGTGTGTGACAGAGCACAAGGGACATGGGAACATATTTGCTTCATCTGTTGGGTTCTGACACTGACCAGGATCTTTTGCACTTTTGCTTTGGTTGCATTTACCATGATGAACTCAGCTGCACGCACAAATCCCAGCACGCACAGCTACTCATCCAGCACTGCCTGCTTTGTGTCCTGCAGGAAATTCAGATGGGAATTGTTTTGAGAGGCTGTGCTGTGATTGCTTTTTCTTCTGGTGTCACACTGAAAGGGATACAAGATTTTAGGCAATGCCATTTGTAATGGTTGCAGTGGAGAGCTCCTGGAAGTGCATGTATGCTGATTTCTGCTGCCATCACACACACGGTAAATCCTGGAACTGCTGCAGCTTGGAAGCTGGCCCAGACAGGGCACAAAAGGGAGACTGTAATCACAGTCTGGAATCAAAACCCCTACATTTACTGACAAATCTTAGACAGGAACTCAAGCCTCAGAAGACAGAGGTGCTCTGCTGGTATTATCTGGTAATGTGGAGCTAACTACAGATAAGAAGACTCTCTGTATCCAGAAAAGAAGCCATTGGATTGGATTATTTCAGACTGAGACATGAAGGATTAGTCAACAGGCAGCCTGACAGTGCTGCTTTGTTGGTTAAATGCATCCAAACCTTGCCCAAGAAGGGTTTGTTTGTAAACGAATGGTGCAATTTGGAGATGAGTCATTAAGGATGGCTTTGGGCATTTCTGGGTGCCCACAGCTGGGGTTTAGACACCTGTGAACCTGTAAAGATGCTCTTTTTCTCTTTCATGTCCATTGTAACATATTCCTAAATCCTTTGCACAATTCTCCCAGACCTGGAATTCTGAATGGAGATGACAATTTTCTCCTCTGCTGGCTGTCTGGGACTAGAGCATAGGAATTTAACAAAGGAAAAAATGATGAGCTGGTTTCCCGCACATTTGTTGTGTCTGTCTCCATTTTTGCTTTTGTACTGTCAAATTTGCTCTACTGAACTGCCAGTCATCTCCTGGGGATGCTTTCTCTGCTTGACAACCAGTAGAGCCATCTGATTTCAGGCCTCCCCAGTGTGTGCTTACAGGCCCTGGGGCTGAGATGCATGCCCTGGAGGCTGCACTTGGGCACAAGGTGGCTGCTAAAAGAGTGCCCTGCAGTGATTCCCATCTTCATTATCACTGAGAAGCTGTTTCAGAGCTCAGAAGGGTTCAAAGCTAATGAAAGATCATTGCCCTCCTTCTGCTGACCTATCTCCCCTCCTTGCTCAGCTCTGGAGGAGCTGGTGGCCAAGTTGCCCCTGGCTCACCTCAATCAACTCCATTTATTTTAGGATTTCAGGTTGCTGCACATGCAAGCCTTGGTGATGGAGAGATCACAAGGCTTTCCTTTATTCAGAGATACAATTTCATCTTATCAGTAGTCTCTGTGTTAGATTTTGATACTTTATAACGGCGGGTGAGTGTGGGCTCCTACAGTTCCCAGAATTCAGCAGCTTTATGAGAAGAAAATAAATGGACAGAACAAATTCCCTTCAACTTCAGTGAAAATGGGCCCAGACTGATAATTCTGAGGTAGGGAGATTCAAAGTACCTGTTTTTTGCTGTTTTATTTTTAAAGATTTTATTCTGAAGCAGCAGGTGCTACTTTCATTGTAGGAAGCATTATGAGAACATTAAAAGGGTTAGGAACCCAGCTAAACCTGAGGAGTTTTAAAAGCCCTGTTCTTCTGTACAGCTCTATCATACCACAATTCCTTCTCCATCCCATAAAACACTAACTTCAATAATTGCCTAATTCCTGTACATTTACAAGATAATCAATAGAATGAAAAAGCTTCTGTTCTTGTGCCCTGAGAACACTGATATTACATAAAAATAGCTATAAATCACATATGTCTCAAGCTCCTAAAGTGACGTGGAGGCACAATCAATTCCTTCACTACAAGCTACTGAGGCTACAAAATGCAGTAGAAATGCAGAACACAAAGGAAAAGCTTGCCAGCCTCTTTAGAAACTAGTGCCTATCATTGGCAAGGGCTGGTTGGCATCCACGTCTCTCAGTCCTTTGACTGATTTGTTTCTGAGGTGTAACAGCTGCCTACAGGTTGTACCTACACAAGTGAATCCAATGTGACACACATCCAGAACATTGCAGTACATTGCTTCTTGTTCTAATAAATATTTAAGCATGCACCCTGAGTGCTTCTTCAGCATCAGTTCCTTCTATATCGCAAGTGGCATACAGTAATTACAAACTGCTGTTCAAAAAGGAAAATAAAAAAGGCCATTGACCAGCTTAAGATAATGGCTAATGTATTTAATCGGCTTTTGTTTGTAAAGTTTTTGTTTAGTTATGTTCCATGAGCCTTTTGCACGTGGAGTTTGGTCCTGTGTATATACTTACAGGCTAACAATAAAGGACTGGAGAATAGAGTTGGCTGCTAGCCACAGTTTGAGACTCTTATTGATTGATGAAACCCAGGGGTAATTTTGTCTAAGAAAGGGAAGAAAAACTGTCAGCCTTTCTGGGATAGAGCACACTTCTCCCCCTCTCCCAGTTTGGTCTCACAAGAGAGAGACTTACCCAGTGCAGACCCCAGTGATGTTCATTAGCAGAATGGCCTGAATCCAAACATTAGTGCCAACCTATTTCATAAGCTTACCTTGCCTCATCAGTCCAGTGACTCTGGGATGAGCAATCACAGCTTTAGCAGAAACCTAGAAAATAATATTTATATAGTTACATGACAAACAGGCACAGGCAGAATGCATTTTATTAAACAGACAATGTTAATTGCTTCCAAGTGTCTAGAGGTTACTCTACCTGAAAATATTTGAAGTTTTGAATGGAAATTCATACACCAGCTGCAAAGCAAACCTTTCACTTGTTTTCTCTCTTGATTTTAAAATTAGGGTCAAAGAGAAGAAAAACTCAGTCAGTATTCAAAAGAAATTAAAAGGAGAGACATATATAATGTCAGGAGTTGATTTTAAAACTTCCTACCCAGCTGTGTTGGCTTTCCTGGTTGGATAGTCCTCTGATTGAGTCAAACAGGGCACAAATTTGAGATTATTTTCACCTGGAATCTCAAATGCTTTCTGAGGATTTTCTTTCTGGTTTGTAAATTAGCTATTAAGGATGGGAGGGCAGGAGGGAAGAGGGGAAAGAAAGTGGCTTCTTTCTTCATTCTCAGTTCCCCAATGAGATTTGTCTTTGACTTCCATGAACCTTTTCTCTGATTTTAGACAACGCCAGTGGTACAGAAGTCATTGTATCTCTTGTTGTGAATACACTTTTCTTCCTCTCAGGAAAACTCCTCAATCAGAGCAGAAAACCTAAAGCCAGTTTTTGAGTTTCAAGTGATAAAAAAAAAGGAAGAAAAAAACCAAACCAAAGTAATGTATTTCATACTGAAGAACTTTAACCATCTTCATTTAGCACATCAGAAAACACTCACAAGTTGAGCCAGAACTCACAACGTGTGTTTTAATCTCATTTTCTTTGAAAAACCTGTTTATTTTTCTCAACTGGCAGAAGAAAATTAACAAATGTAAATATACTTTCCCATCTCTGAACTGCAGAATGGAGTTAGCTTTGGGGAAGGGTTGGGAATGGACACAATCAAGTTTCTGTGGAAAATGAACAGCCATTCAAAATTCATGGTTTCAGTTTTTGTGAGATACAATTCCATTCTGTTTCAGTATAAACTAGAAGAGATTTTTCACTGGGATCCCAGAAGAAAACAGAAAACAAGAAGATGCATGAGAGATTCAGAACAACTGCGATTTCACATAGTGTAATTAATTCTGCAGGCATGCAGAACACAAGGAAATACAAGTAGGAAAAGATCCACAGGAAATTTATTCGACAGAAAGATACCTTCTCCTTAATGGAACCCATATTTGACTTTGAAAATATTTTTCTCTGTTTTCTCACTAGGCTTCCTTTGCTAATGAGTTTACCCTGAGAATTACCCTTCCATTGTAACAAAGAGAGGTCTATGCATTGAAACCTGCAAGGATCTCACTTCCCTTATCATATCACAATAGATCTGGGGATACTTGGGGCTGTCATAGGTGGGGCAAGTCAGATATAACTCTGAACTTCAGCCTTGAGTAGTGCAGAAGCAGCATTTTCTTCCACAATGCAGAAAGGATATGCTCTATCAGAAATGCAAGTTTTTAATTAAATGTGAGATTGGTTTGAATTTGGTCAACCCATGAAGTGGCGTTACTATTGAGATGGGCTGTTATTTCAGAGGGTGATTTAAGAGCTTTGAATATTATTGTCCTCCTCTGTGTTATGAAATGCATGCATCTCAGCATGCTGTCTGAGAGCCCTCCCAACTGTTCCCAAAGAGCAGCTATTTTCATCTGCAGGCAAGATTGTTTTGCACCACAGCAGTTATTAGGAGAACTCCTGTGTAATCATTTAAAGCATGTGTGGATCTTAGCATTGTAGCTGAATTTTTCAGACTAGGCTGTAATATATTATGGGCATCCCATATTCTCTTCATTATTACTCATAATTTTGCATCTCAACAAATCAAAATAAAAGGGCTCCTAGTCTGTTAGCAGCGTGCACTGCATCTGCCGTGTTTTGAATGCAGGTTAAGATGACAAAAAAGGCAAAATAATTGTTGTGCTATGCCACATCAACTCACAGTCAATAGTCCACAAAGAGGTAATTTATGTAGACATATCGACATTTCAAATTTTTAGTGTCCTCTTCAAAAAGACACTCATCCTTTATTTCCTTCATTTCTGAATGACAGAGGTCTGATTCCCAAGAAAATGCAAAAAGACCTTGAAATAAAAGGATTTTATAATGACTTACAGTGATACACTCCTCCCAAGTTTTCAGGACAATTATATGCTTATTACTTTGGAAGAGTTAGAAAACAAGCAAGCTGCAGCTTTTAATGAAGCTTTCATAGCAGAAAGAAGAACTATGAAAAAGCATTTAAAGCAGCTCATCTCCTCCTCTATTCAGGCTCTCTTTCATTTCCAGAGGCATTTGCAATGAGAAATTGGATGCTATCCAGTTTGTATTTATAAGGAAGCAGAAAAGGAGATAATGGCGGAAGTGTGCACTTTTTTCCTCCGTATAGATTCAGATCATCTTTAACGTTTGATCAGATTTTGAGGAACATGAGACAAAAAAGCAGCAGATATTTCCAAGTAGGCACTTTAAAAATTCAAAAGAGCTTTGCAGAGTCTCCCTGCACCCATAGCTGCTTCAGAGTTTCCTTTCATTATTTTTGGGGAAGATAGAGAACATAACCATCTTCTTAGCTTGGCTATCTGATTATAAAACCCAACTCAGAGCATCTGAAAGTTCTGCTTGCAATGTACAGACATACATCCCATGCCTTTGTACTGTCATGCTGCTATTCTAACAAGGTAGAAATATGTATGTGAGTGGGGAAGATGCAACAGGATCAGAGGAACAGGCAGTTACCACTGTATTACTGAGACTGATCTCCTCATCAGTCCACAAAATCCAAATGTGACCCCTCTAGAGATATTTCATATTGCAGGGAAGGAATTATCTCACCCTTTGATGGTGGTAGCGATTTTATTGCTACCATTATTCACCATTCCCTGATCAGAAAGCACAACACTGCTACACCAGTTTTCACTCCTCAATTCAGATACACAGACACAGGCTACGGTCATCCTGTGAATGTGGTAGTGCATTTAGTGCTGCACAGTCTTCCTTTCCTTCAGGCAACACGTGCAGCAGCAAAGGGGCCACAGTGCTTGGATTTGCCTGGATGATATGCCACAAAATATGTTTTAGTAGCTTAGCAGTAGTAATGGTGATAGGAGGATGATTGGACTAGATGATCTTCTAGGCCCTTCCCAGCACTGTGATTCTATGATTCGTTTTCCCTTTTCTGCTCTAACCCTGTAACCTCATGGACACTTGTAAAAATAAATGGTTGGGCAGAACAATCTACTCATCTATTTTTCTGCTTGAAGGAACTTATCAGAAACTTTGCAACAAAAACTTGTTTCAGGCTTCAATTTTGGAAGTACATCCCCATCACATAAAAAAAAGTAACAAATATTGATGTACATAAAATATTTCAGATGTAAATATTTGAATTCAAGAACTTACCTTTTTGTGCCCTTCTGTAAGAAATCTGCCTTTGTGTGTTAACAAAGGACAACTAAAAAGTGCAGCCACTGCTGTGCCTAAAACATGGCCAAGGGAATTTAAGGTTTAAAATGCTATTGGGTGCTATTTTCTCTGTCTGTTTTCATAAGTATTGATATTCAGAGCAGAGTACTAAACCTCAACTTGAGTAGAATCAGATATGAAATATTTCTGTCATCCCCAAAACTTTCTGGACAGCTCTAAAGAAGTCTCTTCATGCAGCCAACTATTAATATCAGAGAGAGTGCAGACTGCCCCAAATCTTCATTTTCCAGACTTTGAGGAGTCATAATTCTTTGGTATTTTGAGGGACGTTGTGAATCAATTTCCTATTTGGGGTTTCATCTTAAAGACCCAGTACAGTCCCAAACATGAACTGTGTGGAAATAGTTTCCCTTTTTAAAAAAAAATAACATATATATATTATTTTTTCATTTATTTTTTCTTCTAAAGCCTGTGTATATTTCAGTGATCAAATGTCAATGAAGGGGTTTTATGGAATGTCTAGTAAAGCACAGTTGTCCAATTACAACCTAGCTGTAAAATACACAGTAGATTTTTTTCCCTTTTTACTTCCAGGCAATGAGTTTTGGTCATGTCAGTTAAACCCAGCTAAAAGAAGGAGGAAAAAATAAGAGAAAGATGACTGTTCAGTGAACCTCAGGAGAGTTATGAAGTTATACAACCTCAGAAGGATTTTAGGTAGTTTTATACTGCCTGGCTCAGCTCATATTTATATCATCTGTCTCAGTGCCTGAAATGAGCTGAGCTATGTGCTTGATAGAGAAAAGCACCTCCACTGACTGATGTATCTAAGGAATCCAGTTTGGACATGGCTGGATGAACCAGAAAAGAGGATGATAGCTGCACAAATCTTGCTATGATAGATGTCACATAAGCGAGAACTAGATAATTCTCAACACAACAAAAAGAAAAGAATGTGAAGGAAAAACGTTCAGTAAAGAGGTAGAGTTTTGTTTAAAGTTTAACACTTCCTTGTGAACTTAGTTATGTCCAAGTTACTGTTTGAATCTAGTAGCTTTGGTAGAGCCCTTATAAAGAAGCACAATAAGCAATTGCTATGGAGTAATTTTTTTTTTCTTAATTAATTAATGTATTTCACATTTCTTCTAGGAACAATTTCATTTACATAATTAGAGCAATAATTTTAAATGATCTGTGTCTATGGAAATTACTTTCCCACTCTACAGTAGCAAACCGCACTTGCAGAAAATTCATATCTTGCAGGTGTGGCTTCACCCATGCAGTGATATTTCATACATCAACTACTCTGAGGAGTTCTTTCTTTGCACACAAGACACACACATAGTCAGAGATAATGTTTGTGAAGGCTATAACATGATAGAGTATATAACAGAATACGTTCTGGCCTTCTTAATCATTTTGTGATGTAATGAATGAAAACTGCAGGGCACATACGTTTTGTATACAAATCACCTCAGCTCAGTACCTGGGGGATAACATGCAGAGATTTCTGTAGTCTGGAAGATCTCATGTGCAGCCATCCTTACATGTCCATAAATCGAAAGCAAAGGCATCTTCTACTGCAAGGTGGTGCAACCAGGCCAGGCACAGCCCAACTCAGAGAGGAGTATCTGAGCTCTGAGTGAGGGAGCACCTTCACTCTGCAGCACAACTGCACTCTGAAATGCTGCATGAAGAAGGGAAGCAGTGGGGCTGTACTAGCACTGTCCTGGACTTCATCAGGGTGCTCCGGCTTCTCACTTGATATTTCCCTTGAAAATAAATTCAATTTGATTCAGATACAGCAACATGGTTGGTTGTTTTGTTTGTTTGTTTCCTCTCTGACAACACATGTTCCTCCATCCACTCCTGCAAACACTAGTCTGCCTGCTGAGGAGCTTCCTACACATATCACCAAGGCTAATGTGGCTTTCTGAGCCCCGATGGAGACCCTGAATGCATGGGACCCCTAACCCTGCACAGTGAATATTGATTGCTTTCCTCTCATTTCTGTTTAGTCTTATTCATTCTGAATCCCTCTTCTTGCTTTGTCTTTTAAATGCTGTTTGTACCATTTTATCATTGCTCTTCATTTTTATTTTTTTTTCCCCTTCCATAAAAAGCAATAAAATATTAATGTGGCATAGAAAAATCTGTCTGTGCTGGTAGTCTCTCAGAACCATTGATGATTCCATGAATAAAATATGAATCTTTATTTTGCTTATTGTATATCAGATTTCAGGTGTTTATTATATTTTTCTGTAAAGAAAGCTTGTCCAACAGAGCTTCTGCTTGTTTGTTTGCTTGCTTGCTTTTATTTTAGGCAACCCTTCATTTATTAACCTTTGGAAAAGGTAATGTCTGATGTGGTCTTACATGAAACATGAAACTTTCATTTGGATCAATTTTCTACTCTCTCTCATATGGGAAAAAATAAAAAAAGAAAAGAAAAAAAAGAAAAACAACAACAAAAGCATCTTTTTCATCCTCTTGCTGTAGAGCCAGATTTTTCAATATTACCTTGGCCTAAGAAAAGATCTTTTGAATGCAAAGATTGATGTTCACTATAAAACCAAACACCCCCAAACAGGGGTATTGTAACGGGAACATATTTGATGTGGAAAATACTGCTATCTTTAGCAATCTTAATCAACATCCTTATTCCAAGTACACACTAATCTGAAAGTTGAAGTGATTTTTTTTTTTTTTAAGCTATAATTATGCCTCAGTCTCTTTGTGCGAGACTGATGACAATATAAATCTGAAGCAGTTTCTCTGGAGATGTCTGTGCTGCCTACAGTTATGCTGGTTCACTAACAAAGGATCTGCTCATTTGGGTGGCGTGTTCTTGAGATAATCTTATCAGAGATGGATTTTATAACCTTGATTTTCTAACAATCTGTTTAACCAAAGCAAAAAACTTTGCCTTGAACCTATGAAACAGAGATAAAGATTTAATGACGAACAACTGTCCCTTCAAGGGATGACAGCAAACAGTTTATGCCAGCAGCTATAAGAAATCTCTGCCCATTTAGGGTCATGTGGCTGTCCCTGTGACTGTGATTAAAACATAGATCTTCCTGCTCCAGAAATGCAGATAAAAATCCTGATAAACTGAATTCTACCTGTTCAGTTTGGAGAATAAAAGTCTACCCTTTCAATGAAAAGCCTATTGCAGATTTGGATATAGAAAAGAATAAGAAAGGTGTTATAATAGAGTCCATAAATAAAAATCACAATATTAATATTCAAAATGAATAAACCTTCAAAATTCACTCTGAAAAAGATCTTTCCATGTTCTTTACCTGCAGATAGTGTTATGATTGTTTTACAGCCATACTACAGCCATCTTTGTAATTGAATATTTCTTAGGTAAGCACTGCATTCTGGTTACCAGGACATCGGGTCCTGAATTTCATCAGTCCCCTAAACTCACAAGTCTATGCTGAGCCTTAAGGGAAAGTGCAGTGGTTGTCTGATAGCACATTCTGTAGCACTATAATATTTACTGCTAATGATTAATAACATATTGCACAAATGCCACTGTATAATGACAATGCAGCGTAGAGGATTTTCTTTCTTTCTTCCTCATTTTAAACTAACAGCACACCCAGAGCAGCATTTTTCCCCTCTATACTCCTGTATTTCAAAAGACCTGTGCCGAGCTGGGCAAGGAGCCCTCTCCCTTGGCCCTCTCCATACATTTTCTGCCCATCTTATGGAAAGAGATAGCCCTTGAGTCCTTGGGTCCTTAAAACACTGATAGCCACACAGAAAATATCCAATGAAGGGAAAATAGGAAGCTCAGAGGAGTTTGAGGAATAGAGGTTAGATACTGCAACAGCCTAAATTATGACATGGAGTGATTATCAACAAATACATAAGTCAGATGTCAAATACAAACAAACCATGACCTAGTCACAGACCCTCTGCAAGCAACCACTAAAGAGAATGTTTTAAAGAGACTGCTTAAACCATTCTGTCCATGACTGGAGATGTAAGATGGCAATAGGCAGTGCACTACCTTCAGCATGAGGTGAATTTGCTGAGCTGTGAAAAAAAAATAAATTGCATCACACCCTGTTTTGGAGGAGGAATGAGAAGTTGCCATGTACTTCTATTACTATGGAGTTTTAGTTTGTTTGGTTTCTTTTTTAGTGAACTATTCCCTAGAGAAATGAGGGATACTGGGTCTGAGGATTTCAGACAAAGATGACTTTATTGACTGGTACTCCTTACTACAAAGTTTTAATTAAAAATAAGTATTAAAACTGGTTACGGGGTAACCCAGAACTCTAGAGCTGGCAGTTCACAATAAAAATCACATCATGTTCTCCTTGTCGGAAAAGCCATCCTCAATCCAATTTCAAAGTTCTGCAGTGGTAATTGAAGGCTGCAGGAGGCTGTTCAGCAAAACCTCAGATTAGAACTCAGCAGAGAACATAACAGCATGCAGCAATATATTAGCCACGTTTTGAATGGCTCCTGGGCAGGAAGTGTTGAGAGCAAGGCTTAATATTACGAGAGCCTCGCAATCTGTATACTCAAGAATTAAGAGTATTTAAGTCAGGAAGTGGATAGAGCAAACTATTTGTCAGAAATTAGGTCTACAAAAAACAAAGTAGGTCTGTGTGCTTCGGCCAGGAAGAACAGCACTGCTGCCAGATGATCAGTCTGCGAGACTGAAAGATCATCCTCTGAGTTCCTAAACAGTATGAATATATCTCACATAAATATATTTATAAAGATAGGATAATATATGCTTAACCTTTTCAGAAAAGGTCAGGACTAAGCCCTTAGGTATCTCATTTAGGAGAATCACAGAATCACAGATTTGCAGGGGTTGGAAGAGACCTCAAGAGATTATCGAGTCCAGCCCCCATGAAGGTGAAGCATGCATTTCTGTAGCTGTTTAAACCTGCTCCCTCACACTGCCACTATTATATTCTACTTTATGTTTTTCTTGGTACCTTTACTGAGTAATTTTTAAAATATGATATTTTCCTGAATTACAGTTCTCAGTTCCTAAGATGTCATCATGCAATGGTGCTGTATTTTGAAAAGCACCTCAGTCCTTGTACAGCTTCTCTGCTATCCCAGTATCACACAAGAAAGCAAATAAGTCAACTTTTGTGCTTTTCCTTTCTTCTTTTCTTTCTTTCTTTTATTTTTTTTTAAATGAGCAAGTGCTCTGTTATCTTATCTGGCTCCTGATTTGTGGTAGCTGCTGGTCTTCTATGCTTTGGTGGCAGATGGATGATATGAGTTATAAAATATTAAGGCAAAGAGAAGGGCAGCCTGTGAGATTACTAATCAATTTTCTAAAGAATTATCTAGCAGAAATGCCAGTTTTAAATTGTTTCCTATTTCTTTTTAATTTAAACAAAGCCATCGAAGGTGGCCTGCTGGCATCTGTGTTGACTTTCGTGTATTTTATTGGTCTTTTAGTGTTATGTCTATTGCTCATCAGTGACTCTGAACGTCCCCATAGTTTCTTAATGAAAACAAAAGATGCTTAGTGCAGAAATCATTTCCCACATTCTGGGATACATTACATTTAACAATCTTATGCTGAATGTCTTTTACATTACTGTTATTAAGCAAACTGCAATTTAGGCTCTCCCATCCTCGGTGCTGTGATTCATAATGGGACATACACTGACACTTGATCTCACACAACGAATGAAAGATGTACAACATGGGGAAAAAAGTTATCACCATCCTCTTCTGCTGGCACAGAGCTGAGGAGCAGGTAAAGTTATTCAGTTTCACATAAAATAGCCTGTGGCACAGTCAGGCACTGGACTTTGCTGTTGGACTCTTCATCTCAGCCCCAGGGACACCCATCTATCTTCACACTTTTCCAGAGGTTTGTCTTTTTGGAGATGTTAGAATGAATCAAGGGCAGAAAGCAATAATCTGATACGCTGTAAATTTGAGGGTCATTGTCAATATAAGTGGGATTACAAAAAAATCGCTGTGTATCACTCTTTCAAGTACTTGAAGCAGCTTCTTTGATTTTAGAATGTAGAGGAAATCATCTGTCAGCTACTCTAGAATTTGCTACGTTTCTCAGAGAAGCAAGAGAGTAAAAATTCTTGAGCCTTGAAGAACAATAATTAGAGTGTGTTAATTTGCAACTCTTCACATTTGCCTTCAGATAATCACAATGCAGCAGCTAAATGAGGCCACGCAATTGTTCCTGTAATAATACCACTTACAACAAAATGATTTGTTTTTTGCTATTAATACATCCATAGAAGTCTTGGCAGAGCTTTCATAAAATCTTATTGGACTTTTCCACCCAGATCTACAATGCAGTATCTGATTGTCCCCTCCATTATTTCCATCAGACAGTAATAGTATTTCACATTACTTAATAAATAAATAAATAAATAAATCAAGGGCAACCTCCTAAGCTGCTTTGAATGGGAAAGTTGCCTGGGTTGGCAGTCCTGAGGTTGCACCCACAAAAAACTCACTTATGCTTTAAACAATGTAAATTGTTCATATCAGTAACAGCAGACCATGGTATTTGTCTGACCTACTTCAGGTAAAATACTCCTTAAATTATTTTTTACTTTCTCTTTAGCTTCCACCAGCTTTTCTGGTGGTAATTTTTATAATGAGAGGAAAATCCCAGATAAGACAAATGGTTTAAATATTTAAATATAACAAATAACCAGTTATGGTAAGCTTACTTAATCTGGAAGAAGCTGAGCAGTGCAATGATGCAGAGAATTAGCACAGAAGATGCAAGCAGCAGCAGGGCTCGGAGCATCCATTGACAGCCCCACCAATTTTGGTAATGCATCTAGTTCTCTTCCTAGGCTGTGTGCCAAGCAAAGAAGAGCTTCCTCATTAAGAGCAAACCACAAATTTTACAGGGTGAAGATAATCTTTGCTCACTGGGTTTATTAAGGAAAACAGAAGAAGAAAACCAAGCCACGTGGTTAGATTTTAGACAAATATTATGATATTCACAGAAAATAATGCAAACTGACATTGAGATTATCTGACACCGGTGCTTTCTTTTCCTTTTAAACTCCAACTACATCAGTGAGTCTTCCCTTTCATTGGACTTCAAGTATCACTTGCAAGTCCTTGAAGGAGAATAGGACTAAATGTTTATCACAACAGGATCATAATGAAAGAGGTATGCCTGCTTCTTCAAAGATCTTGTTAGCTTGTTAAGCAGCTTTTTTTCCTCATTTATTTATTTATTTTTGCATGTGCCTACCACAATACATACGGGAGAGAGAATGAAAGACCTCTTTCCCAGCAGAGACCTTTTTTCCTTGTCATTTTCCCAGTTGCTCTCAAGGACAATAGGTTATTAGTGGCCTTTCACTCTCCAGCACATCAAATTTTCAGGCTTCAGATTTTTTGTCCTGTTGACTGAGTGTATTCCATTGAATTTCATTACTTCTTTCATGTTACTAAGTTCCGTTTCAGTTTTTGATAGAACAATTAACTGCTATGCAGAACAGGAGAATAAAACCAGAAGCATAAGAGTAATGACAAAGAGCTCCTCAAATAACCTCGGAATGGTAAGAACTGCCTTTTCACTAGCTAGAGGTTCTTAAAAATCAGGGGAAATCATTTAAGAGTGGCTACAAGAAAAGCATTTTTAAACTTACTGAGTGAAAGAGTAAAACTAAATATTTTCTTGCAAAATTAAAACTTGCACTTGCTCTGGGCTTCCAAAAAGCTTTAAACTTATTAATAATAAATTTCAAAAAAAGATTAATTCATTTTATTCAATAAAATTTTTATCTTGGAATATTTTCTGAATGATTTATCTGTCTTTTGTTGATTAAAAACTCAGTGGAAGTGTCAAAAATTATTATCAGCATTATGAATTGATCTGCCTCTATTTTCGATGGAAAAATACATGCAAACTCTTTCTAGAACAACAGTGACACAATGTGCAAGGGAAAGATCACATCGCTTTTCATTATCAGCTATTGGGCTTCCTCCTTCTCCAATGGCAGATTGGATATTAGGAAAAACATTCCAAAAGAGTGGTCAAAGGCTGAAACAGGCTGCCCAGAGAGGTGATACCATCAGCAACTGTGGAGGCATTCAAGAAACATTTATATGTTATACTAAAGGACATGGTTTAGTGGGGGAATATTGGAGGTAGGTGGATGTTTGGACTGGGTGATCTTGAAAGTCTCTTCTAACCTTAATGGTTCTGTGATTCTATGCTATTGTATTTAAAGAGCATCTCTGTGGCACCCAGATTTGTCAAACAGAAGTGAAATTACTTCTTCTTTTAGTCTTTTTAGCCTAAAGAACCACACATCTCCTACATATCTTTGTTGGTGTGCACTATGGGGCAAAGAGCACCACTCCCTCAGACAAAACCATTAGCTAAGGAATTCACTGCAATTATTTCATGTGGGTTTTTACTCAGAAGAAAGCAGAACAATACTGGGCAAGAGCAGAAGACTCAATTCCCAGCACCCCTAATCTCTCTTGAACATCTCTGTTGCAGAACATGTCTGGCTTCGTGTGCCATCCCCACTGCAGCACTGATTACAGTGCACCAACTGGCAGCTGGTATTCAGTGGGATCAGTTTTCAGTGTCCTTCTCATTATTAGCTGAGAGCAGCAAGAAACCAAACTAAACAAAACAAACAAACAAAAAAAAAGTAGACAACTCAAAATCCTCTAAATTTGTGCATTTCTATTAATGCTTAAATTGTAGTGATATTGTATCTTGAGCAAGCAGAGGAAAGCAATTACACAAGGAAAAGAATTCAGCAGTGGTTTGTTGTGTACTAAGCAAGGCAGCAATCTTTCATCAATTAGTGCTCTGTGTAAACACATTGGTGATGGTCTCCTAAGAAACCACAGAGATCCAAACAGTGCGGCAATAGGTGATAAGGTGTCACATTTACTGCAACAGCAGTTGCAAGAATTTGATCATTAAATCTTCATAGTAAATCGCAGTACGGGCCACTCAAGGAAAAGCAAAGTCCATATATTTTCCACCACTAAATTTATGCCGTTTTCATTCTGAAAATAGAAAGACTGTACCTGAAGTTACATCACAATGACAAGTAGCAAATCTAATCCAGGCTTTATTTGTTGTCACCTGTGGAAGATGGAAAATTTTACTCCTTCTATTATCAAAGGTGCACTTGAGCTAACACACTGCAGGTCAGCTTCAAGAACCTATCAACGCACCCAGAGAAAACTCACGTGCATTTTTTTATTCACCACATTGCAAATTTTCTAAATAAAGCTCACTGAAATTCATCTGTGTGTCAAAATTAGGAGGAAAAATGAAAAATAAAACTGTCAAGGAATCAACAGAGGGAAGAAAGGAGGTGACATCTATTTAGTATATCACTAACGCAAGCCTGAGTCACCTGTCCTAAAAATATTACTGCTAGATACTTAATCCTATTCAGAAGTTTTACCTTTATGGCAAATCCATGTAGAATTATACAGCACTTTTACTATCAGTGACACACAAGCATTTCTAAGAGGTTCTTTGCCCAAAATTTGCAACCTGATGTGCTGTTCAAAGCAGCCTTGCCAAACCAGAGAAGCACAATCAACTGTCATTAATTATGGATATGTGCAAAGAGTATCTGGATTTTTTCAAAATCAACTCATTGAAAAACTTCAAAGAATGTTGCAATATCTTGCATTACCTTTCTTTCTGGTTGATCTAAGAGAATAATTATGAAGTTACTGAGTATGAACAGAAAAGGCCACATCCTCAGCCACATAAACCTGGTTTCACGTGTTATCAGCTTACAAAGTCAAACACCAGAACTGCCATAAATATAATACGCCATGCTAGCTAAAACCTCAGTGGCATCTCAATATAACATTAATATGCCATTCCATAATGCCAAAACTAAACAGGATCTGCTGTTTTCCAGAACATGGAAAAAATGATTTCAGCTGTTAATCTAATTAGTGCACTTTAAGATCAAATTTTGTCCCTTGTTCAGTGCCACAGCACCAAACAATTTCATTACAATAGACAGTAAGTATAGAAAGCAAGATGCTTAAAAATGTTAAGCTGCATATATTTGTAAATTTAACAGTGGAACAAAGGTTACTGCACTTTGTAGCAGAGCATGGCACACCCACGGCAATGGGCACTACATCGTGTGAACTGGAACAGATCTCATGA
This sequence comes from Coturnix japonica, assembly GCF_054131305.1. Lineage (NCBI taxonomy): Eukaryota > Metazoa > Chordata > Aves > Galliformes > Phasianidae > Coturnix > Coturnix japonica. The sequence continues at coordinate 20,141,695 of NC_140674.1, read as the reverse complement.
GAGGATAGAAGGCCAAGTATGTTCTTAAGTGGAACAGATCTTGATCTTTAATATTTTAATACTGTCACTATTTTCTTCACCCCCAAATGTTTTTGTTTTTTTCTTTCTACATTCTCTAAATTTCTCAGTCAGCATTTCTATGTCCCACTTCATTGCTTACATTTTCAGGGCTGTTTCATTTTTTCCCCCATTTTGGACTAGTCTTGCCCATCCTTAAGCTGCTTTCCCACTACAGGCAGTGATGCTCACTTGGCTACTACAGCTTCTCTAGCTTGGAAAAAGCCAGAGGCAAGGTTTATGAGTCCTATCTGTAGCCATTTAAGGATATCATATTTAACAGCTGTTTCTCTTTATGTGTAGCATACATCACATAACAGGTTGTATTTACATTACAGATACCAGCCTGCAGTTTCTGCTCTCTGACAGAGAAGATCCTTACGCCACACTGCAATTACTTGAGATTTTCATTGGTGTATGAACAGCTGGGCTTAGAAACCATTAATCAACCACAAATTTTCTGGCCTGAATGTTTATCATTAAAACAGAGTCAGAGCTATTTTCATTGTCCATCATCAGACAAGGAAAACCTGATATCAGTTTCACCAGAGCTGCCTGAATCAAGGTATCAGCTTCCATCCTCCTAATCATCCTGGACTGACTAGTACTTAGGATCTTCTGAACTTCAGCCCTCTTCCATTTAGTAACAATGTAATAACGGCATTTAGCTCCCAGCAACCATAGGAGATTCAGCCAGAGTTTTTGGTCATTGCTGCAGCTTCACAGACTGTTTTTAAATAGTTCACTCCATTTTGTGAATCAATAACACAAGATTTATATATAGCTTTCCAATTTCTCACAAAGTGGCACTTGAACATGTCTCACAGGACCATCAAATGCACTAGGAAAACCATACACGCATTCTCATGCAGAGATCTGGCTTGACCTGAAATTAGTAAATACCTCTCCTCTCTCTCTCTGAAATAATGAGCTCTTTTTTTTTTGCCCAGCATGTATTTGCATAGCTCTACTGACATCAGGCAAGGCGACGGAGAGCCTGCTTCATATGTTGCTAACAATCTCTACCTTTAATCTTAGTGTTTGTGGCACATCTCTTTAGATCAAACTCACAGTAAACCTTAACCAAAAAAAATATGGGTGGATTTTTTGTTTGTTTGTTTTTTTGACATTAATTATGTCCTCACTCCCTCTAATAGGAAAATTCTCACACAGGTGTTTGTTCTCCCCTCCCCCCCTTTCTGGATTCAAAATAGATGTGTTTAGCTACAGATGTACTGAGCGATGTGGTTTAATGGGAAATATTGGTGTTGAGTGAGCAGTTGGACTAAATGATCATGGAGGTCTTTTCCAACCTCAATGATTCATTGATTAAATGAAGCAGTACCATAACAAAGTTTGTTAATTCAATTAATAACTCTTTAACATTTTTAGCAACATAAGTTAAAAAGCAATATAATTACAGCAGTTGTCATGTTAGTTTGAATCTAAAGCAAATCATCAATAAAGAAGATCAAATCGAGCCACAGTGATCTACACGAGCTGAAGATCAGGCAAAAATTGAAGTAATAGTGAAAAAGATCCCAGTGATCAAAAAAGCATTACTTGCACTGATGAAATGTTTTTGTCCTTTCTCAAAAACTGAAATATGAATAACATGCAGAGAAAAATATAAATATTTTCAGTACACTTACTGGCCTATTGGCTGCCAACAGTAGAAAACACATGTACGGCTACTTCTGAAATTTTTAAGCAGCACAATGAGCTGTCTGCAACAAGAGTTCAGATAGAACATTTTAAGGCTAACATGTCACCAGACGAAATGGAATAGGCTGGTGTTAGGTTATAACACCCTTTTAGCACTTGTACCCTCAGAACATTGCCGTTTTCCTGTGTTTTGTCTGTGATGCTCAGATTTGATGTGCAACTACACCATCATGAATCAGTCTAGAACACAGGGCACTTGAGTTAAACTGAGTTGTTCTGTGTGTATTGTGGTTCCTATCTTTGCTACCATCATGCTGTCTTTAGTGCATAAACTCTACAAAAGAGGGACTTGTATAATTTCTCTCTTTTATTTTTTTATATTAGCTTTTTAGGGCTCTTTGTAAGAGCATACTTGGCATAATAGAGCTCTGATTTTCTTGGCACCCTGGGTGTACTAATATATACTGTAATGACTGCTGCACAGTGTCATGCTGAAATCAGCTGAAAGCCTCTTTGAGCCCACTCTGACAGAGGGAAAGCACAGAGCTAATAAAAACAGATAAAATACAATTCCAAGGAAGTCCTTTTAAACATGCCAGCTATTGGCATTAGGCAGTAGATAAATATCAAATATTAATATTTTTATTAACTGAGAGTTCAGAAAGTAATCTAATTAAAGCCCTAATAAAGAAAAATGTTTGCCAAAGAATTAATCACACCTTGCTGTATTTCACTCCATTAGTTCTGAAATCTTCATTTTAAAGAACTGCCTCCGTATCCCATTCAGGGCACTGATAGATGCAACTAATTGGGGAGCAACAGCTATTGTAGTGTCATTTACTATAACCAAGACAGGGATGTGGCAAGAAAATATTTTGTTACAAATATTATCAAGACTGATACTGGTGATTCTCCAAGTTAGAAAAGGAAGCGTATTCCTCCCCACTATGAAGACAGGGCAGGATTTTTCCCTGCACTCTCCTGGCTCTAAGCCACCCCTTGAGCTTGCTCACTATAGCTATAAATGGGCATGATGGGAGCTGGTGATAATAGTTGCAAGGAAAAAGGAAATATTCTCCATGTCATTTCTCTAGGCATCAGCTGCAAACAGCCAAAGACACAGCCATGTACAAGAGACACCAAAGCAAACAACAGGCAAAACACGATGAAGTTTCTCCAGCCCATCCTGTGTGAGCTAGCAGGGCTGTTTCCCAGAACAGACACCAAAGTCAGTTTTTCAGACTGGTTTTAAGACTCCCAAATGGAGAGATAACCTGGAGGAATATTCTATGATATTTCTTTACCTGATGTTCAATCATCATTTTTCTTACTTTTCATGAAATAACCCCAGGGCATGAAATTGAGCATGTTACGTGGCTTAATTTGACTCTACAGCATACAAAGTGGGGGAAAATATTAGCAAAAGGAAAAGAACAGATGCTTTAGTTGAGATAAAGCAATGCTAATCATTTATGCTATGAAAGAATCCCATTCAACATTTGTAAGTTTAATGTGCAACACATTAATACTGAAATAATTATATAGAGAGCCTTTATTGTCTGTAAGCATAACTGTTTCCCCCTTTATGTTTTCTTATTTTACATAATAGGAAAGTGAGTTGCACTGTTAGAATGAATTGTCTGTGTTTACCAGTCCTACATCTCTCAGAGTGAGGAATCTTTGCCCTCAATCTCAACTTTCTTCTTCTCTGTGCTCTAAACTAATTCATATATGCATGTATCTCTGTCAAATTCAACACACAACATGGTATAAGAAGTGGTTATGCTTTTCTGATCACAAAAAGAGGACGATAAAAGCTAAACACCTCTAAAACCCTGAGGCAAAAAGGGAGTAAGCAGCATTATACAAGCGTGGGTTTAAAAACAAATAAAACGCACATCTAAGATTGCAGAGAAGATGTAAGGAACCGTCTGCCTTGCCAGGCTATAAAATGAAGTGAAAAGCAGCAGCCATAAAACACTAAGTAGGAAATGTGGTTTAAATTCTACACTGGTTTGTAGGGCTTTGAAGCTGCGTACCTCTGTTCAATCCCTACACAGCATGTATGCTGCCAAAGACAGAACGTTATTTAAATTTCCTCTAACCTCACCATCCTTTAAGCATCACTGATAGGCAGTATAACCTTCTGTCTCTTGTATTTTCTCCAGCTCTCTTTGGTAGCTCATATTCATGTGTTCCCAATAATGAAGGCTTTCTGCTGATAAAACTCTTACATATTTAAATGGGGTTTTCAAGTGAATGTAGTCTGCTTTTCTAAACTTCCCAACAAGACAAGCAAAAAAGAACTCAATTTAAAGGAAGGAGCTATCAGCCAGATGGGTAAAAATACGGTCTCTGTGTGCCAGCATTGGAATTAGAGAAGTTATAAAGCAAGATGAATTGATTTTCTAAAACATGCTAATATTGTTACTTGACAGTTTTCTTGGTTGTTTTATTTTTATTTTTATTTTTTTCATAATAATCTAAAAATGCCTTTTTCTCCCTTGAATAAATTAAAGCAGGACTGGGATCAAGCTTCCTTCCAACCTGAGATAGTGAGCCTTGGCAGTTGAGGGTGCAGCAGGACTGCAGAAGTTCCTCTGAGGAGGCTTGGGTTAACACAGAAAATGGAGACTTTTATCACATGAAACACAAATCATTGAATAGTTGATATTTTGACTCTTTTGAGTACTGAGACCCCCCAACACGGACTTTTAGGTGCAAGTATTTTTGGATGAAAGGATTACACTTGTGTTACTGACTTTCCTTCCACTCACATAAGATCTTAGAGCATTTTAGCTGGCAAGAAAGGAATCGTCTATAGCTACAAGGCAGCAGGAAGAGGAGCTTTACCATCTTTCATCTGTTGTGGCACTGAATTTGCCATCGCGATCTACCAGTTCTCACTGAATGTGATGTTTTATCATAGCATTAAAACCATCAGGGAAACATACAACCAAAGTCCAGAACTGCCATCACAATCTGCGAAAACATTTTGTTTTCTTCCTGAAGCATTCTGTTAAAATATATAAATACATGGTGGTGTTTTCCAAGGGAGATGGCACAAGAAACCATCTCCAGAGGACATAGGTTAAACTAATTTCAATTGTTAATCTTATACATCCCATTCATTTCTACATGCTTTTCCATGTAGCAAGCTACGAATCACTGACATTCACTTGATTTTCCACTTCTCTTGGATGCAATGAGAAGCTGGGGCTGATTCAGCAGAGTAGAAATAATTTTGACACTTGCAGTTACTAGACAAGGTTTAATATATGGACTCAAGCTCTTACGGGAAATCTGCATGTGCTTGCAGACTCATAAGTTTGTCCATAAATGTTTAAGAATTTGCGAGTATTACAGACCCATTTTCAATTGCAAATAAAAAGAAGAAAATAAAAAGCTTTAAACAGTTTGGGAACTTAACAAAAGATACACAGCTAACAGAAGTTCACCTCACTGATAGCAAAGCTGATCCACAGACAGAACAGCTTTGCTAGAAAGATCACCAGTTCTCCTGTTGAGAATAATGATTACATCTCCCTGCAAAGCCTGTGGTACATCTGTGTGCAGATACGCATCTCCCAACACAAAAGCAGCATCGCTTGAAGGCTCAGTGATGAAATCCTCCCTCCACAATGCTTCCAACAAATCCAGATTACAGTTCTGGAGGAAATCTGCCACCCAGGGCTGCATTTGGGGCAGTACATCTCATGCCAGTGCCCAGTTTCCCTCAAATTCCAGCTGCTGTAGTTCCCAGCTCCACCAATACTGCCAGAATGAGGAGTGTAAATAAAACTACAGGGAAAAATACAACATACACAATTTCTTCAAGGGCTGCGGCTGCGTGAAACTATCATAACCTTTGGCATCCTACTTCTCCCTCTCTATTTTTATCCTGCCTGGACACTGTTGTTTTGACAAGGCTGGGGCGGGTGCCAGGGGCTGCACCCTGCAGCTGGCTCACTCATTTTTTCTTATAAACAGTTCCCTGCTTCAATCAGCTTTAGTCACATTGCTGCATTACCTGTGCAATAGCACCCAAAGCCCACACATCCTTCTGAAGCCACTTTTCCCACAATAGCATGCCTGAGAACCCAGCTAGGACTGCTGCAGTGCCATATTCTTTTGGTTTGCTTGTCAAAGAATCTCATGGTCATATTACTGTTGGACTTCTGAAAGAGACACCTATGGGGGAAGAAAATAGTTCTAGCATAATCATTTATGTTGTGTCTGAACTGCAACCCCTTTGCTTTCAGCACCTAAAACTCAGCTGGAGCCAAGCACTGCTCTACTCTTAAAACTGCATCATTTAAATATACTCAACCATCTTCCACTTCCCTTGATCATTTCAAACGTTAGTCAACTATTCATTTTTACCATTTGATGTGAATAGACCTCCACTGCTGCTACTATTATTGCTATTTTTTTTCTTTTAAGCAGGTACCTGCAGAAATTTCTGCATGTTGCAAGAAGCAGCTAGGTATCAATAGCCAAGATGCATGTCTATGAACATATAGACAAAGAATATCTTTGAAATGTTTAGAAATAGGAGGAGGGAGGAGATCAGTGTATGCAGAGAGACAGTCACTGCCATCGCCTGCACTGCACATGTGAAATGTGTACATAGCAGGACAAATCAGTACTCAAAGCAATACTGCAATTCTGTGTCTCAGAGAATGCAATCCCCATCACTTTGCCTCAATATGTTAAGTACAAACTCATCCTTTTCAGCATGGAAATATTTGTAAGCAGAACTCTTCTGTTTTACAACAGGCTGGGTTTTTTTGTGTGTGAAAAGATTACACTTCCTATCCATGAATTTCAGTGTCCTGGTTGCAGTCATGGGGCAGAGTATCTTATTATGAGCACAAAGTAACAGGAAATATATTGGAAGTCAGCGCTGCCTTTATCTCCTGCAAGATTTTCTCTAGGATCTGTCATCTGTACATCAGCCTATTCCCCAGTGGGAGCAGGTGGCTGTTTCTCACAAACATGCAATAAATGATATTACCAAAAGCTACATAAATAAAAATGAACAGCACGAGAAATTTAATGGTGTTTTGAAATATACTGAGACAGGGAAGGATTTGCAATGGAATGAGACGATCTGGTTACACCTTAGAGTGCATAAAGGACTAACCCTTAGGGCACTGTGACAAGGGCCAAAATCTTTCTGCAGTGGAAATAGGCTACCAACTGTTATCATTTACCAAGCACAAAGATAATCCATTATTGGTGAATACTGTGACATCTTTAGGCTGGCGGTAGTAGTTCAGTCTCTGCTGGTGTTTCCTACTCATAACATACCCCCAGGAAATCAGCCTTCGGTAACTTCCTTTTGGCTGCCATCTGGTTAGCAGAACTTTTCTAGAAGATGCACATTATCTCCATTTTTTTAGTGTACAACATATTTACATTTCTTTTCCTGGTCTGAAGCCTAGTATAGGGTGTTCAAGGCAAGGTCAGTGGTTTGCTTCACCTTCAGACCAGGCATTAGAATAATCAGCTTAAGGCCCCTCAACATCTGAATAATAATTTCTCAACAGGAAATGACCATAAACCACTTTTTTTTTTTAATAAATATATATTCAGACATTAATTAATAATAATAATAACAATGATAATAATAATAATAATAAAATTGCACAATCGTGTTGAATTACTGCTTGAAAAGAAGAGGGGAAAAAATCTGTTTGATATGACCACGAGAATAAGATGAGAAGTAATGAACTTAAATTTCAGGGATGGTAACTGTGCTCAGACATTTGATAACTCATCGAAGGCTGCAGGACCTTCAGAATGGTACGAAGAAGTTTATAAGCAAGCAGGGCCACTTATCTGGTCATGTCTGAGAGATGCACTAGATGATTCTTGATTGTGTGACATTTCCTTAAATGATGCCCTTGAACTCATTTTCTTTTTCCCATCTTCCAGTTCTAATATATGCCATCAAATTACCTCAGGGAAGCTGAAAAGTTCACAGGCAGAGAAGTTCACTCTCATCAAAAAAGGCTGGGAAATAAAAAAAAAAAAAAGGGAAACCCCATTTTTTTTTTTATTATCCTTTTGCTAAATGACCTTATTGCACTGTTTGCAAACAGTTGAAAGATTGGAATGATAGCATCTGCTAAGGCTAAGGTGTGGGACTAAGAGGAGATATGAAATGGAAAAGGTCAGAAACGAAAAAAGATAAAATCTCTGGTATAAATATTGTCTAAGAGTGATAAGATTTTTTTTATTTATTTATTTTGCACTGAGAAAGCCCTATATGCTTTTAAAGCACACTTGATATGCTTACTGCTTTCAAATGCTTGATTTTATGCACTATTTACAGAATTCTCATCCACGAAGACCATTTTAGAAAGGAAATTGAAAGAAAGAAGTGTGCAGATTAGGAATAAGGCCCTTGTAATCAGTAGGAGTCTTCAATATTGATTTCAGGTAGTCAGTGTATTATTTAAAGATATGGTTGCATTTAAAGATATGGTTGCAAACACGTCAGGAATCATTTGAGAAAGCACATGCTGAAAGCAAAGTGAAGGTACTCATCACTATGGGAAACATACCCCTAGAGGACTGATCATCATTTCTGCAGATACTCCTCCCTCAAAGGATTACCAGAGCAGCAGAGAAATCACTTACATTCAACCCTTTGCGTAGCTCAGATATTATCTGTGTTTTACAGCTGTCACTGAAACTTAGGCCACATCTCTTCGCTGGAAGTGAGGGCAGAAATCTGAAATACCTCCTGTGCTTATTTTTTTTTAAATCTAAGGGAACATGTGCTAGAACATTTTTCCATATTCAATCGTTATTCCATTTTTATTTTTGTTGCTTTGAACAGTAAAATAAGAGATGGTGAATTGACATCTGAATGAGAAACTGACTTCTTAAGAAGTACTTACTGAGAAAAATGCAGACTTAAATTAATGGTATCATAAAATCATCAAGGTTGGAAAAGTCTTCCAAGATCATCCAGTGCAACCCACCTGATGATTCTCACTTACAAAAAACAAAAACTCAGTATTTCACATTCATTAGCTGAAAAACACCATGCTTTAAATCACCTACTAGCTAGGCTGGTTCTCACTACTTCAGCTCCTTTTTTCATGCCAAGATTCCTCTTTTATTAGAGGCAATACTAAATAATCAGAGAAAAGCAAATCCTTCACCGAAGAACTTAAAACCTAAATGAAGTGCCACAATGATTTTTATCCACCTTCAAACGGTTTTGCATTATTTAAAGCAATGCTATTCAGAAAGCAGCAAGAGGACCTTGGAGGAGAATACTGCCTGCAGCAGGGCATTATGGGATGTAATGCGCATAAAGAAGATCCCATTGAAAATAAAAGTCAACACAAAGTTTGAGGTTCTGGATGCTTAAGGTTAAACAGATCAGAAAAGACTACAGAAGGTCGAAAGAAATTCAAGAGCATGTGGCCTACTGGTGCAAAAACAGTGACAGTAAGTTTTGGCATGCTGCTTTACTTCTTCAAGCAAGTTACTTTTATTTTTGAGGATACAAAATCCTTAAGATATACACACTTTGTTAGCTGATTATGGATGAGAAACTTTGCAACACCAGCAACTATTTAAACAAGCCAGATATTCCCAAATCAATTTTATCTCCAGCTAGGGAGAGAGAGAAGGATATGTAAAACCTGGGGGGGTTGCATAAAAACTTATCTGAAATGCCGAGTTCACCATGGGATTTTTACTCCTTTTTTAACCTCAGGGCACACAGTATTAGCTAATGGATTTTAAACTAGGTACAGCGCAGTGGAAAAGGCTTTTCAATTTCATCTGCAGCAGGTGAAGTAAGTTTTCAAACAGCATTTATATTCCTTGCTGGATTGGAGTCCATTTGCCTTTGATCATCATAAAGAAATATAAATCAGCTGTAGCATTCCTTTTGATTATTTACCCTTTTACACCAAACCCTTAGGCAGAAGACATTCACGTTTGCTCTTGATTAACATGCTCTTGTCTTTTAGGAGCTGGTGCTGGCTATAGATGACAGTTGCAAAGCTAAGAGGTTTTTTTAATGCTGAAACAGTAGACAAAGTCATATCATTTCCTCTCATTAGTCCCATTTCAGGAGGGATTCAGACTGGGCATAAAACTACCAGGCTTTAAACAAATGAGGTGGGAAGCTGTGGATGTGAAGGTTTTATAGAACAGCTATTACTTAACATTTCTTCTGCAAAAGCCCCCCACTGTAACATCTAAGCAGTTCTCATAGGCACTATTAGACCAAGAATTACTTAACATTAACCCCCTGCATATTAATTAGAAATCTATTGCATTAAGTTAGGCTCTTCCGGAATCTTTCTGACATATGAGGAAAAATTCTTTAAAAAATCCTATTTTAGAACAAAAAAAAATAACAACCATGCTGAAAGGGAATATGTTCCTGCTAACTTATCAACCCATGTAAGCCCTGGATTTTAGAAACCATCTTTCAAAATGAGAAGTGTAGTACTGCATTGTAGGGATGAAAAAGACTTGGGATCTTTTAAGCACTGTGTGACATTACCAGCAAGGAGCAGCTTCCCAGCCCAGCAGCCTCTTGAGCTCTGGGGGCTGGAGGTAGGACTCTAGAGGCAGCCCAACAAGGGAAATATAGTTCTTAGATAGACAACCTCCTTGCCTAAATCAAGAGAGAGGGTCTGAGGATTTAGGTGTTGGATGTGGGCTTTTTTTGTTTTGTTATGCAATTGCAGGCAGAGCGACAGCAGATTTGGAAAAGAACAAAGAGTAGATGATGCATCTGGGAGCTTGAAGACAATCCTAGTGCTACATTTCACTTCTAATACCAGCCTTGGGCATCTGGCAGAAGATCAGCCATAAAACAATATTTGCTTTCATTATAATTTTTCCATGCTCATGGTTTTACACCTTGAAGGTACACATGAATCACCAAAGCTGTGCTTTCCAGCATCAGCCCTCAGTGTCAACGATAAAATGCCCCATAAAAAGGCTCACAGTAGTGCTTCGTTTCCAAGTCAAGGCTCCCACTTTAATACTTGTGGCAAAAAAAAAAAAAAAAAATAGAAAAAGAAATGAAATTAAGAGAGTCCGTGTACTATCATGCATTGAAATTTTGTTCCAGATTATCTCTCCTCTTATCTTCACATGAAAAAAGTCACAAGATAGTGAGTGTACCTCAGGTGCGTTGACCACCATTCCCAAAATGTTTGCTAGTGGTTGTGACTTTTATCTCTTTCATCCACTGGTAACAGATGTACAGGACAGAAGAAAATGAGTTAATAGATGATGGATCGATAGGCATATACAAAGTCATCTGAATATGATTATCCTTTTGCAGTTTTATTTATAGATCTCCTTTATTTCAGGCTCAGACATCCATGGTGTTGACAAAGAAAGAATATTTTAGGCTATGAAATTTATTTTGCAGTTATTGCTTTGAAATCTGAGTAACTCTCATAAGCCTCCATCAGGTATATAAGAGTACAGGTGAAGAGTACAGGCTGGGGTGAGCTACATGGCTGCTCTGGTACTCTCCAAGAATAAAACCACCTATATAACCCCCTACTGCAGTGCAGCTCAGTGCTGCCATGTGCAGTACCTGAAAAAATATTCAGTTACTACTACTGAATTGTTGGTAAGATTAAACATTACAGTGCTTTGTACCACATGACGAAATATTACTTATGATTTTGCAAACTTGGCTTTCTATGAAGTTCAACTAGAACATTTCAGCTAAATTACTGCTTTGAGTGTGAAGAGGAATAAGTAATTGATAAGGCTGAAAGAAAAATTAGGTTTCCTCAAAGCATGCCCTAAACCAAATCAGAGGTCTTCAGCTGGTTCTCTTGCCACTGAAACACACACACTTTACTTCATTGTAATAAATATCAGTTGCCTCTTATTCATATGCAGAGCTCCCAGATATAATTTCAATTGGTTTTTTTTTGTGGCTGCTTTTCTCAAGATATCAGTAACTGTCAAGAACACAGAATAGGCAGCTAGAATGCTGACAGACAACCTAAAAGTAAGGAAGAGGCTTTCAGATGCATAGCTTCAGCCTGGCAGAGATACTTTGGAAATCAGGGGTGGACGTTCTTGTTGACTTGAGCAGAGCCAGCCCAGTAATTGTCCCTTCTGGAAACTGCCTCTCTGTTGCATATTACAAGCTAATTTGAACTAACATGAGTCTGAAAAGCAGTGTTGAGGTCCCCAGAGAACAGAGAATAATTGCTGGCCAAAACAATCACTGCAAATCTTGCTTTTGATTATGACAGAAAAACCTCAAAATCCAATCTTTAGGGCTGGATTTCTACGGAGCTGTCTTTAGTCCTCACATTCCAACAGCACCTACAAACCCATATCAGTTATACCCACATCTTTTTGCCTCAGAGCATGACTTCAAAAAGACTTAAAGTCCAAACATCTCCACAGGTATAAATAAAGCAAGAAGGTGCAAAAAAGGCATTCAAATAACATCTCTGTGGTCCCTCCAGAGGTAATGCACTTTGGCATTTGGAAGTGAAAGATGCTAAGAGTTCAAAACACTGCTTGTATCAAAGATACAATTCCTTCCCTGACATACCTGAAAATTAAGCAGAGAACCTGTTGCCGCATTTTCTTATGTCTTTTGGCAGACAGAGGACTGGCTTGACAAATTAGATATTTTACTGGTATCAAGGCCAATGGCTGCCCATCCCACCAGTCCTTCATTCTAATTCATAATCTAACTTATTTCATAGAACTAAACAATGACAGGGATTGTAAGGAAGTCTGTGTGAAAACAGTGCCACAGCTTGCCAGCTGCTGAGTTTTGTGGGGCAGCCATCCACCTCTGCCAGCAGCAAGAACAAAATACAGCAGGGTCAGGCAATAATGGGGCCACTGCCACACAGCAATTCCTCAGTGATTGTGATACATTTTAAAGCAAATTGGTGTTTAGGTTCCAGAGGAATAATCCTCAACAGATTACATTGCTATCAAGAGAAGTCATAGTTGGAGCCAAATCTGTTTGGCAGTTCTTTGCTACCTCTTATCTGGTGCTTCTGTGCAGTGCCTGCAGTGTCTGGGTGGCAATGACTGCTCTAATGGTGAAATATCGTCCCATACCTGACCTGCACACATTTCAGGAAGCTTCCTGAAGTGCTTTATGTAGGTATGTCTGGTGGGGAAAAGAACTTAAGAGAAATCCTATCACGCATTAAGTTGTCTCTCCTGTCTCTCCCAGCTTTTTGTTACACCACAGTCCAAGATCAATAGCTCATCCTATCTGGTCAGGCAAAAGATTCCTACAAATGCAAGCAGGTAATTTGTGATTTTCTTATTTTTTATATATTTGCTTTTTTAAGTGAAAATTGTGAGTGGTTGGAAACCTTCCTTTTGTGGCACACCTGGAGCACTGAGCAATGATCTGCATACTCCCCACACCCATGTGTTCTCTTAAGGAGTGCTGGTCTGTACAAAGCTTTCTGATACAAATATAAGTAAGGCATCAAACAATGCCAAAAAGCTTCCAAACCATTATGCAAGAAGCAGATGAGATTAAAGATGCCCAGAAATTCACAAACGGACTGAAGGCATTTACAATACTGGTGAAAGAGACAGCTGTTTGTCTCTGCTGAAAAAGCAATCTACTACTAATGTAAATCCAAATTGCACTATTGCCATGCTATAACAGCAAAATTAGACTGTATTTACTTCTGTCTCTGCAGAACAGACAGCATTGGTGGTTGTTACACTCAGGTGTCATTATCCATGCTATTGAACCATGCTACAGCAGACAAACAAAAGAAAATTAAGCCCAAATGCTAGAGAAACTGAGATGACCCCAAGATCAGGACTTTGCTGGCATTTTCAGTCCCATCACTCAACATGGAAACCGCCTGCTCTCAGGTTACCTGGCTCCACAGTGGTCCCAGTGATCCAAAATACAACTTCTGAGAATAAATAGCTGTCAAAGGTGAGCAGAAAATACCTTTGCTTGCACAGCTTTAAATACCCTCCACTTTGTATCTTTTGACCTGCTTATGATCACTTCATCTGCTCTGATACAAAACAGAAATTACACGCTGGTTGCAAAGGGAGATAGCACCATCAAGCACCTTGTTCCTGTTAAGCTGAAGCAGACTATTAGTTAAAGTATCCTTGGGCTTCAGCTGCCAATCTATTTAATCAGATCTACTGTCACTTGCTGTCATTTCTACAAGTATTATAGGTCTAAATTAGAGGCCAGATTTCTTCACATTGTCATTAAAGAACTGTTAGAGAGCAATGGCTGAGGCAGATAGTGATTACTTTGACAAGGAGATCATATTATACCTCTGTGCTCTCCCAGAGCAAATCATACTTGATCATTATAATTGAGAGGTGCATTTCTTCAGACTGATGACTTCTATCTTTGTAGCCCTGCTTTTCAGCTGAGAACATTACTTGTTTCCTTCCTTTACTGCCACTAGCAGATAGAGAGTTTTATCCTTTGCCACCCCCATAATCTGCTGTTATTTCCCACAAGATAGCCTTTTGAATAAAGTATTTCAATTTCAATGATTTGATTCCTTTACTAATATTTACATAACTAAAACAAGCCATAACAATTCAATTTAGAGCTTACATGACCACATTCACTTCCTTTGATCCCCAAACACTTGAAATGCGATTCCTTTCCTCTGCACAGATACTGTCAAATAGAAACATCTCTCAAACCATATTCAGCCTAGGCCTATCACTCTTAGCAACCTTCACTTGAAAAAGAGAAATTAAATTAATAACCTTACTCCTAGCAAAAGTGATGAGTGGAACCACTTCTTCTATGGCTTAAATTATTGATTGCCCTTAAGCATCTTGTTTCAAACATTTTCAAAGGAGAAGCAAACAAGAACGTATTTAACAAATAAAAATCACTTTAATGAAAGCCCCCATAAGACAAATTGATTATGGCTCTCACTTGGTTTTGATTAAAAATATTTTTAAATGATTTTTTTACTGAACTTTGTAACATATGTATTGATGGAAACTAAAAAGTTGATTAGGTAATGAAAGTTTTTCTGCAAAAGAGATTTAGTGAAACAGATCCTTACTTACTAAGCTTGCAGAACGTCTTTATACATGTGATTCACCATACGGATGTGGGAAAATGTTCAAATATTTGTGTATCTAGTTTCAGACTTTCCATAAATGTTTGCTACAGAAAATAACACTGACTGGAAAAATCTTTTGCTTTGGAAAAATAACACTGACTATGGAGTATCTTTTGGCTTCAAACCACACATTTGCTCCAATAAACTCAAAAGGAGAGAATGAATCAAATGCAAGAGGAGAAGGTTACTATTTGGAGAGTAGTGCCCCACTGTGAAACTGGGGTCATACCCTGACATGTACTGTCCCGTTCACATTTACACAGCAGTTTCTAGATCTGTCCACCATCTCCTGCAAGTTTTTCAGACCTCAAAATTCTATATCCTACTATGACAAGCATCAGTGTCATCAGCCCCGCAGGTGCCAACCTCCACCTCTAATGATCTATGTGTATTTGATGGCAGTTCCCCACCCCATCTTCCTGGGTAGGGAAATTCTCAGACACTGTTGTGTAGGACAAGTGGCAAAGTGTCAGTGTACACTGTCCAGGTTAGCAAAGGGTCTCCTAATGAAAAGGAGGAATGACAAAGTCTGTGTTTTTAGTGATATCTACCAAAAATTGGACTGTAGGGCCAGATAATTGCAGCCAACATCTCTCCAAGTGACTGGAAGAGCAGCGGATCCCTAAACAACACTGGGGAAACACAAATTGAATGGAAGAACTGAGAGACTGTGATCAGAGTTGTATTTGTACTGATGAGCAAATCTTTAGTAAAGCATTGATGGTTTTGTTATAGTTATTCATTATTTACTTTACTCTTCTGCTCTGTTTCTTTTCTCTCTGCTGTGTAATGTGTATAATTATTTAGCTAACTGATTAACACAGGACAACACGATGATATGAAATGGTTGATAAAAGTTGCTGCTACTACAGTCTATATTATAAAAAAGGCCACAATACTTTATTGGCAAAGAGGTCAGAGAAGGGCACAACCTGTTGAAAATGCTGCCATTGTTCACAGAACTGTAGTTCAGCCAGTATAAAATATGTTGCACTGTCATTTAACAGGCACATAAAAAAGAGAACCATAAAAACCTGCTTGAATCACGTAATCACAAGTACTTCTGGCACAGACTCTTTGTCTACAGAGGAATTACAGATATTTTGTAAAGCACATCCGCTTCATATCATCATCTAAGGAAGCAGCCACAAATCAGATTAGAGCAGAGTCTGTGTGATGCAGGAGTTAAGGCTGTGTGTGTCAGCACTTCTATCAGGTTGATAAGTAACTTGCTGTGAAAAACCTAAACAGTAACATAGGCAGGCGCTGTAAGTACGTCGTCTTATTGTCTTCCCCCAGTGTTAAATCACCGGTCATTCTGAACTCATGTCAGCTTCATTTTGCTGCTGTGAGTCTGCCAACATCAAGAACATCCTTCTGTGAAAATTAAGACCTGAAGTACCACATGCGAGCATAACTTTTTTCCAAGATTTTGAAAATGAATACTCAGTCTCTGCTGACAGAGATAGAAGAGTTAAGGCTCCCAACAATTTTGTGGAACACAGATTTTAAGAACTCATTAATTAAAAATGATCCAGCAAGATGAGTCATCTTTGATTTCTTTAAATGAAGAGATGTTTAAATATACAAACACAAAGTAAATATTCACCTAAAGATGATTCACTGATGCATTTTTAAAGCCTCCATGACAGGTTTTAATGTAAAGTTTAAGCTAAATTGCCAGAAAAAAAAAAAAGCTTGAGGATGTTGAATTCTTGGCTCTGTTATGCTTTTAAGAATATACAATGTGTTCAATAACAAATCCACTCATACAGAAGTCTTATAAAGTATATAAAATGTTAAATAGGCCAAATTATCCTGGAAGGGAGAAGGTGGCAAAGCTACGCATAACACCAGTGGATATTGAGAACTTAATAAATCACAACACAATTACTACATCACAGAAACCACACGCAATGCCATTAGACACGCAGGTTAGAAGTGGAAACCCCATGCCCAGAGGTAGACTTCACATACATTTCTTTTAAGTGCTCATCTGGAAATGAAGCCAATTAAGGGGTTCATTTTTTTGTGTGTCTGTCTCATCATAGTGATGGATCAGACAGGAGGTACCTTTGGAGAGGACACAGCCTAAGCCGTGCTTGAGTAAGGCAGACAGAGCACGTTGGGCCTTCAGTGACTTCAAGGCTGAACACTATAACCTCTCTGGGCAATTTGCTTTGATGTTTGAACTGTTTCAACACTAAAAATAAAGGTTTTCTAACTTCACAGCTGTATGATGAAGGAATATTGCATTTGTTTGCCAACTAACAGAGCAAAAATAGAAGCCACGTTTGTTAGATATCTTTCTTATACTTATGCTCCTGGTTTGGGATATATTATACAGTGTTGTGTAAAAACTTAAACTATGCAGCCAACTGGAGAAATTAATTCCTTATAAAACACTGAGGCTGTAGCACTGCTCTCAGGTTGTCATCCAACATAAACTGCCTTGCTTTTACTGTTGAAAAAGGGAAAAAAGTATAGTGACACTGGGATACATAGCACTGCTTCTGAGAGAAAAGGAAGGCACTCCTAATTAATGGCACATTATCTGAGAACCTTCTTAATATCACTGCACCCAGGGAGTGAAGTTCCACATTCATATCTGTTTTACGATTCCCCCTGCTCTCAAATGAACTGTAATTTCATTATCAATTCCAGATATCTATGTCTGAGATGTATTTTCATTGTTTACAATGCTACTAAAAACCAAACTAATGAACTGTGTGTTTTAAAGGATTCTGTTGGTTTTGTAGGCAGCCTGTTATTAGAGACAGAAAGCAAATGGGAGCAATAAAGTTGAAACGATGCCTGGTGTACAAACAAAAGTTGCAGGCAGCAGGTTCAACATCTTTGCATAATCGTGACTCATCTAAGGGAGTTATCTGCAAGCAGTCAGCTCGAGATGTGAAATCATGAAATACTGTTTCATGTGAGGAAGGAAGAAGTTCTCCATGCTGGGAACATGCCCAGCACAAACTCCTGTTTAAAAATAACTGAACATCAGTGAGAGTTAAAGAGTTCTACTGTAAAAAGGGTAGTGTGCTCAGCCTGTTGAGTCACCAATAGCTACATCCTTGAACTCATAATAGAGATCAAGGCCGGGAGGAAATAGAGTATTTGAAGTTACTCTAATGAACTCTTCTCCTCTGCTCTTTCCTAGAGATTCAGTTGGATAAAAGAAATTTGAATTCTCACCAAATTATAGCATGGAAATGCCAGAATATTATTATTTGTACATAGTATTTTGTTGTTTTGTTTTTTAATTACAAAGCTTTGAAACAGCCCAAAACAGATGCTTTGGAAATACCATTTGGTTGTTTCTCTGACAAAGAGCTCACTATGAACCATTTTTTAATTTGATATCCTTGAGGAATAAGATAACACATCACTAGCAGACTTTCTTTAGCCCAATCTCCTCCATCTTTTTCTTTTCCTTATGTCCTGTGACCAAGACATCTCCTTTAGAAGTAGCCTCTTTCTGGCTGTTCTACCCAAAAACGCTGCCCAAAGGCAGTTTCAGTCAATAATGTGAACATGGTTAGAATAACATTCTGAAATGCTGAGGGTCTATTTTGCCTCTAATACACAAGCTAAACCAGACAAATAATTATTCATGTTCACACGTTTTGTTTACCTACATAACTTCTCCCTGGCAACCAACATCATCACATGCATTCACATAACATAAAATCACTCCAACATTTCACTGCTTGCTTCTGCCACAATCTTTGCATTGGAGCATTTCCCTTCAGGTGAGCTAATGTCTCATTATCACTACCATTATCCTAACAGAGCCAATTTTGTAATGCTTTCCATCTGGAGCATTCATTACTAACTAAGACAAAAAAAAAAAAAACAAAAAAAAACCCCAAAAAAACAAAAAGAACAAGCCCATGACAAGAACATTCCACCAGACTAGGAGGTAATTTCAGGGTATTTGTGGGGCTTTTCCCCTTAGGGAGAACTTAGCATGAAGAATAGATCACCTTGCAAGGCTGGGTTCGACCCCTAAGGTCAGGAGCCTCCCCGCTATCTACTAAATGACTTGTATTTCTTGCACCCTGGTGTCTGCCTAAATAGGAAAGGAAGCACAAAAGAGGGCACCGCTTCTACAAAAGGAGCAGAAATAGGAAAAGCTGTACATCAAGTCTTGGTTAACAACATCCTGAAGAAACACTGTGGAGAGTCATCTAGCAACGAGTGCACACAGGAATATAGAAAAGGACTTGCTAAACAGGTATTTGACTTCCAATAAGCTTTTAAGAGTTGTTATGTAATCTCAATCATTTTTCTCTAGAGAACATCACTAATGAATGGTATCACAATGGTCTCAATCAGTTAAGTGTATCAACCTACCAAAAAAAGTAGCAACAAAATGCGAAAGGGAAAACAAAAGCTAAGACCAGGTGCTCATTCTATTTAAGTACTGAGCATATCTAGGATCCTCACATAACCAAAAGTCTCTAATCAAACCGTATTGCTCTATTAGCACCTGTTGGGCTTAACTGCCTGAAGTGTGCTTTAAACATGCTTCTTAGCACATCACAGGCGGAAACTATACTTGACTCATACATAAGAGAGAAGCGGGAGTAAATATCTGTTGATACAAAACAAAGCTTAGTCATAATTGAGGCAGCAACTTAACAAGACTTGAGATAGCAAGGTAGACTTGATGATTTACTCCACAGAGTTAAACAGACCAATCCAGGAGACTTTCTCCTTAAGCAACAAGATTCAAGAGTTAACTCTTCACTTTTTAAACTTCAGCCTAGATACTGCTGAATCCAAGCCTAGTCTTAGGCATGGTCAATGCTTTGCATAAAAACATTATATGTGAACAATCAAAGATATAATCTTAGCAGATCTAAGAAAGCTTAAAACAAAGCATAAGTCACTTACCAAGGAGCTGTATCAAACAGGTATGTGGATGTCAAGAAGTATCTGCAGCAGATATAACCTCAAAACACACCCCTACTCAAAGAGAAGGTACTCTTGGGCTGCTCACTATTTATGGGGTAAGATGGTTGACTCAGAGTTTTGGCCTATGCTCAATTGAATTTCTGCAGTTGCACCAGGTGTCTGCTATCAGTCCTTTGAGAACACAGATTGAGACAGATTTGTGGTCGTTATCTGTCTTGACAAAACCTTGATAGTCACCTGTTCTGAGTAAGGCCCTGGGTATATCTCACTGTTTGTCTGAGAAAAGCCTTGAGTGCAACAACAAAGCTGCAGAAGGAATTTGGGAGGGTGTGTTATTAAATGCTTTTAATTTTCCTGTTGAACGTGTTACCATTAAGTCTGCACTGTGAACTCCATGCTGGATATAACCTACTGGAAATAAAAAGAAGTTGATAACACTTTCATTTTCAAAGAACTTTCCTTGACTTTTCTGGGATGTCTGCTCACAGCTCTGCCTTTCCTCTTCTCAGAGTTGATGGATATTGGCTTCAGCCTCACAGGATCCTGGGGAAAGGCATTATCCTTATAGTGCCTTCAGTTTGGTGAACCTTTGTTGGATAACACCCTGTGCTCATTTTAGGATTTACTATCATGGAGGAAAACTACCTCATGCACAACATTTCATTTCCTTAAAATGCCATACTTTACCTACATTTTGAAATTATTTCCCCTGAGAAAAACCTGCAACCTAGAAAGTTTCAAAACCAGCTGTAGCAGTGTATACTTTAATAACAGCAAAAGCAAAAACAAGGTAGTAACTGAGTAGCAGAGGGATACTTCAGTAAAACTGGGACAATTCAAGAAAATACTATTATGGAGAGCACACACTTCATTCCCATTGATTCCCCATTGAAGTGGTAGCTGTTCCTGAAGCGTTTCCCTCAGCTGAGGTCCACTTGAGAAATGTCTAGAGCTTCTCTCTGTGAGTAAAGATGAAATCCACAAACTCACTAATAAGCAAGCAGGAAGAAATGAGTTTAAAGGACATTGAATACGTAGGCATTTATGACTGGGTACAGCTCCTATTGGCATTCTGAATGGCAATCTGAGTGGTTACAGAAGGCATTTCTGGACTGTGTATACTTTAGTATTCCAGTTCACATGATGATGTCCTTATTTACTCTGTTAGACTTTCAAGTATAAGACTGACACAGAAAAAATAAATAAATAAATAAATAAAAATCAGATTTAAAATCTCAAAGGGAAGAATAAATAAATAAAATAACAGTGGACTCACAGAGGAACAAAAGAAAGGCAGCAGCAATAGAAACACTAAGATATCTAAAATTAAGGGTGCTAAACGATATTCTATATCTACTTTGTCTTCCATGTACACATCAATTACAGAGCATTTTGCCTTTGATGTTTTATTGCAGATGTTTGTTATTATTGCCAGTTTCCTCAGTAAACCCCACTGTTTGTATACTTGGTCCTTTATGTGATGTTGCTGGCTTAGGTCATTCACTGTCCTCAATTCACAATGCAGTCACACACACAGAGCTGAAGGGAAGCATATAGCTGTGAGACAGAAGTCTGGCAGAAAGAAAAAATAGCTTGTTAGTTTTCTTGCAAAATAGATGTGTCTGAACTACTGTAGATTACAAACAGAGGAAGCTGTTTTCAGTGTTTACATGAGAAAAAATATTTGATCATAAATAGATGCTGATTATAAATAGATACTCTAGTATAGTTGACTTATCCTCATTTAATTTTTTTATTTTCCAGACGCTTCCCTGGCAGTCAGTGTCAAGGAGAGCAGCAATCTCTGTCCTCGTGGCCTCCCTTGGTATTAAATGTTCCTTCAGGTCAAAGCCACCTGTGTGCCTCATCCTCACCTGCTGGGAAGGACATGCTGGGAGGATGGGACAGCCTGTGATGTTCTGCCAGTGCTCCCTAGGGCTGTCTGCAGGACATGGGAAGCCCCCAGGGCTGTTCCTGCTCTATACACGGTTGAAAATTGCCTGGGGGAGAACAGAGCAGCAGCAGAAGTTTGTATAAAGAGCAGGATGAAACATAACATCATGCTTTTGTGTATGCTTGGAACTTGTCTAGGCTCCAGCTTGTTTGGGGCAATATCTGCGGAGCTGAAAACAGACATGGCTAGCTTTGTCCTTCATATCCCACTGCATCGGCTGAGCTGCCCACTGACACCCAGAACTACCCTGACCTGGGGCAAAGAATCAGCTGAAATCCCTCCTGCGTTTGGACTCTGCTCAGCTACAAAACATTCCAGTTTCCTACCACCTTTAGATACCTGCTAAATGGGGCTGATCAGTATTGACAGCAACATTTATTTGCATAGTGTTTCTATTTGCAAGGTAGCACTGGCTTTTCAGCCATGACAGCCCAAGTGTTTTGGAGATTTTTTGTTTGCTTGATTTGAAGCTTCCATTACTTTGCATGAGGTTGGCATCCCAAACATTCTTAATCTACTGACTGCAGGTCCTTTAAAACTGAGGGGCTTAAATCTTATCCAAATTTGAAAGGTTTAGTATGATCTCCCTTTAGTTCATTTTTAATTCTTTTATACATTTTTAATTATATTATTAGAGCACTTGTGCTGGAATTCACCTAGAGTGCTGCACAGAGATAATTAGTTAATGTATAACTACAAAGCGTATTGTATTGAGAAAAGCTGAGGATTACTGGAATTCAAAATATTCTGGCTTTTTAACTTTAAGATTGTACACTAATACAGTCCAAATGAAAATCTGCGTACACAGTATTAACCTGGCAAATGTGAATGGGAAAGAACAAAAAGGCAAGCAAACAGCCGCCTTCCCTGCTAGGCTTATAATGCTCATTATTAGACCTGAACCAGTAATGACGCTGTATCTGAATCTTGATTAAAAAATTAATTGCTGTCCAAGTCTAAAAATAAAATAAAACAAAATAAACAAGAAAAGTGGGTCTCACAGAGATGGAATTAATTGTAACACAAGGCATTCCTGAATTCAGCAATGTAGTACAAACCCTAACATCATTACCAAACTGTCGTTACTACACCAAGTTCAGAGTGCAGGAAAATAAACTCTGGTACTGGCAACGATACCTGGCATATTCCTATTTCAAACAGAAAATTCTAATTTGTTCTTGATTCCCATACGTATTTGAAAATAATAGCGTTACATTTATGCTCTGGAGTGGTAAATGTTAGCTTTACCGGTTTGTCTCATTAATTTCTAGCATATCTCTTATTGATCAGCGTAAAAAAAAAAAAATAAATAAAAAATTGGCTTCTTTCACTTCACCCAAGAAATTTTGCTTAGGAAAGCTTAATTAATTTTTAATTCTTTCTTACCATGATAGTCATACTATTCAACTTGTGATCACGGTGCTGTTATGCGGAGATTTGTGTGAGTAAGGGTAACCCAGAGACCTGGCAGTCAAATAAGCCAAGAAAGAGAGTGGACAACAGGGTAGTTCTACACTGAGACTGCTCAGTGCAGGACTAGAAATGAAAAACATGGCTAATCTGTTTTAGCTTAGTGCTGCCACAAGAGAAAAGTACAAAACAATATCGTGGAAAGGATTCAGAGAAAGGCTAAAAGCTGATATGGTATCCAGTTAGATACTTGAATACCCCCCTTGATACTTGGGGGGGTGGGTGCGGCTGGAAGGACCTTTGCTCAGTTCATCTTAGTTGTATATATGAAGGTGGTAAGGCACTGGAACAGCTTATCTAGTGCTGTGGCTTATGTCCCAGAGACTTTCAAAGTGAGGTTGGTTCAGGCCCTGAGCAACCTGTTCTACCTTTGGTGTCCCTGTTCATTGCAGGAGAGTTGGTCTAGATAGCCTTCTGAGGTCCCTTCTAACTCTAAGGATTCTACGATATGATAAATTCAAGCAGGTGTATACCAGAAACTGCCCTGACACCCTGTTCTCTTAAAAAATATATATAAATAAATTAAATAATAATTTTTAAAAAAAATTAGAAAGAAAAAAGAGAGAGAGTTGTATTTGTTCTTTAGAAAAGTCCTCAGAAGCATGCAGGGAAGATGAAATTTTCCTTGGAGAGAGAAACAATATCTGAAATTGAACACGGAAAACCTTTAAATTCCCGCATGCTTCTTACTTATGCCAGAAGTCACTTTGAAAAAATTAAATGTAGGTGAAATCCAAACAGGCACAGAAAAGATTTTTGGAGAATAAGATTTATAGCTGTGAAAATCTGGACTTTTCACTAAAGTACAGGAAACTGTTTTTTGTTTGTTTGTTTGTTTTTATAACTCAAAACATTGTAACATAGGGATGCAGAGATAATGAGTCAGAATGATAGTTCAGTCTTTCTTTGGTCCCTCCATCTTCAGTGAAGCTTCAGTGATGACCTCATTTCTGGTACAATATGGTATAAAACAGTGAGCTATGTATGAGGCTTCTCAGCAAAAGGGAGTCTCAGAACTGAAGACAGAAACCCAATTTTCCACTGGAAAGCTTTACTCATAAATTTGAGACTGCCCTTTCCCTTCCTGTATATATTTCACTTGAACTTGGGTTTTCTTTATGTTGGTTTTATTATCTTGCCATTTCCAGTGAAATATATTCCTCCTCTCCATGCACTCACCCAGGATTAAAAAAGACAAAATCTGCCAGAGGAGGAAATTCCTTTATATTCAGAGGATGGATTTTGCTGCATCCCACACACAAGGACCTCGAGTACTCAAATCCTGTTCACCCTAGGACAAGCACATACTGCAAGCCAATGTGATTAAAGCTCTGCAGTTTACAAATCAAAAGCATACCAAGAAATTGTGTGGGTAGCAGCATCAGATCTCTTTGTCTTTGGATCACCCTGTCCGTAGCGCTCTACATTCTGTGTACTTTTAGATCAAGTGAAGATTTTGTTTGGCACGTGGTTGTGCTGTGGAACTCATAAAAAGATGCAACACTTTTTCCTATGTGCAGATCTTGACAGCTGTTCACTTTCCAGGCTGGACGAACCAGCTATGATGTTCTAATGGACTTGTGAAAGGAAATGAAAATTAAGCCACATTTTCAATCCTTATTCTTATGTGAGGTAGTTCACTTCAACTGTACTGTAAATTATTCTTTTTGAGGAAATTACACATCTGAAGCAAAGAAACTCCTTACACATCTCCTCAGTGGGGATGATGGAACACCTGAAATGAGGTAAAATCTCCACTTTTGGAAGAAACCTATTCATTTCAATATCCTTGTCTTTCTGAAGCAATGGCACTACTTCTGGTACAGCTGTGAAGTTCCAGAGACAACTTGCATGACAAATGTTGAAAGAGATTTAAAGCTCTATGTGTTGTTGTAATAATCACTACCAGGAAATCTGCAAATTCTGTTTTTTCAGTTGCTGACTTGGGCTCGACTCAGAATCTCTTAATGCCGTTGCAAGATTTCTTATGGGAGATTGGTTTTATTTTTGCATCAGCTCTTTCTGATCATGCTGGTTTTACTCGTTAATAGGTGTGCTTGTAAACAATTCTAACCCAAGCTATTCATTAACATTGCATGCTGAAAATATTTTAATCATTAGACAGTAAATTAAAAGAATTTCTGTAAGAATGTGGTTATAATTGAAGTCTCTAACTAGCCTTTCCTCAAAAGATCCATATAAATGAAACTTCTCTATGCATTTTTTCATAATCAGTCCACTCCTATTTTGCCCATTGGAACTTCATTTAAAAAATTATTCTGGCCTCCCTAGTGGAATATACACCATATACTTAAGCCATTCTTCACCTTCATTTGACATGATCTGCCTGAAGCACTGCTCTGTCCCACTGTCAGATGGCCCTGTCATGTATACATGGGTCAGCTAACAGAGCAGTACAGTTCCTAAGTGTCTGATACTAACTTCAAACAACAACAGCTCCAACTTCTAACTCAGAAGTTTGTAGTTTTGGGTGCTGGTCAAAAATGATGCTGTCAAGCCGATATAAACCATCTGCTATTATATTTACCTTTTTTGTTGTTGTTGTTTTTTGAGCTATATGGGACTCTGGGTTGGAGACAAGTCCTTCAGCTTAGTCCTTTCCTTATTGAAATTTATGTCAAAGCTTCCTTAACCAGATAACAACATTTCAAATGTTTAGCCATGTGGTTCAAGGCTATTTCAGCTGGAGGATTTAATCAGAATACTAAAATTTCCACCACAGAGAACACTGGGAGAAGTTTTATCACAGTGTTTTGGCAGAAACATTTAATCTAACAGGATAAACACAAGCAAAAGGCAGTGACAAAGCTACTAGCAGAATTAGTTTTCTCAAAGGGGATCTGCCCCTGCCTCACTGTGCAAAAAACACCTGTAGAGAAAAAGGATTTTCACAGTTGACCTGCTGCTAATATGGCTAATAACATAAGTCTGTAGCAATTCACTGTTTCACGATATCCACAAACAGTAAAAGTCAAGCTAATCAGCAACATCACAATTTCAACCAGTATATCAAAAGCCCACAAGAAATAATCTCTCCACTGTGCTGCCATACAGCGGTCACAGATCAGTGTCAGCAAACCAAAGGCACAGTCCAAACTCTTTCATTTTTCAGTATGACGTGGGAGAGAAGTGGTAGCCTGGAAAGTGAAGTTTTTGTATAGACAAGTCACTTGGATATCAGTTTTTGCCAGAGTTGACAGAAGGAAAAGGACAGCAGAAGCAAGATGATGATTCTGGAAAATCCAAATAATAATAAAAATCCACTAGAAGTAATAATGGTTTAAGTAATCTACTTCACCAGACCTCAGAGCATGCCACTCTATAATCTCCACAAAAATAAAACATCAGTATTTATCTGTCAACTCCACTTAATATATAGTCAGCAAAATCAGAAATAGGTCCGCATGAAATAAAATCTGGCAAAAGCACAGAGGCTGCTTTCCATCCAGCACTTTTCAAAATGTCATTGAATGACATATTATTGTATTTTGCAGCACAGACCGCTGCTGCCCAAGTCCTGAGATTTAAACAGACATATTTATGCGATATTCCTGATCTTGTCCATCAACTAATTAATAGTCTTTTTTATGCTTGAAATGTGTTGCAGAACTTTGGAAAATGCTGATTAATTTGCCACAGGGCTTTTACCCGTGGACCCTGTAATGCTTTAAGGAAGAGTTTGGCTAAATGAAATATTTGGCCTGAAATAAAAGTAGTGGAAGAAAATAGAGGCTTTTGAACCTCCAGCCCTCTCCGTGTCATAAGATTATGCACAAAGCACAGAAATTATTTCAAAACCAAGCATTGTCTCTGTGTGTAATGGATGCAAAGCCAGAGCCCTTTGGCTTCCACAGCACTCAGCATCACAGCCAGAGCTTGCAAATCCTTCCACAAAATTGTGACAAACCTGATTACTAAAAAGCCATCCAATCTTTCCATGTCACGTGCAAATCAGCAATCAAATAGCAGCCTATAAGAGCTTATCTGATAAATTCTGTTTCTCAGCTTTGTTACCAAAGGATAAACAGCTAAAACAAAACCTGCCCTTGGCTTTTTCACCATTACTTAGGGTTTCTAGGAGAGGCAGTTTATCTATGTCTATCTGAATGGAAATCATAGTCGTGACCAGGGAGAAAAATGGAATGGAGCCATTTTAAGCATGAGGATTAAAGAAACTGCTCAGAAGTCAAAAAATAATCTGTTAGAACAAGCTAAGTGTAAAAATCGACATCTGTTGTTTTTAGCTTTGGTCTCTTTCTTCTTTCCTTCCAGCATCATCTGTGACTGCTGTTGAAACTATGGATATGATTAAGGGTTCATGCTAACTTATTGCTTCAACGTCATTTAATATCATTACGTCACACGTATAATAATGATGAGTCATGGCACTGCCTTGGATGGAAGACATTTGAAAATAGCATTAAATATTCTTGCAGTGTTGTATTCAAATAAGTGTGCTTTGTTATCTCTTGTGCCTCGGCACTCATTTTTTAGTACTGGGGCAGTTTAAGCAATACTTTACTGAGACAAATGTGTGTGGAAATAATTCTGAAATTATTGGTGTTCAGAAAACCTGTTTGCAGATAAAAAGAGTGATTGTGCAGGGACTAGAAGCATTTGTATGCTCAGGCTAATCAGGCAGAAAGATACAGCTGCTAAGGAAAGACAGAGATAAAGGTAAACATCCGCAAATAACCATTTTCTTCAGGATTGCCCTTATAAACAGTTCTCTGTTAACTGTTAAATTTATTATGAGAAATGTTTTATTTTTGAGCAGCAAAGATACATGATACTGATGCACAGTTCCACACTGCTAATTATGCAGTAATATTTCTTCCAAAGCTGAATCTTTGGCTCTCACTTGTGGGTTGGTTGTTTTGCTTTATTTTTTTTTCTGAAAGAAGATAAAGGACAATGCTGGAAATCTCATCTTAGGAAGACATTCTCCATTCTCTAATAATGTTAGTTTTATCACCAAACAGCATACCATATACATGAGTGGGTAAATCATATTCACTGCTTTGACAGTGTACAGTATATGCACCATGTTTCATCCAATATATTAACACTACACTAACTGTTTATTAACATTAATATATTTTAATGTGCAATATCAGCAGCTTCTTTATGCTAATAATGATTAACTGTACTTCTATTTTGGAAAACAACCTACCTTCCAGAACTGGCAACTGGCCTTAGCCTATCTTCTGCAAACCTTACAAATAGTTTAGTTATACCACAGTGTAGCTGACAAGGTCAATTAGTCTTATTAATCTCAAGTGGCTTTTATAAAACTATTATAACTATAATTTTTTGCTATTTTCTACCAAATGTCTTTCTCGATATCATCATTCAATACCATGGCATCCTAAATCAAGACCTCTCCCAGGCCTACCTCTATAACTTCACTGATGTTACACCATCCCTTATTTAATGCAAACACTTCTGGAGTTCTGATGCTCCATGTCTACACCTTGCTTAAAGAAATGAATATGCAGAAACTTGATCTGAAAATAATATCTGATTGATGTTAATACTTGTTAAGAGGAATTTAAAACTTAGTACACAGTCAAGATTTAAGCCCTGAAAGGGGTCCAAACAACAGAAATTTAGTTTGGATTCTGAGTTACTTGGGAAGTCAAAATAAGATTTATTTAAGTGCTCATAATATGATTGGTCCATGACACGGTGGGGAAGGGTTCATAAAAGTTGCTCCTATTCTCAGAGGGATAGTTTCATATTAATTTTATTTCTAAAATAGGTCACTCTTTGTTATTAAATTACTATTGCGCACTTGATTTCTTTCTTTTATAAAGGGAAACTACAAGACTGACATGAAACTTCGGAGATATTTTTGACTAGAATGTACTTTTAAATGAGACCTACTTCTACTCCTCCTACTCCTTTTCTACATCTGGTATTAATTCCCCTTATTGAACATTCAAATTCAGGATGAGATTATGCCCTAATTTATTTTCTCTTGCTCTGGGTTGGCTGCAAAGCCATTTTTTCCCACTCTATTCAGACTCATCATTTCTTCAAAAGGGGAAGGGATGAAAGGATTATTATTATGGCAGCTCTTTATGATTTATTTTACATTTTCTTAAATGTGTGGCATGGCAGCCCAGGTCCATGGGCGCACACCTACAGATGAATTCAGGAACAGGAGAAGTTAACTAAAGTTAGCAAGTAGATGATGTCACAATTTACAGTGTCTTGAGGGTAGAACTTGAGTAAGGTTATTTTTTACCTAACAAATTGATAAGAATGTGAAAAGAATTCAAAATATCAAGTAGAAAGCAATGAGACCCAAGAAACACACTATGTGCGTGAAACCATGAAAACAGACTCAGACACAGATCATCCAGATTGTGGAAAGAAAGTTCAGAAAGCATTTCCAAGGAATTTGCATGAGATATGCAACCACACTGCAGCTATGCAACCAGCAATGGGCACCATGAGGCCCCTGGCAGTGTCCATCACCACTCACACCCATACAGATGAAGATGTGTCCACTCTATCACAGCTACTTGGAGTTTTGTTTCCTAAGTGGAGGGAGGTGTTATTTTAATTATTATTGTTATTTGCTTTAACATGAGCAGTTTTGTCCCTCTTCTGCTTACTACAGCACAAGAATATCCACTGTAAAGATGGCAAACATGGTAATTGTAGCTATATAGTTATATAGCTCACACATGAGCACACAGTCCCCAACTGAGCAATATTTTCCCACTTCTACCTTTCATTTTCCTTCCCAAATAAGCAAAGTGTCATTTAAAATGCCCACCTTAATTGTAAACCTCCATTATTGTTTAGGAGAGGTGGTCTAGATAGGAGAATGCACTCCAGAATTTTTCCTAAATATTCTGGGAGTGAGCCATAAAGATGAATTCTTGCACTGCACTTGTGTTTGAAATGTAAGCTCATTAATATTATGTTTAAAATACTGGATTTAACACTCTAGCTTATGCATTATTTCCCAGCATTGCCATGTTGACTTTGGAAATAGGTGACGTATCAAGTTATTAGAAAGGACATATTTTCACAGAATGACCCGGGTTGGAAGGGACCTCAAGGATCATGTAGTTCCAACCCCCCCCCTGCCTAGCAGGGCCACCAAACATACACCTTTACTAGATCAGGTTGCCCAGGGCCCTGTCCAACCTGATCTTGAACACCTCCAAGGACGGGGCATCCACAACCTCCCTGGGACAAATTTTCTTAGAATTCTGCCAGCTAGAGGCAATTTCACGGTAAACATATGGTAGCTTTTCTGTGCTTGCTCTAACCTATCCTTGGACTAAAGTATTTATTGTATGCAGCATCTTAGGAAGTACGTGGCCCTTGAGACAACTGAACTGGCGTAACTGCCAAAATAAGTTACGTTACAGCTAAACAATGTTACAGCCAAAAGAAGATCACTGTGGTAGGGGAAGCAGTGGGAATAGTTTTAAAGGGAGCTTAGTTTTCCCAAAGGTCCCATGTTTCTCTACCTTCCACTCTTATCTTCAAAAAACATTATCTCTATTACCTCAACAATCCTTTTAAAGACATTACAGATTATTTCTGTGCGCATCTACATTTCGGTGGCTTTTTTTTTCTTCTGCCTTTGCTCTCTTTAATGTGCAAGAAAAATAACAACTAAAAGCTAGGTGAAAAGGCATCTCAGATCATTACTTCATTAATCACCAGTACCAATAGTCATGAAAAAGAAACAAAAACAAATCCCTCACATTCAGAATTCTCACGTGGATTCTCTTAGACAGCAAAAAGCATAAAAACAAAACCACAAAACTGCTGCATTAAAAAATACAAAATGTTTCAATCTACTGTTTTCAAGGCCTCATTACTATGTTACCTAAATTTATCTGATGACAACAGGTTTACTATACATGTAAAGCAACATATTCTAAAGCAAAAGTAACCTGGTACACAATTGAAGCATTGACACCAAATAAAGTTATAGTTTGTGTATCCGGTTTTCCCATGGTATTTTGCATCTTTGTGACTAACAGTGTACTGAAGAACAATATGCAGATGTTTAATTTACAAACTTCAGTTTGTCTAAGTTTCTTACTCAGCATTAATCAAATAAAGTTCTATCATCATTTAAATGTAAATGACATTTTGTGCTAATGAACATGAAGAAACTACCTTTTAGCCTGCATCCCCTGCAATAAACTCTGCTTGAGCAATTCCTGAGCTCACCCCAGTGAGGCGGTGTAGCACAACAGCATCAGATGCTGTTGGAAACCTCCTTACTTAAGTAAATTTCATAACTAAATACAAAGAAAAGTATGAAAGTATAAAGGGACAGATAGTGAATTCTGGAGATTCAGCACTGAAAGCTCCACAAAAGAAAATCTTTTATAATCTCTCCTTTGTCCGGATTAAACATAATTTTAACAAAGTTTTAAAATAATCCAACAGACTCAATAAATAAATAAATAAATGTCCTTTCTCTCCCAATCT
This sequence comes from Coturnix japonica, assembly GCF_054131305.1. Taxonomy (NCBI): domain Eukaryota; kingdom Metazoa; phylum Chordata; class Aves; order Galliformes; family Phasianidae; genus Coturnix; species Coturnix japonica. Next base: position 20,110,000 of record NC_140674.1, on the reverse strand, counting down.
GGTATAGAGCTATAATGATTTTAAGTTTTCATTCAGATGTCAACAGCCTGTATTGTTTTAAACTCTTTTTCTATTCAAGCACTCCTTTAGAAGCTTTGCAGCTCCACTGCAAAAACAGTCTTCACATCTAAAAAGGAGCACTGTAAGGATATAGGGAACTTGTCAAGATACTCATTAATTGTTCTTAAAAGGAAGAAAGATCCCATAGGTCTAATTATTCCCTGAGCCAAGGGTTACGTTTCATATGAGATGACTAAAATGGTAGGGTGTCATCATATTTGTAGCTATCAAATGCATACCATAACAAGCATGAGTGGCCATAGTAATTGAGAACACTCTTTTTGAAGAAAATAAAGCCCAGAGTGGTTAGGACTCAGAGCTGGACTTCATCTGAGGCTCTACCCTGGGGCATACAACTTGCTTTTAAACAGGATATAGTACAATGACAGGTCTCTTATTTATTAAAAACTGGTAATTTCTACTGCTGGTCCAAACTGCAAGTCTGGAGTGCAAAACCTTAGGGAGAATATTGTGAGGGCAACAGAGAGTTTCTTGTGTTCCAAAAGTGAAGATTATACTGAGGCTTAAAGGATGAAGTGTTTGTACTAGAATGATAAATTAGTGCAAATACTTCAAACATCTGTTTTATAAACAATCATTAAATTACAATATGTAATTCAAATCAGTACTGTTTAGTTCCTCTTCAGAGTTAGTTTTCCTTAATCAAGGGCTCTAGACATCTATGATGATGACCTCTGACCCTTCATAACAAACATGAAATAAAAAAAACAACATGTTGCAATACTGTGCTTCAACGGTTACTGAAGTTTAACACATATGTTCTAGAAACCTCATTTCTGTAAAACGAGGAGTTGATTTTCTTCTCACTGAGGTAATTTCCCAAGTGTCAGTGAAGATACTCCTTGTTCATATAGCTGTTGAAAAGAAAGGTCTATAGTGTTTGCAATAAACTTTGATGCCTGCCTTAAGATAGAGCGGCCAGAATTACATTTGCAGCAGAAATAACAATGGCCTCTATTGTATTGATTTTCTATGCTATTGCAGATCTGAAATATTGTCTGCTCCTGTCCAGCTGGAGGTGTTCTGTGAATTTCTAAAATTTAAATATTCATCATCCTTTCAATAATTTCCTCAAAGTTTTAATTAATTTTTTTATTTATTTTTAACTTTTTTGACTTCCCTAAATCTTACACATTCTAAAGCTATAGGAAGTAAAAACTTTAAAGCTGCCAAAAGCCAAAGTATTTTTAGAGAAGGCACTACATATTGATTATAGCCAAATCTCAGTGGACTAAGACACTACATTATTGTCAGCAATTTTACTGCTGCCATTGCTTTTTCTTTTTCCTTTTAATAGTAACAAGTGTCTCCAATGTATTTTATAGGAAACTGTTCTGCCAGCTAGGAGGCACTGAGGACTTTTCATAAGAATGGAATCTAACTTTAAGAGAGAGTAAATTAATATAGTTGCTGTATTTCAGTTTTTATATTACACTGTCAGTCCACAACAAAAACAGAGATACGCTATTTCTGTTGTTTTCGAGGACTAACAAAGATAATCTTGTTCTTTCTTGATCTAGCTATCCTGCTGCAGACTATGAATATCTTATATATAATATAAAAATGTTATGGAAATTGAAATGTATGAAAAACAGAGAGAAAATAAAATATAATATACATCCATCAAGACACAGAGAAACAGGAACTCATGAATATCAGGGGAACTGGGCACAGGCTGTGTACGGACAGTTTGTGAATGACAAAGATTCAGCCCATCTGGAAAATTCTGCAAGACATCCCATTTGGTGCATACTCTGACAGGCAAAGTTCCTTGCTTCTGTTTTCCTCTGTTTGGACAGCTTTCATCCTTTCACCTTGCATACAGCAGAATGCCAAAGGGAGGCTGGGTGCTCATCTCTATCTTTCTTTCCTCATAGGCTTTATCTTTATATAGTGCTAGGCCTTGGTGTGGGGAGCAGGGCCAGACCTCACAGAAATGCCCGGATTACCACTTCTAAAATAAAAAGACTGTGTGACTTCTGTGGTATTTACACCATGCATACTACACTCCTCACTGATGGAATGCTATGGCATGTTTTTATTTCTTCTGCTCCTGCTGGCTCAGATTGACACAGGGGGAACATGTGTGGGGACGGTGTGGCAACTCAAGCCAGATTTCTAAAGTCCCTGGTTGTCCTCTCTCATTTTGAAACGTGCCATGCCTGAGTGTCCCCTGTAAGAACAGCAGCCTGGAGGAAGGGCACCCAAGGCTGTTCCCATAAGGGTCATGTCAAAGCAGAAATGCTGCAGCTGGCTTCCACATGCCCATGGATGGGACAGAAAACCCTTCAGAAAGTAGATGGGGAAGTAACTGATCTGCGCTTCAAAGGACTTGAAGATGCATAGTAACTCAGGTTACTGGGATCAATGAGACCAGCCTGACTTAGGCAGACCTGGTGGGCTGCTTTCACAGTGTACATTACCAACATCAGCACTCTTTCCTCAGAAAAATACCTCTTTTCCTCTTTAGTTTTTGTGGTGTCTTAGGCAAGAAGCAACATGGAGCTATATGAATTCCAAGAACTTTTTGGTGATTTTATGAGCCTTCATGCTTCTCTTCACCAACTCTGGAGAGTGCCCTTCAAACAACTGCTGCAAAGGCAAAGCTTCACATTACCATAGTGCTCATCCTTTAAAATAATACAGTTTTCTTAGCAAAGTTCTAAGCAAAATCTAAAGTCTTGCATAAATTCTGCATACCCAGAGAGCTGTTACAGAGAAAGTAATATGGATCACATCATGAGTATCCCAGCTAAATTCCTAATATACAGCATGGGGCAGCAGAATAGTTCTATGGTGAATTAAATTAGCAGTGGTTTTCTTTCAGCATTTGTTACAAACAAATTCTTCTTTGTACAAATACTGTTATTTTCTTTCTGCTTTTGCTCGTATTATTCCCAGTGGCTCTCTTTATAGTGCCATTTTGCCATTTCTTACAGGTTCCTCTGTACTGTAATTATGCCAGTTTGCTTTTCACGTACACTTCTTGGCACTGAAATACAAAGGTTGGGACTGCACAAAGAAAGGCAGAATAATATTCACAGAATTATTTCTGTCTCTTCAGAGACTGCACTGTTTTTACAACTTTCCTTGTTTTCTCCTCCCTATCCTTGCACATATTTGGCAGACACTTAGACAATAAGATAAAGTGACTATTTGAGAGCAGGAAAAAATTGCCATGCCTGCACAGTTATAAGCACATAGTGCAGCCTACGTAGATATTTTACATGAGAGAAGTGGTTATTGTCAAACATACTGATATTATCTTGTTTGAACATTTTCAAGCTGGCTCTCGGACTATATATGCAACGCTAGCAGTGACGGAGTAGGTACAATATTCCTGCAGTAGCATAGCTCCCTGCAGACGTCAGTAGGTTTTATCAGGCTCAGAGGGAACATCTGACTGTTTACTGCACTTTTGAAGAAGTTCTCATGCTTTGAAGAGCACAGAGCAGACTGAGCTTTTAAAAAGTGCTGACTTTTTAATTCTACATTTTAATGCTCTTTGACAAAGAGCAAGTCTGAAGATTTTGTACATTTTGTAACCAGAAAGCAAACATGCACAGCATTTCCCAGAGACATCAGGTTTGAAATCTGTAAGCAACACGTTTAGGCAGCACGATGGTTGCCATGTAAGATTAAACAGACAGAATTAAGTTTCTAAAATGTTGAGCACTCTTTGGGAGTGGGTGGTAATAGTTAAACAGTAAAACTCCAGATCTCTCAAGATAAGCAACAGAAATCCACTCAGGGCTGCTGCATCATGGTGCTAGACGGATATAAAGATACCTATTTTAAAATACTTGTTCATTGGTATGGGAGGCAAATTTTCTGGCGTTAGCTTGAAACTCTCCCTCCAGCAAGGTTATAGACTAGCATTATAATATCATAATAAGATGTAGTGAGGCATAGGATGAGCACAAGCTTCCCAATGATAGGTATAAGACTATTTTGAAGAAATGAGGAGGTGCATCACTCTAAACAACAGAAAATTACAAAGCTCAGTTAAAATATTGACTCAGAACTTTATGCATTAAAGTGCCTCAGCTTAAGCCCCTCCTTTTTCAGCAAAGCTACCCACAAAAATTAAGTGGGTTAAGTACCAGCATAAGTCAGATGATTTTAATAGGGCATTGCTGCTTGTTGAATCTAAGAAACAAGAAAACGTTATAATAAAGACCACCAGGTTTTCCTAACAGAGGCCAAGAATTAGGTCCTGCATTATTTCCTGTCACTTGAGACCCTGCAGCACAAGCAGGGATTTTTCTGCCTGCCAGCACAGTACGCCTGCCTTTCCCTGACCCCTCATGCTTGTTTGCTAGCCCAAGGACAGGTCATACACTGTGTCAGAAGGGGAGGAGATGCTTCTAGCAGAACAACTTCACTCTGGTATGTAACCCAGTGCAATGGCATTTCTGCTATTGCCTTCCGTTTCCCGCTTGCATTTATCCCAACATAACTTCTCATCACTCCCCAGAGCACAGCAGATACAGTAATTAAATATCTGACTCTACTTCCTTCCAGGCACCTGCTTGCCTGAAAACTGTCAAGGGCTGCAAGCACTGCAATAGGATTACAAGGATAACAAGCTAAAGCCTTATCCTTCCTGATCTGTAAGGTCAGTTATGAAGGAACCAAGGGAACTTATTGTCCAAAATATGACCCACATGCAATTCATATTGCAGTAACCCTGCTGATAGTAATTTACTTATAAATAAAGTTAATAAAAGTTTCTAAAAATAAATTAAAGCAATTAGTAGAGGAATATGAATTTCAAGTGCATTAGGTCCTAATAATCCATTCCAGATGCAAACTGGAGACAGCTAATTGCAGATTATTTCATTCCTTAACTTTTCCATTAATATGCTATGGTTGAGTTGGTGGCTGTATTATAACACTGTTTACAGACGCTGTTTGAAATTACAGGCATACTAAATCCAGAAAAAGTACTAGTGAAATTGAGAGGAAAATTCGCAGTTCATTGAATTCAGTGTCAACTTCCATTAAATTCAAAGGGACACAAGAGTCTTCATGGAGTTACTGAGCATCTGTAAACACTTCCTTGGTAGTCCCAAGTTATTGGTTTATTTTTTCAGTTGACAGACATTGTTTAATATGTTTACATCTTACTACAGAAATCAGAAAATAAAAAAGAATGAGACCAGAGTTTTGATTACACAGCAAAGATTTTAAAAGCTGAAATCTTGAAATTGAAAACAAAATCTGGGTTATATACAGGGTACTAAATAATTATTGACTCCCACTGGACACAGGGAACCCAGTCTAATCTATGCCCCTTTGTATCTGCCTTGGCTATGCAACCTCTTTAGTGTGTCCTCAAAGGCACTTGGACTCCCAGTATTTCAGGTGTTGTACACTTCAAGCTAAAACACTGTTGCAAAGTAAGCAATCTAAGTAGGGAACAATTCAAGCTCTATAGATGCATTTGGAAACTGCTTCCTTCTCAATTGAGCAGCAAAAGACAAAAAATAAAACAATACAACAGATATCAAGGCAGAGGCAGCAGGAGTGTTAGATCTTAAATTTATGAATAAGGCCACAAATGAGGGGAAAAAAACACACTACTGTGACGAGGTTAAAGAGCTTCTCTAATTCAATTAAATTTTGCCTAAAAAACACAGGAAGAAAAAAAAAAAAAAAAGAGAGAGAGAACATTTATCTGAATTGTTCAGAGATGAACAATATTTAAAGCCCATGCCTCTCCCAGCAGTAATTGGAGATGTAATCAAGCATGGTACAAAAGCAGAACTGGCATCTCAGTCTTTTCTAGATCTTCCCGTGGTGAAGATTAGAGTCAACAATACCTTGCAGTTCCTGTGTGCGTGACATGCTATTAATTGTCCACTCATCTTTGTTATAAATACCCTGTTGTGTTGTTTTTATTCGTGTGTGTCATGGCATAACCTGAACGTTGACTTCTGTTATGTCTTTTATTGAATGACAGAGGGTTGGCGCAGCTGCTGAATTTGTATTTGGTTTAGAGCCTACAAACTTCACCTGAGAAGCTTTCATTGACTTCTAGAGTGAAATATTGAATCTATTAGCAGCAAACAGAGTATGAAATCCAAACATGTTTGAAAATAAAATCACAAAGTTTCCTTTAAACCTTGTTTTCTAATTGCTGTTCAGAGCTAAAAAGCAAACACAGGAGCTGAGAAAGCTCTGCTAGTTTATGACTATTAAAGCTTCAAACAAGTGGGAGTGCTATGAAAGGCAAAATAATATTTGTTAGGAAATGGACTGCAGCTGAATTCTGTGTTAGAAAATATCCTGATTGGCAACCATCATGGAAAATATAAAAGACAAATAACATGGAGAAATGCTGCAGATTCCTTAAGAGTGCACAGTACTAATTAATAGTATGGGCAACACAGGAGAAAATTTAAAAATGCTATTTTATATCACAAGTTAGGCACAGAGCCAGGTGTGACTCAGCTGAGTTTCAGTAGTTGTTTAGGCAGGTCACTGTTGGGGTTGCTGCACTGTTTGGAACACTTGACAAGACAGAACTCTGCCAAGAGAGTGAGCTAAAAGTTTTCCTTCACAGCACAGTTTGGAAGTAAAGAAAAACAGCACCGTCAGCGCTTCTGACCACCTTCCTGGTTATGTTTGGCAAATCTGAGACCTACAATCAATGAACTGAGCTTCTCTATAGAGTATTGAATTATAGTGCATCTCAGAAGCAGCTAAGATACCTGGCTAGGGGACTATAAAGTGAAGTCAAGCAGATAAGCCCCGAATCCCAAACAATAAATGTGAAATGCCATAATTCAAATAGAAATACCTTTGGAGCAGTGCATGTATTTATTGCAAACCACAATTCATTTCTTTAAATTTTATTTTACAAATTCTCCATTATTTGCTTCAGTTACGGTGAAATGGCCTACTGTATTTCAAGATAGTTTAGGCTGATTTTATACTTCACTTTTCCATGTCAAGGAACATGCAGACAATTGAACAATCAGATTACTGAAAAGCTGTTAAGTGCCTTGTGATGCAATGAAGTGTGAACTACTTGAGAACCAATGTGAAAAAAATGGCAACTTAGACAATATCAAGGGAAGTCTAAAAGAGAAAAAAGAATAAAAGTCTACTCAAACTGGACTTAATATGCACACAGTCGAAAATTGTGAGAGAATAATATTATTTCTTCAGAGATTTCTCTCAGGATTTTAGGGAGATATACCTCTGTAATATACATTTTGCCCTGCACTCTCTACAGTTTATAAGAGTAATCTGATCAAAAAATGAAGCATGTGTAAGAGGGCTTTTGGACTGACATGTCCCCATGGGAAGAGAATGCCTGAGTCATCCAGAAGAAAAAGAAAGGTTCCCACACCCAAGGTCTGCCCAATCACCCAACCTGCCCAACAGGAAACCATCCATTCTCCATCCCCACCCTTTGGGCCAATGTCAGAAAGCCTGCAAGGTAAGTGACTGTTTCTTACTCTTATAGAATGTCTTTAACCACAGCAAACAAAGAAAAAGAATTTATGAGGGTTGAGTGCCCACATCCATTAAAATGTGTCAAAGCCAAAATATTGAGATACTTTCACAAAGTCCAAAGGATTGCAATGAAAGTGTAAAGATACTTTTAATTATAGTGTTTTACATCAATGCATACTTAGAGAAGATATAACCTACAGAAAGACAGTAAGTCTTTATACAAGGAAAGGTGAGTAGGGTCAGAAGAAATGCACATTCTACTGAAATTAGGGAATGTGGGTACTGTAATTAACAGATCAAATTGGCAGGGAATTGCAAAGAGGATCAGAGGATATAAAGATAATGAGCAGATCAAAGGGTAAGAAGACAAGCACTGAAATAAAGCAGTAGTAATGCAGAGAGCTAAAGAGGAATTATTGACCAATAATTGTATTGCTTTAGGCAATGTATGCTTTGCTAGAACTATTATTAACAAGACCTTTAATGGACTGATCTCTTTTCATAAATGTGGTGTTATGAATGTTAAACGCAGCAAATTCACAATACAGCCACAGAAACCCCTAAAAACTAGTGTACTTACTGCAATGCTAAAGAGATACAGAAGGAATTTGGACTTCAGTGGATGATCGCATGCTTAAGGCAGATTTCTTTGAATAAAAACAACTAGATGTGTGTGATTTTCAAGGATTTGGCATAAGGATTGTTGCTACATCAACAAAAGTTGCAGAGTTTATTCTGGAGTTGTTCTGGAGTTGGTGACAGCCTGAACTATATCCTCCCTGAATCCTTTCCATTGCTGAGCAGGTTTTATTCCCTCTGTGATTCAAAGGAGTTCAAATATCTACCAACAGCAAACCCTCCATTTCTCTGCTACAGCACACCTGGCTCATCACTAACATGGGTAAGATTAAACAAATGAAAATGAAAGGTAACGGAGATCCAGGGGCTTCCAAGTGTCTTGCCAAAGGATCATCGCATGCTAGAGGGGAGTTCAGCCTTGTTTCCATCAGTCCCGAGGACTATGGTCCTCAGGTCCTGCTACAGATGGCACCATGGGACACAATTAGCTAGAAGTTAACTAGGCACAGACATCAAGAGTCTCCTTGTACTTTGTACTGACTGGCTTCTGAACAAACATTTTCAGAATCTCACTCCATTGCTGCCTTACCACTGTTTCAGTTCGCTAAAGTCAAGATAATCCAGCATTTTTGCTCTCAGAATTAGGGAAGAATAACACAGTGAAGCTACGTTTATTGCTTTCTTCATTTTAAAGTGTTGCCAAACAACACTGGTCAGACCCAATCAACATGCTTCTGGGAGTTAAAGTAGAATGTAGTAGGCTGATTTTGCCATGATCACTCCACAGCTGTGGAGCTGGAAGAAATTGTGAAAGCCTGAGATCTCCTGCAGCAGCCCATCCCTAGAAAGGAGTTCTTGGATACACTGATCTTAATATTTTTAATAATCGTACACTGTATTTGCACATGGACGATAACAAAAACTGCTAAAAGTTACCAGATTTATAGTACAACTGAAGTAATCTGCTGGGGGCAACAGAGGATACTCAGGCAAGCTAAAAGACACACACGAAATATTACATTAATTTAAGTCATTGGAGTTTTTGGTTAGTATCTAGGTAGAATTTCTCTGCAATGATAAGCACAAGTACAGTTTGTCTACAGATTCATTCTCCCATTTAGCGAGTCATTAAGAGAACTCTGTAAAGTAGTTTTTGAGGTGTGGATTTTTTCCCCCTCTTAAATAGCAAGCATCTCCCAGATTATTAAGTAATAAAGAAGATTGAAAGTGTCAATCAAAGGCATTTCTGCTGAAGGTAACAGCAAAACTTAAACTAACTGAAAGTCACTCAGTAGTCCAAAACTAAGAGCACTGAGGTCACTCCTGTAGAGAAATGCAAGATGGAGGTACCACTGAACTGAGGCAGCCAGCTGCATTCAAACATAGATTGCAATTTTTATTTCTCATTATCATTCTTGAAACTAAAATAATACTTGCAGTGAGAGCTGCAAGAACAAAACTCTTCTAGAGAGCAAAAGGGAGGAAAGCCAGAAGAATCAAAATGACCATTGTATTGAAAATAAACATGACACGGGACTAATGCCCAGATTAAATATATATTCCGGAAAAACACACAGCAATATTATTCTGTAACATTTATTTTTTATTTTTAATTTAGAGTTAGTGTTAATCATGCTCCATTTTTTACTGGTATAAAACAAATATTTTTTAAAACGTTATTTAATGGCTGATGGAACTTCAGTTAGCAGTACCCATAAAATTTGCAGCTCCGTAATTTGTGGGCAGGAAAAGTTTAATATTTCAGAAGCATCACTTCAGATGTGCAATTCCGTCTGGCTTTCACAATCCTAAATCAAGTCCATACAAATTACTTTCTAAATAGTCCTTGATAAATGGTCAGTCACATCCCTTCCTGTTTTCTCTGGGTTAAAACCCTAATTGTCTCACGTATGCAATAATAATATCAGTCTGCAAACTCCTTTGGAACATCTCTGATTTGCAAGAAATGGTGCTGCCTAGCCTGTAACAGAGAGAGGATGATGAGGTACCCTGAAGTGATTAGACATGCTGCAAGAGCGAATTTAATTTGGAAGATTGAGAGGTGTGGAGATAACTACTTTCTGCCTACACAGTTCTACCACTACTCAGTATAACTGAAGACTTATAAATACTTTATAAATTAAAGAAATTAACCACAGCAGCCCCAAACTGCAAGAACCACCTACACCGTTTGTACATTGTTCTATTAATAGTGGCTAAAACATTAGCTCCTACAGCCATAGCATATATTAAAATGAAACAGAATTGAACAGATCAGAAGCTGATATTCTTCTCCAGGTACATACATGATTTTGCAGGGACTACAGACCTTTCAAACAACAATAATTTCCAGACCCTGGCCCAGAATCATAGCATTTTGAAAAAGAAAATAATAAATGTAATGATTTTAGGTCAATAAAACCCAGAAGACAAAGCCCCAATGGCAGCTGTAGCACCCTCATACTGCTGTGATACTATCAAGACAGAAACTTCTCATCAGAGCCTGTTATGCATAAGTCAGTATACTCTAATTAAGCCTCTTTCTCTCCCCTCCTCCTACCCCAAACTAACCAAAATCATTATACAACTTACCCAGCTCCCCATCCCAGTGCTGTCCCTTGCAATGTGCTTGGAAACCTTGCTTAATCTCACCTGCAATCCAATTAAAAGCATCTAAAATTCACACCTGTACTAATTGTAGATTCACATCACTGCTTTGTAGTCATTAAGTCTATGAGTTAAAGTTTTTATGAGTGCAACTAATGTAGTTTATCAACAAAATGCCGGAACATTTACACGCTAAAACAAGATAATCAGTATTCATGCTTAAAGATTTCAGCAGGGATCAGGAAGGAATTATCTTGTCTTATGAAGCATTTAAAAATGGCTAATTATGTTTGTTCATAAAATTCCATCCTGAAACAACTGAAATCAGAATAAAAGCTTTTAATTTTTTAACGGTGAATACTTAATTTGGCTGAGGTGTTAATTTACAGCAGAAAGTCTTGTGAACATTTTATTATTCACTAAAAACAGAAGATGGGACATTCTGGAAATACAAAACCTGTAACACATAAGCCTTAATCTTCAACTCTACTTTTCTTGCAAAGTTTGGAAACTTACTCCTAAAAGGCAATTTCTAGTGGATGCATATTAGTATGCCATGTGTTTTACAAATGAACACTACCTGAAAACTGCAATGTATGTTGTAACAACCAGAAAGATCAACCTGATGGAATGGCAATACAGGAGATGTAACAACAAATAGACTAGCATGATAGAAAGATGTTACAAAGGAAAGGTGCTTACCTGTCTCTGAAGAGCTCAGCTAGCACATAAAACTCCACTAGGAAAGACTGACCAACCAGAAATCCTTCCCCAGTGCCATCCAGCCCTTCAATAGGATTTGAGAGAGTTGCAACCAGGCTGCACCCCTTCCAGTCACACAGCTGAATTGCCTTCACCTGTGTACCCAGGGCTGATCCAGGGTCCTTTCCACAGGTGCTCAATCAGCAGTTCAGGCCATGACTCAACAGACCACATACATATAATTTCACAGGAAGTCTTCTCAGTTCACCACATAGAGTCAAGGTATTTAAATATTAGCTATGTTCACATACCAGTTCCAAATACCTCTTGTAGACCACTAAAACACAGTCTTGAAATAATCTCAAGTTTTACATTTTGCTAGAGATTAAAAAAAGTAATAAAAGAAGCTTTTTCACCTTCCTACAGTAGTGGGCAGCCAGCAATAGAAAACCCACCCAGAACCTCAGATAGTTGAGGGGAAATAAAAACAAAGCTTTGAGGAATAGTTGTAATTCTGCCAGGAGCTTTTTTCTAATGCATTCTTGCTCCCAGTCTGCCCAGAGTAAATCAACTGGCATGTGGTGTGTACTACAGAAGGCTTGGCCATAGTAAACTTATACAGCTGCACATATCTGTTACACAGGTGCTTGGTTTTAGACTTGTTGGCTGCCCAAGAGCAGTCAGAATTTTTGGCAAATGCCCATGGTTCCACTGACTGGAAAGATAGTGAGAAAGTAGTCAGCTGGCAGTAGCACTTTCCAGATCAGCCCCCAGGCCAGAGCCAAAGCTGCAGTCTCATTCCTCACCCCATATTCTGAATCACTGTCAAATTCCTATACCCATTTTGCACTTCAGGGGGAGGCTTTTTTTGGCTGGAGTTATCAGAACAGATATATTGCAATATGTAGTACCACTGGGAATTGCACTGCAAAACCCTTTCATTATTGATCATTTTGGGGCAAAAAACACTTGTGTTTTTTTCCACTGTGTGGGAATGGAAGGGCAGCAGCCCTTTGTGAACAGGCTGGCTCTTAGCAGTGGCTGTTCTTTGCTAGCCAGACACGCTGCAGGTGTAGCTGAAGCACGGTGATGTTTATTATGTCCCTCTAAATAGCTGCCGCTGATGTTGCAGAACTGGTGCTGAGCCAGTAGAAACACATGAACCATAATTGCGTCTGAGAAGACAGCATTATGATGTTGACAGAGACAAATATATTTATCTGCAAGGTTAGTGTTCCTTTCAGACTAATCTATGTGGTATCTGACAACGAGCTGTATTTCTTGCTGACGATCCATTGTGATAAGAACACTGGAGATGCCAGAGTTCATCTTAAGCTTGTGTATCATGAAATATATATACATTTTTTTCTGACAGTTCCATCAGTTTTCCATAATCTAAGATAATTTTCTCCCCAACACCCTCCTTGAAATAAAAAAATGGACTTAAATTCCTCATGTTGCAAAGATATTTCTGAGCTGATTGAGATTTCCCTCTGTTCCTTGCTATTAGCAGACACATCTGAGTTGTCTATTCGCACAAACCTAAATTCTTTGCAAGTATCCATGTATTTACAGAGCAGTAAACTCTATAAATACCTTGATCAAAGTGGGCCCAAAATCCAGGCTTCCACTTAAATGGAAATTTGGCCTTATCAGTATAACAGACCTAAAGGAATGCCCAAGTCTTAGGACAGTGAGACCTGAATGTCCATCCACAAATCCAATTTATACGCGTAAAAGCTGTTTTAGGAAGCCTGGAAAACTTGTGAGGGGCTTACTTCTGCTAGAGAAAGCCATGCGTGTCTAAGGACCACTGTCTGAAACCAGAAAGCTTTAATGTTGCCTGGATACGCTCTGCAGAGCCCCTGCCAGGTACCCTGAGAACCCCAAATCCTTTAGGATTTGATATTCCAAGGGGGAGCTCCCATGGGATTTCACACAGATAATATTTAACTGTACTGAAAGCTTATAAAACCAAAACTCCTTCAGACAAAACATATAAAATACAAAAGAAAGGGGTTTTAATTAAGGAGATTTTTGCTGGGGAAATGTTTTCAGTTCAAACCCCTTATGACTACTTGCAAAATAGGTGTGAAATGTCTATAATTTAATCAGCATGCAGTTCGCTTATAAATTCATTGACAACAGATTTAATGCCAACATTTTTTGTTGGCACTGCTGTTCATTTTCTTATAATCTTTCAGCAACTTTGGGACTAAATTCAGAATCATTGCTTCAGATATCATGAACAGGAAGAAAGGAACAACACATTTTTTTCTGCTTTAACTTGGAAGCCTTGATTTCTTGTCTCTTTTAAGCCAAGGAAAAAACATAAATTAACACTGCATCTTCAGTGAGGTCAGGTTGAGACATCTAATATGTAATTTTCCAAAGCAATGGCAGAGTGTCTTCAATTTCCTCAAAATAAAGGTTAGTTTGGCCCTTAGTTTTCAGCCATCCACAATGTTTTCCAGAGGTCTTGTTCTTTTAGCTACTTTTGTACAAGTGCTTAAGGCTTTATTTGCTAAAGTGTGGGATATAAGCAAGGGGCTAAATGATACATTGTATTCACATGAATGACAAATGGAGATACTAATTATTTTTCAGTATACAAAAAATGAAAAGCTAGCGATACATTCACATAAAAAAACTCAGTAAAGCAACTCATAAAACAACTCTTCAGAGTGATTTAAGATTTATTTTACTGTTTTTCCTTCTTCCCTCCCTTTATTTAAGAACATGTCACAGACATGGTAGAAATACTCCAGAAAGAGCACTAGTCTTCAAGAAGACCTTATCCAGACTGTCTCACAGCACATACAAAGGACACCTTTGCAGCAAAATATTTTATAGACTGCCCTTCCCAAAGGTTATTTAAGCATTTTAATTAGATTTCTTTTTTCCACAAAGGAGTGATTAGACAGATAGCGAAATACAACAAAAAAGAGGATATCAAGAAAGACAAATGCTACTTCTAAATATACTTGGGTGCTAATTCAAGGCTCTTTGTGGCAGATCAGCATCCAGCATATCTGTGAAGCACATTGTGTGAGCAAGATTCAGTGATGACAGGAAGTTTACCCTTAATAGTGTTTCAGTGGTATGAAGAATATCCAGCAAACAGCCAACGTAGCACAAAATGATTTAGCTCTCCATGCTATTATTAATAGTAGTAACTATGCTAATGTAGTGGGCCAAGTATTTGTGGTACAAATGTGATGAGCTGTGTGAGGAGGTTTTAAAAAAAAACCCCAAGTACAAGCAAGTTTTAATCAGCCTGCTCAAAAATGACCAGCTTTTTGACTATTTAGGACAAAGTCTTTTGAAATTCTGTATTAAAGGTGGTTTTCCATAAAATAACCTAGAAATAACTGTGAAAAGGTAAGCCATCTTCAGTAACAGAGGATGGATTTTCTGCACTCTCATTTGTTCATGTAATAATGGGGATCCCATCTGGTCAGACTGAAAGCCCCAAAGAGACCACCCTCTGTTCCTTATCTAGATCTCTTCAGTATATTAAATTTGAAAAGGAATTTTGCAAGAGCTCATAATCACTAGAACAGAAAATAGATGCACTGAAAGGTTATTACTTTTACAGAAAGCTTCAGAATAATTTATTTATGAGATGGGCTGTTGCTTTTACATACTCTTTATGTTTGTCAAATTTTTGACATTTATTCCTCCCAGATGGGCCAGTAAAAGGCAGCTATTTAAGGTGTTATTGAGGCATACAACTTCCAACCTCATCCAGAAGCAGAAAAGGAGGAGGAAGAGCAATCCAAGGGGTATTTTTAGGACCATCTAATTGATTCATCTCAAGTGGGTAGAAAGCAGTTGTGGAGATGCCTACATGCGTGACAAATAGAGCTCATTTGACCATGCCAAAGATCTGGGTCTTTCCCACCATATCCCAGCGTTCTTCTGCAGCGAGGTCCTTCTCAGCCTTCCTTAGTAGGCCCTTAACGGCTGGTATCTAATGAGCTTGATAATACATAGATCAGTGTTCTACAGGTTTAAAAATGTATCCACTGCGTTCCAGTATACATGGGCCTCTCCTTCAACTGTAAGATAACTCAGCATACAGAATTTTCATAGCTGGAGCTCACCTTAATTGCACAGACGTGCACAGGCCAAAGTCATCTGGGCACCTGAACAGGGAAAGTTAGTGAGTTCATGAACCCAGAGCTTTCTTACTCCTCGAAAAAATGAGGCTAGCAGAAGCACAGGCCTCAGGTTTTCTGGCTTATTTCAACTTTGGGCTTGAACAGAGTGATTTAGGTTTTCCGTAGATAGCCTGAATACTTTCCAATCATGGCTTTGTTCTACAGATTTTGCCATAAAAAAAAGCCATGATTCAGGCTTTAATGTCTGTCTTTAAACTTTTTGGTCTAACAAGCAAATATTGTTTGGCGTGCCCAGCAAAGTTGTAATCTCTTTATATTTATGTCAATTAAATTATGTCTGAAGCAAAGCTTAAGTGCTGTGGCATTGCAGTTAAAGATCAAAAACAATTGTGTTTTGCATTGCAATGTTATAAAACATTGCTATTTCTGCTAAAGAAAATCCATTTTTTTCTATAACAGATTATATAGTATCTTTGAAGTGAGAATTTAAGCAGCTAGTGTTTATAATATGTACACCATTAATCTTCAGACTTTAATCTCTGTAGTCCTATTTAACACAGTGAAGCAATGAAGCTTCAAAGAGTACAGATCTTTTGTAATGTTTATTGAGATATGAGGTAAAATATAAATGAAAGATCTGGGAAATCAAAATTATATCCATAATACTTTTTTAATCTGCTTAACGTATTCAATGCTAGCCACGTCAGATAACTACCACAATACTTGCCTTGATGGTCAGTAATAAGAACATACTGGATTGGGTAAACATATTAATTAGAGCCTGCACATTTCTCCTTCTTGCTGGTGTAATCATTAAATTGATTTTTCCAGTCTGACATGTAATTGTTCCAGCGACGGAATCCTGCTTTCCACTCTCGTTCTGCTTCATCAATATTTCCTGTAAAACATGAAATGGGTTACATTAATCTAAATTTGAATCTCTTTATATGCTAATTGAAAAATAATTCTGATTATCAATGTCATTTGCTCTAAATACATTTTAGGATATTCTTTTGTATCTTTTTTCTCAAATTTGGACCAACTGGAAATTCAGTGACAGATCAGGAAGAACTGCAGATATCACTCAGGCACACTTCACGGGAATAAAGACGTCTATGTATGGGATTGCTGCTTTGCATAATATTCTGCCCATCAAACATGTCATTTTAGAGCCATCTTTTTGTGAAATCCTTGAAATATTAGTTCAATATATCCTACAGTGAAGCCTACATGCCCCAAAGAACATGATATGCAATCTGAGGTAAGTAACTTGTAAAGTTACAGTGAAATCACAGCTTTGTTGAAGGCCACAACTGTCCTGCTGTTAGTTTCAATGAATTACAATGGACGACCAGGATTTCACCCTGCTTCAAAATAAATCTGCATGTTTAATGCATAAGTGACATAAGTTTGGAAAATGATACTGTAAAATGTACATAATGACAATGTAAAATCAATTTCTTTTTTAATTCTAGCCTGTAAAGCATTTGCTGACTAATCCTGTATCCCAAGGTAATATTTATTGCCAAATCTGGTATAGGTATCAGAGCAGTGGTTGAGGATGAGAAGAGTAATAAAAATATATCATTTTACAAGGTTCCTGGAGTATCTTGTGAACAGGGATCACTTCCTCCAGTCCCAAAAGATAATTAACCCTAGAGAGGGATGCAGTGACCTTGCAGGAACAACACCTACAAGTACAAAATGAAAGATAAAACATAAAGGGCTCATTGCATACTGTGGGTCAGCTGCAGAATTTTTCTTAAAGTTTAGAAACCATTGATGATCTATGAATGCCTTTATTCACTTTGCACCTAATTATCTCAGTGTCCCATATTGATGTAGCTTGCTTCCAAAAAATGCAGTAATTGTGTTCACTAGATAACAGCTCCATGAGTTCTTTATGCTCTTTTGACTTTATGTTCTTCTGCTGCAATAGAGCATAGGCCCTTTCCCTCCATAAAACCACTCTTTTCCCCCATTTTTTATGATCTGCCAGCGCTGCAAGTTTAACTGGTTATGTGAAAATGAAATACTTTTGTGTTTTACACATCAGTAGAGAAAATATTCTGGAAAGAGAGTTAACAGATTCAGAGATTTAGTTTGTAGAGGCATCCAGTAATTTGGTTGCTTATCTGCAGTTCAGCTCAACATTTCCAAACCTTTTCGGTCTGGAAATCCAGATGGCAATTTAATGAGACTTTGAAATGAGATTTACATTACTTTGTTCCAGTGAGACCAGAAATAAAACCAAGATACTTTTTCTTGGGAAGGTTCTGTACTTCTTGTCAAAAGTGAAATTGTGAACAAATATAGGAAGAAATATTAAAAAGTTAACCAAATCGCTCTCAGTTCTAATAAGTAAATAAACTTGGTTACATCAGAGTTCAAAGAACAGTTCAGATGATTTTACTTTTTTATTCTGCTGGCCATAGCTGTGATTAACCCTGGGAACACTTGTAAACACTGATAACAATAACAGCATGTTTTGATTACTAAGATGTGCTGATATAACTCTCAGAATTGGAGGGAGAAGACAAACAATGTGTATGACTTTCCTGACCCTAGGAACTCATCTCTGCACATTTCCAATTTAAGGAATTATCCAGGATTTCAGAATCAGATTTTCCACATGCCAGATGAATTGGTCATTTGACATAAACCATCACTGGCATTATTAGGAGAAGCAAAACGTAAATATCGTTTCTTGTCTTACTCTAGTTTTCAGTTTTGTTTATCCAGGCAAAGATTCCATTTATGAATTCAAAAAACTGTTCTTTCTTTAATTATTCAGGTTTTGATGTGTTTGAAGTCTTAATGTGCAGAAAGTGTTTGTGCCCAAAGACATTGGAAAGTGAAATAGCTTTATAATACACACATATTCAATTAAAAGTCACTGGTTGAGAGTATAAATTATGAGACATTTCAGATGGAGAAAACAGACAATGAGAAATTCAGACTTGCCACCATTATGAATCTAAAAGACAAGAGGGTGAAAGGAAAACACTGAAGTAAGAACTTGGGTTCCTATTTGTTTGCTTTTTCAGCGATAAGATCCAGCCTGAAGTCACAAGTCAATGCATCCCATTATCACCAACATCATCAATCTCTTTGAAACAACCACCTATGACTTGGATGAGCTGACAGCCAGAAAGCAGGAAGGAAAAAAAAAAAAAAAAAAAGAGAGATGAGAGAATTCGACTTGACTGATAATTACAGCTCAGATTACTAGGTGCTACAATTCTCTGGTAATCAGCTGATAATACTGTTATTTTGCTATATGCCATCTTCCAGATAGACTCAGGCTATAGATACCAATTAGTCTAATGCAAAGCAAAGAGTTTACAAGAAGGGGGGAGATTTCAGGAGGCAGTGAGTCATACCTTGATGCTCAGAAAGGTCCTACTTTAACAAAGGGGAAAAAAAATAAAAGGTTGTTTTGATTCTTCAACAGTGTCAGCACAGACAGCTGGCATTTCTTTCCACATAGGCATACAGCCCTCAAATTCAATGGCATTATAGCAAAGTTAAATTTAGCCATTTATACCATCATTTGTTGCTCTGCTACATGTGCCAACAAAGTGCTAATCTTGAATTTATTTTTGTAGTATTAACATTAAGATTGAGACAAAGGCCATGTAGCTGTTTTGACACAGTATAATTAATAAGGAATGACAAGCTGGAATTATTTTTTTCTGTCCTCCTCAACAGCTCATAAATGCTGGTACCTACAAAACTTCTTGGTTCATCAGTATCATAAACACTACAACTTTATGCTGCTGTTTCTCTCATGGTGATAGTTTCCAGAAAGAAGAATGTTTACTTCAGTATCTCTGTATTCAATACCTTTTAGTCACATGTATTAATATCAATGTTTTAAAAAAAAATAAATGTAAAATTAAAAAGGATATTTGTTTTCGTATATATTTTTCAGGACTTCAGGTTATTATTATTACCATCTTCCAAATGGAAATAGCCCTATCTTGGGGGTGAAGTAAGAACTGTTCTCCCTCTTACCATCCAGGATGCAAAATGCTGGAGCTGGTAAGAATCAAGATTACAAAGGTCTACAGATGGCTGCCATAGGCACATTGAGTAGAATTTTCTTTGTCAGCTGTAAGTGAGGTTAGTTTTGGCTAATCCACTTTTCTGCATGCCTAAGGAGTGCAGTACGTAGCTCTATGGAAATAGGCAACTAATTCTGATGGTGACTTTTTTACGTCATCACATTTTTAACAGTCTGAATACTCTAAGCATTGTTTTATGGAGTCCAGATGCTGTTGAGAGGTTCACTGCAAACACAGTGATTTTGGTTATTACTACTCAAGAGGTTGAACTTTCCTCTGCCTCTATAGTTAATATTTTTTCAGAGTTTACATATTTACTTTTAATACAATATATTTATAGTGGCCACTTTGAGGTTTGATTTCCTTATAGGTGATGGATGATGCAATAATATCAAGTGAAACAGAAATGCATGCACTATATATACTGGACACTAAAATAGTAATGAAACACAAATGGAAATCTTGGCTACCTGCAGCTTTCCATAATCTAGAGGAAACAGAGATGTAAATAGCTGGGGCTCAGGATGTGTTAAAGACTGCACTGAGGTGATAGAGTCTTAAAGAGATGCTTTTATAATTAACATACGATTGCTCTAAAAGCTTCTTAAGAGTCACTTACTGTTTATTGTCCCTCCAGTGTGTTTCTTTCAGCAGCCATCATCCGAAAATGTTCCGGTGGTTGTCCCGGCGCTCTTGCCCTCAAATGAAACACTAAATGCTGAATGCTCATGCTTAATCTTTGGGTGACTGTGAAGGGAGGGAACTCTGGGTGCAGTCAGCCCATTGCAATAGAGCTACCCATGTATGTGTGTAGCAATTATGTCAAGTTGGAATCGTGAGCCCACATAACACGTCTAAGTCTGATGTATCTGACACTCACTTAAACTCATGTCTTCAGTTATAATTTTATATATCAAAATTGAAGTGGGAGACTTTAAGAAATCTTCCAAAAATCATACAAAATATTTCAGAGATAGAAAGGCCTGAATTTTCTGTAGGTGTTACGTTCATGAGTTTTATTTTATTCCTTCTTAATTTTCTTAACCCTAAAACAAGACATTTATCTATTTATACATATTATTGAAGACAACAGATCTTCTTGCCTGATCAAAATACATAATCACAAAGATACTGGGGACTAGAACTGCCTCAGTGAACCTGCCTTACCCAGTCTATCATGGAAACCTGCTTGCTCAGATGCTGGAAAACACTTGGACCCAGCAGTGGCATACAGAGAAGATGTCAACAGTGTAGCACAACTTACGCAGTGATCACGATGTGGTTCATCGACAAGCACATCCACATCAAACTGACCATTTGGCACAATTAGAAACTTTGTCTATCTGAACTAAGCTTGAACTACAAATTGCAACAATGACATAATGTTTCCTTATGCCTTGTTTTCTATCTTCTTACATCAAATTAAAGTAACCCTGCTTATCTGTTTCAGTAGAAGAAATGATGAAAGAGGCAACAGATGATGAAGAAATACTTAATGTATGGAACGTACTGTTCCAGGAGTTCTTTAGAGCATAAAAGGAGATTGGAAATGCAAAATACTATTTCAGTGAACTGTTACAACACAAAGTATTATTTCATGGTTGCAAGTAGAAACTCTCTCTCATTTCTAGATTAGGATCCAGGAAAAATGATTCTTTCTTTTTCCCTTCTATAAAGTATGACACCCATCACTGCAGCATTGGTAATTTTATCCAACATCTGAACATTCCATGGAAATAGAGTTATAAATGGAAACACAAAGGCTTAAATTGAATTATCACAATAATACCAACCAAACGAGGCTTGAATGAAACAATTTAGATCAAGGTATCTAAAAAAAAAACATTTTTACCTGTCATTTCCAGTACTTTGGGGAAAAAAATATTCCAGAACCGACACTGCTGAGCACGTAGTTTTGTAAGCACCTCCGAATCATCAGTATTTAATGTTAAATATTTTTGTTCAGTACTGGTGAAGACTGGCCATCTCGTTCCATTGATCAGGGTCCCATTTGGATTTCTATGTGACAAAGAGAAACATTTCATTTTGAATGAGAATTCATTTCATCATATCACATATAGTTGTTTGTTTTCTTGTTTTTCACTCAACAGTTATTTCAACTTAACGTTAGTTTGGAA
Source organism: Coturnix japonica (assembly GCF_054131305.1). Lineage (NCBI taxonomy): Eukaryota > Metazoa > Chordata > Aves > Galliformes > Phasianidae > Coturnix > Coturnix japonica. The sequence continues at coordinate 20,088,235 of NC_140674.1, read as the reverse complement.
TTAAAGGAGTACACCTTTTTAAGCAAGAGAAGAAAAAAACAAAACTGATTGAAATATTTTTTGGAAGTAAAATTATACATAGGTTGCTCTTAAAGTAATGCCTCTTACTTATTTCTATGGAAACTGCAACAGACACAAAAAGCACAACAACACTATTTGATAGAGCAAATTCTCAGCTACAGAACGTTATTGTCCAACACAGTCACCACCCTCAGGAATGCACTTCTGCCAGTGATGAAGAGTCTGCAGCACATACACATAATAATCTGTACCAGCTGGTCACAACCTGTGACTACTGTTGCTATCATCACTGCTGAAATGTACTACCTACCACCTCACTGTGCTCACATCCACTGTTTGGTCTCCAGAAACATTCAGCAGACATCAATGAATGTCAGTGGGTATCATTTTTTCCCCACACTTTCGCCTCATATGCACTACTGTGTTCGATTCTGTTTTGCCAGATTGCCCCTTTGCTGCCATCTGTAGTAAGGCAACAAAATATAACAGGTCAGCCAGGCCAGGCAGGATGGGACTTTGAGCAACCTGGTCTAGAGGGAGGCATCCCTGCCTATAGCAAGGCATTGAAACTAGATGATCTTAAAGTTCTCCTCCAACCCAAACCATTCTATGACCCTGTGACTGGTGGAAAGGTTCAGTCTTTACTGCCATTCCATCAACTGACTGTCAGGGCCAATTTAACAAAATAGGAGACATTACTTTCATAGCAGCCTTTGTATATACACTTTACGATAAAAATACTTGATGAAATGCTATGCATAAGCTACATGTGTTTAATCTGGAGATTCTAACAGAAGCTGTAAATTACTACTGGTGCCTTAAAAGAACAAATAAGCTAGTTCAGAAAGTTCCATCATTCATGGTTTAGTTTCAACATTTCAGATCATTTCAGATAGATAAACCAATTGGACTAAATGGCTCCAAAAAAAATGCTTCAAAACTGTCTAAATTCTACAATGGATCTATACTGTGAGAGAAAGGAATTAATTCCCATGAAGGAAAATAAAGATCCTCCTTGGACTATGCTGAGCTCCACTAAAGGAGTGCCAAAAAAAAGAACAATTTCAAATCTTCTGGAACCTGGGAAGAGCTACAGAGCATTTGGATCTTTACAACACAGACTCTGCACATTAAAGAATCACAGCTGCTAGTATTAAAATAGTTGTGATAAATATTTATAATACAATAGAATTCATAGGGCTCTAGTGACAAACATTAACATTCAAAAGGACAGACAGATCCAGCTTTCCCCTTCAAAAAGGGCAACATGTAGCATCTACTGGATGGATCTCTATGACTAGAGAAAAAAGGATTTGAGTGTTTAAAAAGAACAAAATTAGAGAAAAAATGAGATAGAATATGATATTTCAGAAAAAAAAAAAAGTGGATGATCTGTGACTGTTTAAAATACAAATCTGTATTAACTCTGAAGATGTTAGAAAACAAATTAAATATCTTATTTCTGTGCAAGTAGGAAGACTCATTTTCTTTGCTGGAAGATGACATCAAGGAATGGTTTTTAGGGCAGAACAATGGTAGCTGATGATCCTTGGCAGGATAAATTAAGGAGCACTAGAAGCTTAATTAATTTGCTTTTCTCCACTTTTCACCAAGACTTCCCAGAGGGCAGCAATCAGAGAGGAGTCCAGCATGCATGGAGCCTGCTAGAGTGCTGCTTGCCACAAGTAGGAACAAGGCAGTGGGTGTAGGTGGGAGTAATCTGAGCACAAGAAATAGCATTGACATCTCTTAGTCCATGCAGAATGAGTAAAACATTTGCCCCCTTTCAGCTATCTGCTTTACTCCAGAGTCCATAGCACCAAGTATCTGCCACTTACAGAAACATGATGTTACAGTAAGAGATTCAGCATGCCATTTCCTGGTTGGCTCACTTCCTTACTGATATTTCTTTACTAATTTTGCTCTGATTAACTTATGGCACCCTTTTAACCGCACATTTATTTGTGACTCGCAAAAACGACAACTTAAGCAGAGCTGACTTGCACTTCATTTCAAGATCAGAACGCTAATGGTGCTGTCAGTATTCATTTAACAGCTTTTATGCTGTGAAATAAATCATGACACTCCGTGTTATAATTTGCAGGTGTAGGGGGGATTATACAATGGCTACAGATGTATTTTACTAAAAATTATTGAAAGAACTGTCAGAAGAATGCAGCATTTTGAAATATGTGAGCATGCTGATCATGACATTCTCTCTAATTTCCAGAACTCTTACTGTTCAAAGACATATCCAGTAATTTCCATCTTAGCTTCCCTACTGAAAATTTCTGAAGTTAAAAAGCAGCTCCAAGTTACAGCAAAACAGAGAGATCACAAAAGTGTAATGTTTAACTGGTAAGAACAAGTTACGATTATGACCTTGCAGTCCTATCGCAATTACATTTCATTCCTTCTTGCTAATAACTTCACAATGAGTATTGCAGGGCACAGAAAAAGCTATAAAATACAACAGTGTCTGGAGCAAACTCCAAGTTTAACAATATTAACATAAAATAAAATTTAAAAGTTTCACGAAAATATTCTTACCACTAGAGGAATCTGATACACTTGTAACAACTGGACAGATCAATACAGTTGGAAAGGCACTATGACAAAGATGCAATAACAGATGGATCAGCACTATAAAAAGGTGTTATAAAGGAAGGGAAGAAAATTGCTTGCCCATATCAGAAGATGACAGGTTCACAGGGAAGAGCTTCAGCAGGAATAGATCTCCAGAAAGAGATCTTTCTACATTGGCAGTCAGCCTTTAAATGAGGTCTAAGCCAGGCTGCACCCTCTCCAGTCACACAGCTGAATTGCCTTCACCTGTGCTCCCAGGGCTGACCGGGTTCTTTCCCCAGGTGCTCAATCAGTGGTTCAGGCTGTGACTTAACAGTTACCATACAACGCCATACAGCCCCACCTGTGTCCACCTGGGTTTGGCTGGATGATCTTTGCTGACATATTAGAACTTCCAGATACTAAAAACAGTGCTCAGAATTTCTATGGAAACCTGCATCCTGTGGACTTCAGCAGCTTCTCAGACCTCTTAACATTTTGATGCTCTTTCATTTTCTGATACCATTCATTCCTCTCTTCTTTAGTACATTTCACTTTTGGCTACCTCAGTGCTGTTAGTGTGGCCTGAAAGCATGCCCAGTAGGGCTTGGGCCACACTTCTATCATGTATCAACTTCATTAAACACTAAAAACATTCCTTAGATCTCTGACCTTATCCTTAAGCTCTAGCCAGGAAATATCTTCCTTTTGTTCACAAAATGTGAGGTTCTTCACAGAACATTTTTAGTCTATTTTCTATACAGTTTTTACCGTGTGCAGGAGATGTAGGGCAATGGAGAAGTGCAATTATTTGAATTGCTCCCAGAGAAGAAGTGCAAGAGAAGAAGAAAAGAACTTTGATGTAAACAGAATTTATTTCTGTATTTCTTCTATTTTTTTTTGCATTTCATATGCCATGAGGTTACAGGCCAGCATCTTCTCTCTGATACTGACAGCACCTCACTTATAGTTTCTCATTTGTTTTATAAAGACAAGTGTTTAAGGTAGCCATACATTTTCACAATAACGTGAAAAACAGTTTTCAGCAGTTCAACTGTACTGAAGCTGCTCTCATGCAGCTTCATATATATATATGAGTGGGAGCTCATATATATATATGCTCCCACTCAAGTTCATAAGCTGTATTGTAATCCTTGGATCCATGGAATTTGCTCTTTTTTCTTTCATTTACTTTTTGAGAGATCATACTCTCCTTTTTTGGGTATTGCACAGCCATAACTGTCAATAGAATTTTATCTTCAGGACTCATTCAAAGGAAACACTCCAGATTTGACAGCCGGACTGAAGAGGGCTTCAGAGGAGATCATTCACTGGAGGTGCCTGAGGCCAGATTGGATGGGCCCTGGGGACCACAGCAGGGGTTGGAGCTGAGTGGGCTTTAAGATCCCTTCCAGACAACCAAAGCCATTTTGTGATTCTATGATCATTTCTGTGTATTTAGTGTTCTTCTTCCGAAACTTCAGAAAAAAAAAGAAGGTTAATTTGTTTCAGATGGAAAATGCAAGAACCTGAACACAGTTCTGTTTATCATAATCAAAACGCCAACATTACCATTCTCATTAATATGATCAATATAGCCTGGAAAACAACACTAGCTCACTGCGTATTTATTAATATTTATAGCATTAATTTGATGGTTTATCAAACAAATTCACAAAAAATTAATTAATCATTGATTTTATTATTATTATTATTTTCTATTTCACATTGTTTTTGTGAGTGAACTTTTAATAGTTTTCACTCTTCTGTGGTGTCTCCATTTAACAGAGAGCTTCTTTTGCACTGTAACATTATATTTTGTCATCCACAAAGAAAAATCTTTTGTGATAGATCTCTTGGAAAAAGGCTTAGACATAATTTACCTTTGTAAAGAGTGTTGCCAACACTGTACCACATGCTGGTTTAGATTGTCCCATGCATTCACTCTATTCCTATTTAGCTGCTCTGTTTATAACGGGATCTAGTTAGCACCTTGTGTGCTTCCCTAAAGAAAACAGCAACAACATTCATCTATTATTTCATCCATCTAACGCAGATTTATTATACAAACCCAGACTCACTAAGAGATTCATAGACTGAAAGAACTCTGCCTCCAGTGCCTGGCAGCCCCTTGCTCCAGCCAGACCTGCCTGGAAGTCCACAAACACACATCGCTTCTGCCTGGCTGCAGCTGTTCATAGAGGTACTGCTCCCTGAGAAGAAGCACATACTAATTTCCCCTGAGCAGCATGTTATTGCTCTTAATTGTCTCTTCAGTAGCTGCTGGCTTTCCTCTGACCCTCTCTGAAAGCAGCTCAGCAAGCTCGCTGCCTGCAGTCTACCCTGCAGAGGATACCCCATTCCTTTCTGATTTGCAGAGCAGTGGGAAGGTGGCCACTCTGTGCACAGCTTACCTCCCTGCTACTCTCATCAGTGCAGCACCAGTCAACAACACAATGCACAGCAAGGCAGTTTCTTTCTCGATGCCTTCTGCAGGTTATCACCACACTGGCATTCTGCTGGCATGTGTCTCGTTAGCTGAACGAGGTGCCTGCTGAGATTAATGAAAGGTTATGATAATACTGCTTCACCCTCTGCTTCCCCTGTGCAGTAAGAATTGAAATTAAATGGGGACCTGCTCCTGCTAGGTGCAACTTTATTGACTTCACCAGGGCTGTATCTCCGTTGATGCTCACTCTCAATTTTGCCCCCTTTTCTTTTAAACAGCTGGTTTACAGGGAGGAGAGAATGAATGTGAATCATTTTTATTAGCTTTCATGGCTCCTTGCAGCTATCAGGCAGTGCTGGCAATCAGCTGCTTTTCATGGGATGCCATTTTACTCTGTGTTACCATGGGCACAGGATGACAGGGAGGGGGAAGTGCATCCCAGCTACCTGGGAATGCAACAGCAGCAGTAACGCTGTCTCTTGCACATTTTCTGCAGCTGCATAACAGTCTTAAAGAATTATGGAAACAGTCATTTCAGAATCAAATAAGAACTACAATGTCATTGCAGAAGCTGCTGAAGCCTGCACAAGTACATCCCAGCAGCACAGCCAGGGCAGCAGCATAGATTCTAATGCAGTAGCTCAGTGCAGATGTGAAACTTAGCAATAATGAATGCAATTAATACTGTACTTTGAGTTTGCACTGGTAGAATTGCGTAACAAAAAGATTTTTTCTGTGTTATAAACTTTGGTTGTGTTTTCTTCTAATGTGTTTTCATGAGGGTAAAAGAGACTAAGAGTACAGGGCAGACGAACTGATTAAGAGGATAAGAGAACACCTGGGCTACAGGGTCAACTGTTGATATCCATAAGAGGTGGGAAGCAGAGTCATACTGGATACCAAACTCACAAGGGATACCACAGACTAAACTGTAATGATGCCATGAATAAACATAGCTACTTACCTTAATAAAGCAGAATGTAGATAAATGAAAAATTATAGGATGATGAGGGCTAATTAATAATAGCATCACATGACAGGTCCCCACCAAAGTTCTAGCCTCCCAGCTCTCAGAGGGATAGGGCATAGCAGTGCTTTACTCTTCCTGCAGTACAAAGCCTGACTCTCTCCTGCCCATGCCTCAATCAGTAAGCAACCCCTTTGAGGGTATCATACGTTTTGAGGAAAGGCCATGAGATCTGTAGCCTAAAAATAGATGTTAGTTTTCTGATTTATTAATGGCTGTGTTTTGTAGGACATCTCCATTAATCATGATGGCACTAAATAAAACACCCAAACAAATATCTTTAAGTACTTCACTTAGCATTCAAGCCAAATTGATGAATCTTTTTATTTTTAATATTATTATTATTTTTTTACAGCCTGGCAGAGAACACATTGTTGCTTTCCCTTCTCTATCTGGGCATGGAGCAGTGGTTTGCTGGTGGAAGATCACCCCACATACCTGGCTGCTTGTGCAGCCAAAGAGCCAGAAGCATTTGTGGCATTAGTCAGGCAAACATCTCCAGATATCTCACGTAATTTCCAAAGGCCGTGATGCATAATATTTATAGCTGTATTCATCTTCTTGTCACAAAGCAACCCCTGTCAGGCTAACAGCAGCTCTGGGTGGTGGTGCAGTCCGCACAGGGACGGTGTAGGCCTGTGTACAGCATTGTTCCCAATGTATGACTGGGAATTTAACAGATGTTAAAATCCTACCAAAAAGAAGATCAAGTACTTGTCGAATCTTCTCCAACCCCCAGACAATTTGGTCTTGTGCTGGTGTCTTCCCACCTTGCTATTAGTTTCAGATGAGTCACTCTCAACTAGAAACTGGAGCAGGCCATGGTATGGAAGACTCAAAATCCTCTTTACCTGAGGGCAGACCTCAAGCTCTTGTAACAAAGACAATGAACCTGTTCTGGAGCCTATCCTTAGAGAAGTCAGTATAGAAAAAGTTCAACAAGCATCTGTAACACCTGTAAGAAAAATTCTTAGCTTTCAGAACATTTTCCCAAGTCAGCTTATCATTTACTGTATGCTAAAAGGATCTGAAGGACTCCCTGTGCAAAATCTCACTGTATTATGCCAAAATATTTCACATTAAAACATACTCTTTGAGACTTTCTGTTGTTAGAAACTGCAAAAGCAAAGACAAGATGACAGAGACATTTTCCTGTGCATTACCTAAGGTTTTTGGATTGTCTTATTTAGAATAACAAGACAAGGGGAAGTGCCACTCCTATATAAGTGAGTTGGAAAGCTGACATTCACAAATTAGCTTTGATGTCACTTAGTACTCTTTGTACATAATACCACATAACAAGTTACCTTGCTGTTTTTTCTTTAATTGAGACAGCTCTCCATGGTTGTCCTTGATAAGAGCTAATCACTAACCAGCCTATCTATCCTGATGGTTTCTTCGTGCAAATGTCTTGACATGCTTAATATTTTGTTTTTAAATATCTTCTAAAGGTCTTTATCCTCTCAGAGTAGTGGAAAAGAACTATCCAATCTATCAACTGAAAACTCTGAGTGGTGTCATTTATAATAACCAAGCTCTAAAAACTTCCATACTGAAAGGTGACAACTCAGACAGGGATACTGTCAGCCTGCAGCTTACTGGGTGATTTGAAAGCATTCACAATTATCTATTTTATACACTAAGCTTCTCTGAAGCCTCATGGCACTGGCATTCTCAAGATATATGGCTTGTGCTCCTCTGTCACTAAGAATAATGGTGGAGTTTACAAAATAAATAGTTTAAAAGCACTGATTTTATTTTTATTTTTTAAACTAGAATGTGATTCTTGAAAAAAAAAATGTAACCAGATTCTGAAAACCTGTAGTAATTAAAACTTTTTTGTTTCCTTGTTCCTTAATGGGAGATAAAAGCCATTGGTTTTGATCCTGTGATCACTGAGCCTTACTCGGATTTCCACGGTACTGAATGAAAGGACCCAAGTGATTTAGTACAAGTATGAGAGTAACTGCAGAGCTGAATCCTCCAAATTACTTTTCTTAAGCAATTGTTGACGGAAAGTTCATTATTTTTTGTTGTTCTCACTTACAGATTGCAAACATAAGTTCATTACCTAATGACCAGAAAGTGCCTCTGAGTCCCTGCTAAGGGAAACTGCTTTGCAAGTTATATTGAAGATAAACATTATTTCTTGTGTTGATCCTTGAAGAAACGTGTAGGATCCAGCTGGCATGCTTTTTAACTGACAGAAACTGGAGAAGGACCTTGCAACTAGGCTTTCTTACGTCTTCACAGGCTAAATAAAGCTCAGGATATTCCTTCCAGATTCCAGCTTGGTGACAGCCGTGGTGTGTTTAAGTGTCTTGTCTTAGAGTATAATTTAACATGATATGTGTTATTACAAACAATATCAGTTTCAGGAAACGAAGTAACAAGCTGTTGCTTCTTTTTTGATCTTATTGTTTTCTGCTGAAAACTGATTCATGACAAGTTCATCAAGTTGAAACTATTCTTGCTTGTGCACGTCTTGGTACTTATGAATTCCTGCTATATAGAAAGGATTAATGAGGAAAGTCTTAAAACATTGGCCATAAGTAATACAGTATTTGAGAAATTCAGATCCAGGATGTTCTGCCTTAGCAACTTGGGCATGCTTGCAATGCATCTAAGAGCTCATTGCCTTAGATCCCTGGCTCCAGGATCAGAGTCTGCTATGGTATCAGAAGTTATAACGAGCCAGGCCAGCTAAGCCAAATACCCAGCAGTTACTCCTAGGTCTATGCTGCAACCCTTGCACTTAGGTTTCCTGCATTGTGAAAACGTTCCAGCAAAGCTTTGTTTAACATACCTTGCATCTGATTTGTTATTTTGGTTGGTGTTTGAAGAGCAGCGCAACATATTTTGAAGAGAATCAGTAAGTTAGAGGCTAATCCAAGTCCAAACAAATGGGGCAGGTTATTTGACTTCAGAAAGCTTTGGATCAGGTCCCAGCTGGAGAAGTACATGCAGCTATTTACAGAAAAAGCTTCTCTCCTTTTGGACAGAATTCTCTTGGATGATTTCACACTTTCTCTGGGACTCGAGGTTCTAGTGTGAACATTTACAGTCCATATTTAAGTCATTTTTGAATAGACAAAAGAAAGTCCAACTATGGCTTAAGACTTTTTCATTCTAAGGGAATTTTTTAAACTTTTTTTTTTTTTTTTTTTTTTTTTGTCAAATCCTCCTGCAAAGTATTTTCTAAGACCCTTATGACCTTACATATGGTACTGATTTTAGTTTTCAAGGACTATTTTTCAAAGATGCTATTTTTTGATACTCAGCAGAAAATCAAATGGAATGATAGCTTTTAGTCTTACTTGTAGAAGCTGAGGAGGAGAGCTATTTGGAAATGAAATAAGGTGCTGAATCCTATTGGGACTTTGAAGGTGGAAGTTATTTCCACAGAAGGTAAGTAAAAGGATAAGTAGACAGACACTGACCCAGCATTTATGCTTCCAGTCATCCACTGAAACTCACTTTTCTCCCTAACAACCACACTTTTTCTCACGGCCTGGGAAAATCTGAACTCACATAGTATTTTAACTAGAATTGTTCCCTGGAAACATCTAAAGAGTGTGTGTAAAAGGAGAGAAAAATGTTTTATTTCCATGGAACTATTAATACCACGTTTGAAGTTCCCAGTGGCTTTAGTAAAAATTATCAGTCCTATTGGTTGTGAGAAAGAGTAAATACTATATTCATATCTACAGGGCTGCTGTTTCAGTCTCTCACTTTCTCTGCCATTGATAGAGTTTGTTCACAGACAGTCATAAACTGTCAGATAAATGGATGCAATGCTTTCCTTATCTCTGAAGCCCAAATTTTAAAGACTGGCTGAGTAGTGGATGCTATACTACGATGTAATATTTGAGATTTGTTTTCAATTGTAATTGCCCTAATCATGATTTCTTTTTAAGATGGATACTCCTCATAGCTTTGAACCAAATAAAATCATCTGGATGTATTGTGTCGTGATGGAATTGATCACAGCAGCATTTTTCCTCTGCTACTACTGCTTTATTTCTGTTGGTAGGAAGACCAAAAGCAACAAACTTCAACTGCCACAATTGTAATTACTTCCTTATCTCTGTTATAAATCCTCTGTGGGTTTGACATATGTAAGTTCAGATCATACGTATTTTTACATCAAAAACATTAAAATTATGTCCCAGCACTACAACATCCTCTAAATCTGATCTAAACTCCATCCTAGAACCAAGAAAGAGATCTCTAAATAAATGAAACAATATGTGAAGAGGGGGGGATATCTGAGCCTGTTTCAAGTCCTTCTTTGTCAAAATTAAGGGGACATTTGTAGAAACTAAAGTATGCACACTGCTTCATTTCTAGGAAAAAAGAAAAAAATCATTTAAACCTCTAAGCATTTCTAGTTGTGAAGAAAATTCACTTGCTGCTTGAGAACACAATGATGAATAAATACCATTCATGAGAGACAGATACTCTAAACTTCATTAGTTAAAATAAAAATTACAGTATTTGAATGGCAGCTCCAATAGAATGTGAGATCTCCCTGGTGTATGTTTGAGACAACACTCCATATAGTCTGAACTCTGTGAAATTAGGAAGTTGTTTTATTTTCCGTCAAGGAAAGGTAAAGAACGCAAGCCAAGGCCAGGAACATCTGGGAAAGAAGATGATAGCAGCAGCTTTTAATTTTATATCTGCAGCAGATTATAGTTTTTTAACATCACTAACTGCAAGTATGAAATGTCTGACTTCTATTTATGCAGCTCCTATACTTGTGAGGACAGAATTCCACAAATCCTGTGAATAAATTGCTAACTACATTTACTCACAACTGACTTCTCTTGCAGTTGATTGAAAAAAAATAAAAAAATAAAAAAAAATTAAAACATCATATTGAGCTACCTTTGAAAATACAGTTAGGTAACCTCTGCTGCTCCTCATTTCCTCTTTTCTCCCCTTTGCCACTTCCCCGGAACAAGCCAATCTCCAGTCTTGAGTAGTAAATTAGAATTTGTACCACAGAGTTTCCATTCCTTGTGTGAAACTCCTCAGTAAGACTTCAGATTAATGTTCCAGAATCAACCGGTAAAATGGGGTTTGCAGACCTTTTAAACTCCAATTTCTGTCTTTTGATGATGAAACAAGGACTAAGCTGTAGAAACACCACATAGAAGAAGACTATCCCAAAAAAGAGGATTAAGTGCGTGCGAACACTAATTAGAACTTCAAAGTGACTTTTGCTACCATCTCTTTATGTATCTGTAGTTATGATTTAGGGAAAGTAATCTCTAATTCTAGATTATCTGTGAAGTATATTGTTCTTACATGCGAACCCTCTTTACACGTAATTTGTAAACAGGTTAATACATGCATTACACTGTTCACAGATACTTTCACCTAAAAATACCCCTTAGCAATTATCTGAGATATCTTTTTCTTTTATCTTTCCATCTGTTTTTTGTCCTCTCTTATTTATGTCTTTTCTTGTTCACCTAGCCTCTTGCATCTGTTAGCATCTCCCTCTCTTGTCTTCCCATCTTCTATACTTACATGCACTACATCAAATGCTAAATGATTTCCATCCAAGCTTTCTATTCTCATCCCCAATTTTAGGGTAGAAACCATTCCACGATTTTATCTTAACTCTTGGAACAGTTGTATCTCTTAACCTCTCTCTCTTCCCCAGAACATACCTAAGCAGGCTTCCTGCAGGGCTTGGGTACAGCAGGGAAGCACATCTGGTATGGGTTTCTTTACATATCTCTTAGTCACAAGAGTAGGTAAGAATTGCATTCAAGACATTTCCCCCTCTTCTTGCACATGGTCAGCCAAAGGCAGCATAGTTCTACTAAGACCCACCTCAAAGAGATTCTTCATATTATTTCTTCACTTCTGCCTGTGTACGAGTGTTTGCATCTCTGCCTACATCTCCAGACACAGGAAGTTCACCTTCTACACCTTCAGCACTGTGGATTATCACTGGTGGTTTTGATCCTGCAAACTTTGACAGTATTTCAAAAGTATCTGCAGTCTTTTCAAGCTGTGACTGTCACTGCGGTAACTGAGAACATGTCAAAACTGATTTATAGCCCCCACAATTTAACATGGAGTTAAGAGCTGAGTTAGAAATCATTTTAGGAGCAAAGAACAGAGTCTCAGATGGACAAAAGAATTCAGGTGCTTAATTCCAAAATAAGTCATCTTAGAGAAACCCAGACTAATACAGTTTTCTGTGCAAAGCTGAAAAGGTTATAGCAGAACTCTTTTTTATTTTATTTTTTAATTGAAATCCGCTGATTTAATCATGAAGCTTTTTAGTTCTCCCATCATCAGGAAGAGAATCTTTACCCACTGCTCCTTTCCTGGCAATTGCATTAGAGCTCACTCTCTTCTGTAAGGCATTGCCAGTGCTATACTCAAGGCAATGCTTTGCTTTATAGTTTTAAGTTTTAGTTTTACGACTCGTTCAATTACTCCTACAATATTTGGACATTTCCTTAATAGATGTTCTCATCTCATGTTTGGAAATAATGATTTGACTCATCTTTTGCAGAGAACTAAATCTGTATGGATAGAATTGCATTTGCTGCACATATGAAAAGCAACAAGACATCTTGTAATTTTGCAGTATTTGCAATATTAAGCCAATCTAAACAATTTGTATCTCAGGCCTCTTTTCAGAAGATGACTGAATCAAATATTCTCGTTTTCAGTTTTGAAATTCAATGACAGCTTGTCAGCTTGCAAGCCAGAAACAGAGATGACTGCCAAGAGAGTCTAGTTACTGATTTTTTTTTCATGATGCACTATTTTCAAATGTATTGCTTCACTCGTTTCCATTACAGTTTCTGAATACAAGAATACATATGGACTGTGGAAAGATGATGAGCCGCTTTTAAGTGCTCCAGAAATGAAAGGTGGAGAAATAGGTATAGTGAACAATAGATTTCCCAAAGTTAAACCATTTTTTACACATGTAAATGTCTTCCACAGTATTTTTTCACATCTCACTATTTCCATAACAGAGAATGTGAGAATGCATGCACTGTTTTGAGTCAAAATTAAAGCTTTGCTTTTCACCAACACAGGGAATGGAAGATTTTCCTATCACCAGATGGCTCAGTGGCATGTAAACCTTCTTAGTAACTGAAATATTTAAAAACTTGAAGTGGATGGAAGGTTTATTTTATCTTTTTTAATTTCCCAGTATATCCTTCCCCTTCCATACGCAGATGATATAGGTCCCCAGTTCAGTCTCTTTTTTGGACTCTATATGAGGCTGTTGTTCTGGTTCTCACTGCTCTGAAACTACTATCTATAAACACGCTGTGATAAGTTGGTAACAAAAGCACTGAAATTTATTATACGTCTACCAGTGGAACATCAGGAAAAGGCAATAATAACCGGGCAAAGTGCTTCAGAGCTTTACTGGGACAATCAAAGCCTCACAAATTCCCTTAAAACATAGGAGGAAATATTTCAAAGGCTTCACTTTATAGAAAAAGCTGCAAAGATTTGTTTAAGCAGATGTAAAACTGGCAGCGGGACAAGTTTTGCCAGTTTCCTTTTATCCAAAACATTTTTCACAAAGCCTTAAAAAATATTATCTCTGTACATTCCACTACAGTCTTGAGTTCATCTGATTTGTCTATCTCCTCATCAGTTTACGTCACTTATATCTAAAAAATGCAGTTACCAAACCTAACAAATAAAGTAATGCAAAAAGCATAACCTAGCAACCACTGATTTGGGATGCCATATATTTTTTCCTGATAAATAAAACTTCCTCTTACCAGAGTTAGTGGAGCATTCTGCTGGTCATGATTGATAATACCTGTTAGTGTCGCTTGCTTTCAAAAGCTTTCTCCAGAACATCAAGAGTGCAGCAAAGAATTTTAGAAGCATCTCAACATAAAAATTTAAATTCATTTCTATCACTGCAAAATTCACTTAAAATCAAGTTTGCTGGGAAGCATTCAGAAGGCCAACAAACTAATCTTTTCAGTGAACTTCACCTATAAACAAACATGATTATATCAAGCCTGAATCAACCCTTCCATATAGTACCAACATCACACTTCAGTTTTCATTTAAATACAATCTGGCTGTGTTTCTTTGCTTATCCAAATTTTGATGATTAGATTTCTATTCAACGTTATTAAGGCTACTAAGTGATGCTCATCTGCCAATAGTCTTAACACAAGAATCGGATGAGGAGATCCTAGGTGAGGGGAAATGGAATAATCTTAAACCCAATCAATTTTGGAATCTGTTCTTTTTCATAATATAAATATTATGCTTGAATTTTATTTTATTTTTTAAAGAAAGCACCACTAATTACCCTCTTCTCTCCATGTCTGAGATTTCTGAGGGAGCAATGACAGCGTTGCTCTCTCAATGCTCAAGCATATGCCAAGAAAAAGCATTGGATGATATCATGGTAACAACACTAAGAAAAAGCTGGGTTAATCAGCTGAACTTGCTTGATACTGGAAGTACAGCCAGTAAAAAATTGCTTTGATTTTGAAACAGCAGGAGCATCTAAGCCTCAAAGCTTTTGACAACGAACCCCAGGAATTAAATGGCAGTTTGGTAATCTTTGCCTTTCTCTGCATTTTAGGGGACGTTAGCATCCACCCCACACCCAGTGGCACTCTGATCAGCTCTCTCAGAATAGAAGATTGTTCAATGGATGGATCCATGCTCTTTTAAACACCGAATCAGAGCATAGTACTTTTCTCCACATATAGCACATACCTGCAGAATCTAACAGCTAACCTGTTCCACTGATTACTTAGATATGCTCTAGGAATAAATCACAATCATATTTCTCAGAAGGAATGCTGGAAATGTGCAGCTGGAGGGGAAGATAACCACAAAGCCATCTGTCTTGCTAGAACACTGCAGTGAGTGTCCACCTGTATCTACCTGCCAGCATTGGGGTAGCTTTAGCTAGAAATAATCCTAAGGGCTGAGCCTAAATGTTGCTACCAGGAATCCCACAGGTCTCCCTGTATTTCTGAGAAATAGAATCTGTTCCCAGACAGAGGTCAAATCTTTTCATCTGACCATTTTTAATCCAGTTGCTCAAGTGAGAGTGAAAAAAGCAGTTATCGTTTGAGTCAAAGTGGGGGCTTGTAGACCCCTCATGAGAAACACAGAGCCAGTGGCAACCCACATCAAGCTGCTGAGCTAGAGGTGAGCTGAGCTGGGTCTTCCTGGCCAGAAAGCATCAAAATAAAACTGACTTTTACCAGTTCACATTAACTCTATCTTATATCCTTACTTTTACAGGCTGTTCTTCCCTCTCTTGTACGCCTGAACTTCTGAATATTAGCATATTAGGTCAACCACCCTCATTAAGACTTGTGCTGATATTTCTGATTTCCATCTTTTTTTGCTCAACTTCTCCTCATCTACTGGAGACATGAATAGTAATTTTTTCCCCAGATGCTTGTCCTTTGATCATGACAGAGTTGTCTATAAACATTACATCAAATGGGGCTTCCCCATTTCTATATAAATGTTTACTGTGTGTTCAGAGGTGCTGGAGAAACAACAATCAGCTATTCCTGTTGGAGTCACTAACAATTTTTATTCCCTAACTCCTTTTACACTATGAATATTAAACTTAATAAATCTGCAGTCTCAATGATGAGAAAAATAGCACATAAAAGGTTAATAGTGACCAGATCATTTACTGGTACATAAATTGCATGAGTGTATTTTTGACCCTAATGCCGATGGTTTTTTATACTTGTGTTGGAAGCAGAAGGAGGGGTTATTTGCTATTTGCTGTGGAAACCATTTGAAATTTGATCTGTAGGCTAATCTAATTACAGTGCTAATGATAATCAGATGAGATGTCTGGACTGATGGCTAAAGTCTGCTGTGAACTCAAACCTCAGAGAACTTAATTTTAGCCAGCTACAGCAACAAGGATCGTATACTCCATTTTGCACAACAGGTAATTGAACTTTATATATGTATGAACATATACCATAGAATCAGAATCATCTGAGTTGGAAGGGACCCTTAAAGGTCATCCAATCCAAATCCATTGCAATGAACAGAGACAAGCGCAGCTCAATCAGGTACTCAGAGCCCCGTCCAGCCTGATCTTGACAGAGCTGTAAACACTGTTCCGCAATATCTTATTTAGACCTAAATTTCTCTTCTGCTAATAAATGATTCAGCTAAATGGAAAAATCTATGCACTTTGGATGGCTGATATCAGATCCTGGTTGCAACACATTATAAGGAGTCACTGCCCTTCAATGAGAGCCTAAGTGACACCAGCAGTGTTGTCATAACATCTCTCCACAATGAGGCAGTTGTTATCAAGCTTTGCCTGATCTCATCATGTAGACTTCATCTTGGGAATCTCTCACCTGCACTCTGGTATTGATGAATACACAGCTCATTTCCAAAACATGTGCCTGTGCTGGATGCATTTATCTGCATTAGCCTTTCACTCATAATTCATAGGGAGTGGTACCTCCAGGTTCCAAAACGAGAGGGAAGCAGGAAGAGCTCTAAGATTACATTTTGCACTTAATTTTGGTAGAATTAAATCAATATCAATATATTATGCTTTTGATGAGTATATTCACCTGTACGGTCATTAATCTGAGTTAAAATGCTCATAATTTACAGTAAATATATATGTATATTTCAAGATCCAATACATAAATGATATAGAACTAGTTAATATAATTAATACATCAACATAAAAATACACCCTCTGGAAAATAAATAAACCAACAAGTCATAAGCAAATCCATTTAAAAAAGGTTTGCATATTAAAAAAAAATGGTTAGCTCACCACTGCGTGTAATCTAAAGGGGCCACAAGGGAATTCAGCAGCTGGGCTTCCCTCAGGCTGGTGCCAGCCAGGAAACGTGGTGGTTTTGGAGCTGAATCAGAGCCAGCACAAAAGGGAGGACTGTGGGATTGGGGCAGATCAATTAACCATCATGCATGGGCACGCAGCAGCTCCTAGCATAACAACATGGTCAATGCAAATAACACTTCCCTTGGATGAGTAAACAGGGGAATATCAGCTTGAAATAGAAGACAGATGACACCTGTAATTAGGACTCATTGGGGATGACAGTGTTTAATTCTAACAAGGAAAGTTCCAACAAGGTGTTGATGAATCACAGTTCCGAAAGAGAGACACAGTTATTATTCAAGCCTTGGAAAAAAATGTGAAACAGTGAAAAACTCGAGAGTATAACCTGTTTTGTTCAACAAGAAAAAGGATTAAGGGTTATTTGAATAGAGCCTAGAATTCTCTCTGCTTGGAACACAAACTGTAATACAAATCTCAGAAACTGCCAAACAAAATTTAGCATCTGTGAAGTTAAGAACTGGAATAGGCACATTCTGATCAGACACAGAAGTTCTTTTTATAGCTGTAACTGTATTAAGTTAAAAGAACCTGCCAGTGCTTGTGCTGGATTTTCTATCACTGGAAATGCCTAAATCCTACCTATGTTTTATGTACAAAGTTGTATAGACCCAGTGAGCATTATAGTCTCTTCTGATGTCAAATCTCCTAAGAAAAATAATTAGATACTGTCCCAAAATTAATTCTTCCTTTCTAAATCTACATGTCCTTCACGAATAAAAAGAAAGGTACACCATGGCATGCAGAATCACAGAATGGCCAAGGCTGGAAGAGACCTCAAGGATCATGAGCCTCCAACTCCCCCACCACAGCCAGGGCTGCCAGCCCCCACATCTAATACCAGACCAGGCTACCCAGGGCCCCATCCAACCTGGCCTTGAACACCTCCAGGGACAGGACATCCACAACCTCTCCAGGCAGCACTTCCAAAACCTCACCACTCTCATAGTAAAGAACTACAATACAGGATGTTAAAATTTAAACATTTTTAAAGAACAAATTAGGCATTTGATTCCATATTTTCACAAGCACAGTTTTCTTCATGTATAATTAGGAGAGAATGCAAACCAAGCTTCTGAGAAGACAAGATAGCTCCCCCATTGCAAGAGGCTTGCAGCCTGGAGACCCATTGTACATGGCTCTGGTAACAGCTGTTTTTCTTACTGCTCTGAAATGTTTTCATTCCAAACTTAATAGTACACTGAGAGAGTCCCAGGATGCCACCGTGCAGAGCAAGAGCTGCCTCACTCTTCTCCTGGACACCAGATAAATAGACTGAATGAAGGGCTACATTTAATCCATTTCAAACATCAAAATGAAATATGTTTATTTGCTTCTTATGCAGGCTAGTACGTATTTCATTTAAGGATGAGCCTAATGGAAATAGCAAGTGATTTGTTATCGTCTTCAGTGCAACTCAGGATTATACTTACAGTGCAGATGGGAACATAAAGCTTTCTGAAAAGAACATCCAGCAAACTGAATCATTTCATCTTGTGAACATAATAGACCTCCATGTTTACACGTGCGTGGTCTGAACAAATTACATATTACAGCTACGTGGGCTTTGCTCTTACTTCTACAGTTTAAGGCCTTCAAAATTTTAGCAATTTTATTTTTAAAACTTGAGACCATTAACTTCCTTTGCAAAGGCTGCTACCATGGTAAAAAAAAATGTTTTGTACTTGCTTTCATAGAGGGATGGACATTATTCTCTTAAGCTCACTCATCACTGTGAACTACTAACAACAGTTTATTTTACTAAGATGGTGCTTTTATTGTAACTAAGACAGGAATCCCGGGTAGCTGAGCAGTTAATCCTGCCTCATCATTCTGAACAGACCATCAACACAGTTTGAGTTCTTCTGCCTGTGCAATAACAACCATCTGACCAACCAGACTTCTACAGCAAACTTACCCAGTTTTTGCAAAACTTGCCCAATATCTTAACATGGACCGGCTCAAGATTTCTTCAGCTTTGGTGTAATTAACTCTTCTTTCTAGAGGCAATCCGAACACAAATTCAATCTCATAACCGTGCATTACTCCCATCCACTCTGGCCAAGGGAGCTTTGAGGATCGATGTTCAAAGAAGTAAAAGAACACATTGTTCCCTACTTCTGCAATCTTTTTGGCAAACTCGAGTGCAGGACATATTATATGGTAGTCCCCAATAACATCATCCATGGCATCACGGTAATGTTCTGGCTTTTGCTCATTTTCCCAATCCGTGTACTGAAAAATGATAGATTCTATAGCAAGTGGGCTCGCTTGTGGAAAGGATAGAGTTAAAGCTACTTCAAATTGTGTTTTATTGATCAAACTATCACTGTCCTTGCTGAAGCCAGGGACTCCATATACTAGAAAACTCGTTCCTTCATCTTTGTTAACACCAACCAAAACCTGTGTTTGCTTGAAAATGCCATTCTCAATCAGTGTTTTTGGCATGTCCATGAGAAAATCACCATCCACAGATGGACAAAAATAAATGTGTAAAAGAGAGAAATATTTTACTACATAAACTTCATTCTCCAATATGTCCTTGGGATCCTTATCTTGGAGGCAAAGAATTAGCTCTGTCTCATCGTTGGTGGGACACTGAAGTTGTTTAGCTAAAGCTACTGTTCTCCTTCTGGCTTCAGATGCTGTAATTGCAGCCCAGGGGGCATTTGCAGATCCACTTTCCATGATGGCTCTTGTGAATAAAGGATAGCTTTTAGGAGAAAGGACATGGTAGCTGACAGAAGCCGAGCCAGCACTCTCTCCGAATATAGTCACACTTTTTGGGTTGCCTCCAAAAGATGCTATGTTCTCCTGGACCCACTGAAGTGCCAATCTTTGATCAAATAAACCTGCATTTCCAGGAACTTCCTTGTTTCCTGGCAAAGCCAAAAATCCTAATGCACCAGTTCTGTAGTTCATGGAAACTACAATGACTCTTTCTACTCTGGCTAGAAACTTGCCATCATAGACAGGTAGGGAAGTTGACCCAGTCTCAAAGCCACCCCCATAAATCCAAACCATGACGGTTGCATTCTTCGGCTTGGGAGAAGGAATCCATACATTAAGGTATAAGCAGTCTTCACTTAGGTTAGTTTTTGGATTCCACATCTCTGTTCCAGGAAACCCAGGATAAGATGTATCTATAAGCTGGTAACAGGAGTTCGCATGTTTAGTTGCATTCCAGATACCCGACCATGGCTCAGAAGGCTCTGGTTTTTGAAATCTCAGTCTACCAACAGGTGGTTTTCCATAAGGTATTCCAAGGAAGGCTGTCACAGTCCCTCCCAGTACCTGCAGGTTTGTCCCTCTTACTTTGCCTTTCTTGGTTGTAATAATATTATCTTCAGGCACTACCTTCCTGATAAACATATGTAGGAGAAGAAGCCACATAAGAAATTTGGCACAGATGCTCATCCCATTTGCCCAAACCATGATGCCTGAAAGACAGGAAAAAAGAAATTCAGGATTATTATTTCCATGCATTAACATCAGAGCGAAACTTGTTCATTCAAAAAGGATGCAGATCATCCCAAGGGTGCTTAAAATAAGATGGTGCTTCAGCACAAATCTCAAGCAGTCTTTAACATACCCTGTTAGTCTTGTTGTAAAAGCTATGTTTAGGATTTAATGATTAGTACAGTGTTACAGAACTTTGTTACTAAAGATACATAGAAGTAAGGAAGTTGGATCAGAGAATCACATAAGTGGTCATAGGTTATATATATACAAAACACCAGCAACCTCACACTGCCTGCAACAGGTGACTTCACCACTTGTATTTCCACCAGCATGATTAGTGGAACATCTTATGGTCTGTGGCACAGAAAGCTGTGCCCAACGAACCATTTCTGTGCCCAATGAACCATTTCTCTGCCAGGAGTTTCTTTAGCAACTTGAATGCTCAGATAAATAAGGGCAGATAATAGATATCACTAGCCACAGACTTATACACAAACATGCATTCTGGGAACATGGGGGCTGGGGGTGGTGAGATGGGGGGAGGAGGAAGAGCTAGAAAGCAAGTTTTAATCCAAGGATTTCCAATTCTATTTAAGCTTTTAGCCATGTTCACATCACAGCATGCGCCTGGGCTGATGCAAACCATCAAGACCACACTGCTGTGAACTCCAAGCATCCCTGGGTGGTCTCACTGCCCTACCCATATATCTTCAGAGCTGAAGGTGTTTGAGCCACTGTTCAAAGGGCCCCTGAACTGAGTGCCAGCTCATGAGTTTGACTGGGTGACTGCAAAGAGAGCTACACCAAGACCTAAATGAAATATCTCTTGCAAGACCTTATTTCCCTAGAGCAACGTAACCAAGTTCATAACTATCAAAATCACTACAAACAGTATATTTCTATGAGTTAAAATTAACATTTAAAAACAAAACCAAACAAAAAAAAAACAAACAAAAAAAAAAGTTTTTTTTCTTTTTTTTTTTTTTATATTTACCCTGGTTGTGATTCATAGTTTAAGGATCGCCTGATCTTTTCTCCCTAAGAACTAAGTAATAGCTAACATCATCTTAAAGTAAAGCATATAGATACTACGTACCCCATTTAAGCACACTAGTAGACCTATTTACCACAGCCTTTCCAAACACCCTTAAAAATACCCAGCATCAATCTCTCAAATTCAGAAAAATTGCATTTACATAAATCTATTTCTATGTCTTACATATTTGAAAATGCTCAGCAAAGCTTTCCTCTATTTTTTCCTTATTGCCCTGTTGTACATAGCATACTCTGTCCAGCCACTTTAATGAGAAGCACTTGTCCTTAAATGGAATGAGGCTAATTTCTGTGGAAAGTACAGCTATGTGCCCGAGATGAGCTCCCCTCCCTTGTTTGCATACTGCTAGAAACAAACTAAGAAAATAAAATAAAAAAGGAACAATTTGTGCAACAAGGTTCTTGACTTTGAGAGGGCAGCAAACATACAGATGAGAACCATCAGGGTCAATTGCTCTAGTTTTAATAAAGACAGACAAACAACAGGTAAACATCAGAAAAATAAACATGTTATTATATTTTAATTTGAAAGAAAAAGAAAAAAAAAGGTGGTGAAAAAGGATAATAAACTTGAAGTTTTAGTCTAACACTCCACCCAACCTTAAGTGTGGCATGTAGGAACCTGTCCTCCTGAACACCAAATCTCACAGAGCTGTCGTGTCACCATGTGGTCCAGCAGCTCCTACAAAGTCCCCATGGAGTTCCCCTCACTGGTGCCTGCTTATTTTTTGTCCGTTCATTCCCATAACTAAATCTTTTAAGAGCTGGATTAGAAAAGCCATGTAGGGATTAGGGTAGGGCTAAGCTCTTTGCCCCCCATCTCACACTCAACCTAGTAATGGTAATAGTAGGAAGTATGCATCAACCACAAAGCACTGTGAGGTGGAAAAAGTAATTAAGTCCATCATTTCAGTGACATTTTCTCTTCATCACATATTCATTTCCAATTCATGACCCTGGGACTGAGAGATAGCAACAAACTGGAAATAGTAAAAGGTTTCAGTGTCATTACCAAGAAAACAAATGGCAATAAGAAAAAATAGAGTTGTTAAAGGTCCTGAGGCTTTTAATATCTAAATTGTAATTAAAGTAAACTCCCATCTGCCCTCTCCAGTAAATTAAAAAAAGAACGGGACAGGAATAAAACACTGTAGTAGCACTGCAAAACACACAGGTGTAACTTTTGATCCCAAAGGTAGAAATTTTAGAAGAAAAAAAGAAATAAGCAAAGATTCAGTTCTGAACCACCTCTCCAACGATCTCTGCAGTAGCATAGATGGCATTTTAAAAGAAAAGCATGAAACAGATCAAGCTTAAAACACACAGAAGTTTTATACAATTGAATGAAGGAGTCTGCCTACTCTCACGTTACTCTGCTAATATTGACAAAACGTAACAAGGGCAGTTTATTAGGATACCTTCGATATATGACCAGTAATACATTTAATAAGGTTTCTCACGCTGCATTAAAACAAACCCAACAATGTAAACTTAAGTTTATGCTGAGAAATGTTACATGAGAAAAACAAATATCACGTATTACTATGAAAGTAAATCAGCAGCAGAGTACTCCAGCTCATCAACCTTAGCAGAGCAGAGATATATCATGTAAAGCATTTGCATTCATTAAAAAGCCACTTTTGTGGTAGTTTTCTCCACCAGAAGTTAAACAGAACATGCTTTTATATTCTTATTCCACAGGGGAACACAACTTATTTCAATGATTGTTTTGTCTCCTCACAAATCTTTACCCAGCCACAAAGAAAAAGAAAAAAACTACATAAAATAATAAAGTCACTATTTAAATAGAGAAGATGGCTGAATTAATAAGTGATTTCTGGCTCAGTTTAATTTACTCAGCCCAGGGTCCCTTAAATAACACCAAGGTCTGATTCGCACGCCTGCTTACTCGTTCCATTTGCAGAGGAGAGTATTCCCAAGAGAGCAACAAATGGGCAGAGCAGAGCGTTTTAAAAGATCACAATCCCCGTGCAAATCAAGCGAAACTGTAAATTACCCCTGGCAGACAGAGACGTGGAAACAGAGAATCACTTACCCCACTTCTATTACAAGAACTACAAAGTTTTAAAGGTTCGGGATCTTTGAATACTTCAGGGAAAACGCAGTGTGCAGCTGCTGCTCTAAGCCCGTAAATTGGACAGTACTGACATTATAATCAACTGTTTCTGACACAAAGCTCGCGAGAGTTGGCAGCAGCAACTTGATCTGCAGGCAGCATTCCCTGCTAGCCGACATCTGCTCCAAGGCACATTGTACTGCTGGGGAAACGCTACAAAGGGAAACTTCTTTTGGGGAAAAATCAGCTATCCACTTCTATAGGAAAGGAAAGAGGCAATAATTTGCTTTTAGCACAGGGCAACGCTTTGATAATCTGGGAAGATCAACGGATTTATAAATACATTAAAACCCTGCCTTTCTTTCTTTCATTGTGCACAGAATGCTGCCCATACCTCTTGATTTTTTTGCTGCTGTACCGCTCAGTGTTTGTACACTGTGAAAGTACTTCAAGTTTTTGTTTTCGCTGTAGCATAAGTCACTATTTTTGGTTATAAGCAACTGTTGGCAGATAAAGGAGGAGTGTCTGCTGTGCGGACATGTCAACAGCTGGCAAGCATCACTGGCATTACTTGACTCACTGCCATCTGAGGGCTACTGCTGAAATTTGCTCTGCGCGGTCCTGGCTTTGCAGTGAAGAACTGCACCCATATGGCATCACACAGTGCCTTCTCTCTCAGAGTTAAAATTAGAAATCACCACACTGCTTACTCTATGGGATGTCCTCCTTTCACCTGAGCACGTTAAGTGTTGTTTCCATCAGAATGCATGGCTGGGGGTGCCAAGCCAGTGTAAGTGCCAGAGCTGTCAGGGCTGCTTGTAACTCCTGCTGGGTATTCTGTCCCCAACTGGGAGCAGGACCCATGGTGTTGCCTGTGATGGAGTTGATTATGTCATTTGCAGACATTTTGAAGTACAGAAGAAGGCAGAAGAGAGAAGAGGAAAGGAGAAGCTAAACTGTATACACCATGCTTACAAGATGTCTTAGCAAACTTATGTCCCTGAGCTACCACATGAAACCATGCCTTGGTCTTGGGGCTCCCAGCCCTGAGCTCTCTAATGCCTCTCAAAAGGAAAAAAAAAAACACCCCACTTTTCCACTATTCAAGGTTTGCTTCTACCATCAGCCTTTTCTTCCCTTTAGAGCTCAAAACAATTACTCTCCCTCTGCTTAATAATCAAACTAGAGCTACATTTCGATTACACAAAAGCAATATTTGGCAATGCATAGAACAGAAATAAAGCAGAAATAAAATGTATGAAGTTTATAGACCTTAACGTGGAGACCATAAATGATTTTTATTATTATTATTATTATTTTTTAAAGAAACTAGCACATGAAATAAGTGTTTTAATAGAGGAAAGCTCAAGAAAGCACTGCCATGTGGTTTATGCTGATAGTTTTATCTGTCAGATATCTGATCCTGGAAGTAGACTGTAAATTGCAGGGATATGACCGTGTGAGAGAATATATCCCAGTCTAAACCTAATTCAGATTATAAAGCCCCCAACTTTTAGTGTTGAAGTATCCAATATAGTTGTTAGCTTGAAATTTAGAATTCTTAGCCAGAATCTGGAACCAGTTCCAGAGGCAATCCAATCCCAGGTGATTAAAATGTTTTAAGGGCAGTTTCCTGTGTGAAGCACTATGATTTGCTATCTAAACTAAGGCAGTTCCACATGTTCTCTGACATGCACTGACTTTCTCTAATGCCTCTTTCAGGAGCACTGCCAGGTGACACACATTTACTTCATTACTGTAACATCAGAAAAAAATGAAACAAAAGCCCCAAATCTCGTTAGAGGCCACTTCAATGAGCTATTTCTAATGCTAAAGACAAACCACTGCACTCAATGGTAGAACAGCAGCAGGAAGCAAACAGTCCCCTGAAAAGGTGACCCCCATGGCAAGTGAGTACTCAGGCTGGTTTGGGGGCAGTAGGAAATGCTGTCAGTTCTACCTTGGCATTACTTGGCTGCCATCAGCCAAGACAGGTTGTGCACATCATTATAATTCTTGACTACTATACTTTAGTCCAATGTTAGTCTATACTTAAGAAAAGTAAGCCTTCTTTTATGATTTCTTCTCTAATTAGAAAAATTAACATATAAATTAAAGTTCCACCACCGTGAGAGTGAGAGGAAACACTTATTTTAGTTATTACTTAGCTTACTAAAAATACCTGAGTGAGAATTAGAGATTAAATACACTTAACGCCTTTGGTAATTCTTTGGCCATTTTCTCAGTTTTCCTCTGGGAGCATGAAATAAAAAGGATACAACAGCAGATATATAGAGAGTGTATATATATACATATATATATATTTATATATATATACATACACACACATCAGTACTTTCAAATTCTACATCTATCAATCTATCTATCCATCCAACTATATTTTGAGGTCATGTTTAAGGCAGAGTTCTCAACAAAATCTGCACCAAATATGAGAACTCAACACACACCTATGAAATAGACCTCCCACTGATGTAGGAATTTTGGCAGGAGAGGTCCTATTTGGAAAGAGGTATATTTCAGATGTTGACAATGGAAAGCAAACGCCTCTCTCCCAGTATGACATCTGAGCTTTCAAGGCCAGTTCAGATGTGAATGGTTCCCTTCTCTAGATTTGACCCTGCCCTTCTGAGCCATCTGCAGCCTGAGAAAGAGCACCTAGGCTCCCATGGGAATAAGTGGGCTGAAAAGTTTTGCAAACAGCACTTCAAAGCAAAGGCAGTCACACGTGAAGTGCGTGTGGAAATGCTATAGTACACGAAGTAGGAAACATTCTTCTTTTCTTAGTTGCTAAGAAGAAAATCAAAAGGAAAATAATGGCTATCCTAGATGAAATGTTCCATTGAAAAAGAAAAAGAAAATAAAAATGAGGAGTTTTTATTTTAAATTCCAGCCTTGGTAAGCTCCCCTGGGGCCTCAGCTACCTCCAGTCGCAAGCTGGGTTTTCCCACAGAGCAACTGGATGACCTTGACTTGCATTTCTGAGAAAACTGCTAAGGCCTGAGAAAAAGCTGTAAAAAAAACAAACTCAGACTGCACAAGATAAGAAAGGTAAAACTGCAGATGGGAACACTTAGCAGCTCAAAGACTTAAGGGGGAAAAGAAAGAAGCCAAAAGCTGTGAAATCTTCAGGTGAGAAAAACAGAAGATAGGTGTTCAGTGGCAGCGAGGATCCACTACTGCTCAGCTTGAAAGCTTCTATTCACACTATGTGACTGCACATATGAAGATATAAACTCAATTTAAAAATAAAGGTTTATTATGCTTGCAGAGCATCTCTGTACAGTAGTTGTCCACACACGGTGACCCTGAGAGATATCATTACCTCTTTTGGTACTGCACAACTCTAGATATTTGTTAATGCAAAACACTGACACAGTAAAGAAGCCTGGTGAGACTGAGTGTTACTAGGGGCAATTGCAGCTGTCTCCAGACCCATATGAAGTTCTGCCTTTATGCTGGTTATCTGAAGAAGCCTCATTCCAGAGGTGCTTACAGGGTGAGATGGGTAAGCCAACAACAAAGCAACACACACTACAGTTGGGGGAATAGGTGTTCGCCAGAACCAAAGAGTAACAAAGCAGAGTTTGGGACACCTGTGATGAGTTATTGCCATCTAAGTGTTAGAGCAGGGCTTCTGTGAGCAGGAGGGGATTGTCTCAACATGAGGCTTTTGCTGGGGACCTTCTATATGTTGATCTCCTACACAATTCATTTGCAGAGAAAACTGCTATTCTACTGTTTTCTAAATGTTCTGAAATGCCAGCACCCTAACCCAGGATGAGCCTTTCCAGACTGTGACAATGAACACAGAATAGTTCTGTTCTGTCCAAGCAACCTCAGATGTTGCTTGTGACTGGCAGGAATTCACAGCAATATTTCTATTAGCAAACAGTTAGAAAAGTCATGAGAGTGAACTGATGTGAAAAGAAATTTGATAACATCAGGAAAGATGTCTTGGGTACATATCATGAAAATAGATACCACTTCATTAAATATACAGAAGACAATAACATCCATATAAGCCATTAAACATGATTATATTTTCCTCTTATTGGTTCAATTATAATCTACTTCAGCTTTCTTCTTATTACTCTAATTATAGGTTGGTATAATTTCCTCTTTATTAGTACAATTATGGCCTGCATTTTTATAAAACTCTTGGAGAAGTCTGAGCCAATGAGGAAATACATTGAGTTGAAAAATAGAGGCATTACTGTTATTATTTCTTTTGAATGTTCATTTACTCTTAATTTCCTATAGTATTCTTACATAACCCATTACTTTGTCTCATATAAGGTTTAGATTCAATAAAGAAAGTAAAGAAATAATTAATGTATGCACAACATGTCTTGCATGACAGTATTATATCCTTGACGTTAATTATGTAAGAAAACAGGCCAGACCGGAGTGTCAGCAAAGAGCTGGAACCTTGTGTGATCATAATTAGGTAACCTGACACACACAAAGAACTTTTCTTTGCTGTCTTGTGATAATACATTCGTCAGCTGAAGTCATTAGTTATGCAATGCACCAAAAGCAGAAATGCCCAAGCAATACCTGGGCAGTTCTCAAAAACCAAGGTAGCCTACCACGTGTGGTACGAAGTTTGATCAGTAACAACCCACCCTGCCTCTATGAATAGCAAAAAAGTCAGAATTTAATCTTGAATAGGGAAGGTAGAAACTTCCCAATTCTCACTCTTCATTTTAGACCTCATCACTAATATGATTTTCCGTCTTTCAGTTTTAGTGACAGAGGTGTGTTTCTCTAATGAAGAAGACATAGAGGTGTTCAAAGTCTTGGCTGAAGTCCTTACTGATTTCCAATTCCCTTTCATCCAACACACTGAAAGAACCAAGGCACACACCAGGACCTGCTGGTGGGAAATTACAATGGAAACAAGTTCATTGTGCCCTTGTCCACTCTTTAATAAATGGCTCATGGCACCTGGATGTGTCACAGCAACAGACTACAGTAAAGATAGTTTAGGTGAGGTAAAATTTCATATCCACAAATGCTCCGTTGCTGCTCTACATGTGTGCATTGGAGAGGAAACTTCTGCAGCCCATGCGTTGTTGGTGGCAGTCAGGCTGGCTGCACCTATCCAACAGATCTGCTGAAGAAAGAGGAAGGTGTTGCTGGTGGTCACTGGCATCAGCCCACGTGTTATATTTTTCCTTGCTACAATCAGAGCAAAACTACGAAGTATTCCAGTTCTTTTTCCCTTACATTATGTAATTCACAGAGGATTTGATCTTTTTGCTTACATGATTCGTGAAAGAAATACAACTCCATGAAAAACAGATGACCCTAGAAGAGGTTGTGCTTACTTTGTTACCCCATGGCCCAAAGCACATAGGCACAGACTGACCTTTTGCCATAGGGCCGTGCCCAAAGATTATTACACTTATGGGAGCTCAGGCACTGCTGAGTGATGCTATAGTCCTATCAGAAAAGCAAACTTCTCAGGCTGAGTGACTTTTGAACAGAAGGCCCCTTTGCTCTGTGGATGTGCAAGCGTTGTGTAATCATGAAACTCATTATAAACATCTGTGCAAATTTTTCAGGAAGATGCTATGATTCGTGAATATTGGGTAATTCATCACAGTACCATCTGCTTGAAAAACAGTCATCAGGGCAGGTGGCGTCGTGGCAAAGTACAGTACACTCCCACAGCTTTTGCTATATGTCTATGTTAAGTAGGCAGCATCAACTTAAATGAGATACTATGAGATGCTGCATACATATTTGCAGGGAAATTTTGCATCCAACAGAGTTCTTGAAATACTAATCACATTCAACTATTACAAAACATTATTTTGCATGAGCTACTCATTCATTAGCCAACTTCATTAGTTCTTTACCTGTATTCCACTCACGATTACTCTGCGTCACAGTTTCCTGATGGATGAACCGATAAACGTCTCTTTACCTCCTCTCACATTTGCTTGCACCAACAAAGCCAGAACAATGCTGACTTTCTCCAGACCCTTCCTATGTATTGTGCAGTAAGGTTTTAACACCAGAACCAATCTGTATATGTAATTTCCCTCAGCTTGGACTGCAGCAGTTTGAACAGAAAAGGAAGAGCTCAGTGCACACAGGCAGAACGTGGCACTGCAGGCAGACCCTGCTCACCTCAGCTCAGAGACACTGAGCAGAAACAGGAATGTCGATGCTCTGCTTATTCTCTAATTTCTGCCTGAAGGCAGGTTCAGTACAAACCGCACAGGGACAGCCTGTAACCTGAAGGACTTTCTATTTACCTTACCAGACCAGAGATACTGGGAAATTAAAAGATGTGCCCAAATCGTAAGGAAGTCTGAATTGCATCAAGACACACAGAGTATTAAAACATCATCCTTCCAGGTTTTGTTTAAATCCTTCACATTTAGAGGGATTGTCAATACATTACTGAAACTCAAAGACATTTCTGATGGCAATCTTGAATGAAAGCAACATCTCCATTCATCTTTTCCACGCTAAATGGAAATCTTCCCTTGAGATTCTAAGGCTGCGTTTTCAAAAACGTCACCAAAAGCAACGATCAAAAGAACTCCCTGCCAGCTCCTCTAGGGCTCCTCAGCTGGTGGATGTCCCATGAGGAAGAACAGCCCTTAGAGCAGTCTGTCCAGGAGCTGCCAGGGCCTGTTGTAGCAGCCACAAACACAGCTGGGAATCTCTGTGCACAGTAATTAATCATAATAAAGCTTGTAGTGAGGATTTGGTCTGGAAGAGGATTCGGAAGGCACAGATGGAGTATTGTGGCACCAAACCACAAGCCTGCATTTTTGCCAAAGCAGCAACCCACTTGTTGAAGAAAAACAGAAACCACAACCTACAGGTAGGCAGGCATCACCACTACTCAGGTTTAACAGGGTTTACCTTTCAGTGCCTCCAGCATTACCTATCCTGCAGGGATACACTTTCATAGAACATCAGTGCATTTCCCAGAGCCTCTAGAGGAACAAAGCGCAATGGTTAAGAGTTGCTTGTGGAAGCACTCAGTGATTTTAACTTTCATGTTCATGCAAAATATCCTGTCAGCAGCTGATGAAAACATCCTAACGTTTGGAATGTCACACAAAGAAATGCAGAAGCCTGTGGTGTTTCCTGATTAAGCACACTTGTCCTTAAATCAAACATGAGCTGTCCTCTCCAATGAGAGGGCATTTGCTGGTGATTAGGATTTAACAGCATGAAAAGCGAAGGGCAATTTGCTAACTCTCCTTTGCTGCCTTGTCTCTTCTCCTCCTTTTATTCTTATTCCCATTTTTAAGTCAGCTATTCTAAATGTTGCAAAAAAAATCGTGCAAGATGGAGACCTTTACCCTGGTCTATTTGAATTAACTAAAGGGAATTTTATTGTTGATGTATACAAAATAAATCTCTCACAAAGAACTGCTAGGCTTTCACATCATGGTTGTGAATTTCGATGGTGATTGAAATAGGACAAGTAAACATCAGGTGAGAGTTGTCCAAGGGGAAAAAAAACTTTGCATCTAATAAAAGTGGCATCTGGTGGAAGCATGCACAGAGTAACATTTGTCAGTATACACAGCCTAAATCTACATGACTGTAAGGCAACAAAGTTTTGTGAAGTATTTATAGGAAGCTGTTTCCCATCCACTGAAAAACAGAGAGGTCTTTGCCTGAGATAGATAGGGTCAGTGAGAAATGAATCATAGAATAGCCCGGGTTGAAAAGGACCATAATGATCATCCAGTTCCAAATCCCTGCTGTGTTCAGGGTCTCCAACCACCAGACCAGGCTGCCCAGAGCCACATCCAGCCTGGCCTTGAATGCCTGCAGGGATGGGGCATCCACAGCCTCCTTGGGCAATCTGTTCTAGCGCATCACCACCATCACTGTCCAGCCTCATAAACAGACAAGTTGCAGATACTTAGAATTCAAGTGTCTGACTGACAGCTCCTGTTGTCCCCACACTGCCTCAAAGGCACGTAAAACAGGCCTGATCAGGGCTCACCTTCACCCATTTAATATAAATCTTTGGCAGGACACACAGGAGAGAACGTCAGCGTGGATTATGAGTGCTCCATTCTATATGTCTGGCATGACTGCAGTGCCACTAGTGGGCAGGACACTGGCAATGTCCCCACACATTGTGCCAGCACCTCCCACAAATATCAGCATATCTGACTTGGACAGGATGCCTCGAGTTTCTCTGTGGGCCAGCTGTTACATTGCATCATGTCACTGCATAGAGTATAGCTATTAATGATTTTCAATGTGATGCACTACATTCTGACAACATGTGCTTCAGATGCTGCTGAATCACTGGGTCACGGGTATAGATACACAACCCCAACAGCTTATGGAAGTACAGCACCAACAGTTGTTACCCACGTCTGCAACAGCACCCTGTACAATTAGAAGGCCAACACACACAATGTTATTTATGTCAAAGGAAAAAAAAGCTGAAATCCCAAACCTGAGACTTCACAGCATCACTGCATGTGAAACATAACCTGAATTTAGGTGCCTACCTACCCTCAGGTTAGTGACTAAATGTTAAAAACTGCTCTTCTAAATCACAACAGAAAATACTGCAGCTCATTTTCTTGGCAGACTGCTTGCACTGCTTCAGTTTAGGAAGCAAACCATATTACAATCATCACAGACATGTAAATCAGCCAGAATTTGTGTTTATGTTGTTGCCCTCCAAATTTAAGCAGACACTAGAGATTTGATACCAATTTTGGAGCAATGAGAACAGACTTTGGTAGGCACATATGGCAGCACACTGGATTTGTACCATGAAATTGCTACACCAACAAGAGCCAGTTCATCCCCCAAGCATTGTAAATGCTGATACAGCATTCAGTTTGTTGACACGAGTGGCTCTGTGAAAGTAACACAAACCCTCTCTTATGTTTCCTTCATTTAACATTTACCTCTACAACAGATTAAAACAGAACAATAAGTATTTTCATAAATTCCAGCACACTTCACATTTCATGTAGTTTTAATTGCACTAAAATAAATAAATATTAGCTCAAATGCAAGTTCAATTGCATTAACCATATTACCATGCAGACCAGAGCTCTTAGACCAAGACTATAAGTCAGCTGTATTCAGAACTAAACTACAAAGACAAAGTAATGAGAAACACAAGAATTTATGGAAAGGAAGAGACCTATTCATTTATCTTTTTGTATATCCCTTTGCAGTCCCGTCCTGTTTATTTATTCTGATAACCTCAAGTAAAACAGCATCTTACAAATGAACTAATGAGAAACAAATTTGATTCTGTACAGACACTGATGTGGCTTCCTGGGAAGAGAAAGTCCTGGATTTCCCTATGCAGATGCCTGATCTGATGCATTAGGATAACCATAAACCACCAGGTTGTGCTGTTGCCCTTAAGCAGCGTGTATCACCACAGAACTCTGCTGCTGTGCTCACCCGACAGCAGTTATTTGCCTGGAAAGACCCTCAAATCCTCAAAAACCAGAAATAAACTCATCCCTCAGACTCATTTTCCTCTTGATTTTACAGCTCAGTTTTTGTTGTTTTTTTTCCATAGGATTTTGGTTCGCTTTGTAAACCACTGGCAATGTTTGCTGGCCATGAAATTCAGGTATGAAAATAAATAACCCATCTGCACAGGCTTAGGATGCAAACAGTGCAAAGCTGAGCTGTGAATTGATGTTATGCTCAGTGCAGCTTCCAACAAACAATCCCCTTCATGTTCATTGCTGCAGCTTGAATTCACTACTGCGCTTCCCCTTACATACACACAGATGTTTTCTAGGTCTCGAAGTTAAGGTACCATTTCAAAAACCAGCAGTGGCATGGAGCAACAGGAAAGATCATCCCACATAGGTATCTGTTTGTTTTGTTTATTTATTTATTTTTTAATTTGTCCCATCGAGAGAGCATTAAGCTTTATGCTTATAGCACTAATCTAAGAAACTGCATAACTACTGGTAGCCTGAAAGAGACTGCATCAGTGTACCCTATCCAACACTACCTCTTCTTTCATCTCAGTGGTGGTAACATGCCAGCACAGGCATTGCTCTCACACAAGATATAACTCCATTATTCAGTTCCCCTCCAGGAACTGGTACCATCTTGGCTTTTGGATCACAAGTTAGTTGCAGATGACAAGGTTGCTTTCTCTTCTGAAACTTTCCCAAGGAACCCAACACAATTTTTGCTGCAACCACAGTTACACTACTATAGCCTGCTTCTCTCCATCCATTTAGTATTGATGTGGATTTGCTCAGAGAGGGCAGATGTTATGTAGCTGAACAACTGCAGAGGTTATCAAATTTCCTGTTACCTGAGCAGCAACTACTGCTACCCTATATGTCAGTATTTTAGATGTAGTGATAAACATCAAGGCAAAAAGTACAGAATATTCAGAAAAATTAAGCACTAAGTAAAAATCCCCGATGATTTGAAAGGTTAACTATCTTGCCATATGAAGCTGATAAAAAGAAAAAGTTAATAGAGAATTAAAAGAAGACCTAAGGAGATAATTTAGTGGTACTTGTAGGTGGCTTATGATACAACTCATGGCCAAAGCTGACTATGGAAATCTGATAACTATAGGGTAAAAGTAAATTTCTGCCATGGATTAAAAACTGCTCTTGAGATAGAGAAGACAAAGGAGAAGAAAGAAGTGCTAATTCTTGACACACAGAAAGGTTAATATCGAGTGCCCCAAAGTTTGCTGCTGGGACTGATTTTTGCCAGTTTGAATCCCAGGAATAACGTAAGAAATGGTACCAGCCTACTCAGCAAATTTTCTGAGCTCCACTACGACAATAAGTACTTGTACTTGCTTGTTTTACATCATGCTCATGAGCCTGTTTGCCTTAACCAGTGGTAACAGCACCTGCAAGGCTATCATGGCACGCAAAGACAAAACTTATCTCGACATGGTTAAACGTCCCAATGTTCCAATGGAAGATTCTATGTTATTTTTGATTGCTCATAAATTAGAACAAAGGCAATTAAATATATATATATATATATATATATATGTTCAGTGAGTCTGAAGCAATGTAAAGTAGATACAGATTACGTTTTTCCCTTTTATACTGAAAAAAATTCTGTGTCTATGCTGCAGCTGAGGATAATGCATTGCCACTGCAATGAATGAATAGTATTTAGCACGAAAAAAAGCCACAACAACCATCTTTAAACTGCAAATAAAGTCTGAAAGACTAGAAACATATCATGGATTTAGGCAGACTTTCAATCTGGAAACAAATGGGATACAGTTCATTTTCTAGTAAATATAACCAATTACGAAAAATGGTAGATGAAGACTCATGAACCAATCACGACAAATATTAACTCAGTGAGAGCTGCCTCACTCTCAAAACAAAAGTCTAACCAGCTCAATAAAGATGTTTGCTTATTCCTCAAAAGCAGCCAGAAATCGCTGCTAGCATGTTGCAGGTGGCTGTTATTAAGAGGGTAAATCCAATACAAAATGTAGCTGCTGTTCCACATTCCAACAACTTTAAATTTTCAACTACGTAATAGAAAACAAGGAAAATATTCAAAAGTAATGTAGCAGGAATGTCTTGTAGGCAACAGGAGCTTTAAAATATGTTTTACACATTTAAAAGCAGTTTCACTCCCAGTTCTGCTCCATTTTGGACCAGCAAAAAGCAGCATAACCCTTTCAACTCTACAGAATCTCAAAAGCTAAAAAATTGCTATGGTCGCATAACGGTTCACATTAGAGAAATCTGACTTAGTTATCCAAAGCACATCTATGAAGAAAAACAGACTAAGAACAATGAATACTTACAATATAGAATATAAATTAACATTCAGTTCTACAAACAATAGTTGGCTTTATGGTATAATGCATATTTAGGCATCATGGCAGGAGGAATTGGCAGAAAAAGTTGAACATTTCAGTTGTGTTGTCAGTTGATGAAGCAATGATATTTAAAAAAAAATCAATTCTCTTATGCCAATGTGTATTGATTACTATGAATATGTAATGTTTTCACGTACCTTGTGCTGCCTACTGTAGGGCCACCTAAAATTATGTTCTTGTTCCAAAATTGTGATTGGAAAGTTTCCCAGCTCACACAGAACATTTGCTCTTTTGAGAGGATAGTAAGTTATTGCATTTTACTTCTAATTGTGCATTGCACGAGTGGAGTATATAGCATTTGCCTTTAATTCACAGTGTGAGATTAGCAGCTGTGAAGTCCTGAAATTTCCCATAGAGGAACTGATGGAAGTCAATATTTGACTCCCAACTAGACAGAAATTCAGATGTTATCCATGATCTTAATTGGCATCGATGAGTATACCTGAAAATTTTATGATATCTACAGTGACATAAAAAGCATATATATTTTTCAGTAACTCCCTTTTTCTTTTCTATTAATAACAAAGATATAAATTAATTGACGAAGGCTATACTGAAAACAAAGGTTCATTTAGTTAGAACTCTGGCAACACCATTGCCTTAGATTCTTCAGTGTTACTCAGCTGTTAAGAACACAGTTTAGTTAAGCTACAAGGTTTACTAACCACGATAATCCAAAAGCACGCATTTGCTGGAGCAGACTAGTATCTTTTGCCCACTATTTCTTTCCTTCTGAACATGTTTTTACATAATCCTTAGAATCCCTAGGACTTACCTTTGGAAGGCCTCAGGTACGCAGGGATGTCCAAAAGGATAACCTTGATTTCATTGCCAATCCTTAAATGAGGTCTGGAAAGGGGTGGATCCTGGCTTCAGCCCTCCCAGTCACTCATATGTATTGCAATGCACACACCTGAGCTCCCCTGTGTTGGCCCTGCCTTCCTGCCAGGTGTTCAATCACTACTTCAAGCCGTGACACAGTATTTCCACTACAATTATCTACTCTGACCCTATTGGATAGCATCTTACTTGACATAGAAAATTCATTAATGTATGCAGTATTACTGGAAAGTACATCAGTATCTCATATTATATGTCCTAATTCTGTAGAACTATTCCATCAAACCTATGCTAAATTAGCTGGAGCTATTGAATGTTACTGTTTATCCCGGAATGCATGACATGTTTTGATTTGACTTTACAAAACAAAGTAAACTCAGATAATAGTTTGAGATGAACACAGATGCAGAAATACTGGCAAGTTCTCTGAGATATAAATTTGGCTTTCTAACTTCTCTCCCACATTTCCTTGGCTGCTCAGCATCACAACTCAGTATCGCATCTCTCAAAGCCATCAGCAACAGTCAGCCATGTGCTGCAGTGTTGTTATATTCTTATTTGAAAGTGAATCCATTGTGTTTTTGGCATTGCAGAATAATATGCATAGAAGAAAAAGTATGAATTTTAATTTCAGCTACAGTCTATCACCATACTAAAACACCACCTAGCTTCTATGAAGCCAGGCTGATAGAGAGCAACCTATCAAGACCAATGGAGCCAAGATGTTACCAATGGGAAAAAATAAAAATAAAAGAAAATTAAAAAAAAAAAACCAAAACCAATAACAAAAACCTACACATAGAAACTATAAAGAAATCACAAACACATAAAATGACCCAAACACATACACAAAGAAAACACAAAATCCAGTTTTTGCTGGATTGAGAGCTTGAAAGCTTTGGAGTATTGGTGGTATCTGGATGAACTGTGGCTAAGGATGAGCTCTGAGCAGCCTGCTATCACAGAAGCTTCCCCAGCACAGCACCCTGCAGAGGCGCCCTATCCTGGTAGACTTCAGCTAATGGGGTTTGCTATCTCATGGCATGACCTTAGCACCAAGAAAAACACATCTGAAGTCTCACCCTTATTGTCAACAATTATATGACATAAGAGTAGCAAGAAATCAGCTGATAAGCGTTTGTTCTGCTTCTCACGTTGCACAAAGGTCGCCTGATAGTGTTATCAGT
Source organism: Coturnix japonica (assembly GCF_054131305.1). Classification (NCBI taxonomy): domain Eukaryota; kingdom Metazoa; phylum Chordata; class Aves; order Galliformes; family Phasianidae; genus Coturnix; species Coturnix japonica. Next base: position 20,050,767 of record NC_140674.1, on the reverse strand, counting down.
TAGAGAGATATAGCTGCAAACTGTGGTGAAAGTGCATTTCTTATGGCTGGATTTTTGACAATTGGAAAATTCCCAGTGAGAACTGAGAGAAGGAAGCACCTGACCCTAAAACACTTCATTTCTGCCTTGATGTCACGCTAACACCTTAAAGAGAAAGGAGTACATACAATTCCATCCCATACTAGTGAATAGTTTTCCTCTCATTTGGTTCACTCAGTCTAACACTAATTCTCACTCCAATACAGTTTTAAGGCTGATCGTTGCTTTGGCCATGATAGATTTAAGAGATATCTCCCTCCCTCCCACACCAGACCCATTCCCAGGGGGATGACCACACCTAAGTTGGGTGCAAGCTACTTTAGAAAGGCATCTTTCTGCTTACCTGTATGCATCACAAAATCATGCAGTAGTACACCCTCAGTGTGACATGGAAGTACCTATACATCCTTTTTTTGGTTGTCCAAAATCAGCTGCATTCAGATATACTGCAAAACTACACAAGAGAGGTAACCATGCAAATAATAACTTCTTTGTTCTCCTAGAGAGTATTTTGCATTTTTGCTATTGAAGAACACATGGAAAGGACCGCAAAAGTACCACTTTCAGCCATTAGCTATTACTTAGCTGTTCCTGCAGCAGAAGATTTCCAGTTTCCAACTTAGTATCTTTTGCCCACTGCCTCTGAAGAACTTGAAGCATAGGATGGGGTACGCACAACTTTTCCTAGCTTTGGGTGTAAGGCAGTTCATTTCACCAAGTGACACTGTGTAATTGCAGGACTGGTGCCATTTCATGTACCCTTCAGCTGGTCTAGGGTCACTATGGGAGGGGCTATAGTGAGCTCCCAGGCTTTGAGGTAAGGACCAAACCCCCACTGGCACAGCTCCCCAGCCTGCCCACTGCAACATCAAGACTATGATAATGTTTCTGACCAATTGGTAAAAAAAAATAAGGGTGGGGGGAGTGGCATTTATTTCTTCCTTTGCTCAAACTTTCCTGCCTGATCAAATCAGAACTTCCACCTCTCCCATTTCATTGTTTCTTAACTTAAATAAAACAAAACCCAGAAAAGACCAACCTCGAGAGCTGATTTCCTCTCTTGCTGCTCCTTTCTTTACTCCCAGAAGAGCTTTCTCAGGCTGATCAAGGGTTGCTAAGTAGCCAAGCTCCTTATATCCACAAGTGCTGTTTCACCTGGCCTGCTGTCAGATAAGCAGCTGGTTCAGGAGCCAGGAACTTCACATAACTCACAAAATATGCTACTTTTAAAATGTAAATAATGTACTTAATTAATAACACTTTGGCAAACACCTTAAGGAAACACACTGCTGCTTGACTTTGATCACCCATCTGTGCATTTCCCACTTTGCCAAAATCTTTACCTCTTGCAGTGAGATTATAGCTGCTGAGATGAAAGGAGGCTCACACATTCACACCAGTGAAAGAGCAGGTTGCTATAATGCTCATGAATCCACTAAGCAAAACACAACCATCATTCACTGCAAACTACAAAGGTATGTTTGCAGTAGAGGCAGGCACAGCCACACCAGCCTTGGGTTAGCTAATTTGGTTAACAATTAACAGATGGCAGGAGGGATGGTGATTCTAAGACTTCTCAAGAATAGGGATACACAGACCAGTGTGGGTCTTCCAGCTCCTCCCAATTTGTTTTCTAATTGTAATACTGTGCTGCTTGGTCTTCATTGCTACCTTTTGTTCTGGTGCAGGGAAATGGTTCTTAGAATGACAAACTCATGAGGAAAGCCGGCTGGGATTCTTGAGTTAGTATTTCTGCTTAGTTATACAGAATGTAAGAACACACAGAGTGGTTTACATGACTTATAAATAAACATCACTGCACCTAAGGAGCACTTCGCAGATGCCAACCATGTATTACTTCACTGAAATAGACTACTTGTGTTGCTCATTCTGATTGTTACCCATGGTCACTGAGACCATGACATTTCACCTATGGATATTAGATGTGTTATTCCATATACATTAAGATAGTTCTGCCTTTACATGTTGTAACTTGTAAACATAATTTACCCACATGCCATTAGACTTCACTTGCAGTTTTGATCCTTGGCCTATTTGTATAATCATTAACTAACTTAATTTCCAAGAATTGTCAACCTAGTTCACATTACATTTTTACACAGGATATTTCTGGTAGGATAAAACGATGTGTATTGCAGTCAAGGTTGTTTTTGTCCAACCCAACCAGCTATGTTAATTCTAAATTCACTGTGTTACAAAAACCAGAATAAATGTTTTCCAAGTAGAAGAACAAATCTGGCAAGGAATAAAAACGATCATCCCTTTAAAAGCATAAAACAAGTGTGCAGAAATACAAAATGTACGTTTTGAAAAGTGTCAGAACTTCTTACAGTTTGGTGTTAATGTATTTTTTCCCCTCTCTTTTTGAGTTTATTTTCAGTCATTACCAGTCCTAGTCCTTAATCTGTTTAATTACAGGCAATGTATGAATTTACCTGAGGATAAACTACAAGCACAGGGACTGCAGCGAATGATAAACTGATTTTCTAAATAAAGATAAAACACTGTAATCTTAATCAGACTGTGGAGAAAGTAAAGAGACTACGTGACCAAAAGATGCAAAGAGTATTCATTTTTAAGAGCAATTTAACCAATGCTATTTCTGCATCTCCTGATACAGGCTTTAAAATACATGCAACTTGCACAGGAAACTTCTGGAAGATGCTCGTTTTTTTCTTTTTAGGTCTGATATTTCATAGCAGTGTAAGAAATAAAGAAGAATAATTACACTGTGCATTTCAGTAGCTGGCATTCAATCTGATTTTTAAGAGTCCTAAACTGTTCCACTTCCATCTCTTCTATTATTCAGCAGTTTAATATGCTGCATTTCCTGATATATACATCAAACATCTCTCATCCTGTGTTGTGTATTCCCTTTATTTGTAATTTTTTTTCTATTTCAGCAGAACCTTTTTAATTCCTTTGCTGAAGGCCAAATTCCATTAATATTTCCAATCAATTCCTTTTAATTTCACTGTCCTTGTTGACTCTAGAATAAGCATTACTGCCTATTTTATTAGGATTCTATTTCCACCTTTTTCTAGATTGCTATCAAAGATGGAGACCTGGCTCACGTTACCAATGGGTGCATTACACCCCTGGATATTTCCAACCATCTTGTTACACAGCTTTTTTTTTATCTTAACTTGTTAAATTTGCCATTTGACCAATATTCAATCCTCATACAATTGTCTCCAGCGATGCTGACCAAAATTAATTTTTCCATTAGGATTTCATGAGATATTGTGAAATGCTTTTCTGAAATCCATCTATCTGTCAGTGCTACCCCATTTTTCTCCCTCTGTCTAAAGCTCATACCTTCAAGCGAGTGTATCAAACTTATTCTTTATGCAAAACATTGTTAATTCTGGGATTTCTTTTTGTTTGTTTTACATTTAAATCTAGATAAGGAAAATAAAATATTTGCATATCATTACAAATCTAGTTGCTTCTCTTCATTCACTGACAACAGTCACAAAACAGTCGCTTTTGGTTGCATTAACTCATTGTGTTGTGGATCTGTGCTCATTACGAATAGGGTTAGGGTTTTTGGTTTTCTTTGCAATTAAAGAGACGTTAGCTTTCTATGATCCAGAATGTATCAGTCATTTCTAAGTCAATAGCAAATTCCCAATCACTAGAATGAGCTTCAAATCAATTGAGCATATAAATTGTTTCTTCCTTCATTCTAAGGGATTTTTACCAAAATTATGCTTTATATTCAAATTTCTATCAATTCAAGGGAACCGAAAATCACATCTGAATCTATGAAAGATTTAAAGAGGCCTTTGAATAATGAAGAAAACCATTGAAATTAAAGAAACCCAATGGCTTTTATTTTATTGCAAGCATCTTTTAAGACTTGACAGCAGTTGCAGTGTTCCCCTAATTTTTGCTATAAAAAGGAAGTAAAACAAGAGTTTATTGGAGCAATACTTCATAGTGCCCTACTTCTGTAAATTGTCTTTAAGCTCTAGGGTAAGGATGGAACATTCATGTTTTTAAATTGGATACAAAAGCAGTTTCTATGCTGTGGCTGCTGTAGCATAAATTGCTACACAGAGACTAGCAGATATGTCTAAACATAGTGATGCTCAGCAAGTTGTAAAGTGTTTTTTTTTTTGGCCTCGCTTTACCTGCAGCACTTATAGCTTGTGCTCCTTTTAAATGCTCTCTAATGTTTGGAAGATATAGTGCAGGCCTTGAAAATGTTTTATGCTTGTAGAGGGTTGCATAACTCTCCTTGAAACAGACCCAGAACTCTCTGAGCTGTCCTAAAGTTTTAAAGTCTTTTAGCATAACTAATTTATAATATAAATTGGCTGACCAGTGCGAACCTGGATCTTACACTGCAATTTTTCACGAGGACGTAATGTTCTGCCCACAATCATGGAGACAAAATAGTACTTATTAAACTTTCATTCAAGAGCAGCAGTGGGTCATGCAACGTGTCATGGAGGTGATGGACTTTCCACATCAGGGACTAAATGGTGACTCTGGCCCAGATGGGCTTAGGCAGGTAATAAGGAGCTGATGACCTCACCAACCCCCCACCAGAGCAGTGTCAGCAGCTGAAAGAAGGTCCAAGGACTGCTCAGAGAGCAGCTGAACGTTTTGCAGGTGGTAGAAGGCTGCTCCTCTCTGTTCAATATTCCAGATGGCATCAGTAATAATTACATTTAGCGAGAAGGCGAGGAAGGGAGCTGAGCCATTAAGAAGCCCTTGTGAAAGCCATTTGAACTGACTGCTGTATCTCGCAGACAAGTACATAATGCGATGCTGAGCAATTAAATGCTGAATTAGCAATTAGATATTGAATCGAGTAGATCTCTAAAGTAGATACCAACTGTCTTCGAAAACTCCTTCCCTTTTTGTCCCTTCATTACACTTCCTTTGTTGTTCATTATGGAACAGACTTTTACATTCTCTGTAGGAAGCAAAATACATTTTAAAGCTATTAAGTGTTAATGATCAGATTGTAAGGTCCTAAGGTCCTATTACTTTTTTTTTTTTTTTTTTTTTTTTTAGGTACTCTCTATATGCAATGAACAGCACGACTTGTTCAGAAGTATCTTTGAGAAGTTTGGGTGAGATTAATTGCTGTTTGCCAGAACATAAATGAAGTTTTGCACTCTCAAAAGGTGGAAAGGCCAGTTGTTAGCTGCAAGATGAACAATGTGATCGTCTGATATTTTAAATAGAGAGAGAGATTTGAAACATGAAAACAAATTAAGCCTTGCAATGGATGAGAAAGAATTACCTGCATTGCTTCAGCAACAGATGTCGTGTCTCAGAAAAGGTACTTACAAAGATGTACAGAGCTGCATCTCAATCTTACCTCCAAATTATGATAGCACTTGGAATAATTAAAACCCAGGTTTTAAGAGAAGAATTGCATACGTGCACAAACAAGCATTTTGAAACAATTTTCTCCAGTTTCTGAAATTAATAAGTATATTTGTTAAGTTTTAATTGGCAATAGTTTATAGGGAGAAGAATTTTGAGAGTACTGTAATGTTCTTATTTGCTTTAACGCTTGGCTACTAGATCTATTTTTTATTGTGAACTGATGTTATGAAACCTTGAATTTGTTGTAATGGGAAAAATGACAGTTTTCATTATTGCTATTTTCCTGCCTTAGAAAATACTGACAAACTTGTCTATCATCCTCTTCTGTTCAGAAGAGACAGGGAAATCTGGGTACAGTGGAAACTCATTATATTTTTTGAGGTAAGCAATACAGTTTTCACAGCTCCAGATCAGTACTCAGTATAAAAGTAAATGTTACAGAAAAATGTTCAGATTACTGCCTGGATTTTAAGCTACAGTAATTGTTGAATGCCTTGTAGTCAACTGCAATTTCAGCCCAGTAGATGGATTTAGGTATGTGCACTGCTCATAGCATTATGCATCATTTTTCTTGCTTTCCAACCCATCTCCAGCCATTTCATTTGTTTCAAATGCTATCAAAAATATATGAATTCCAGGCAGCACCATCAGTACATTAATCTTTTCCTACAAGAGTCAGAATGAAACTGCAGACACAGATACCTGATGCTTTCACTGTGTTTGGTCCAAAATAACACATAGATGATTACCTGCACTCATTCCTTCTCTCCTTCCTTTCTTCCTTCCATCCTTCTTTCTATCTCTTATTTATTTCTTCCTTTCCTTCTTTCTTTCTCTATCTCTCTCCCTTCCTTCCTTCCTTTGACTTTTGTTATAAAGATTTCTCCCTAATAGATGCATGGCAATAAAGAAATAAATAAAAATAATAATAACATGCAGAACAGAGAGATTACCCCACTGATCTAGAGCGTCCCTTCCTGGACTTCAGTGGAGGGAAAGGTTTTCTTGAGTTCTCTGCAGAACAGGAACCAAATACTGAAGTAGATCTGGCCTCCAGATGAATCCAGTGTTTCCATGATAACAGAAGGCACTGGGATCAGCCTCAGACTACTTCCAGGTGTTCATCAGTCAGCCCTGCAGAGAGGTGGTGAATCCCTATGAAGTTCTCCTTGCTTTATACCTCCCAGGCAGTTTTACTGATACTTTCCTACAAAGAATCTCAGATCCCATAGAGAAACAGATAATTTTAAGTGTGCATCATTTTTTTTCTCTTTCTGTTGCAGTATTGATTTATGTGTTAAGCCAAAAGTAGAAATCCCACATAAAAAAGAACAGGAACACTGAATTCAAAAGCCTTCTGTTCTAGCATTACTTGATTTGTGAGGTTACCTTTAGAGCTTTAAATTTCCTCATGCGGGTTTTGTTTTTTATAATGTATTTTCAGTTTGTTTTGTTGTTGTTCTTTGTTTTGTTCTTCAGAATTATCTTCCATTACAACATTATGTTCTACTTTTTCTTCCCACCACATCCTAACCCCTTCAATGCACACATTTCCCAGTACTGTAATGCAGAGTCTTTGGATACTGAGGGTAATGTATTTTAGTGTATTAATTGACATTATTTACTGCATATTTTTCAAAACAAAGGGGTTGTTTCTAAGTAGATGGGGAAAAAACTGCTTTTACATGAGCTACATCCAGGTGCTGCCCTGGTCCTTTGTCCAGAGGAGAGCTCCACTGCCTCCTAGAATGCACTACTGAGAGTGCATTTAATACTGAAACTACCAGCATGCAACTTGTAAGAGGGGAAAAAAAGAACAAAGTAATGCATGACTTGAGAGGAAGCTGGAAAGAGGGGAGGATGTGTGCTTTGCTGATAGTTTAACATTAGAGAAACTAAGTAAAACAGGTGTCTTTGAGCACACCAGGACTTCAGAAACTAGTTAAAGAACCAAATTTGGATTTGGGACCTATTTTTCAAGGATTTCCCTACATTAAATAGATCTGCATCACACTAAAAGAAAAATAAAATCCTATGCTACTTTACCATGACTAGAAATGCTGCCTTAAAAGGTCCTGGAAGTACCAATTACTGCCATTTCTGACTAATGTTATCCAAATGAAATGTAACTGATTTCATTCCCTGCATCATAGTGCTGCACAACTTCTGGTGGGAAAATAGTTCAGCTGAAAAGGGCTCTAAGTGGTACTGAATCACATGGTGTAAGCATTTGATTGTCTATATATTTATATCCATATCTATATTTACAACTAACTCTAAGCTGACCTCTGAATTCCAACACACTGAAGAGATGTTTCATCATAAAACTGCCCTGAAAAGATTTCCACTTTAACTCACAAATATCTGAGATATTTTGCAAGCCAGATATCAACCAGACATGGAGGGCAAAGAAAGCCCCCTCCTCATTATTTGCTTTCATCATGACAACCAGTGACCCCTTCCAGTAAGAGATTCCAAGCCATAGCAATGGCAGGTGAGCCACACAGGAGCACAGCAAGGTGCACACAAACCCTGTCCTATAGCCTGGTGGTTTGCTCCTGCCTGTCTTCTGAGATATGTTTTGTGCCCTAAGTGTGGCAACGAGAAAAATCCTTATATAAATGTAACTGGGTGTCAGCTTCATTTCCAGTTAAGATTCCCTGTTAATTAAAAACTACTTTACATTGAGCTGCAAAGAACAAGTCAAAAAAACATAAGCCCAAGACACGCACTGTCAGTCCCCATAGATTTAAATTTAATTAAATGAGAAAACTGCATGACTTCTTTGGTTCACACCAAGGATTACCAGAGCTATCCTGTGAATGTATTTTTTGTAAGTCATGAGCTCAGCTTGGAATATTGTTTTATCATTAATGCTGCCAGTCATTCCCCTGTAGGTCTAGTATCTAAAGTGCCATGTTGCCGTGATGAAAAAATAAGGCCTTGGCCACATGCTAAATGCATCCTGAGGATGTAGCCAGTGTAATCACACCATTTATCCATTTATTAGCACAGCACACCAGCTGATTGGGATGTAAAACTTGATGCTAAGACAACGCTACTTTGAGAGGTGCTGAGCAGCTGCTGCTTGCTGCAATCACACTTTTCATTCCATAACACCTAACAGGGATGTTTCCTCCCTTTGAAACCATACCCACAGCTACACAAAACAGTGCCAATGAGACACTTGCTCTTCCCTCTCTGCCTGTGTCTGCATTTGCCACAACATGGGACAAAACTCTGCACCAGCTCCCAGTAAATCCGAAGCTTTTCCCATGAGAAAAAACTGGGTGATTCTTCCTAACCCCTGCAAATAATTTGCTGTCCTTCAAAGCGTGGAATTTTTTAGCTGACATTTTATCTCATCTGTTTCTTAGAACCATCAGCTCAAACATAATGTCTATGAGAACTCTTTTGGCTTTTTTCCAGCTTCACTATTTGTAGGTTTTCTGTTCTCCAAGATAAAATAGGAAATAAATGAACCTGCAGACAAAGTTGAGAATACACTGTACTATAACAGTAATGCACAAAGATGAACATGAAAATGCCACAAGCATCTTTGCCATATATGTTCCTGTTAACACTATGGTTCTGAAAAGTAGTTCATATTGCTGGGGAGAGGGAAAGAGAGGCCAAGGAAAATTGAAGGCAGAAGAGAGACTCAGAACTGCACATACCTCCCTACTGCCTCCCAAAAGGGCATTGTTGCCTTTGAAATTGCTGAATTCCTTCAGTGCGTGGAGCCATTCTTCCATGCAAATTTGACTTTCTGGGACAAAATTCATGTGTTCATGAATTTTAACATAAACAAAATCAGATCCTTCCAATTTTTAAGATCTCTCTTCACTGTGTTTCTTTGGGGGGTACGGAGAGACTGAGGAAAGGGTAAGCTGCAGCACACTGCTACCTGAGTTTTCATCTTAAGCTGAATCTTATCCTCTCTGCTCTGAAGAAATCATATTTATAACTGAGACCTGAGAGACTGAGACCAAACACATACCTGGAGCACAGCTATTCCATTTCTCTAAGAGAAAAATAATACGAAACATCAAGATTAACCCTTCCACCTCCTTAACCGGCTTCTCTGAATTTACTGAAGTATGTGTCTCTACTTCAAAAACAATCACTAATAATAGTCTTCGCTTTCGAGGCACTGCTTGCATATCCTTCTGAATATGCCTAAGCAGTTGTCCCTGCTTTGTTGCTTAGGCAGGAGCACAGAGGGTGCAGAGTTCCCTCCTCTTTCTGCAGCTCAGTACTGACAGACCTTCTGGGGCACGGTGGCTCTTGCTCCATACCAATTAGACTCAGCAGATATTCAAGCCAAGGTGACCTGTCATAGGAGTTCAGAAAGGATTCCTGCAAAGCAGCATCTGCAGGAGGTAACAAGCATATCTGCTTGTATCAGTTCTGTCCTGTGTGTTCTTTGGTCACAGAAGTGAGTTTTCAGCACGAGTATTTTGAAGGAAAGCTGATTCTGCAGTGTCCCTCCCAGATTGTTACTCATGTATGTCTAGTAACTAATGAAGCTGATGCACCACAAATGCCATCTGCCATTTCGGAACTGACACCTGCCCTGCATGTAGTTCTGAGCCTCTCATATGGTAATGCCAGAACGACATTCCGGCTTTTAATTTCCACCATCCATCACATTCTCTCCCAAATCAATTCAAACACAGCACCTCTTCTAGTTAGATATTCTTGTACATACATCGCTACATAGCCATGGTAACATCCAGGGATATGCTCTGGGAATTACAAATGTAGAATCTATGAATATTTTGGGGAAGAAGCATAACTTCACAGCATCACTCTGAATTCTGCTAGACAGGAAGTAGCTTCAATTAATCTTATCACTGCAATGTAAAAGAACACATATCTCTCCTATTTGAAACCAAAACTCTGGATGAGTAACTACACTTTTAAGGTATATTTGCTCTAAAATAAAAGGAATCATATGACTGGTTTTGGTAACGGCGCTACAGTGGTACTGAAGCTTCTAAATTATAATATATATGTCATGCTTCCTTGTAATAGAAGGGAAAAAAAAAAAAAAGTATCAAAATGAATTGCTTTCATGACACAAAAAAAATGACTGAATTAAAGCTTGACCCTTATGAACTGAAAGTACTCATTCCAAGGTGCAGATCCCCAACAAACAATAGCACCAGGACATCTTAACAGAAGTCCTTTCCACCCCCTTCCATCTACATATCTTCACAAATTATTACTCGGGTCCAAATTCCACATGACACAACCCACAAAATGAAATATGCCTGGCTCTGGAGCAATACTGCCTTGGCTCTGATTCTGCCTGGAATGAATTTGTTGTTTACAACCACGCTACCTTGTAGAGCACTTGCTCTCTGCTGCACCTCACACGTCTTTGCTGGAAAAGCCACTCGAGTGCTTTGGAACGAGTTCAGCTGAACGCATCTCTGCCACATTGCACTGCAGGACGGAGGGAGGCTCTCAGCAGAGCACCATGCAGTAGCGGTTTGATTGCTCTTCTGCAAAAGGACCACTTGAGAGCACAAAGCTCTCCAGTGCCGTGACTCAGTGAGAGCACAGCAGCCCATTTTTTTCACAGCTGCTTTTTCAGTCTCCACTTGAAATTTCTAAGCTGTAACTAAATAGGAAAAAGCTAAGATTATCCACTCCACCCCCCAAAAAATCTTCTCTCCATCACCTTCCTTTCCACACAGGGGGATTATTCATGGGCTATAAAGCTGACACACTTGAAGCTGAAGCAGTAGTTACCTGCTTTGTTGTAATCTTACATTTTGCTCATCAGAAATGTGAAGGAGAATATCAATAAACCTAATGATAAAAAGTCATTGTAAAGCAAACATGCGGCACCTGCTTTTAAATTACTTTTGCACCTCATTTCTGACAGAAACAATGGTCAAAATGCACTGCTCTTGCATAAATAAATAATCCCCATTCCAGTGGATCAGCCCTTGCCAATGGGAAAATATTTACATCTTCACTTGTTCTATCAGCTTCTGGATTGCACATGACATCGCAAAACAGCAATTATGCAAAAAAATCCTCATGGAAGATACAAAATGATTTTTTATTGTTTTTTGTGGCCACAGGAAAAAGACTGGAAAGATGGGATACTTTAACATGTCTCAGTCAGTGTGGAAATATGGCATTAGGTAATGCTGAATTGATAAAGATGATTTTCATTCAGACTGGCAACCCAAACAGTGCTAATTCCAATTAAGCAAAACAGAAAATGCAGAAAACTGGTGAGAAAAACACTGATGAAAAATACTGATTAAATCCACTATAAAGGCCAGGATGAAAAAGCTCAAATAGAGACGGCCAGATGAGAAGGCTGAACCTCTGTTTAGAAACGACAAGAACTATAGAATAAAATAAGATAGAGTTTTCTCTATTTTGTTCCTCACTTTTCTGTCTTAAAATGTGTGGAAAGTCTACAGAAAATTACTGGGAAAAAGTTACATTTTACTTGTCAACTAGCTCCCTTTTAGGAAAAAACTAAAAACAAACCAAGCAACTCAATCACAAACAAGAATCCTTGGCCTTCAACCCCTCATTTTATCTCTTGAGAAACAATATAATCATTTTTTCAAATCAAGCAACTGTTTTTTATTCTGTCATTATAGCAGCTGATCCACTGTGCCAAGAGAGCAATGGAAGTGCAAGGTGAAACACAGTGCAAATGTAGAAATTGGTCCATATCTCGAATCCCTTTGAATATGTCACTGTAGCAGCCTGGTAATAGACACCCAAGATACTCTGGCATTTTAGGGCTGATTAATCTGTTCCAGCAGTGAATATCTCTCCTATATGCTTTTCTGTTCATTGATACAGTTTTTGCCTAATGGAAAATAGCATCAGGGAGGAGCTGATTTGACTCAGAAAGCGCCCCTTTGGTCTCAGTTGACCTTTGGAAGGCACAAGGGATAGATAAATGAAGAAATATCTAGCTGGATCTTTCTATCAGTATCTCCATTGCACAGCTAAAATGACCCCAAAGTTTCGTTGACAATTTGCTAATAATATTTCAAGTTGATCCTCATCCAGTCTCCATTAACAATACACACATCTTTCCCTATAAATTGGATTTAATGCAAATACACTGTAAGTATAAGGAGCAGAACAAAGTCTGCCATTGAAAGGACTGATCTCTCCTTCCACTTGCCCATATTTCTGAACTTTTTGTATTGAACTTTTTCTTGGATTGACATTTTTGGGAATATGAGTTATTGCTCAGAATCTTGACAAGTACCAAACTCTGAGCAGCTTTACTGGAAAACTACTGCATAAAAGAATTTAAGTGCACTTAAGGGCTTTTTCTTGTTGTTGACTTTAAAAGAGTCCAATGAGAAAAGCTGTTAATTGCACTAGTTATGAAAAATTTTGTTCAGCTTTCAACTAACATTTATCAATTGTAGCCTTGCGTTGACATTCCAGTAAAAAATTACTGGGCTTTACACTAAACCATTCCAAAGGATCATCTTAAGCACCTGTGCTAGTTGCTTATTTTATGTGACCCTTGCAAATATATTGCTACCACAGGAGTTTGAAACAGGATGCTTACTTTGGTCTTCAAAGGCAAAGAAATAGACAGAAGTGAAACCTCACCCTTGTTTTATTTCTGTTTCTATGTTTTCTGAAATCCCAATTTTCCAAACTTTATTATTGCAAGTTTTGTTTCAGAGCATAATCTTTCATTTCTTCAGCTTTTCTGGCTGATGTAATGCAAGATGTTTAATGCAACTAGCTTGCAAGTATTTATTGGCACTTGCGCCGAGAATCAAAGTCCTGAGTGGTTTCTGTGTCAGTGGTAGCATTTTTATTAGTTTATTTAATCTGCTAAAGAAGGAAGTGCACTGTGTTTGCTGCCACTCTGCCACCCTTATTCCCTGAGCACATTTCAGCGAGGTCCAGGGAATCGATAACCACACACCCACAGCCTTTCATCTCTTGATCATTGTTTGAAGGCTGGCTTTTGACCAAAATCATGACAGACTGACAGCTCCTTGGTCACTTATACAGGCTGAATTGGTGGCTTCCATCCAGGTACTAGTGCAAATAGGATTCCGCCTTCAAATGTTCAGATTGAATTAGTATCTGTATATGGAACTCTCAGCAGTGCAGTCAGGACTCAATGTCACAGAACCACAGAATCATTAAGGTTGGAAAAGACCTCTAAGATCCCCACATCTAACCTCAGCTCACACTACCATGTCCCTCAGTGTCAAATCACTACAGTTCTGGAACGCCTCCAGGGACCATGGTGACTCCACCACTCCCTGAGCATCCTGTGCCAACATACCACCACTCTATCAGAAGAAACATTTCCTAATATCCAACCCAAACCTCACCTAGAGCAGCTAAATGCCATTCCCTCTTGGAGATGCCTTGGCGACTTATCTATCTCAGGTACCCCACCAGTGTCTTGCTAGCACATACTTGGGCCTTGCTGGCCTTCCAGATATTTCCAAATCTTTCAGGGCTGTATATATTCCAAAATTTGTTTCTTCTGTGTTGTTGCTGTTTGAAAAGTGTGATAGTGATCAGAGTCCTAACTTGATCAAAGACCAAATGCCAGCACCTTGCCTTGCTGTGCCCCAGTCCCCTAGCTCTGCCTTGGCTTCACAGACTGGTGCACTGAATAGACACCATTTCACTGTAGCTACCTCACAGAGTGTTCCTCAAAAGCACTGACCCCAGAAATGTTGTCACTTTCTCTTAATTCTCAAACTATGACATTATTTTCCATAACATGTGCAAGCATGCACACCAAATGTTATTTAATTAAACATTTATAGCATGCTAATTTAATGGTACCATTGTAGCAGTGTTGTTGGCAATGATCCAGCTCCTTCATCGGAATAAACCAGGCAGCCTTCGGCTTCGTAGTTTATTCACTAGGGGACTGTGTTACTGCCTCATAAAACAGCGCGATAGTACTATTATCACTTAATTATGCTGCAAGCTTTTCACACTTCTGTGTCTGCCTCTCTGCATCAGCCAAGGCATATTTCTCTGAACCCCAGAATGCACAAGAAATATAAATTGGTCTGTTTAAGCCATCAGAAATACACCTCAGAAAGCTGGTCTGTCGGTGCTTGGAGATTTATCAATATATTGTACTCAAATGTGGTAAATGACTGCTTTAGAACAAACCAACAAATAAACTCTCAGTATAATTAATTCCAACGCTTAATTTTGAGCTACCACCTGTAATTCCTTATGTAAAAAATAGCCAGCAACTAAAACAGACGACTAATTTGCATGAAGGCTATTCAGCAAGAAAGAAGAAAAGAGAAATAAATGATAACATTTAAACAGCATTATAATTACCACTAATTGTTGGTAAGTGCAATAGGTGTTTTTGGAGGCAGTTTCAATAATAGAGATATTTAATTGTCATATGTAGCCTTATTTTATTCTTCCAGGAAATCAAATATAAAAGGATCACAGAGTGACTTGGGTTGGAAGGGACCTCAAAGATCATCAAGTTCCAACCCTCATGCCATAGACAGGGTTGCCAACTGCTAGATCAAGTACTAGATCAGATTGCCCCGGGCCCCATCCAACCTGGCCCCATTTGATGATTAGTAGACTTTTTTTGGCATGCATTGAAATACTTTTTTAAAGGGGGGAAACATGACTGAATAAAAACACATGAAAGAGCTAAATTAAAATTACGATAACTTTTCCTAACTCTTGGGCCTTTTAGCTAACTTTAAGTCACAATTTTGCATAAATTCAACATCGCAAAAGTGATCATTTATTTTATATCTTCTTATTATATTTTTATTTATTAAATATGAACACTTATGTTTGGTTTTTTTTTGTTTTTTGTGATCTTCATGCTTATTAGTTTCATAGAGTCATTAAGGCTGGAAATGACCTCCAAAGATCACCTAATGAAACCATCTTCAGGGTAGTGTGGCTCAGCAATGGAGTAGTGTTCAAATCAGAGCTATCCCTCAGAATCTGTGCCATGAAAATCCCGGAAACCAGTCTTCTTGAGAGCATTACAGGAGAAGAATGTTCGCACTATTAAATTAACACTCAGAACACAAGTTTACATTAAAATGAAAGGCTAACTTCAAACTCTATTCAAATGCAAGTATATTGAGTAATCCAAATCTCTCTGTGGATAGACCAAATTGTTAGAAATGCTGAATACCCTTGGAACAGGTTTGGAAATGAGACCATTTACTTATGCAATGGAACGCACACTTACATTTAAAAGTTTTAGATAAAGTGGCCTTGTCCAATTGATTCAGCCTAATAACCTAATTACAATATTAATGACCTAACTCTTTCAGGTCAGTCTCTTTTGGATATTCACTGTTCACCATTTATATCAACTCCAGCAGTGGTACACCTCCAGCTGTCTGTGCCAGCCCCAAATCTCTCCAGCGTAAGGAAGATTTTATTAGAAGCAGTATTTACAGTCTGAAATGAAAGCAACTTTTAAAAACACTATTTTTGAAGCACTGCTAAACATCAACATCTCAAATATGCTGTGGGACTATGTAAGAAATAGAAAAATTGTGTTGATTCTGTAAGGCTTTGTTGATATTAATGTGCTTATATTAAAATAAGTATCTAATTATAAAACTGAATGTAGTAGAATTCATCATTTTTCCTCGTGAAAAAGAGCAAGGCTGAGAACTTCATTTTCTTTCCTAAAATTATTAATTTATATGGCTATATCATATAGGTTTTTGTTTTTATAATCACTTATTCAAAAGACAAAAGCATTAATTTTAATTTGTTGCATAGAAGGAGAGCTTAAAAATTTATACAATCCTTCACATGCCTACAATGGATTTAGTTTATGACCAGTATAATTTATAGCAATTTGACATGAAAATTAAAGAGCTTTAAGCAGCAAGTTTTTTAATTTTCATATCCCAGTGTGCTTTACTTTTATTCATCTTTGTATGGTCGTTTAATATAACTATCCCTTTCATGCAGAAGGTAGAAACAAACAGTTGTTTGGTGTAGAATAAAAATATTTAAGGCCTCTGCTGCATAACGGAGGGGGTAGGGACACAGAAAGAAACAGCACCAGGAATGTTAGAAGAAGGGACTCTGATATGTCTCACATAAAGTAAATTCTGGTATATAGAGAACCTGAAGGATACAAATGGAAGAGAGTCAGCAAGCAGCCTCATCTGTGCCCTGCTATGAAATCTGGGGCAGGAGGCTTGGATGTACAGCTGTGGCCAGCTGCTTTTACACAATAGAAACTGTAGAAAATAAAACTAAAAATGCTGAACTACAAACTTGAGCTAATGAGTAAAGTTCAGCTGCTGCATATTCACAGCCCATCCCTGAGAAAGCCTTCTTCCATTGACACACACCCTCCTGCATACCAAATGCAGACACATATTTATATATTCATAGAGCATACTCAATACTTCAGCATTTATGATTATTTACTATGCACAGGTATGCAGTCAAAATTCAGGTGGCATCTAATTTCCCATACTGTAAATTCATCTCCAAACCACATTATTATCCTCCATGCACCTGCAGAATCATAAGGTGTTCCACTGCTGGAGATTTTGTCTACATTTATTCCTCAGCCTTCATATTGCAGTTCTTACAGTGCACAGCCAAATTCATCTCCAGGTATATATTACCTAATCTTATATGCCTATAAGCACCAATAACCTAACACTAGTTCTAGTAAGAGGACATATACAGTAAACACAGCATAAAGATAAAGGTAAACTTGTGTTTGAGTTTGAATCACAGAATCGTCATGGTTCAGAAGACCTCCAAGATCATCCAAGTCCAGCCGTCCACCAACCACCAATATTTCCCTACTAAACCACATTCCTCAGTACAATATCTAAACATTTGTTGAATACCTCCAGGGACGGTGACTCCGCTGCCTCCCAGGGCAGCCTGTTCTAGTGCCTGACCACTCTTTTAGATAAGAAATGTTACCTAATTCCCAACTAAAACCTCCCCAATGCAACTTGAGGCTATTTCCTATCATCCTGCCTCTAGTTGCCTGGAAGAAGAAGCTGACCCCCACATTGCTATAACTTCCTTTCAAGGAGTCAGAAAGCAATAAGGTCTCCCCTGAGCCTCCTCCAGGCTGAACAATCACAGTTCCCTCAGCTGCTCCTTACAAGACTTGTATGCCAGACCCCTTCTGCAGTCACCAGCTTTGTTGCCCTTCTCAGGTTATGCTTTCAATAAGCCAACAGTAGTGCTTCTTTGAGGCATTCTGAAGAAAGTGGAAGGTGAGTTCCTTTGCCAGTGCTAAAATCACACTTGTCAGAAATTATGAAACATCTCCTAAATTCTTCATTCCTGGAAAATAACCATTTAGTTGGAGTGAAACAGCCCACTCCGCTCACCGCTGTTACATATATATTTCTTTTCTCTTTAATCCCTTTCTGCATTAATTATAGAAACACGATTGTTTTTCTCATCGCAAAAGGAATAAATTTCATACTGTATTTACAGAAATCACGAGGCATAAAAATATCTGCAAATGAATGGAAATTATTCTCTTGTGCACTCCTGACGCGTTGTCGCACCTCACTCAGAGTGCTGAGCTAATTTTAAAAATCAAAGTTACTGAAATGAAGGGTGTTCTGTTCTGTGAAAGTTAAATAGCAAGTCTAACCAATCTAATAAGCTGCCATAAAGAAGCATGGCATCTGCCCACCCCCCCAGAATTGGGATAAATATGTCCCACTTTCTACATTGAAGTTAAAAAGTTACAAGCATGTTCTAATTGAATTATTTGTTCCCACAATGGAAAAAAATTTTGACATTCTTTTGCTGTCTGCAACAGAGGATCTTGTATGCCATCTGGATCTGACATTGTATTTAAAGGGAAAACATCAGAATATAAAACAAGATAAAGCGACAAAGAACTACTGGTAAGGGCATGGATGTACTGTAGAAAGGCCTCTATTCTCATGTAGAGGATTATGAATGTTTCTGGTGAGAAAATTTAGTAATTACATTTTGATGAAAAGTCAAAAAAGAAAAATCAAGGAAATGCCTTATAAGATAAACATGGGGAAATCGCACCTCAACAGAATGATTTCTGGAAGAAATACATGCTGAATACACCATATACTTCTCGCCACCACAGATAATGTAGGAGATAGGCACTCATTCATTTCAACAAATCTTAAGAAGGAAATGAAAATACAGATAAACACCTTTGTAAGTGCTTAAGTTTTGTGACAAATGCAAGACTGAAAAAAATATAATACTAAATTAGTTTTCCAGTTTGAATATATAACTTCTTATTCATCAATCTAATAGTCTATACAGATCCATGCTATTAATCTTATCCACACAACAGATAAGATCCTGTAAGCAGTCACAAAATGCTTATAATTTATTTCACAGTTATATATCAGATTTAATCTACAATTCCTCAGATAAAAGCCTCCTGTCTTCAATAAGCAATGGCAAACTTGTTGCTGCAGGGCTGTGGTGCGATCCAAAGGGATGCATGCCTGCTCTTTCATCTGTAACTTCAATACCTGACTTACATTTTGATGAGAAATAAACATTTAATGTGATCTTCAAGGAATAAAAAAAAAGTTTAATAACACTAAGTAACATGTTTAACACTGTTTATCAGCTCTTATTACCTAGGAATTAGTTATCATTTAGGTGGTATTGCATTTCCATTGCTAGGTGGAGTACTTAATTTGTGAATTAGCGCCATTTTGTTAAGTAGCAAATGACAGTGTATTTTCATAATAAACGTCACAATATTCAAATCATGCTCATAGCACCTGGATCTCATAAAATGTTTATTACAAAAGTGGTTTGGTGCAAGCAAGCAAAATAGTTTATTTCCCAAAAGCTGTGTTGAAAAGTGAACTGCACTGAAAAAAAACAGATTACCAGCTGAGGCCACCTCTGAAACATTCACATAATCAAAAACACCATCAGACTTTTTTCTATCCAACATTTTAGTCATTCCTAACTTTCCCCTGTCCAGCATCAAGTATTATAGTCTCTTTGAGTAGATCAAAGTTAAGAGAAAGCTACCTACCAATGCAAATGCGAGCCAGACAGCTGCTATAAATGTGTACTGAAGAAAATGGAGCTCCTTTCATCGGCATCACGTAAGGACATAGTGTTTTGCCTTTTGGCAAGACATCAAAACATCTCCTTTCTCTGAATCATCTGCAACCTGCAAGAGGAATGTCTAAGAAACATGTGCCTTCTTCCAAATATTCGCATCTCACTCTTATATAAATCAAATTTCCAATAAAGGGAAAGTTATGCATATTCAAAGTAAACATATCTCTGGAAATTGCTTTAGAAAAGCAACACTAGCCAAACAACCTCTCTGTAATTTGTTGCAAGAGTTAATCTTTTTTCTTTTAGGATTATGGACTTAGACTTACAGCCATTACGCACATGAATAACTTCTCTGTAAATGGGCAGCACAACCGTATTTCAAAGGGGTTCACTGAGTAAAAGCAGTCAGGCTGAAACTTAACAGTGAGAAACATGTTCTTTTAAATTAAAACATGTTTTTGTTGGGGAAGAATGGCCAATAAATTCCAATTAAAATCAATTCTGTTAAAAGCTTGAATGTTTGCTATAGTAAAGACCGCAGTGAAAACGAACAATACCAAATTCTCAAGGACTGAAGTGGTAGGTCTGTTTCTAGATAACAAGGCAGTCCATACCAACATCTACTTGAGAAAAATTCAGTTTCTCTAATCTTTCCAAAAGCTTTCTCCAAAATGGGCAAAACACTTGACTTCAGGCTGCTTTCCCAGATATCCAAACAAATCATCCTGATCTCCATTATGAATATTTTTCTGGATTCCAAACAAATCCTCATTCTTTCAAAACAACTGCATATTATGACAGCTTTCAGCCTTGGCCAGATACATAACTGGGGGAATATAAGGGGCAGTGGAGTATTATTTGCACACCATTGCCTAACAATGCAATGCCTAGCAATGCCTAGCAATGTCAGAACTAATTGCTCAGGGTTTCAGATTGTGTTAATTTACAAGAACTTGTTTTAAAGGACTTCTATAGAATCTCATAGCTGATTTGGATGAACTTTGGGTTAGAGTGGTGCACGGAGTGCAGTGGTGATGAGAAGGAGCAGTCCTTGCTAGAACCTAAAATACCCCACGGCACTTAAGTAGTCTGAAAGAAAATTTCTCTGTAGATGATGATGCTCAAAACATCTGTTTGTGCTGTGAAATCAGGAATTCTCTCCTTTGAAATATCAGCATGGTCTGAGCTCCTGCAGCTTTACTTTTTTGCAATTCCTTTTTCATGTACAGATAGCTGAGGTTTGAGCTAGTGAGTAATACTGAACAGGACAGCTCTTGCTTCATATCACTCTTGCTATGAAATTTTGTATTTGTCATTTTTATGTCTGCATCTATTCAGTTTGTTTGGGTTGGGTTTATTAAACATTTTGCTCAGTGGAAAAACGAGGAAGGGAGGGCTGGCCAGCCGGCAAATGGAACTGAGATTGAGAGAAAGAACCAGGGCAATCACGTTTCTACTGTATGTTTATGGTGGGTTGGAGATTTTGTGGTTATATATTTAAGTACTTCACAATAAATCCAAGTATGGTGATGCATATAATGCAAAAGTGAAGCTAACATTTTACATTTATGCTCTTTCATTTCATCTTTTGAATTGTTTCCCCATTCTCAAGGCATGGATGGAAGGAATCATAGAAACGATTGAGGAGAATGCGATATCTGGGCTTTGGGAGGGAGGCACAAATATTTCTGCAGAGGAAGATTTTGCTTTAGGAAATTATGTACGTGCAGTATAGTTTAGTTTGGAAAATAAAGAAGGTAGGCTCTGCATAACCAATATTGCTATGGGAATTTTAATGTCGGATTTCTAAGTTCTAAAGAATAAATTAATGTTAAAACAATCTACAGTGTCTCAAAACTCATTCAAAATACCACATTTTACCTTCATCTTTCTGTGTAGTTCATATGATGAGATATGGTTTGTCAGATTCTGATTGTTTGGAGTTCATTCTGGACTTGTCCAAAACAACTGAATATCAATAGGAAGACTTTCACTATGGTGTAGGAGAGATCAGAGTATAACCAAAAGTAACATTCAAGTCTTGATTTTGGAATTCTTAGTTTATTTGAGCAAATTATGCATTTTCTATCTCCTTCAATTAGTTAAATTGGGTAAAAATAGGAAACATGTTTGCTCACGTACTCTTTGAGGGCCACTTTAGAAACACATTTCTTAACTTTACTACAGTGGGTAGCTGTGATGCATCTGTTCCACACGAAATTGAGATTCGATAGTGTTTCTTCTGATCCATATTAGTAGAAAAGTTTTCAAGGCTAAAAATTATTCCCTTAAGGCTAAGATTTGTTTTATATCCCCTCTTCTGAAAAAAAATAATATATATATATAAATAAATCAAGTGGTTTTACTACAGGCTGTTTTGCACTATCTTGCATTGACTCCGTGAATTCAAATAAGAGGCTGCTTATAAAAATCAGGCAATCAACCACAGACACAAATGATATCAAGCAACTAATTATTACCCTGACCTGTACTACAGTAAATAGATTGCTAACTCCAGATCTTCTGTGCTCACAGTTACAAGATTGTGTCTCCTCATCACGTTCAATAGCACACTTTTTTTTTTTTAATATATATTCCAATTAGTACCACTGATTTTAATGGATTTCGTTTCTAAAGAGAGGACTACTACTGGTAGGGGAGTACAATTCAAGAAGCCAACCCTATGTGAGTGAGAACATAAGGACCCATTTAACTTTAAGCACTTCTTTATGGCCCTAGGAGTTAATAGCTTTGCACATTTAGTTAAAACTAAACATATGCTTAAATGCTTCCCTGAATTACAAATTAGACCTTTGAACTTCAGTTTTGCTTACTCTGTGTATTGATTTGTTGATATATTCATTTAGGAGGGTATAAACAATAGCAGCTACTCAAAAAATCTTTTTGCAATTAATGCTATCCAGAGAGTATTTTTGGTACATCAACAATTAACGGTTTTCTTCTTCTCTTGAATGTAGAGAAGCCATTAAACAGAACTAAACATACAGTGGTTTCAATTAGATTTTCTATTTCTCTAGTTCAAGCAAAAGACCAAAGAAAAGCATTTAATATCTTATAATTGACAAAAAGTTAAAGACAGTAATACCAATGGTTACTGTTCAGGCTTAGATTTCCATTTGTGCAACCTAATTACTCATCACAAGCCAGCTTCAGTTCATGCAGAAGTCCAGAGGGGAATTGTTGTGCACCTATTTAATGGCAATACACTGGTCCATTACAACAGTTGTTTGGTTGCAGATCCTGTTCAGAGATTGGACACAGGTGGATCCCTATGGGATTGCCAGCACAACAGCTATCAGTTGCATACAGAACCTACCAGTCATTGTACATAACAATATACAAAATATTCATCCTCATTAATTACAGTTGAAGTAAGCCTCATAACTCCTCTACTGCTTTCAGTGGAAGTTTAGATGAAGCAGACTGCTTGAATACCAGCAATACCTTTTGCTTCCATGTCTTACCTATACAAAAAGCAACTTATAGAAGCAACATGTACTCCTCAGAACAAAAAGCACTGTAATAAGGAGATATCCTTAAGGCTAGTTTCTGATTTTAAAACTGCTAAATGGTAATTGTGTCCAAAGAAACCATCATTTGTCTCAGAAAGTCAAACCCAAATATTAGCTCAAAGTCAGGCTTCAATTACCCCTAACTACAACCTTTCTGAGTCCTTATAATAACAGTTGTGTTATTTCAAATTAATATTAGATATGTATTGTTATTCTAATAAGTAATTACAGGAATCACAATGCTAATGATGGCAATTTAGTTTGTAATTCCATCTGTTTCTTTACCAGAGCTATTTATTTTCTTTCCTGCTTTCAAAATACTCTTGATTAGTAATTAATCATGTATTTTGAATTTTTTAATTAAGGATTTTCAGGTTTTTTGGAAAAAGAACATCAGAATGAATAAACAGCGACTGAGATACCACTGCAGAGAGAAAACAGCTGCTAACCAATTAACTGAAAAACAGCAACAACAACCTGCCTTTCAAATGACCATTGGAGTAGCAGAGTAACGTCTGCCATAAGAATCACATTACCTATGAAAGGCAAAACGTGGCACATTGTTCCATCTTCTGTGCATTTTGGTATCATATATGAGCATAGAAACAAACTGAAGGCAATGAGAGCATTCAGTCTCTACTGCTTTTTTTTTTTTTAAGCATTTAACTCAGATGTTATTTCAAACTACATCTTGCATTTAGACACTGTTTTTTTCCCCCTTGTCCATTAAGAGCATTTCCCCCCTCCCCTCCCCCCCACCCACTTCTCAATAGGTGACTTTCAAGCTTAATCCCATTTCAGAGCAAAAGAAACAGGACCTTTCCATTTACTAGTTTCTACAATTTTTATAAACCACTATTTGTTCTGTTTACTAAGGTAAGTGACTGTTACTGCAAAGACCAAGATTTATACTCAAACATGTAACAAAACCTCTATGAAAGTACACTGCTGATCAGGAGACAAGGAAGTAATCATTTATGGAAGAAAATAAAAGAATTCTTAGGGTGTTTTTTTCTTTTCTAATTAATAAAATGTTCTATAACTCCCCTTCAGTTTTTCTAGGCAGTACTATGATCAGAAGTGTTTTCTTCTGTCTATGAATTGGATTGAGACCTTTGTCTACATTCCTGTGTTTCAACACAGGATCAAAGTAATAGGCTTCCTATTTGCTACAGATCTTTTATCCACAGTGCAATGAGAAACACCAAGCAAATCTCATTTGTTTTCAGCTTGCACATACATAGAGTCCAAGTTGTTGTAATTACACGCACGTAACACAAACTCATTTCATTTGGAGTTTTGTCTGCACAAGTAAAGCACATTGGTACCTGCAATATTCACAGCTAATAGCCAATTCTGTAGACTGATGCAAGTGCCACGAGATGTTAAACACCTTTTGGACAGATATTTTCATTTTATAGACATTTTTCAGTACCAAATGCCCAACCCAACTTGCTGCATCAAGTGTGAAAGAAACATGTTTTATTTATTTAGCTGCCTGCTAGAAGCAGCTTTCCATACAAACCTCATCTATTGTTTGGTTCTACCCTCTGTCTGTTCTGCTAATCAGGATTTCCAAATGCTAAGTGTTAACACATAAAGCTTAGAGTTGAGAAATTCTGACTGTCATCACCAAGGGATTAAACACAGATTTATTCAGGTAACTCAGAATAAATACAACTCTGTGGGTTTTAAAACAAGTCATGCATCTAAATTATCAGACTTCCCCTGCATAACAAAACAACCTTCTCATATACTGCTGTACAGATAGTCCTTCTGGCCAAAGGCCTTCATTATATTGTGTTATTTTTAATTCTTAAAAAACTTGCTCACAGAAATCATGTTACTGATAGAAATAATAATGAAAAAAAATAGTATTTTAGCAAATTACCTGAAACACCAGTAATCACAGGGAGACCCTTTTTTCTGAGGTGCCTTCTAGCAGGCAGCCTTTGGAAAAGGTTTCAGTGTCTCCTGGGCTACTGTAGCCCTTGGAGCTGATCTCTTGATCAGCTTTGGTTCAACACCTTGTTCAGTGGAGGACTGAGGAGTTGAGATGTAAGAGCAAGGAGAAAAGTATTAACTTGCAAATAAATTCAAGATATCCATGAGTACCACTGGGAATAAGCAATGCAATTATAACAAGTTGTGGTTCAAACTGGCACTGATTTGTGGCTTACAAGAAACTGAAAAAGGTTGTACAAGCTCAGTGTTGTTGGCAGACAAGCTATCCACATGGCACCTCTTACAATCTATCCTTGCCTAAATGACTTACCAGATGTTGAAGCCCCAGACAAAGAGGTCAGCGAATGCTTTAATAGCATGTGAGAAATGATCGGCTTCTGGCACGATAACGAAAGGTAACTAGTTCAGAAATGCACAGTTCGTTTAATTTTAAAAAGAGAGTCTAGTTTAATTATTTATGCTGTATAAATCATGAGTTTCCAGTAGTCCGATACATTATTATTATTATTATTTGCAAAGAGACAGGAGGTGAAGGGAGAGACTCTTTTGTGTGAGTTATAAAGTGTGAGGATTAGCAAAGTATGGATTAGTAAGGGTCTGCTGCACTCAATATAGAACCATAGGGGGAATTATTTGCTGTTAGTATTACTTCCTTTCAGCTTATTAAAAATCAACTCTACAGACCAGTAAGTAATAGAAAATTATTTGATGGAAGAAATACATTTTTTTTTTCTAACAACATCAATTGAAATTATTTAAGAAATAGGAAATATTCAGTAGCTAATAGAACACATTCAAACATTGATGAAGCATTTGAAGCAACTCGGGTGTGTTTTGGGTTTAAACATTCAATTTTTTTTAACATGTCTATTCAATTCTATTGAAATAGAAATCATGCAAGATAAAAGGGAAGGAAAAGACAATATTCCTCCTTCCTGAGTTTCTGAGCTGAGAACTCAATAGTTGCTTAACTGCATCAGTTAACACTAAGACAAATGAGAGAGGGCACTGCTCTAATATACAGGGTCTATTAAAATGAAAATCAGACTGGAGTCTGACAGCCAAGGGAAAAGCCTAAATCTATTCCCAATGACAATTAAAGGAAGTCCAGGACAGCACTCCTAAAGGAGAATATGCAGTAGGGATTGCAAGAACATTTACAGAGAAGGAAGAAAAGCATTGCCAAGATCCATCACAAATACAACAGAGCTACAAACCTGTGTGTAACATGACATAGTAAAGCAAAAAAATTAGAGCAAGTAGAAGCTGACTAATTTGTTTGACGGGAAGTACAGAAATCTGGCACCAGGGACAACCAGCTATTATGGTTGTGCTCAAATCTTCCAGGAGAGTTACTGAGTCACAGTTCGTTCGTATTTCATTGGTCCCGTTCCACATTTTGTTATTTCGAGCCTTTATGGTTTCTATTTAATTACAGGGTAATCACTGCTGAGGTTTATGTTCCTGTCAGTTGTTTTGCTTCTGCAAGAATATTCATCAGCCGCCCAGAAATCTCAGACAGTCCAAACGTCAGCTTACACCTATTTTTCATTTTGACATGGTTTATAGCAAATGTCATTACAGAATTGCATTTATGCTTCTGGTGACAGCATGTCATTGTTCAATTAAGTTTTTAGACACCTCTTCTAATTATATACTTCAGCATTTCATATTCCTAAGATTGCTGCAGATTTCTTTGCCTTCCCCAGTTGTTTAAAGGCAGTAAAATATCTCACCTTGTCCCAAAATGGGAAGATTGTATTGACTTGATTTTGTAGGTTCGATTTACACTCACCAAATTTGCAAGTTGACAGATCTACACAATGCAAACCTTTCTCCTGAATCTAAGGAACACAATAATTTACACATGGATTGAAGAGTGTCTTCATCTGAGCAGGAATTTCACTCAAATAGAGAAATAACAGGAAATTGCTTCAGTTTTCCAGAACTCTTAAGAGCTCTCTAAAGCACCCATACTATTCCAGTCTTATTCTCACAAAGACGTCAACTGTAAAATACTGGTAAATAGATAAAAAATTGAAACAGAAGCACAACCATAAGTTTGTGTGAATCATCTTGCTGAACAGAGATAACTGAAATAGAGGTATGTCCATCATTCACATATGATCATGCGTAATATGGAGATGGACCCCTGAAACATTTTGGCTGCGCTATTTAGATTTCAGACCAGAAAGTCACATAGAACCCTGTCAACACAAAGTATCTCCCATTCAATCATAAATATTACATATATACTTAAGAGCAAAGCCTTTATCAAAAGGAAAGTAAAATTAATACAGTCCAGATCCATGCAACTGTTCCAAGGAGAGTGCACAAATGTGAGAAACCCTCTGCACTGTCCTCATGATAAGCATGTTCCTCCAGGGAAGACAGAGGAAGAAATAAATAAAAGTGATAGCTTGGGGGGGAAGTATCTTTGGAGAACACAGCATTGTCATTGGGAAAATAAACGAGGAAGGTTGACATGTAGGAGAAGAATTAACAAAACTATTCTTGACGTCTGTTACAAGGAAAAGAGCTCCCAGAAGTACTGCAATAATGCAATACTTCAGCACACATAGGAATGCCACAGAAGCAAGGGAGCCATCAAGCCCCCCACCGACAAAGGAGGAGGGGATTACTTTTGTTTAAATGAAGTTTTAATTTGTTGCTTGAAAGAAATCACTTCTCACTCAGTTGCACTGTATAACTTGTTATTGCTTATATCTGTGTTAAAGAAAACAAAGAAAACTCCAGCTGCATACTAGAAGAGGAATATAGGTTAAAGAAAAGGAATTTGACAAATTACAGAATCAGCTCCGCAGTGTGACACCTTCCAAGAACTGCCACCTTCAGCTCAATATAAAATCCTGTTTCTTTGGACCCATCTCTCTGAACCTATGTTTGCTTCTGAACACTACAGTTATGGAGAATAAGAAGTCCAGTGATCTGATCATCTCCGCTGCTGCTCTGGAATCTGAGACTTCTACTTAAGCTCTTAACATCCCCAGGACTGGACACACAAAGTTGTGAAAACAACTTGTGCAGGAAGGACAAGATGAACTGCAGATTTTTATCAGTCATCATAGAAGCTTGACCACTGGTCCCAGCTTTCCAGAATTCAGAAAGCTGGAATGAATCTCCAGTTTGGGATTTGCTTTAACTGCCTGAAGTCTCACAAAGAAAATTAAGTACAGTCAACCTGGTAGTGCACTGCACAGGTCACTACTTCCGCATTTGTTTAAGTGTTTTAGCTGAGTTTACCTCCTGACCAGCTTAATTTGCAAATATGAATGTTTATAACTACAAAATCATGCAGACAAGTTACATTTCTCTACAGATGGTTGAGTCGGAAATTCAAGTCTAATTCATTTACACAATGACCTCTTCCCACAGATCATATGGTTAGACCAGAAATACCAAGATGAGTTTTGCATGCAACTACTGGAACACCTGGATAAATATTGGGCCCTTCGTACCAAAAATCTACCATAAGAACAGATGCTCCCCCATTCACAGAGTCAAAGAAACAGGAAAGGACCTACAAGATCATCATCCTTGCTATGAAGCCATGTAGTCATATTCTGGGAGATATGAGACAGTCCTTCACAGTGCTAATTAGGAAATCAGACTTAATGTTAATTGCAGATTAGTATTACTATTTTACATAAATCACTGTTTGGACTGGATTTTGGGCAAGGGAAGAATAGCCTTTATATTTTGGACTTTTTTTTCCAGTCCTACATCATCCAGTTACTCCAAGTACATGAGCCAGCTGCTAAGGACATATTTCTATGAAGGCTTTTCTCAGTAAAAGGAAGAATGCCAGATTTATGAAATGGATGCTCAGAAGCAGAAAATTCCAGTAATTAGTTGAGGTCAAAGCCCTTTGTCCTGTCAGGGCTGCAGTGGGGAGCAGAAAGGAGCTGTTTGTGTGAGCAGGGCTGGCAGAAGACTGCCCCCAGAAGCCCTATTGCCCATTAAAACCTATGAAAAACAAATGGAAGTTGAAAATATTTGCTTCCAAAAAACAGATAGTTAATGCCAGAACGTAAAAATATCTCATGACATTATAGCGTCACAGAACATGATTTAGGGAGGGCTTGAAAACACAGACTTAAGTAGTTGGTTGAAATAAAACCATGTACACTTGAAGTCTACTTCTTAGGAAAGAAAAAGCAGATGTGGAGGAAACATTGTGTATTAGACAAGGTTACTGATTAATGGGAAACAGAACATACAGTAAAGATCTCAACTTTGATCACATTACCAAGTGCCAGCATGTAAGTAGAACCCAATCCATTATGCTTCACATCCATATAATTAACTTGGCTTGTTCTGGGATCCTTATTCATGCAAAGCTCTCTCCTGAATTTATAGCAGCTCTGCTTTCATTATTCAGCTCATATGGAATCATATACTGCTGAATTAAAATGAGAACCAATATTCTAATTAACATTACAATTGTTAATGAAATGAAAGATTACATGAGTTGCAGTGCACAGAGACATAATGCCATCAGGCATTTGAGTCAGACGTGCTTAAGGGAAACACTTCCTATTTGTCAATTTTTCCACTTCCTTCTGTCTCCGGAGTTTAGCAACACTGTAAAACTGGAGCAGCATTTCATGGTGTTCCTTTTACTTAATATCACAGTATTAAACAAGATCTTTCCTGCAAGGGAAAGAAAATGATTGTTCTCTCTCTCCTGAGCTGACTGTGTAAAATGCTCTTCAATAAAACCCAAGAAATTAATATTCAATGATTTACAGTAAATCTCTTGAGCACTGGTGGTTTGGTCTAGATGGGAAAAGCAAACACTTATGGGTTACATTATTATGATGGCTTATGCTAATAAATTGAAGCAGAAATGCTTAATTTATGCTTTACCATAAAATGGAAAGGGGAAAATTCTTTCATGGTTCAAGCTTTATCTTGTTAAGAGGATTTACCTCCTGATTTCCCATAATAAAGCACTATTTTTGAGACTATACTGAGACAGCACAGACTTGCAGAGCTTTTCTGCTAGTTGCCATGACACTTGGAATCTCAACCTGCAGTTCAATACAATGGCTGCAATTAGGTTAATTAGAGCATTATCTCAAAGCACACAGAAAAGAAACATTCTCAGTGCATACACTTTATGGTCACCAATAAATGCTTTTAAAAAACAAACTTATGTTTCCAAAGTGTAATGAATAATTTATTACTCTTGGGAATGCTTAATATTTAAATATTGGAACTAAAAAAAATAAATAAATTCAAGGTCTATGTAATATCATCCTAGGACATTTTAGTACTTTAGTTATTTTCTCCCATAAAAATTATCAAAGAAAAATCTTTGTAACAGAAGATGGTAGTTTGTGGTTTTTTTTTAAGCTCATTTTTTATTTCCAAATTCAAAAGCCTTAATGAAAAATCATACATATACATATAAGAGTCCATCCCCGTTAAATGAACATCTTGCCTTCAAAACGTGACTCAACTTTATTTTATTATTTTTTATTAAACCACCACATCATCTTGGTGCTCTTCCCTAAACATAGGAATTGGTTGTGCCAGGTGCTGTACAAACAGAAGAAAGACTTAGGCTTACATCAAAAATAACAGGAAGGAAATAAGCAATAGTAGTCACTATCCCAATGAGCTGGGATGTCAGTTAATCAGTAGCCAACTTCTCCACTTACTGCTTTATAATAATTAGGGAAAGGCTTCAAGGAAAAGAGCAATATTTTACGTATTTTTTGACAAAAGCACAGAAGGAACCCATGAGGTACCAGGAGCTCATGGCCAAAATGAAGCCCCACTGAAATCAATAGTTTTGCCACTGATGTCAAGATGCAGTTTCTAAGGGTGTGCTGTGGTCCAGAGGAGGCCATGAAAATGCTCTCCTGTGGATGGAGCTGGGGGTGTTCAGTCTGGAGAAGTTCCTGGGGAGACTCCATTGCAGCCTTCCAGTATTTTTGGAGAGCTTATAGGTAGGAGTGACCTGAGGAGTGACCTACCTTAGAGTAGGACCCTAACCCTGACCTTTTACATGGTCTGATGGCAAAAGGACAAGTGGGAATGGTTTTAAACTTCAAGGAGGGAAAATCTGACCTGATTTTGATTTTTTAGTATCTGTACTAAGAGGGCAGCAAGACCCTGGCACTGCGGCTCAGAACTGTGGGTGCCCCACCCCCTCAAGGTGCTCAAGGTCATGGATGGGCCGTGGGCAACCTAAGCTGATGAGGGCAGCCAGCCCATGACAGAGGTAGAACTGGGTGGGCTTTAAGGTCCTTTCTATCACAGAGCATAATATGATCCTATGATTCTTAACTGTTTCAAGGTAAATATTCAAATACCCAATATTATTCTGTCCAAACGTATTGGAGTGACACAACTGGCATTCAGACTTTGTGCATTACAGAAAGTGTACCTCTGTGTTACGTGAGGTGACCTGCAAGATTTCAGACTATCAGTGTATTCTGCAGTCCCCAAAATATATTCAAGTGCATTGCCTGTCTTCTGGGGAAGCTGTGCATGCTGCATAAACCTGCCGTGGGCAATGACTTAGCAGCATACATCTCATGAATGTCATAGCTGTCGCTGTGAAATATCAAATGCCAAGATTTTCATAATTTATTTCCGCATATTTGACAGGCAGGG
Source organism: Coturnix japonica (assembly GCF_054131305.1). Lineage (NCBI taxonomy): Eukaryota > Metazoa > Chordata > Aves > Galliformes > Phasianidae > Coturnix > Coturnix japonica. The sequence continues at coordinate 20,019,136 of NC_140674.1, read as the reverse complement.
ACTTTTTGAGGACAGAAACCTAAATTTAAATGTTTGTTTCTGCCTTTTACTGTCTCAAATTGGTTCCCATTCACAACCCCATTTATCAATCACTTTCAGTAATCGTTACTGTCCATATTTATCTTCCACGATCACTAACCCTCTTTCTTTCTTCACCTCTTGAAGAAAGTTTCTATCAGACAATATGAAAACTAATGAATGCCTTTGAGGTGAAAAGATGGAATACTGACCCCCTCCCAGGAACTGATTGCAAAACTCCCTTGATTTCAAAGAAAATAATGTTTTCAGTGGTAGGAAACAGTACAGGCCAGATGCTTAACAAGGACATGAATGTAACTCAAGGAGTAACTCATATTGGTCTCAAATTCTTAAATTTTTGCCCAGTGTCCAAGTTCCTGAAGGGAATTTTTCCCTTTAATTTGATTAAATACCACTAGTTCAAATCACTTAAGTCCATGTTTGTTTTTTTTCCTCCTATTTTTTCCACTCATACTTAAACATTTATTGTTATAACCTAATCCTTTGCTTCACTGAAACAATTAGAAGATTGCTGACCTGGCACTTTAGATCTTTCTGACATAAGTTAGAAACAAACCCAAAATTAAATACAAATGCCTATAAACCTCAGTTAACATAAAATTCTCATCTCTATAATATGACCATCACTAAATGCCAACTCTCAACGTGTGCCCAAACAGTTTCACATCTTACAGAACAATTTGTAGGATTAAGGGAGCAGACCACAAAATGAAACCTTTCCAGCAAAAGGTTTCCTCTTTTAAAAACAAAGGAGGAAAAAAAAGAGAATGAATTGTTTTCAGTTTGTCTAACATGATAGGATATAGGATGTAATGATAAAATGTGTTAATGTGGGTAGATTCACAAATATCAAAGTCAGCAAGATGTTATTTTTCCAATGTTACTGTTTGTTTCTCTTCTGTTTTCATTCAGTTTCAGTCAAATACATCTCTTCCCCCAGGCAGCTATGACTGCTGCCACCAACCCAGTTTCACATTGCTGTGATGGTGATACATTACATGATATCTCAGCTCCATTTCCCTGCACACTTCCTCTAAAAACCAATCTACCAAAAGCAAGAAAGTCCATCCTCACCTTATTTAACACCTTCTCCTCCCTTTTCTCTCATTGTCACACCATCAGCACCCTTTTTTGCCTTTTTTTAAAATTTCTATCTAGATAAAACTCTGCTCACTTCACTCAAAGAAACTGTGAGACCTCAAACCATAGCAGTAATATCTTCTGCCACTTGTGATCTGGAAAACATCAGATAGAATCTTCTCTATTTTTAACTTACAATCTTCAGCAAAGAGATGATGCATTTGTACAGTGGATAGTGCAAGTGGAAACCTGCTCCCAGTGCTCCCAGACAGCCTTTTGGCACAGCTTAAAAAAAAAAAAAAGAAAAGGAAATCCAACTTTGGGTGCGAGAGAGCAGGCAACACTCTTGTGGGATGGAAATAGCCTTGTGATTAATAGCTCTCAACCTTCTATAGGTTTGAGACACAAAGTCTTGTTCATAATTCCATTTATTGTCCTCTATTACAGTTTTGCTAATAATAAACCAGCACTCTTGTCCTCATGTAGACCTGCTTCCCCCTAAATTACTCTTTCTTCATTTAAACTGAGGAAGCAAAGTAGAAGAGGAGAAAAGAACACCACTTATTTGGACTTGAGAGGCACAAAGGAATGGGAACAGCTATCAAGGCAGTTGCCAAAAATCACTAAGAGAAAAATAAATGTCTAGTCATAAGTCACCTCTGCCATAAGTAAACATTCTTAACATATAAATACTTGAGAAAGGAAAGTTAAATGAAGACTCCTATGAGTAATCGATAACATAATCTAAAGACTTCTTTTCTATAGTAAGGAAATGCTTAAAGGCCCCAGTTAGTGGAAAAGCCTTTACTATGCTACACATTGCAGTATGGGATGTGAAAACAAAGCCTTACTTTGAAAACCAGACCACAGAAGTGAAAGAAACAACCCTTGGTATCCATGATGCCTCCCATAACACAGGTTGTCATGCCCATCTGAATAACAAACCCAGGTCTGATCTGGTATTCTGAAACAGATGAACCTCAAATAGAACACCATCTCTTTACCATTAACTCCTAAGCTGCTCTTTCATCTATGAACATCGTTTACATTGGAAAAAGGAAAGTACCAGAGACTGTTGATCCCAACCAAAGTTCACACTATTTTATCACTACAGACTTAGAGAAGATGACTCTAATATGATAAGGAACAGTGAGAGTCAGAGGTACACTGCAATGCAGATGTGCAAGCTCACATCCTGGGGTTGCTGTACACCAAACTTGACAGTACATCAGCAAACCAGACCTCCTTGCTCCAGTAGGAGAGAAACATGGACATCATTATTCAAGGCCTTCCCAGGGAAAGACTTGGAAGCACAGCATCTGAAGGCAGAGAAAAATGCTGATGGTTTTAAGCACTTCAATTTTAACCATATAAACAAATCAGAAGGGGTGAGCTATGCAATAGGGTTGTTATGATAATTATATCTGTTCATTTGGTCTCTTAGCAGATCACTACAGCTACTGAGGTTGCTGGAGAACCATTCCCCCCCTCCCTGCTGAACTGTTTGAACTGTTCTTATTTGTGTTGGAAATTGGTGATGATAAAGATTTAAAGCAGTCAAGAAGAAAAAAACAACACCCTCCTGAATAAAAATAGTTCTTTCATTTTGAAATGATTTAAGCAACTTTCTTTTATTAAAAGAGGGAAAACCACATGTTGCTAAGGGGAAAGAAATGTATTCTCTCTTCTCTAATATTACAGATGAAAGTAGGAGGTAGGCAGAAAGAAAAGCATTTCAGTAGGAAGCTTTGCCAGAACTGAAAATGTAAGTGTTCCTTCTTGCATTGGGTCTGCAGGATCAGTGCACAGGAATAAAACAGAGTAATCTCATCCTACCTGAAATTCAGCTCTGGAAACAACTGTTGATTTGACTTAATCTATTGCATGGAATTGCAGTTTTAACAGTGTGGGATGGGATGGATGGAAGAGAGCAAACCCAAACACAGACATGTATACTTAGCAGTGTTTTCACTTGAACATTCGACTCCAATTTAAAACCACACTTCTAATGCAGCACAGTGAGGGCTGGCCCCAAGGATATCCAGCTCTGGAGACATCTCACAGGGCAACACTCCAATTCTACTATTTAACAGTCAGAGAAATCAAACTCCGACAGAAATACCAATTAAATTCTACAGTTACTGCCCCAATTTTTGAACATGCTATTAGATTTAGATGGGCAGAATTTTCTAATTACAAATACTTGTATATTTATGAATTTAAGCAGCTTTCTGCAGCATGCTGAGTCAATTGACAGCATTTGCCACCTCAGAAACTGAATTATAATACCCTGCACATATCCCTACTGTTTCAGCATCAGTTATTCCATCATGTTAATATTACTTATTGTATGTGCTTAACTTTTGCATTTCCTAATAGATTTTGAATGCTTTTGCATGTGTTGCTCTGTATACTACATAGCAGTGTGAAATGTAAATTTACATAATTATCCCAGATGTAAAATTACCTTCTACTTAAACCCATTAAACCTACCCTTACATCACTGCTATTACTTTACTCCCCTCCCAAGGTCTCAGTCACACCAAAATGCAATTCTGTTTTTAGGAAGCAAGTTCTCATACTGTTCAGTAGAAGTAATTTATATCCTTCCATTAAAGTATTCACTTACGCTTTTAAAACAAAAATACTTTTCACAAAATGCATGAATTTTAAATCTATTTTAGATCTGTAGTATCAAAAAGAATGTAGTTTTTAGGCCACTGGACTTAAATTTGCCTGATGCCCAGAGTCATCCTATCGCTGACCTGGAGAGGAAACATGGAACATGGAGGAGGTATAAGGTACTGAGGTTAGGAGAAATGCTATAGTCATGGCTCAGTTTTCCATGAGATGTTCATATTCTTTCAGTGATCTAGAAAGGCGCATAAAAAAAAAGTTCAGAGACTGCTTTCAGCTAAAAAGTTTGGAAGGAAGAAGAGGGAAGTAGAAATGCATTTAAGCAGAAAAGAAGGAGAAGACATATGCAATCAAGATGTGCTCCAACCTGCATGACTTCTGCCTGTCATCCTCAGATGAAAACACGGCTAGCTCTTGATATTTCTCATATCAAGGTGACACCAAAAATAGCTCATGTAAACCTCCCAACATGAAGAAAGATGAAGAAAGTAAACAAGCACATTGAATCTGAGTCTCCCAGAGATATAAAGACGTTTCATTCCATAAAGTGGCTGTTGCATCTCCTTTGGTCTGGCAATCACCAACTCAGTGACAGCTGCAACAGCAAAATTTTGTTTCTGTCAAAGAAACGGCAGAAGGGGTCATCAGTGCTGGAAAGGGCAAGGAAACAAGGATGCCTGAATATGCAGACATCCACATGGGAAGGAATGAGATTTGTATAGTTGAGACCCAGCCCAGCGTATTCAGAGTGTGTTCCCAGTGGGGTCTGCCACCGCTCTGACATCAGAACCCAGCCCCTGGGGAATTCCCCATAGGAGTAATTATCTGCAAAGCTTTGCATGCATTTGGTATGTATTCCTAGCCTCCTCCAGACAATAATAATTTACAATATTTTTTAGGGTTGTTTTTATGCGAGCACCAGAAACAGTTGAACTCCATGCATTTGCCCTCAATGCTGTTTTTGACAGGAGAGTGCCAATGAACACAACATATGCTGACAAAGGAACTGATAACGATGAACAGAAGAGGAAGTGACATTGTTAGCTCTGCAAGATCTTTTCACTTAAAAACTGCCTGCACAAATACAGGCACATATTTCACATCTTTAATGTTCAACCTTGTTTGCCATTAGAAAGTAAATATTTGTCAAATCACTGTACTGCCTGCAGTTTTGCTGAGCTTAAGAATGAAAATTCTCTGGTGTCTTAGACACTGATGGGCCAGAGAGAGCAGGTAGGAATTCAGAGAAGATAGAAGCTCAGGCCTAGATTGGAAACAAAACATGAAGACATTGAGTCTAACCTAAGGCAAGGGAATGGGTGGAGGCAGCAGCTCTGCTGCCACAACACAGAGATCACAGGGAGAGACTGGAGGTTAGGGATAAACCCCTGGATGGCCAGCTCAGAGTTGGGAAAGTTGGTTCCAAAAGGACAGAAGGGACCTCCTGCACTGCAGCATCATCAGGTGGCAGAGCCACCATCCCTGGAGGCATTCAGAAACCATGGAGAAGTGACACTGAGGGACACAGTCAGTGAGTGTGGGCTGGGGATCTTAATGGTCATTTCCACCCTTAATGATTCCGTGATCATTAGTGTCTGTGTGGTCTTTTCTGTAAAGCCACAGACCCAGACACTTGGAACACATTTCCCCTCAACATCCCCCTGTAGATATCCCAAAGCCTTTCCTCAGTGTATCACCTCACACAACAACACCACAAATGACTTCCACATGACCAAATGGTCAGTTAAGATTCTAAAACAAGCAACATTTAACACATGCTTATGGCTGGGATTTTCAGGAATTAAACAAGAAAATGTTTTAAACAGAACAAATAAGTGAAAGGTTTCCTCCCATGCATTTTGTTCTTAAAATAATCTCCATTTGATTTTCGAGAACATGCTCCCACATTACAGTGGCAATTGCCCTGAGAGGTTGTACATGCCCCATCTCTGAAGACACTGAAGGCCAGGCTGGATGCGACTCTAAGAAGCCTGGTCCAGCGGCATGGGGGTTGAAAATCACAGCTGTAGAAAACACAAACCACTGTATTCACATAAAGCATCTGTCCATTTTCAGAGATTCAGTTGTTTTCTTACAGCAAAGACAGAGCACTGGAGCCTGTCTACTGACAGACAACAAAAGTGAACAGGGAAAGAACAGATAAAGGAAAGTAAACAATTAACTAAATACTAAAATTTTTGCAAAAGATGTAGATATAAACTGCCTTGAAAGCAATTAATTCCATAATTACAAAAAGGAGAATTTGAAGCTAACGAAATGACAAAAATAAGATGGCCCTGAGTGCATTTGGCAATGTTTTAAACACATAATTCCCACTAGCCATAACTATAATTTAGCTTCTTTTCTTTCTACTATTCATTCCAAGACAATGTCGGCGCTGAGTCCATAAGCATTTTGAGAATTAATTAAAATGTCATGGAATAGTTATTTTATTAGCATATATCTGGTCACAAAAAAAGCCTGTAATTACTTCTTAGAGGTGAAGGAGAGCTAAGTTTGATTGATGGAATTAATGAAAATGTGGACAGCTCCAATATACTAAATTGAAGAAACCTGGAATATTAACTATCTACTCTGCAAAGTTGTAATAATTACAGTAAGTGCTAAAAAGATCAGCATTCAAAAAGAATAATACATCTCAGAGCCTAAAATACCCGTTGCAAATTATGAATGTATCTTCAACTGTTTATATCATTTTCAGAAGAGAAATATCATTTTGATTAACTCCAAAGTCTCCCAAATTAATAAGCACTTGCAGTCTTACAGAGCACAATCAATCCCTTTAATCTTGTTATCAGATGCTCAACAGCTGGGTGACCTGATTTAACTGTATGACTCGAAGGAAGTAAGACTGTATAATAGTTTTCAGATGCCTGCTAAGAATTTCCAAGCTATACAACACACCAAAAGATAAGCAATTAAATGGTGTTCAAAGAAACATTACAGCTTGCATTGGCATGCACGTAAGCTGCTTGTGGAGGCATAAGCAACCTATCTTATTTTTGCCATTTCTTTCATATTACTCATCACTTTAAAGAGTGCAATGGTATTCTCTGAAGCCCAGGTGGGCCCACTATGCCAAAAAACTCTTAATCTGAACAAGATCTACATACTTCAGTAGTTGAGACCCTCTGAAGAAAACTAACTACAGTTTGTAAGGTTTGAGCCTCCTGAATAGGGCCTTTAAAAAAAAATAAATAGTGTTACCTATCAGAGTAGGGGGTACATGTCACAAAGATCACATGTTATGCTTTCGGGTAGGCTGACCACAATGGAAATGCCCTCCAAGCTCCTCTCAGTGTCCAGGCTGCAGAAGAGCAGAGCCTGATACAAAGCATGGAAGAGACGCTTTAATTGCTATTAGCTGTTCCGCCTGTATCTCAGTATCACATTTCCAGATGGCAAGATGTTCAACTCTTTTTAAAGCAAATGCTGAGTTAAAAGCATTAACTGCATTTTAAAGGTCTTACAATCTTACATCCCCTCCCCCTCAAATCATGCCAGCAGACCAAGAAAGCACTGCATAGTAGGAAGCAGCAGGAGGGAATGGGCAGGCACACACAGCTCTGTGTGCTGCTGCCAGGGAGGTTGTTTTGCTTCTTGTATCAATAGAGATGCTCCAGTTCCCATGCCAGCTCCACACAAATGCCATATTTCGTAAACTGCCAAATCAAGCCATGGGAATTTCAGATTTTTTTAAACATTATGTTTTAATTCTTTCCCCTCCCCACCTCCATGAGGGAGGGTGGATATGGTAGAATGTATCATGTTTAAAAAGATTTTCCTGATGGCTGGAACGTGGGAAGGATTACAGACAAGGAGAGCACTAGCTGCTTGGAGCAGCCACGTGGCACTGCTGCTCAGTGAATAAGAGCTTCAACAAACAGTGCAAGTAACTGTAATCTCCCACTGCCAGCAGACACAATTTGCCTCTTTTATGCTGCTTGTGAAAAAAGTACCCCCTACAGACTCTCAATTACTCCTAGAAATTCAAGTACCCCTTCCCTTGAGCTGCAACCCTCATACTGGCAGTTCTAGGGATAAAGGTTTATTTTCTCCCTCTCAAACTGCTTCCAGTAGGAAGAACTTCTCTTGATGAGAAGCTCAGCAACTTCTTGTTATTTCTGTCTTTCCATATTTATATGGCCAGTGTTTTAAACTAAGATTTACACCCTTAAGCCAATTATCTTCATAAAGCTCAGATAGATCTTCCTTTTCGTTTTATTTTAATTTTTGTAATTCACTTGTTTCTCCTTTTCCCCAGCATTATTTCGATTGGGATTGCTAGAATCAAAGACAATGAAATAATTCAAAGACAAAATAGTCTGAGAATTCAAGTCTGTTGTCTCAGGATAAGACAAGCTACTTGAACCTAACACAAGAAACATACTCATGAACAAACATGCCATGAGTCATGATTCTCAAAAATCTGTCAGCATTTCTTCAATATTTTTCCCTCTGCCATCAACACTGATAAACATTTCACTACATCAAAATAGAGTTTAGCTCAACTCAAGCTCAAGAGCAACAACATGAAATTAATTGGTAATTATAAGCATACCTTGTCCTGTTGAAATGATTTCTCCACATACTTTTGCTCAAGATATACAATCACTAAAAACTAACAGTAACTGAGAGTTTGGTAAGAATAAAGATACAAAGAGGCATAAATGAGAACGTTGACTTCATATTTAGAAAAAATACAGCTAATTGCTGCTATAGGTTTGCCTTCTGTCATTACTTTGTTTGCTTCAAGGGTTTTTACTCTTCTACTAAATCTAAATAAAAAGTATAGCAAAGTTCCAAGTGTTTCTGAGAAATGGGACAAAACTTTGTATTTTCTGCCCAATTAGCGAAGTGCAGGTCCTTGCAACTTCCAGAGCCTTTGTGGATATCATACAACTTAAAGACAAACCTACTTTTTTCTCCTATAAAAACTCTACAGTCCCTTATGATTGTGCAAAAGCCTCTCTAGCTTTTGCATCCAATGCCAAAAATTTACATCTCCAAGAATATCATTTAGATGCACTGAAGACTTTTCCTTCCCTTCCCAGTGGGCTGCACTTTGATGGGAAAGGCTTTAAAAGGATTTTTTACGTGTGCGCCTTTCAAAACCCACAGAAAAAAAAATGCAAATTCTGACTCTCCTGTGAACAGTTACCTGTACTCCCACAGATCAAAACATGCAATTCATAGGAAAATACTTTGCTATACGCATTTAAAATGATCCACAGCATCCCAGAATTGCTATGTTCTCCCACTGGGGGAAGCGTAGGAAGCCCCTGAATGCTGCTACTTTTTCCCCTCGTCCCTGGAAACAACGAAGCAAATAAGCGCATAAATAAAACATACAGAACCTCAGTGGGCAGAAATCCAGACTGGGACTAGAAAACATAGTATTTAAACACTCAAAGTAGATGATGGTCGCTGGAAAACAGACTTTTTTTTTTCTTTGTCCTGAGGACTGAGGCTGTTCACACCTTCATGAAAACACCGAGGAAAAATGTGATAGCTCGTTATTAAGAAACATCCCATACTTCTCTAGTCTTAAAGAATGCAAAATGATGTCCTTACTACAAAATTTGATCAGCTGCATTATAGAAGGCCCAGAACAGAAAACTATTTCCAACCCAACTGAAGCTGGTTTACCATGTGCATTTCTCAACATTTCTTTTTGATAGTCCAGAAAACTTTCTTTGAACAGGAGGAATCAATCTGCTAGCAAAACCTGACCACAACATCTACTTTGGTTCCAGAAATATGAATATACCATCCAAAGATCTATGGCTGCTATTCACAGCTGAAGTACAGAAAAACACGTGCTTTGGGCTGCCGTACACAAAGCTATTACTTTATTATTACTTTATTCATCTCATAAGAGAGAACATGCAAAGGAGAGAAGACTAAAGATTTCTTGGTGCAGTCCACCCGCAACACAAGACTTAATACTATTACTTTTCTGTAGTATGCTTTTTGTCTCTTTACCACTCCATGTGGAAAAATCACTATTACTTCACAGAGCTGAGAGTAGGGGGAATTAAACTAAGATGGGAAGACTTAGGTTAGGTATTAGGAGGAAGTTTCTCACAGAGCAGGTAGTGAAGTACTGGAACAGGCTGCAGATAACCCATCTCAGGTAGCATTCAAAGCCAGGCTGGATGTGGCTCTGCACAGCTTCATCTGATGATTGGTAACCCTACACATATCAGGGGGTTGAAACTAATGATCATTATGGTCCTTTTCAACCCAGGCCATTCTATGATTCTATGAGTAAAAGTTGTCTTCCTGAATTAATGTGTTAGATGAAAGAGGTGGGATTCTCTGCTGTAGTGGAAACACTGGCTCCCTCATTTTGTAACTCTTGAGAACTAAGCAGTAAATAACAGGGTCTGGAACATCAACATTATACTACTAACATTTTGAGAGGTTAATTTCTGTGGCCATAATACGCAACATGTGAAGCAAGCATTTTCCCCTCCTGTCCAAATTAAAAATGATAGTTGTAGCTCCACTTTTATCTTAGAACTCTATGACTAACTTGCCTTCCTACCTGACTGTGTAGTAAAATGTTGATATATACAAGAAAAAAATTCAGTTATAGGTTATGACACACACAGTCTATGCAAAAATATATGGAGCTTTCTGTTATGGGTCACTGCTTGGGGATATTTATTTTTACTCAGCATCTTTGATGATGCTGCCACCAGCAGCTCCCAGGACATAAAAAGGCAAGTGACAGGTGCTGGCAGTGACTTGAACAAAAGCTGTGGAAATTCACTGAGCATGTAATACGGCAGATTTTGGCAAAGCTAAAAAAAACCAATACAGTTGCTTTGACTAACTTGATCTTTCAGGAAGCTATTTAAGGAATAGAGTCACAGAGTAATGAATTGGATGTTGTGTTACATAACTAAGAACTCCCTGGGGTGTTGTCTGCTGCTTTGTCTCATAAGTTGTAATGATTTTCATGCTAGATCAAAGGACACCATAAAGAAAAACTGAGATGAAAACTACTATTCATGGCCCTCAAGTTTTGTTTTGTTTAGCCTTTGTATTAATGTGCTAAATATCAGTCCCATAGAAACTATTACTTTCTAAAATAATTCCTTTCCAATTTTTTTTTTCATGTCACAGCATGAAGTTTGCCATTGGAAGCACACACCTTAAAGGTCAGTACCTCCCAAGCAGATGAACTACCAGCTACCAGGTAACATGGAGCTCCTATTGCATAAGAGAAGCAAGAGAAAACTTCCCTTGAAATCTGAGAAGAAAAACCCATAGCAAAGTATACACGAGTCAAGAGAGCACATAATTTATACATGTGTACAGCAAGAGTGATGTGTAACACCATGTTACAGCCTGGAAGAGCAGCAGGCACTCATCCAGATTTATCAGAAAGTGCCTTGGCTTACGGAGAACACTGTGAACATTGGAAACATACAGATTCCTAGCATGGGATCTCAGAATCTGTTTCCTTGCTGCGGTAAACTACATACTCATTATATTAAAAGATGCTGTTTTTCCTCATTTTTAAAAGAGCTTAAAATAAGGAGGTTAAATACTTCTGTATTTAACGCGTTTCTTGTTTACATAGTACACCATAGAAGTTCCTCAAATGGTCAGTTAAAACCAGTTGCTTTGGAGAAACTCACCCTTACAGTGGATATTTCTCGGAGGACAGGCTGGTCATAGAAATACCCAGGAAAATGCCAACCCATGGACAAAACACATCTTAAAACTACTTCTGAAAATTTTCCTTATATTCACTGTATGTCTCATAATATTCACCTGTCCATGCCCAAAGCTACTATCAACTACTAAGAACATTGGGGGGGGGGGGGGGGGGGAAAGAGTGCTGTTGCCAAGAACTTATTTAAAGCTAATTTTATCCAGAACCCAATATCTCAGAGCACTCAGCTGTAGAGCAGTCTGATAAAACTAGATAAAAGCATATTCCAGTTACCCTCAGGGGGTATCACACACACTTGGGTGGAAGGAAAAGTAAAGGGTGTATGTTGTGACATGTTTTCCTTGAAAGAGAAAGTTTCTGAGAGCATTTAGTTAAAACAGGCATAACGATCAGATATGCTTTAGAAAATAGACTACCAAGCAATATAATTTCTGCCTGTCAGCGGATAAATTACCCAAAATACAAAGAGTATATCCGAAAATATTGTTATAACTTCTGCTATATTTTCACTTTCTCTCTTTGTTTTGGAGCTGAAAACTTCACCAGAATCTAGTGAGCATGGTGCTGCTTTGTTTTTTGAAACTAGGAAAATATTTCTGCTTCTTAAGGGAATCGGCTGAAGAAACCTTGCAGAGCTCATTGGCCTCACATGTGTTGTGGTGTGTTCCGGGAATTGCCTGAATCTGGAACTCCAGATTAAGAGTAAACAAGCAAGAAACAATGCAAACTGCAGGCTGGATGGCACTTACAGAAAACAAAGGCCACAATGCAGCAATAAGCTCTCAGTGGAGTCTATTAAATCAGAAGTGTGGGAGATGTTTTGTTTTCCTCTTAAGAGATACCAGCTTTGGGGCCTAATGGAGCAGATTTCCAGGCAGGTCTGTTCACATCTAATATTGGCCAACACCATCATCTAATGGATGTCACCGAACTGCTTTGTCTTCAGCACAGGAAATCAGGCTTTAAGGATGCACAGACACTCTGCTGCTGCTTGATTTTCTACTGGTTAGTTTAAAGCCAACTATAAATGTGGTGGTTTAGTAATTTATTAGGAGATGCTCCAGAAATCAAGACCTTGTACTTAATGACACCACACCAAAAGACAATTGTCTGTTGGTAATTGAAAAGAACTAAGAATGAAGAGTTTGCTAAGACATGAGTATATCGTCTTACGTTGCACTTCCACACTCTGACATGGGTTAGAAGCCTGGCTGTTCCCTTACTTCCTTCCAGTCCACATGGTTTGAGCCATGGAACACTGTAATGCTTGTGTTCACTAGTTACAGTCTCCAAAAGGCAAGGAAAACAATATAACTTCACCTGAAAAGAATCAAAGATAAGCTGGAAGTCAAAGCAACTTCCACTAGTATTTTCTGGAAACCATTAATCAAATCAGAAGTGATTTTTATCCACTCCCCTTCCCCCCAATTTCATTACAAAATGTATGACAAACCACAGATGTGTCAAAGCTTGGATAATGCTACCCAAGTGAATTTCCAGGGAAGCAAGTTCAGACATTATCATCTATTATAATTAGTCTTTTAGAGCCATCATTGCATTGATCACAGTTCCAGGCAGCATAGAGAAGAGCAAAATGAAAAATTAGGGGTCAAAGATGACTTGAGACGGTATAAACTACTGTCTAGGCCATATAATGAATATTTATGGGACAACAAAGAAGACACCCATATATTCAAAGACCCACATAATTTAGCTTACACTTTGCAAGCAAGTTTTTACAATTACAAAAATGAACGACTAGAGTCAGATCATTCACAGGTTGAATGTTTACTCCCAACCACAGTATTTATCTCTTAATGTCTTTTGGAAAGTGAGCTGAGCATTAAGTTTTCACAACAGCCTGAACTGAGCATATCTGAATCAATAATCTGAATCTCATCATGAAGGCTTCCTAATTGTACTCTACTCAGACAGACCAGAATTAATTCTCACTATTCTTCAACTGACATGTATCAGAGCTGATACACTGATAATAAATTTCTTATCTCAGGGATATACAGCTAAGGAAAGACACTGAAAAAAAAAACATAAGGAAATGTTGAAGGTGATTATCATAATGAGCATATTAATTAGCTTAATTTCAGACATCAGTTGTTATATGAATCACCAAGCAATTTTCCAAGTGGTTTTTTATAAGCTTCTATTTCACATGCCATCATTACAGTCAGAAATTATTCTTTTACTACTAGGAAACAGCAACAGACTGACACACTTGGAGAATGAGTGCAGTTAGGGAAGACCCATAAAGGCCTTCAGACACTTCCTGTACATGACCACGAGCAACTGGCAACAAGTTTAGAAAAGCATAAATGGCAACTTCCCTCTTTTGTCTTTTAACATGCAGGGAGAGGTGGTACATAGCTGGGCAACATTTGTTCATATACCAGGAACTGGGATTACCACCATGGACTACTACTGGTCTATAAACAGACACTAAAGAATCAACACATCTCCTTTCATCTATTTTAAGAAGTCATCTAAACCCTCTCAGGCTTTCTCTGGAAACCTTAAGAATTGCTCATACTTTAACTATGGATGTCCAACCTCTTGGATTACCTGGGTCACATCCAGTGAAGAGGCTTGGGCTACACACAAAATACATAATACAGTTCACATATACTAATAATAAATTTCATCTTAAAATATATATATATGTATATGTTTCAAAGGAACAAAGAAAAAGCTAAACAATAGTAGTAGGTTGGACACACACTTGAAGCTGTTGCACCTAGAAACCATCTCAAGACACAGCTGAGGGCAATGCTCTGAAGAGAATATTTGTCTCCCTGCTCACAGATCTGACACCCTTTGTAAACAAGGGCTCTGAGGGTTGTATTTGGATTGTTTCTTATGGCATTCTGCAGCACAGATTATGTTTCTGAACCACACCACAAGCATACTACTCTTCCTCAGGTTTCCACCAGCCATCTAGAGAGCTTTGTAAATTGTTCCTATCAAAGAAGTCTAACATTGTGTTTCCTTTCTGTATGGCTGATCTCTCTGGCTCTCTTATATTAAGTTCCTATTCAGGGGCAGTTGTCTACTGGAATGCAGAGCTAGAAATTCAACAAGCTGATATTTACTTCTACTCCAAAACTAGTCAGGAAGCATGCACAGATTTAAACTCCAGCCTGCCATCTCTTACAGGACATCTCCCAGCATAACAGGATCTAACACAGCTAGCTGTCATTTAGCTTGTTTTCAGAAGATGGCTTAGCCCAGTACTAATTTAGGCTACACAACTCTGTAAGTTTCCAAGAGATGTATCAAGTCTTGGTTCAAGTCTGTTAATTTATTCCAATACTAAAACTGCCCACTTATAGCTCAACCAGAAATTGCAACAAAATGAAGTCAAACTCAATGTTATTATAAACTAAATCATCAGTCCCTGGTTTTACTGATAATTAGCAGTGTGATAAAATATAAGTAAAGAATCAGGTTAGCCACAGACACTGCAAGTAAAAGAAAGAAAACAGAAATTCAAAAGATGATTTCTTAATAAGAAAATAAACAAAACAGAGACTGAGAATAAAGGCTTACAAGAACATTTTTAGTCCTCTGGAACTATTTTTAAAAACAAAAACTCTGCATCTACTCTAAAACTCCATGGAAAACCTCATTCCTCCTTGCACTCAGAGCACAAAAAACCCACCAGCAAAATAGTTCAGCCCCAAGAAAGAGCTTCTTTACAGAACTTTCTTACCTTTCCCTCCAGCTGTCTCTCAGAGAACCTGCTTGATCAGCACAACCAAATTTTATGACCAGGTTCCCACAAGCGGCTTTTATTGCTTCCCAAATGGTACACACCTGATCCCACAGCTGAACCCAATGAGGAAACCCAGGATTGCTTGCTCACAGAGAGGTCATCAATTCCTGATTACAGGCTGAGATTTCCTGGTGTCTGAGGATAATCTCCTTCTGTACTGCTAATACAAGTAACTTCTGCATTTTTACTCTTAGATTTTAAAAATGTGTACATAATTACACATATAGTCATTAGACTATGACTAAAATAGAATAAATTTGCTTGTTATTTTTATAGCCAGGTATTTATATAGAGTTAAAAAGAGTAATGTAGATGGGTTTGACTTGTCAATGTGTCAGTGATGTCCCAGAATGCTACCCCAGGTCATTCAATCATAGAATGGCCTGGGTTGAAAAGGCCCACAATGATCATCCAGTTCCAACCCCCAGCAGACCAGGCTGCCCAGAGCCACATCCAGCCTGGCCCTGAATACTTCCAGGGATGGAGCATCTACAGCCTCCTTGGGCAACCTGTTCCAGTGAATCATCACCTTCTATGTGAAAAACTTCCGCCTAAGATACAACCTAAACCTCCCGTCTTAGTGTAAAACCATTCCCCCTTATCACTATCAGCCCACGTTAACAGTAATTCCCTCCCTTGTTATATGCTCCCTTAAAGTACTGGAAGGCCGCAATGCAGTCTCCCCAGAGCCTTCTCTTCTCCAAGCTAGACAAGCCTTGTTCCCTCAGTCCTTCTTCATAGGAGAGGCACTTCAGGCCTTGTCAGCATGGTCACAATGCAGAACTTAATCATCCCATAAGAGGAAGCTAAAATACAAGTGTACTGTGATTCCAAAGAACAGTCCTCATAAAACAAACTAAGATGATCCTCTACATCATATCATATTCACAGTCCTTCCAACCATGCATTCATATTTGCCTACCATTATTTACCATCACCTTTGGCACTCTCCGTAACAGTCAAAATTTCCTCCGTGCTACGTGTAACAGAAGACGACTGGATCTTTAAGAGAATTGTTTCTGAGAGCAGTCACAAGCTGTTACTCTAATGAGCAGCATGCAGGTTTCCTCGCGCTTTTCAGCAATTCCTTGTGTCAGCTGGAATTACACATCCCACAAACTACCCTATTTAAACGTCCTATTTATAACTGCGTGAGGATGTCTGAGTGTTCAGATCCGTAGCATAAATTCAATGTTTTGCTTTGTTTCTTCTATTTCTGATATTTTTTTTTATGGTATATTTTCAGTGTAATTGTATGCTGCCATACATCAAATAATTTTGCCAGCTTAAGTGGCTTTCAGACAATGTACTTGTTAATATTTTTCAACATTTCTCATAATTTTTATTGATTAAAACAATAAAAGCTTTTACATCTTTATTTTCTATGGGTTTTTGTTGCCAGATGATTTTCATCTTATGTTTTTACTGTGTTTGTTCATGGTCTTGTTTTCCTTGTCCAGAGAATCCATAATTCCTCATGGCCTACACCCCTTTAGGGTTTTTCCTTGGGGTTCAGCCATTGCTTTTTGCTTTACCCTACATAGCCCAGCATTGCAAGGATCTTGTCACCATTTCTTATGTACTGTGCCCAGACTAAAAGCATGAGATAAATCTGCCCTCCTAAAGTTAAAATACCTCTTTTATAAAGCCAAACAAACAACAGGAAATGTAAATGTCGCTCTATCAGTCTAACCACAAGCACCTACACCATCCTCCCTGAGCTGGTTGGCATCAGCCTCTTCCCTTTTTCTTTTACTTATGTTTCCATTCTTGAGATTAATTCATTCCTCAGTGAAAAGCACCAAAGGGGTTGGGAATAGATGATCCTTGAGTTACGTTCCAACCCAAGCCATTCTCATTCTACGATTACTCATGGCTATATGGGTATGAATTGAATGTCGTCACAAAGGGAAATTCCTATAAAGAAAAATTTTCTTTTTCTCAGCCTTCCCTGCTGCTCTGGCAATTCAAGCTGGGCTCTCCACAGGGAACAGTGATTTCCCCAAACCCTCTTTGAAACTGCTGCAGAATTAGCTAGAATCATCTCCAACCCAGAGAAAGAAGCAGGTACAGTGATGCATTTCCATAGTAAAATGGTGTCAAAGATTATAATGATGCCCAGTTCAATTAAGTCATCTGCAAATAATACAGAAGTCATGCTATATCCTTTTAAGTAGGGAAAAAAAAAAAAAAAAAAAAAAAAAAGAAAGAAAGAAAAAGAACACTGGACTCCTTTCTTTCATGAAGCAGTTTAACTTTCCAGCTTCAGCTGCTGGAAATTGAACTGAAGGATGGTTCTCCTGTAATGTGTGATAGCTTGGGAGTTATGGCTGCCACTTTGCCTCAGCTGGGAAGGACTGCAGATGAATCAGCAGCAGCTTCCCCAGATGAAAATAGCTGTATGTCTTTTAAATTTTTAATGGAGATTAACACTTTGTCACTGAAGAGCATCAGTCAGTGTAGCACGTTGAATAATGCTCTGTGTTGAATAAGGCAGCATAATAGCATGATGCACTGAAAAGATACAGTGACAAATCTCTGACATAAAGCGTGTCCTTGTTTGAACTGCTATTTGCCTTTCCAAAATAATGACAGACACATTCCCACGATGGAGGACATGGGACGTCTTTCCATTTATGTGCTGGTAGATGTATAAATCCAAAGAAGAAAGTTAATCAGGCTCCCAGCGTGGAAGGCAGTGGAGTACACTCTGATTGCTAATTATTTTAATATAGGTAAACAGCTATTGACAGCACAAGTAATTTTCCTCCCCCTGCAGTTAGAGGCTGGCAGGTATCAGTATAAAAGCTCAGAGTAAACCCCAGGCAATCTAAATTATAGGTTTTAATCAATATGCAAATTGTTCTTGTGAAATACATCAATATTTTACTCCAACTGGATTGCCACTCCTCAGGTATTGCAGGTGTTTGTTCAGGTCTGGATGTCACTATTTATCTTGATGGCCTATTGCACTTTTTCAGCTGCATATTCTCTACTTAGAGAATCTCTGCTTAGTTGCTCTGGGTAACACCTTTTCTACAGTGCAGCCCCATTAACTTCCATACCTGGAAGACCTCAAGTGTCATTTCACTGGTTAATCACAGACCTTAACTCCACTGCTTTCTTCCCTTGCTCCAGCTTCTTGTCCTGTGGGCATCACTAGCAGCAGAGAGTTCTGCCTGAACTTCAGATTCTCTTACCACACCTTACCTTTGGGTTTTGTATCATACTAACATTACTGGAAGCTTATTTTAAGGGATGTTTGTGTGTGTGTTCTTGTGGACCCACATTCTTCTGCAATGCTGAAACTGCATCTAACTTCATCTCAGACACAGATGACAGATGTCCCTTTGAAACATGCAGCATTCTTTGGGCAGTACAAAACTAAGCGGGAGTAACATTGTGAAAAGTTCCCATTCTTCAGCTTAGTTTAGAGAGGCTAATTCCATTGGGGTCTTTGTACAGTTATTTTTATGCATTCATTGCTCATTGACCAGAATAATCAAACAGAATATTCCATTTGCTTCCTGCTGTTTAAGTGCCTAATTCAAAGCTAATTGAAGTCAATGGGCAGATATTTGTGGACTTTAATGGACTAGCCATAATCTTCTCTTTACCCTTTTTGTCTAAGTTGTTGCATTTACCCTGATTTTCACCTCTACATATATGCATACACTCATATATATTTGTAGTTTTTACCTACATAATCATCACACATAAACAAAAGTATTTGAAAGTAGTTATTCAATTAAAAGGAATTTCAAGTGAGGTATTTACACCGAGCTGTGACTACAATAACAGTGTACATATATTCTAATATAGTATTATTAACCTTGATTATCAGTATTAAAACTATAACTTGAAAGATATAGCTAAAGAATAAGTAATTTTATTGTTACTACAGCTACACAGGCAGAACTTAAGCTATTAAGGGGATTATTCTAACAGACTAATCTTATTTATGCCTTGGCGTAACTTTTCAGCTACTATATGCAGAGTAAAAGAGAAAGTACATGAGATACTAATACTTTGTCTCATGTCAGAATAAATAAATAAAAACATTAAAATATCTGAGTAGTATAACTGGGGGAAAAAAACAAACAAACAAACAAACAAATGAGTCAGAATCTGTAGTACTGCATTTCTATATATCAAAATATTTTAATCTATGTACTATTCCTCCTCCCAGTTGTACCCACAGGTAATCATTTATTTTCATCATCTGGTTCTAAGGCATCCAGCCTTCTCATTTTTCACCCTTTAATGAGTACTAACAAATTAAGACAGGGTTGGAAATCAATATCTTTTAGAATGGATGCCGCACAAGTGGGGACGACTCTGGAAGTGTGATGTGAAATAGGATAGGCGGTGATAGGCTCTTATAAATCATACTCCCTCCTATTTTCTCTGCTACCAACAATACTTTGAACATTCCTGAGTCCTTATGGTGCTGCAAATTCTGTCACTTCTAGTAAATGTCTGAATTTTGCATGAAAAATTACAGTCTGCCCTTCTGCCTTCCTAGGAGGTTTCCTTTCCTATGCTTATCTTATGAAGAACGTCCTTAAGTATTACAAAAAGTTACTCTCACCCAATTTATTGTGTTTTCACTGGCAAGAAGTTAATATTGCATGCCTGACACAAAGCAATCAAAAGACAAATGCTAAATCAGTGGTAGCGGAGGCTCAGTGGCACTCTGCTTTCTCCTGTAATGAAGTATGGCATTGAAAAATAAACCGAGGATTTTCTTAATGTGACAGCTCTATATAGTACCACATGTCCTAGCGGAAGGTTCATGTTTGCAGGTGTAGGCAGCAATGCATCAAATCTTTGTGGCATGTTGTAGAGCTGGGACAGCACAGGTTGCTTGTTAGTTCTACTTTGTCATTGACTTCTGTTGGAGCCCCAAGTGCTTGGAAAATTTCGGAAAAATCCATTGTTGTTGTTAATTCACCATATAATTACAGCTCCATATACACAATATTTGGATACTTAACAGTGCATTAAGAAAGTTACATTTAATGTTTTGATATGATTTACTCTTACTACATGTCAATATTTAACTCTAATTAATAGCATATTTGCCTCTCTTCCATACATTGCTGTGCCAATTATGAGCTTAAACACTTCTCCAGTTCATTATTCACAGTGAAATTAAGTATTCTGAACTGAATTTGTCTTTGATGTAATTCTTATCAAATGAATTTACTTCAAGAGCGCGTTAGATCTGCTGTATAATGCTAATACAATTTGAAAGTAGTTTATGGACCGTAATTTTCTTCCATGATTGTAATTGCTTCAATGGGTATTGCACATACCCAGGAAGGAGGGAAATGCTTTAGCATTGCTTTAATCATAATCTCTAGTTTGCTAAACATGGATTATTTCAAATACCTTTGGGATTTCCTTTGATAATAAGTTCACAATTAAAATAAATCCAAGAATTACTGTAAGAACTGAAATTGTACATGAAATACTATTTTATTTATTTTATTTTTTTTGTTACAGAACAGATCAGTTAATATGCTTAGTCATTCCCTTATCATTTGAGGAAGAATTTTGACAGATGTAGGTTTAATTAAGGCCTTCTGCCTCATTTTCCCTTTCTCCATTTAGCTCTCTTAACATGCAAAGTAACTGGGTTATTTAAAGTCTGTAAGGATAACATAAATATTTTAAGGTGGTTTTGTTGTTGTTGAATCAGCATCACAGAACTTTATTCTTAAAGACTGTTTTCATCCATCCGTTTCAGCACAACACCATATCCTTATGCCATTGTTCCACCGTGGTAAGCAGTAAAGCAACTTAGAATCATAAGGGTTGGAAAAGACCTCTAAGATCATCAGTTCCAACTGTCAGTCTATCCCCACCATGTCCACCATGCCATGTCTGTAAAATTTGTTGAAATGAGGTAGGAATTAAGTTGAGGAGGAGGCAATGCTTCCAAAAGAGGACATGGGACAATCCCTGCATTGCTGGATGCCACTGCTTACAAAAACCCTGCAATGAAGCCAATGCAGTGCCTTAACTTCACCCTGAAAAAATTCTGGGGGAGTGGGAACGAGGTATACACAGTGTATATGCATAGGTTTTGTGTCTTTCTGGGTCTTAACCCATCTGCTTTGCTTAGAAATATTTCTTAGGGAAGAATGTGCTTCAGTGCAGTCTGAGTAGAGCCCTACTGCCTGGACTGTGCTCCCAGTTCTTTTCTGTTCCCCCTCCACACATTTCATCAAGCACTCTGTGAGCCAGGATTCAGTGATTCAGAAAGCACCACTCCTCTGTTTGCCTGTGTTTTTTTCCCAGCAGCAAATGGAACATTTCAGCAATTGTACCAAGTCTTCAGACACAAGGAAAGTAATAACAGAGGAGATTCAGATAAAATAATTCACAGAGAAGGAAAATAAATAACTGCGATCTTCAGTAAGTGAAAAGAAATAGATGTACACAACAGCAGTATGCCATTTAACAGGCGGCATTTCTTTCATAGCATCACAGGGCTTGATAAGCATAAGCCGCATTATCAAGATAGAATTCAGTTGGACATAGGTTAAAGAGAATTCGAGTGAATCCCAGATGAAAGATAAGATCAAATTCTTTCTGGCATATGATTTTAAAATGTCAGTACTGTAAATAAAATATTGTTAGGACTCAAATGACTATTTCTGCTAGGACTGGAGAAAGCATGAACACAGCAGAAACAAAAAATGTATGATTTATAAATAAATAAACTAGTATAAGGTAAGCACTGTCACAATATAACTATACTTCTCTCTTTTTAAAATTATAATGGAAACATTGTGCAAGGCCTATTTGCACCACTCTCACTGAACTCAGAGCCAGTGCTGGCTTTAATAAGACAAAACTGGGTATAGAGGAATATCTGGCCATTGATGTGGTGTTCAAAACCTTTCGCACAAGGAGAAGGTGCCACCTAGGTTTGTGGCCACAGATGATCAGTTTGCCCCATTTGTTATACTGCTGCTTGTACTTCCTTTGGCCTGCTGGCTCTTCACATCTGGGTCTGCAGAACCACAGGCTCATTACAGTCGGAAAGGACCACTAAGACCATCCGGTCCAACCCACCCCACTGTGCCCACAGATCATGTCTCTAAGTGCTATATCTCCATCACCAGGGACTCTGACTCCACCACCTCCCAGGACAGCCTGTGCTGACACCTGTCCAGTCCTTCTGAGAAGATTTTCCTAATATCCAGCCTGAACAGAATCACAGAATCAATTAAGTTTGGGACTTAAAAATGTTTCTTTGTTTCCAATAGAAAACAATCATTATTTTGCAGAAGATATGTCTGGTTTCATTCTAGTTCAGAGGGAAATATTCCCCACAGAAAAACATCCTTCCCATTCACCAACTTCCATATTTGTTTAATAAATGTTTATTTTCTATTTGCTGCTGTCTGACCAGCCTCGTTTGGAGACATACAGAAAAAGCAGCATTTGATGAGAGGCCATCACTACAAATTAACACACCTCAAATGCTAAATATCAAGAATCAGACATGCAACTAATTGCTGACAGTTAATCCACAGAGGAAGACAACTCACAGAAGTTCAGCCTAATCATGAACGCATTCATGGAAATTATAATCTACTCAATATGATTCCATGTTGAGAAACAAACTCTGAGCTCATTGACTGAATTATTCATTGTGAATTGTTTGCAAGTGCTACAACAACCACATATTTTTCTTGTCGTGTCACTGAAAGAATTGCAATTGTATTTCCATGCAAATTCAAATTCAAATTGCAAATGCAATGGCAAAATGAGCTCAGAATTAGGTTGTCATTGTGCAGCTGATCACAATGACTTAAAAACAAACTGCTTTTCTACTGGTCAGTATCAGTAACTATAGAGTAAAACTTTGGCCTGCAGCTAAATGTCTTCAATAAATATCTTCAATGAAAATAAGAGCACCAGGATGGTCAGAAATGCAGCCCAGAACTGCAGATCTTCTTTCCCTTATTAATCACAGAGAAATAGGATCGATGTATCTTCATTTCTCAGACTTTCCCAAAGGTTTCCCTCTGACCAGTGAAGTTCTACTTTACCTTATTGTTTCCTCTCAAACTTTGAACTGTCAACTTTATATTAAATTCCTAGAAAACAATCCATCAGTATTAAGCCAAGTAGAAGCAGCACCCCTTTATAAAATCCCCTGCACCTCTAAAGTAACAATGCATGTTTTCAGAAAATTAACATATCTCTTTGTGTTCTTAATTTCAGAGAAATCCCTCTGAACAAAAATTACCAGAGAATCTCAAGGACTGAAGTAGTCACTGATTAAGTGAACAATCTCAGGGATGATTGTTTGGAGTATTCTGGGGCAAACTTGCTTTCCACACTGCCGATGCAGTGCTATTCTTTTAGCTAGGATGTTTGGGAGAGTTTCTATCATCTCATATGTATCTAACACAATAAAAATTCATGGCATATTGAAGTAAACATCCTCTATTTGTTAATATGCTACACAAGTATAAAGGCAACCTGCATATGTCTTCTGGTTTTTAATCTACAGAATATATTCAGGATCACTAGAGAGTTCACAAAGAATGCAGAGAAGAAATACTCTTTCTCCTGTAGGTCGCATTTTTATTTATTTTAGGAGGTCAGACATGGTTTAAGGAACCATGGAAAGAGCTTTCCAAAAAACTGTTTAACCATCAGCCAGTCCTGCTAAGGTTAGAATTGTTGCTTTCCTTTGCCCAGAGGAAAAATATGCTAATGACACTTTTATAGTAGAAGCCCTTTTGCTTTCTGATTACTTTGAGACAACACTTGGGACCAAGATCAAGTCCGAAATCTAGTTTTTAAAATATATACTAAAAAAACCCACACCAATCTTAAACAGAAAAGTCATCTGAAGAGGCTGAAATCAAAACATACACATGCAATATTTTTTCAGTATCAAGTCCCATCTCTTTGAACATTTGTACAAATAAACAAGTTCTGACAAGACCTATGGTTTTTCCAAATTATTTTCACTTCCACATCTATTTCATCAAGAAATAAGACGGCATTTGACCACATTCTCTTTACCCATTTAGGTTCTAAAACAAACTTCAGTACAAACAAATTAGAATATTTTTAATTAACAAGCAATTAAGAATTTCAATATTTACCCCTCCACTTCTTATTTCTAAACCTTTTTAATGGGTTGTTTTGTCACAATAGGAGTCAGCAAAAGTAAGCAAACCCCACCATATTAGAACTCAGAAGTGCACGTGGAACGCTACTGAAGGGAGAATATTAATATCACGGATAAATATACCATTCTCCCTCTTAAAATATCCTCCAAAATGTTCAAATACATCTGCATGGCATTTTTTTTCAGAACTTTGCTTTGTACAAGATCATCAGTAAATGAAGCAGAAAACTAAGAAAAGAGGAAAATTGTGTTTCTGTGATTAAGCCATTAGACAGACACGAAGACAAGCTACAAAAAAGACATCTCTGATGAGATGTTTCACTCTAGAAATTCTCAACAGGCTGAAAAAAAAATCTGTGCATCTTTTTCTTTTTTTGCCTTTTTAGTGTTGAACATTTCTTTACTATTATTTTTTTTTTCCATTTGCTACAGTGCCTGATTCATTCACCTCATTTTCAGTCTGAATAGAGTTAAATGTCCTTTGTATTTTCATCTTTTATTTAATTTTCCATTCTGCTTAACAGAGTAATCTATAGACTTAGAAATTTGAATTAATAAAGCTTTTCTTCTCAGTGGCTTTACCTTCTAGTTACTTCACTGCCTATCATGTCCCATAAGCCTGACCAACTAAGCTACTTCCTTCATTTGCTGTATATATATATGCATTGTTTAAAACTTTTTATAAGTTTGCAATCATAAAAATACCAAATTCTTTCCCAAATGTATTTTACTTAAAATACTGAAATAAAATAGACTTATGTAGGGGACCAAACCAACTGTACCCACTTAGGCTATTTTCAGAATATATGTTGAAAGCAGACAAGTTCTATCATTTTTCAAACAATTTGAAGGATCTTTCTATTGAAAAGTACAATGTAAATTGTGACTGGAAGATATAAAAAAAGTATGAATGATTTTAACTTATTTTGTGTTTCTTTCCTCTTTTTGGTGACTACTATTCTTGAAGGATAATGGATGAAACAATGATAAAACTGAGTCATAATGCTGTTTAATGGGTACAATCTACATGTGATTTAACAGTAATGTTAAACTCTTGGGCTCATGTAATGACTTGTAATTACTGGTTATCTAGTTAAAACAATTTGCTACTCAAATCTCAATAATGAAATACAGACACTTTTTTTCTGCTACTTCAAGAAGATGAGCTCCTTCCTAAATATGATAAAATTGTTATCTGAGGAGATGCTTACTTTACAGTGAGTTCATTGAGACAGTCAAGTCAGTCATTGATCATTTTCATGCATCAGAATTTAAAATCAAATTCATTCTTTTCATGCTTGGTGCACAATGAGAGAATCGATACAGTTGATCAAAGGTAAAAAAACTGAAGAAGTTTTATGTTGTACTTAACTACGGTTGTCTCTTAAAATGTTATACTGAATTTTGCAGAAACACATCTAAGTTGTGCACTTCTATCTTTGTGCTTGAAACCTTTACTTGAAGGTAAAAGAAAAGCAAGAATATACTGACAGTAGTAAATATCTTTCCTTTCATTTATACAGTTTTATACTCAATCTTTTCACTGTGGGTATTTAAGTAGTCCCATTACACTTTTTCTATCTCATTCTCTCAGATATTATATCAAAAAAATAATACACTAGGAAGAAAAGGATCAAACCAAGTGTTCTGCTATGGGGGAATCTGAAGGCATTCTGAGCTAATACATAATTACAATCAGAAATTTTAAAAGAATTTTTGCATACAGTAGAGATAACAACATCATTTTGTTTCACCTGAAATTGTTGCTATTAAACATTATTAAAATTAGTAGAGCTAATCTGCAGAAAATTTGCATGAAAATACCCACATTAATTCTAGATTTAATGTTATTCCATATTTTATTATTACAGTTTGGCATCCACGGAATTTGCAATACACATCGAGCCTTACGAAGCTTTTTTTTCAAGGTTTCTTTGTCTGTAAGATTGCATTGGGCCTATGTGAACAGGGTTATCACGTTTGTGAAGAATGGAATAGGAAAAACACCTTGCTTGTTCTGATTCCATAGATATTCGAGTAGTGAACCAAATAGGTAAAGCTGGTTGAGAAAAGGCTTTGCATACCTTGTAATGTCTCCTTTTATTTCAGCCAGGTGTTGAGGGCTTTGAAAAAGCTGGGTAAACCAAGGAAATATTCAAAATGGTAGTTCTGTTTCAGATCTTTATCACAACAAAGACCAAATTGCCAAAGCATTCTCTCTAGTTTCTCTCTGAAACTGCAAAGGGTTTTCAAGCTTCCTCTTCCCTCAATTATACTTGTTTTCTGTCACACAGAGGCATTTTTAAGATTCTTCACAATAAAATATTTCTAACTCAATTACAATAAATTTAGCTCGGTGTCACACCAACACGATTGCTATTAACAAATGCTGTGTGCTGCTGGCTGCCTGTTGATTAGCTTCCAGTTGCCAATGGGGAATCTGCCTGACTTTTCCTCTCCTTCAGAGTTACATCTAATCCTTCTTTGTGAAAATAACACTGCCATCAAGATATAGGAAATAACGATTTGCAGGTAATCTGCTCAGCCTTGTCTCATTCCTGTTATCAGACAGGCTTTTGCTTTCACCTGTCATTGATATGTTTGACATCTGTCACAGGAGTGCAGCGGCCTTTTCCCTTCTTTTCCATTAAGTTCTCCATCCCCAGTTTGTATTGCTGACACTACAGCTGTTATCTCAAAGGCCCACATACATTTTCAAAGATCACTTAGGCTGCTCTTTTTTCCTTACAAGCTGTTCCTATCAAAAACATACTTCTAACCATCAGGCATGGCTAAGGGAAACACCCCAAATATATACGACAAAATCTGGTCGTAGGAGTGAAAACCAAGAACAACATGACAGCGCCTGAGCACCTGCTGTGTGGTTAAGTGACAATGACTACACTCACCCCCTTCCATCATTTTCTTCATCTGACACTTTCCTTTGGAGGAGCCAGATGCTCACATTAGGAAAATAACATCTTTTACTAATAATCTAGAAAACTTATGCCTACTGGTTGGAGCTTATAACTCTTCACACTGTCAGTATGTTGAAGTTAACTGAACTACATCGCAATTTTTCTTCACTTCCAATGAAATCAGTCCATATGTCCCACAGATGAAGGATTCCCAAGGAAAAAAACAAAACAAAACAAACAAAAAAAATCCTTCCAACTTTTTAGGAAGCCAAATATTTATCTTACAAAATGTTTCTGTAAGTAAAACACAACTGGAAGTAATCTATTACAAAGGGTTCAGAGAGATGCCGGCAAAGGGCATTTTGCTCCCTGGATGCTCCATGGACCTGAGCAAATGATCTGAGCAGTCTTTTTCTACCTGAATGATTCTAGGATTCAAATATCCACTCCAGGCTGCAGAGAAGCAAGGGATGTCTTGGACCTTCATATCTTCCCATCTAACACCACCGTTTTTATATTTTCACCACAGCACATCTTTCATTCACAGATTTTCTCACAGAATGAAACATTAATATTTACATTCCTGTTTATTAAAAAATAAAAATAAAAAAATCCTTATTTCACTTTTGACCACATAGCTGACATCAAGGAAGTCAGTTAAAGAATACATCTGATCAGAATCATGTAACTTCTCAACAGCAAACTTTTTTCCCCCATAGTCTGACAATTCAGATATCCCATTGCTTTCTCCTAATCAAAAGAAAGCTTTAATTTATTTAATGAGATAAAGCTTAGCAGGGAAAAGGAATAAAGTGAATAAAGCAGCAGAGTCAATTTAAAAATGAAAAAATATATATCTCTTTCTTTCTGAACAAAAGCCCTCTGGAGGCACAAACCATTTTTGCATTGTTAAACTGAGAGATATCTGGAAAAATATAAATATTTCATTCAGGAATATAAGCCTTTAGTAGTAAAGGAAAAACAAAGAGTTCTTCGGTTTTGAAGGAGGATGTGAGAAACTATTTTCTCTCCTTATGTCTGCATCAGAATCCACTTGCCCTTGTTTAAACTGTTTTATGCTGTGGCCAAGCTCACAAAGCTCTGATACTGTAATCCAGAGGTGGCATAATTAATAACACCACTGTTTTCAATAAAAGTATTCATTCTCACTGTATGACATCAGACAATAACCACCTGTTCATGGTGGTACCTATGTGAAGAACAGACCTCACTTTTGCCTCCTAGTGGCAATTCTTACTATGAAAACAACTTTCACCTACAGACTGAGCCAATATCACCACTGATAAACAACTTCATGTATCACTCATTTTTTACAGAAGCATGAATTATCCCAGTCAGTGGTGAGCTGAAATAACACAGAAATCCTTTTCTTTGCAAATGCATTTTTATTCTTCTCTCCCTGTACAAATCTGTACTCCCTTTGCCTGGAAGTTCAAAGCACAGTACAAGCTGCCCTGAGTGAGAAAGCCCAGTCCTTTCCAATCTCTTACCAGCTCTGCAGTTCTGTGACTCTCCACTCTTCACTGCCACATTCACAAAAGTTTTTCCCTCCTTTGCAGCTGTCATGAAAGAGGAGATTGAAAGCACTGAGGAACACTATGTACAATGTGCTTCTTCCAACTCCAAACAACTCAGCAGGGATTTACAGGATGATTTGCACAGTCAGCCTCCAAAACCCAGGAAGCTGAAAGTCTTTGTTTTATTGAAGTGTACAAACACTAAGACAAAGATCCATAGATAAAAATTATGCCATGCATTATAGAAGAGACAAAAGAAGAAAAGAACAATACGGTGCTGAAGAGATTCTTCACCATGACCAGTATCACTGTTCCTAGTCCTTGCCACATCTACCAATCTATGTCAAAATTTAACAGGGAAAAGAAAGGAATCTAAAAGAAAACACACAGCTAGAATATTCTGAAAAGGCAAATGAGATAATTAGACTTTAAAAAGGTAGGATACAATACATTGGTAAGAGTCCTAGATAGACTGCATGTAGTGAAATTTGCAGCTCTTTGAAAACACCATTTTCATAAAAGTTATTAGCAAAACACAGCAATGAAATCCAATACAAGAGGCTCCTACTGCTGGGGCTGAATATGGTGTCAACAGCAACTATGCTTAGTGGTCTAATATTTAACTTGACTCTTAATGATTTGTTTATTATTATTCAAAATTGCCCAGTTCTTTTGACACAATGATTTGTATTTTCAGCGCTTATAATTTCTTCTGACTACACAAGCACACATGACAGTGTGGGAAGCAATCTCCCACAGAGACTGTAGGTGATATTCTGTCTTAATTTGCTCCCAAGCCCCTCTCAGTGGAGCTGAAAAAGTCTAAACAGAAGAATATTTTTCCATTTAAAAAGTTTTTACATTTACTACTATTACTGTATGGTTAGTCACATATTTATTGGTGACCAGAGATAGAACGGAAGAACGCAAAAAGATGTGTGTACTTTTTGACTATATAATTTCCATTTTTAATTACACATCTATTTATAATCTGCTCTAAAAATACCAAAATGCCTAACGCTGTGTATTAGGTGCCCATTTCTCAACATGTCCATAGACAGAACACCCAGATGTACAGAAATTGGAGAGGAAAAAGATTGTATGCACAGATTGAATTTGAATAGTCATATGCAGGAAGTTTCATTTCCAAAGATGCAAATAAATGCACAGACTTCCATAAAGCTTCCCACAAGAACTTGGCATCAAAATCAAAAACTATATGTATTTCCTCATGATCAACATGCGTATTTGAAAAGGCATAATTCCTAACTTTTGGTGACTAAAAAATGCTTCAAATCCGTAGCAGGCCATTTGGTCAGTCAGGTCAGAAGGGAAAACAGATGTAAAAATTAGTTCTTACAAAGACACAAACATCAAGCCATCTTTAAAAAGAATAAAAAACACATTCATGATTCAAAATTAACATTCCATAGACAGTTTCCTCTGTTACATAATTCATGCCTGAACTCTTTTGAAAACTGTTCACTTGACAAAATGTGAATAGTCTACCCTCCAAATAATGCTTTTGAACTTCTAAAACACACAATATGGCAAATGCTCTCACTGCATTCATCTTGGGGAAGAGGTGGGCTCCATTCTGCCCCCCCTGAAACTTTGGAGTCCAGGAGCTTTGCCCTGGACTTCAATGGAAGGAAGACGAGATTTCATGTTTTTAAAGAGGGAAGATTATCAAAGTGGACACCATAGAACACACAGATGTACTAGAAAGTAATTATGTATTGTAAAAGTGAAATATAGGCCAGTGTTCTTCTGGTGTAATTTCTCATTCTGTTTCATATCTTGGCATCTCCCTCTCTGTTCCTGCATAATGAGCTGATGAAGCTTAAGTTGCCTTCATCACTTTGTGATCTGCCGCTCCTTCTAAGATGTATTATGTATACAAACTATTATACTTAAGAAAACTTTTGTTCTGAAAATCCTCATCAAAAGAAAATAGTTTTCAAGTGAAATAATTAGTGATACTATTTGATCTAACAGAAAATAAAACTCAACTTTGGTGTAACCACTGCCATTTCTTTAATGCCTAAGGCCTTTTATACACATGGGTTTGGAAAAATTTGCCTTTTAAAACTTGTGAAATAAGTTCTGAAACTTCCTTTTTAAGCCTCCTCATCAATTTAATAAGTTGTTCCTGTTGCGGTTTTTTTTTCAAGCCAAATAATTGATAAATCTGCCTCTTTCATACAATATCTACTGTCAGAAAAGCTTTGCAGTGTCAATGAAACTGAAGGCAGTGAAGTAAAATTCACAGAAGAAATTCTGTGGCAATTTTTCTATCTAGATGTCTTAGGACATTGGACCAATATATAAAAGGAGCAGTAGACGGTATCTTTCAAACAATTTTTGTACGCTAAACAAAATTCAGCTGCCATCTCTGTCCAACTTTTATTCTTCGAAGTGTTAGTACAGCACACGTGAGGCACAAGGAAATTAGAGCTCCACAAGGCCATGACTTGCTGCACATCTTCTTCAGAGCTTGCAGTACATCTCAGTTTTTCGTTTGACTTTTTAGTAGCTATCTGAAAAATCTATTCTCTAAAGCCATCAGTTATTAAAAGGTCAAGAAAATGCAGCAGTCCTAGAGGGACAGATCAATTAGGAGTGCATGCTGGTTAGATGATTAAGTTTTAAAAGCTGTTCAGGCTAAAATAATATCTTAGAGATATGCGTGCTATAGCATTCACCAGACTGTTCTAATTCTGCAGTGGCATTGTGAACTTTCTGAAAGGGGCTTGAAGAAAAAAAAAAAAAAATTAAATCCTCTGACTTGAAATAAATTAAAAATCTAATGAAAAAATTAAAATGGAAGAAGCCTAGTTTCTTTTACCATGCTCTCATCTATATTTTCTACATACACATATTGCTAGTACAAGGATATTGGTCTTTGGAATGACCCGACTCTAATTTCTATTCACAAGCCCTTAGGAGTATCTACTATCAGAGTACTGACCTGTCCTTACTACGGCCTTGGTTTACCAAGGGGATTAGAGACATTCATTTCACATGTTGGCTTAATAGATGCTCAAGTTTTCCAGGAATTTAGAATCTATGCTATTAACTGAAAAACAAATGAAAACAAAATAAACCAACCAAACAAACAAAAAAACAACCCAGATCCCTCTAGGCCTTCGTTTGCCTTCTTGGATAAAGCTGAATTTGTGGGATGGATTTCAACCCTGCTGATAAAGGAATTCCCAGTAGAAGCAATAGGCTTTGTATCCAAATCCTAATCCTTCTCTCTAATTAATAACACCAAGTAGGAAAAAAAGAAGAAACAGAACAGCAAGCAATTTCATACTTTAACCACCTAATTTTGACTCCAGTTGTGGCATTACTCCATAATATTTTCTCATTTCTCTCTAAAATCTCTTTGTGCTTTTCCAGCTGAGAGTATAGATGGAAGAAATCAATGCAGGAGTAGAGTTTCTGCTGATATTTAATGGGATAAACAATCTATTCTAAACTCCTCTTAACAGACAGCTCCTCTGAGATGTACTTGGCAGATGCTTCTCGATCCAGATAAAATATATGCCATTATCTTCTATTCATGTGATAGTCACTTGGCTCCTCAAAGATTCATATCATTTCTCCTTTGGAAACTTCTTATTCTGTAGGGAAATGGCTTTCCTCAAAGAAGCAGGTATAGAAGACAAACTCTAACAAAAGGATTAGAGAACTGACTCAAGGGGAATTAATACTACTTTTCTGAATCAAAAACTGAGGATCTTATGCAAAGCTTTATTAAAGTTACGCAGAATGTTTTAAGATGTTCTTTTTTGTTCTGATAGAATAAAAAATGCTATAATGTCAGAGAGACAAGGATACCCGAATCAATTGTATGAATAAAAATGTTTAGAGTGTGATGACTGAAATGAAACATTTTTAACAAGATGAAAGTATGGTGCAATTTGAGCTTAAATTGCTCAAATTTTAGCTTAAATTGCAATAGGAATCAAAGAAAAATTATTTGAATGTGTAGGCAAAACTTGTTTTTAGTGGTGCATCTACTAACATAATAGCTTTGAGACTGGAAAAGAAGTTGATCCATTCACCAGTATTGATTCTTGAAAGGTACTTTCTACTCATCTTTGTTCTACTTTAAAAAGCCCTAACACTGATGACAGAGATAGAACTGGCACGTTATTGACAGTTCTTGAGACCAAGACTTTGCCAACTGGTATGATCTGTTTCATAGTTTCCAAATCAACTCTGACCACAAGATCTACAGCTTGTTAGTTGTGCTGCTTCCTGCGCAACTTTATGTTCAAGGTTAAGAATATGTTTATGTGACTTTATAAGAACTGGGATATTTTTTCTAGAACCATTTGCTACAGTACTTAAAATTACACATCTGCATTAAGTTACCTACTCGTTGCAACCCTTGCAAATGTCCAATGCAGTTCTAGTTGACGCAAAATGGATTATAGATGCGTATCTTAGATATCTAATGCTGAAAGCTCGTCCTTGGGGAATGCAGGCAAGCATAAAGTCATATTAATAGCTTTCTATCATCTTTTAGATATGAAAACTTGACAAGCATTCCCAGATAGCAAGAACCTGAAGCATTCAAGAAACACTTTAAAACCAAGATTAGGAATGACAGGTTATTCTCACAGTCATCTGTCAGCTCTATGGGGATATTCCCTCTTTTGCTTTTCAAATCTATAAAGAACTGCAAATGAAACACCAAGACTCTGCTTCCCATCTTTGGACAATGTAAATTAGAAGTAATTCCAGTTTACTAACCTTTTCTAAAAATGATTATGTATATTGTTCAGTTTAAGTGTTCTATTAAAATTATGATATGGCTCATTATAAATACATGTATCCAAAGACTTGGTGAGGTTTGGGATGCCAGAAGTTTAACTCAAGCCAGTGTTCTTGGTACATTATTGATTCCCAAAATATTAAACCACACCTACCCAAATTTATTCAGTCTTTTTGCCTCTGTTTCAAAGTAGGCACACATCTCTTCTAGAAGTTCATAAAACTGTCCAGATTATGAAGATTTTCATATTTGAATATTAAAGCATTCATTTCAGAATATGGAACACCTGTTATTTTGAGTATGCAAAACTTCAGAAACAATTACCTCTCAAGAGTGGACACCACCTTTGATTGAGGCTGTCAGAATTGCCTGTACAGTCCTCTCACTATAATAGATGCAATATTCATACCCTAATTTCCATAAAAATAGATTTTACAAAGTAACTGTTCTGGGATTTATTAGATTTTCCTGCAAAGCATTATAATTATCTCATACATCAACCATAACTAGTGCTTATTATAAATGCCAGTTGCAATCATTTCCTCATTTTGTTGATGTTCTAAGAATATTGGAGTTATACTTCAGTTTACCCAGAAAAAAAATCCCTAGCTCACATGATTACATACTGTGTGCTTACTTTATTGCATTCAAAGCAATGACACACTTCAAATTTCCATCATTTTGTTTCACTGTGATAAAAGTATTACATCTATTAAATGTATTAACGCAAAATAAATACTGGAGCATTATTTCTTACTGCTTCCTGTTCACATTTCAGAAATGTTCATTGTCAAGCAATGTTGTGGGAAAAAATAATACAGAATTCGGAATTCTCCCCCAATTACTTTGATTTAGGTGAAAATATATGATATTTATTTGAAGAAAGCATTTGGACAAGATGGCTTCTAGCTTCTTTCAAATCTAAATTATCCTAAAACTCTTTTAATGTTTAATCCATGAAAAAGTATAACAAAAATCACCTTTATGAATCTAGCAGAGAAAATAAGTTTACACTTAAAAAAAAAGTAGGGACAGTTGTACAACCCAGTAATTTGACAAATGGCTGCATAGTTAAAACTCATAAGCAGGATAAAGAGGACAGTCTCTGTATTAAAAATGTATTTCTTGCTAGAGAATGTATATAAGAAATCCTGACATTTCAAAGTGTTCTTCTGATTCCAAGACCATCAAAAGTCTAATAGCTTCAGTATAATGGCTTTTTAAGTAGAGCACTCTTTCCCCCAAAATTCTTAATGCTCTCATGTCACATTAAATCTTCTATGGAGATTATATTTTATGTTGTCCCCTTTTATATAAAGTCTTTCTGGTATATAAACATTTTACATTGTGCATATAATTAACTCACATGTAATTATGTCACTTAGCTGTAGAGAGCAGTTTCACTAGTGACTCCATAAATATATGCCCTTACTCTCTGAATGTACATATGTAAATATGTATTCTTCATACACAGTCTCTAAGTATGGAACAGAAGAAAGTAATGTAATCCTAATGAGTTATTAGTCTGGGACTCGAGGTTGTCAGTCACAGTCAGCTTTCCATCAGGAATATCACCTTCCCTTCTACCCATCAAACTTCCCACTAAAGATAGCTTTATCATTTGTCTGTTCCAATGGAAAAACAGTCATTTACAGAAAAGCTACAAGCTCCCAAAATGAGCTAAGTGCAGCTTAACCCTAGACAGTAAAGAGGGTTAAATCCTAGAGCTGATCTTTATTACTATATTCTTTCATTTTGATGAAGTTGTGCTTTTACAAATATTTCATCTCTTATATACAGAAGTGCTTGAAGGTATTAGGAAAAAAGAAAAAAATTAAAACAGATGGACATCTGAGATCTTAGCCCAGAAAGTCCAACACCAGCTGAATTACAGATGGCTATCAAGTAGGTAAAAAAGGACAGAAGGGAAAAACTCATCAATGTGACAGT
This sequence comes from Coturnix japonica, assembly GCF_054131305.1. Classification (NCBI taxonomy): domain Eukaryota; kingdom Metazoa; phylum Chordata; class Aves; order Galliformes; family Phasianidae; genus Coturnix; species Coturnix japonica. The sequence continues at coordinate 19,983,521 of NC_140674.1, read as the reverse complement.
GATTAAATGTCATAGAAGGTTGCCCAAAGAACTGGTAAAAAATATTTATCTGGAGATTTTCAAATCTCAGCTGAAAATACTCTGAGTTCCTTCATGTAGCACTGAAGTTCCCCTTACTTCAAACATCAAGTTGAGTGGTACACCCTCTAGAAGTCCCTTCAAGACTATATTTTTAAAAATTATTATTTTGATTCTATGTACTCTTTGAAATACTGCTGACTTCCAGACTAGTATGTAATTCAAATTTATTCAGATCATTGCTGCTATTCAACTCCCAAAACCTACCGTGAAACAAGGCCTTTGGACGAGGATTGGGAGTTCGTTAGTTACTCTTCCTTTGGTTCCTTTCCTGAGATACTCAGAAATTAAATAGTTTTGAAACTGTTATGGCATGAAACTGCCAAAACTTTTTTTCTTTTTTTAATTTGCTCAGATATGTACAGGAGGAAAGAAGGGATGGCTATCTCAGTTAGTCAGAAACACCGTCAAGCGCTTAGATTCACATATCAGCACTTCCATAAGTGTAAAGCAGAAGCAAAGAAAGGTGGGGAGAGGGGAATAGGCCATAACCTCGTTTGTGCTTCAACAAAGCAATTTATAAGTACTACATTTCTATGAGGAAAGAATGGAGAGTTTTAGAAAGTCTCAGAGGTAATTAGCCAGACAGGTTTTGGCACTTGATTGATTGCTTTTTGAAAAACATTAAAGCCCCCAGAGCTGCAACAAAGTTAAAAGCTTAGGTCTAGACATGAGGTCATCATTCTTCATTATCACCTTATGTGAAGAAATAAAAAAGTGATACACTTGTGATTGAAACCAAAGCACTTATTGATATAGCCCTTCACCGAAAACCTCCCTTTCCTCTATCCGCAATGTAACAAATTATGCTATTTACCAGACAGCTATTTCAGGTATTTTATAACAGATTCCTTACTCTAGTCTGAAATTCAGCAAATTGAGCAGACACAGAATGTGAGTTCAATACATATTTGTTTGCAGAAACAGAGCTGATATACTATTATAAACTATATAAATTGTACACTTCCTCAGTGTCCAAATAGTCATGGGTCAGGAGGGTGCTGGGTGCTTACCTGACATGGAGTTATTTATGTTACTCAGTGCTGTGATCTCAATGTACCTCACAAAAAGAACAATTTCTGCAATGAAACCTCCCAGAGCTACCAAAGCCTGGGTAAAATATTAGCAATGGCTCACTAGATAGTGGTATAGCCTCCAAGTTAGTGCTGCACCTAAGGCACTGAAGGATGTTCGATGCTTCTGCAGCACTAGAAGTGCCCATGGGGTTTCAGATAGATGAAAAACAGCACCTCTCAGTCATTAAAAACAAACAAACAAGAATGATAAATTTACAAAAAGAGAGAGAGAGAAAAACAGATCTTGAAGGACTGCAAAATGAGTGTTATCACTGGTATTTTGCAAATATTCATATACCAATGGTCACATGGCACATAAAGCAAACTGCATCTATTTGAATTCAAACATTCATCTTGGCTTTCATTTTCATAGCTATGCATGCAAGCCAAAAATTTATCTAAGAAAACTATGAACAGAATGAAAAGCATAAATGAGTACTTATGCAAATTTATGCTTTGATCCTTCAGTCTGTCCAAAAATGTTCAGAATAATGAATGTAACTCACTGTTGGGGGGGAGAAATGTGCCTTTTTGAGAGGAAGGCCTCAGCTGATCTTCCAGCAGTGTATTCCCATGGAGAGCTGTTGACAGATGGACATAAAGTTTTATTTTTCTGTAACATTTGACACAAGGAATCTTGTTTCAAGTTCTTACCAGGAATCTCATCACCACACACAAATTACAAAGACCTGATTTCAAAGTCACTAGGAACATACAGATTTCCCCAGGTTTTGTATCAATTCAGGAGTGTGCAAATGGGAAACAAGCATTTAATACCTATGAAATCAGATTCATGGAATTCCAATAACCTGTGAGCTTAGGGCCAGAGATTTCACTGTGTTATTGATAATAGGTGAAAAAGTCACTGCTTAGTCCACAGGGCACCTTGACAGCAAGCACACATAAGACAGTAGAGCATATGGACATTTGGAAGTCTTTTCCAACCCTAACAATTCTGATTCCACTCATTTCAATAACTGGGTGTGGTATTCAGAGGTTAGCATTTCTTTTCTGTTGTTGTTCCTCTGTGAAGATGATGAGTTATTGGTTCTTCATATAATGTAACAACTTCAGGAAAATTATAGAATCACCAAGGTTGACAAAGACCTCCACCATCATCCACTCCAACCATCCATCTACCACCAATATTTCCCCACTACATCATATCCCCTCGGCACCATATCTCCATGGTTCTGGAACAGCTCCAGGTTGGTGACTCCAGCAGTCCCTGGGTAGCCCATTCCAATGCCTGACCAGTCTTTCAGAAAAGACGTTTTTCTTAATATCCAACCTGAATCTCTCCTGGTGCAACTTAAGGCCATTCCCTCCATTCATATCTCTAATATTTGTATCCATGGAGTTAAACAACCAACCAAACAACAGCAAAACACATTATAACTGTCCTTTGCTCTACTACAAATTAAACCATGCTTTTCTAACTTCTCTGTGAAGCAATACATTTCTGTAGTGTTTACAGAACACATCAGTCACAACATTTGAGTGTTCATATCAGTGGCAGAAGTGTTTGTAATTGCTAATGCATCACAGCTAATGCACTCACTCATTTCTACAGGAAAACAAAATAAAAAGGTGTTCCCTCAATGATGAGGATATTGTTACATGCAGAAAAAATTAAAACCTTTTCATAAGAGAATACAGTAATTAAAGCCGATGTTGCAGATCACTGAATCATAGACAGAATTCCTTTCTTGAGTAAATCTGTTTATTCACATTGGGTGGAGATGTCTGCCCTTTGCTTCAAGAACTGTAGAATAAACATTTGTCAGCCCATGACATTTTAGCTAATTACAGATTATTTGAAACCTGCCATTTTCATGAAGGCTTCAAAGAGAACATTTCTAGCTGCATTCCAAGATACCAAGGTACACTACAGAAGGTGATGCATTTAGAGGAGCTTTAATCCATCTCTAAGCTACTCCCCTGAAGTTTCACAGTGACTTATCAATGCCATAGTCCTGCTGGTGTGTGAAATAGGCAGTGATTCTTCTTCATAAAGATGGCAACATTTTTTGCCCACAAAATGTTCTCCAATTAACTGTGTACTTCTAAGACCTATGATTTCTAAACTACTGAATCATCTAATCTGGGATGGTCTCTACCCTCACTGAGTAAAAGTGCAAGGAGTTTCTGCTTTTAGATGCAGAAGGAACGAAGCTTGCTTCTGGTCACATCAGTCACCCAGCATTGCTTTCCTTCTTTATTTGAGTAGACAGTGCTGACTGGCACAGAATGCATTTTGAAGTTTATGTTTAGGAGCATTACAGTGCATCCCACAGTTCTAAGCATCTTGTATAGCTCACAAAGATCAGCTCTGTGAATTAACAAGAGGTTTGTGGAGATGTGAGACTGTTGCTATGCTAATCATTCCAGCTGTTTGCTGCACAGCATATACAGCAAGTACAGGAGGAGTGTTCTCTCCTTTGTAATGCACAGAGATCCCAGAGGTAGCACTTAGCGACAGAGGTTTGATAAACATTTGTCAGAAATGTGTTAGGAAAGCTGATCTTGCCTTGAACCCAGATGGCAAACCCCACTGACATACACTTTCTACAAGCCCTACATTTTATAATCAAATTTTACTAGTTTTTATTACTAATTTTGATTTCAGATTAAAATCTTGGTTAGGTTTAGGTAAAGGTTATTCTTTTCCAGATATGTATATATATACATACTTAATCTACATAAAAAGAATATTAAAAATAAAACAAACAGCAGGTATAAATTCATCCGGCTTTTAGAATTATACACAGAAGCCTACAAGAAACATCTATGAACTCCAAATCTGCTTCCACTATTCAAGGTGTTAATGAAAGCTCTGGTCTCAACCCCCATAGGTGCCCTTCCTAGATAGAGAAGCATGCCTATAAATAAGTATATGTTTCTGCCCTCTCTTTTTAACATGATTTTGGAAAATAGGAATAATGCAAAACATCAGATTTGGCTCATTATGATGATTCACAATTTGCTTTTGGATGCTGACAGTGAAATAATAGCACCAGGAAATATTTGAAGTAGGACGCTACTTTCCAATTGCTTTGTCTCAGATTAAGTCTGTGCCAAACTGACATGACAAAAGTGCACCTTGTGGTTTTCTTGTACAGTCACAAAGGTATGAATATGCCAGTGAGTGAGAGTCAGAGATAAGCTGATGTTAAAACACCCTGATGTATCTCCCATCCACACAACATTCAGCTTTCACCTCCTAAGCGATTCAGCAATATAGCTTCTAATTCAAGCCCGAACAAAAGCTTGCAACAAGTCCCTACATCTCTGCAATACAGTACAGAGATACAGATTAAATTATTAAAAAATATATCCATACATGATAATAAACCTTACTATGGGTTGTTATTAAACACGTGTCTGTTACAAGTTCTCTTCTTACCAGATTCTTAGAACACTTGTGTGGAGAAATAGGGCTGCAGATGGTCACTTTCTACTCATTTGCTTAAATAAATGGCATAATTCATCTTAAAGTAGATGTAACTACTTAATTGATGGAGAAATAGTCAGCATTTATTATAAGAGCAAACAGAACAGGAACAGAAGCAGAGAAAAATCTGTAACTGCAATTTCTGTGAAAAATTCCGATGACTGTTCCACTTTTAAATGTACTCACTACACCTATCAGAAGAAAATTAAGAATAAAAGTTACCTCGATATCTAGGGACCAGGAGCATTTAATTTCACAGAGAAGCCAAAGTGCTACTAATTCATATAAATCACTGCACAGCTTAGCAGAAAAGCTATTTCCAGGGCTTGCCAAGATATGTCTCTTTCAAACTTCTGAAAACAGTATTTCAGTGATCACATAAAAGTGATGGGAGAACCTGAATAAAAGCCCACCAGTTCCTTTGGTCGACTAAACATCATTAATACACTGTGCTTTTTACTTTGATGAAAGCAGAGCCTTAGACAGAAGGCTGATGGGTCTATGGTTCTTCATATTTCATTTTACCGCCTATTTTGTGCAAGCAATACTCAAAGTGCATGAAGTTTGTTTCTTGATAATACATACTAAGCACAGTTTCAGTCATTTCCCACATTTTCTTTTTAACAGATACCATAATACATTGTGCTTCAGTTTCCATAATATTACTTTTTCATTTTCCAGTCTACCTTGCTTTCCAATGGCCGGTAATGTCTAGCTCATCTTATAGTATAAATAACAATCCTACCTTAATGTTAGCCTGTCAGTCAAGCCATAGAAGAAAAATAGCCATGTGGGTTTTATGTCGATTACTTGGAGTAAAAATTCAAGTTAAAGAGATGTGGAAACAATACTTAATGTTGAATCTTGTGCTCTGTTAAAGCCTGCTTCCAGCAGAATCCATCTACAACCCGGCCTAATGGGTGCTATGCCCAGGTAGCTTTTGTCTCTCAATTGTAGCACAAATTGGACACGACAAGTCCAATTCCTCACACATATTTCAGTGTCTGCCTGGGGCTGAATATTATTTGATACAGGGAAAGGCTTGTAAAAAGGATGGGAGCATGCTCTGTGGCCAAGGACTATTCAGAAGCATATGTATATTTTAAATAGATTTGCATTTTCTAAAAGGCACCTCAGAACTGAAAAAAAAATACGTAAGGACTGTCAGCTATTCCAAATTTTTGAAGAAGAATGAGAAAAGGTTAAAATAAAATGCTAATCTTACAGATATTTTACATTTTTAATACATATTTCCCTCTTAAAAAAAAATTTTCAACTTTCAGATTTCTAAACCAGCCATCAGTAATGCCATGTTAGAAGGTGGTTTGACAACTCAGAACACTGACTAGGAGTCTTTAGAGCAGCACATCATTATAGACTGTGACTGTGGCTGGCAATCCTTCCAAAATTACAATGCAGTCTGTTATAAAGCATTTCCAAGACATAGACATTTACCCAGCATCATCAGGACAGATGCAAAATGGCAGCAGGAGACCTCAGCAGTTTCATATGGAATATGTGCAGTGCTCCCAAACTCCGCAGTGAAGAGTAAGGATATTGCTGCTACTTTTTTTCCTTAATTAATCATGTCATAAATGTTATGAGTTAAAACTGTAAATGATCTGGGTTACTGTGCTCAAATTCAAGTTCATTAACTTTGAAAGGAGTACAGAATGAAAAGAACTTGCATGGGAAGGGGGGGGGAGAGGGGGGGAGAAACAAACTCCTGCAGCAAACTGGTAACTGACTTGCTGAGAAAAATATTCCTATAAGAACTGCATTTAATTTGTAATTCAGCATAAAAGGAAATAAGGAAACAAAAATATTACTGATATCTTGGGAAAAAAATGAAAGCATAACCTTACTGACAAAAAATACTTTTCTTTCTGTATAATTTACAGTAAAAAAAATAATTAAAAACAATCTAATTTCAGAAAATAAATAAATAAAAAAGCTTACTGCCTTCTCTCAGTTGGTAATGGTCTCTATAGAACTCATAACACCTACAAAGTATGTGTGTTTACAAGGCCCTTAAGTGCAGGAGCCATTCACTTTAATGGTTTTACATTCTGCTCATAGTTCTCTGCTCTCAGTAGATGGCTGGAAAACTATAAATCCTGGTTTCAATGTGCACCCCTCCTGTTTTTTATAGAGGGTGTATTTCATGAGATATCCTGCTTGCTTTGTGCATGCTGGCACCTATTCCTAACAAGGAAAATTTGGGTTAAACGTACTGAGGTATATTAAGTGGTCAATCAGAAACGTCAAACAATTAAGGTGAAGCGTCATGTAAAGCAACGCTATTTTTACCTACAGAAGTTGTTATTCCTGATTGTTTTATGATTTAGCAGTTGTGCACTGCATGTGCCTGATTCTGTTATATGGGATTTGAGGTAAGATTATAGCTGGCTGATTTTTAAACATCAACTAATTTTCAGAGGCAGAATAGAAGAACAATGAACAAAAACTATCCAGAAATTTCTTTCAAAAGAAACATAGAATGGCCTGGGTTGAAAAGGACCTCAAAGATCATTTAGTTTCAACCCCCCTGCTATGTGCAGGGTTGTCAGCCACCAGACTAGGCTGACCAGAGCCACATCCCATCTGGCCTTGAATGCCTCCAGGGATAGGGCACCCACAGCTTCCTTATGGCAACCTGTTCCAGTGCATCACCACCCTCTGGGTGAAAAACTGTCTCCTAAAATAGGGACAGCTCAGTGCTCTGCATCATTTACTTTTATTTAACATTAGGTGTTTAAAAGGAAGTGTATGAGTAAGAAGCTATTGGGAAGACACCAAGTCAACGATAGTGTTGAAGGCAGTGGCTGCGGTGTTCCATCAGCACCTGCTCAACATCTTCACCCTAACCTGCACACAAAGGAGAAAAGCAAAAGGCTGATTTAATGCCTATCAAAGCCAATGGAAGCTGTGGAGAAAGAGATAACAAAAGACCAGTGGAAAGATCTTTGCTGTATAACGTTCAAGCTATCCAAGCGTGCTTTAAGCACCAGAGAGTGGTGGAAGCAATCTGCAGTTCAGTTCAGGCAAACTTATTCTACTTTTGCCAGAGATTTTACAGAGTGATCTAAGCATCCCTGTTTAGGATATTACTGTCCTTATCTTCTCACAGCAACAACAGCAGGAACAGCTGAGTACTGCTGTACCCTTCTGGGGACAAAGGCCCTGCATTGCACGTCTGGGAACTGTCTGGGGCACCTGGAGTAGGAACAATTACTAGGGAATAATTCAAAGGACTCTCGGACTGAGTCTTCAAGGGCAAATGGGCAAATTGTGCTGTTAAGTGTTAGTCAAAGGAACAGAAAAAAACAGAAAGTTTTCTTCCTTCTCCCATATGCATATAATTCACAAATGCCCCTAATCTCTTGTAATAATTAATCTTATTATAGTTCTTTAGAATAACAAGTTAACTGCTCTGGTAAAAAATGCTGTCTCACCTACAACCCGAACTAAAAAAAAAAGAAATAAAAATGTGATATTACAGTGCAGCTTCAATGAAAATCTGTAAAACTTTAGACATCCCCTATCAAATTCCTGAAGCCTGCAAGAAATGCTTTGAAGAGTAGAGTTGTAAGTGTAATATTAAGGTATTTACTTATTTCCTTGTAATAAAAGTATGATTCAAATCAAAAACAAATCTGAGAGATGACTTTAGGAAGTATCTACAAAGGTAATTCTAAAAACATTTTGCCTCAAGGACTAAAAACTGAAAAAACTACCTTGGGTATTGTAACTTCATCAACCTCTTCCTTTTCAAAGGGATGTAAAAATGAATGCCACTTGAGAACATTGAATTTATAACCCATAACAGTATAATCTATCATAGAACAGAATGTTATTGCATTTTCTAGTATAATTATGAAACTGAAGCCAGAAATATATTGAGATATCTGAACAAAGTGGAGTCACTAACTGTTCTTATCAGTACAATGTCTTTTAGAAATTACATTTCTTAATCAGAAAATGATTGTGGCTTGGCTAACGTGTCATTTCTAATGTGACCACTCAATTTAGAGCCCTTCACCTTGTGCTGGTCTTTTTCTTAGGACTATTTTTTTCTTTTCTTTTGGAAGTATATTATTCAGAGGAGAGGTGCAGACTAAAGAGCAAACAGCAGGGAAGTCAGTCTCAAAAATACAGAGAAGTAACACAAAAAAGTAAGAAGAGTTGGCCATTTCTAGTTCAATTTTAAATTATTATGGTATCATTTAAAGGATTTGAGATTCCTTTTCTAATTGCATAACTGAGAGCAAGAAAGTTTTTAATGTATTTCTTACTGAACTAAATAGCAAATACTTCTACAGCTCCAGGAGTTGGAATCAATGATCATCTGAGTCCCTTCCAGCTCAGGGTATTCTATGATTCCATGATTTGTAAAGTTTAAGCCAGAGACTATAGGGCACTTGTTAAACCTGCCTCAGCCATTACTCGGTCTCTGCACCAATTAACCCTTTGTTGACATAAATTAACTAATCATGAAATCTTTTAAAATCCTTGAGATTTGAAATTATTAATTACACTAAAAAAGTAATCTAAAGTGTCAGGAAATGGTGCAGGTTCTACAGATTGTACCTACCTTACTGTCTGAACAATCTGTGATACACATCAGAGAACCACGTAAATTATCTTGCACTTCCTTCACTGGAATGGCTTCGTACGTGTGAGCAAAGCCAGATATAATGCACGTTGAAAATGAAATATTTGTTTTAAACTTCTGGAAAACACAAAGGTGTTTTCATTACTTCACCAAATATGACAGCCATGACCTTTCAGAAGGTGTGAATTTGGGGGCAGAAGAGAAAATGCCACGTATTTGCACAAATATTCATCTCTTTCTTGAATTTCTGGTGATTCTTCCAGTCACATACTTCTTCATCAGCAAGGAGGACAGTTGTTCTATAACCTCTCAAATTTAAGAGTCAATTACTGCCACAGCACAGCAATGTAAAAGGCCTTTATCATACACCTGTCCAGATGCTAAATGAATCTTCCCTCTCAAAAGTCTCCCTGGCATCGCAAAATCCCTTTCAGTCTCTTCTGGCCATCATAGATCACTAGTAAACTACAGCAACTTCCAAGGACCCCGTTAACAGAGAAAGCATGTCGGTACCTCTCACTTGGACACCTCCAGTTTATCAGCGTCATTAATTCCTTGTGGTTCACCCCCAATGAACACAATAGTCTGGTTATAATCACAGAAAGGCTCTGGGAATGTGAATTATCGCTTTTCTCTCCTCATGAGGAACACACTCCAAAATAGCTGTGGCATTTTCCCCTAATAGCCTCACATTTCACTTATATTCAATTTGTTACCTGCTGTCTCTCTCAGATTCCTTTCTGCATTGCTGCTCTCCGTCCTGCTCTCCTGTATTTTATTTCTGCTTGTTATTCTTCTCTGCCCCTTGAGAGGAATGTCTTGCATTTATCCACCTTCAATCACAAACCCGTGGACTTCATCCAACCTTCCCAACTCCCCAGATCTTTCCAAAAACCCTCTCTCTTCCCATCCCATGCCAGTAGCGTGTCTCCTGTTTGCTTTCCCAGTTCAAAAACAATTTGTTTGTTTAGATCAGCTCCTCAGAGGTTAATTTACCTGATCAGAAGGGAGGATGGGGCAGACAAGGATTGCGTGTCCAGCGGCAGCCATCTGGCTGAAAATCAGATTCATTCCTTACAGATTTTGCTTTTCTTCTAGATTTTGCTTTGCTCTCTGGTTACCAAGGCCCAGAGGGAGCAGCCCCTCAGAAGGGTCTGAGGGCAGCAGGGCCACAGGAAGCACAAGGATGCTCCAGCTCTTTGCATTCTCTGTCACCCTTATTAGGGAAGAAAAACAAAAAGGAAATATAGGTTTCAATGGAAATTTGTGTGTCTGATATTTCCTCTCACATAGCTTAAAATTAATCTATGATTCCCTCATTAACCATCTATACACAATACAGGAAAGCAGTTTCAGGAACTACTGTAACACTTATAAGCTCTGCAGGTAGTGAAATGCATTCTGATATTGCATTTATTAATCATTGTCCCCAATAATAATGATGTTAGTGAGTCCCTTCCCATGCAGTAATGACAACCAGCTTCACTTCCAAGTGTGATACAGTCACAGAAACTACAATGCAGAAACAGAATCTTCGAGGATACTGGTTACATTTTTAAACAACATGAAAATAAAACAGAAAGCATAACATTTTTAATTTGTTTTAGTGTCATCACGGGGACAATTCAATAATGGCTCTAGTAGAAATTAACACTCTGTTCTATGCACAAATGCTTCTGTTTTTTCTTTGAATAATTACATTTCTGTTTTATAGATGCAGAAAGACTCTTCTACCCTTCATTATTTCCTATCAGCAGTGGGAGTGATCATTAACATTGTACAAAGAAATTGAAAATCCCATCCATGCTAGTGAGAGCATTTTCTGTTCACACTGAAAAGCATCAGAGTGATATGCCTTCTGAGGACACATGCATAGGACCAAACAACCACCACACAGGAGAATAAAAGCAGTTTTTGCCTTGGGAATATGGGTGACCAATCTGAGTTTGTGCCTAAGTTAGCTCCTTAATTTACAGAGTTTGTAAAATATTTTGGTATGTTGATATGCATTTCTCTATAGTTCTCAAAAGCTAAGTAGGTCTTTGTGAAGAACACACTGTTGAAACTGATATTCATTTTTTCATTGAAAACTGCCATTTCTAGATACTTGTGATGGTGGAGATGCTCTTCAATGGAGGATCTGGCCAGAAGCAAACAGGCACTTAAATGTGAATACTGTTATCCTGGTGCTAAGTGGAACCCCTCAAAAAAATAGGAGACTTTCTTTAAACAACCAAAACCATAAGTACTCAAAGCCCACAGCTGGTATAAACTTAAACCAAAAGCATAAGTTTGCTCTAAAAACTTCCACCAAAATCAGGAAGACTGACATAATGAGAAGTAACTCCCTGCTGGTGATTGCAGACATTTGTATTTCTTCCTCTGCCTTGCTTGGTTCCCTCTAAAGATTCTCCCCACAAAGGGAAAGAAGAAGAAAGATGCCTCCACAGGTTGATTAATAACGTTCCTAGGCTCATCTGGCAACATTTTTTATCCTTTGTAAAAGACAGCTGCCCTTTGCAAAGAAATAATCTTTTTTTTTTTTTTTTTTTTTTGCTTTGTCTTAATGGCAGTGATTGCCTGGCATGGAAGGACCTGGGAAGACAGAATGCTAAAGGTGGCTGGCAGAGAGAGGCAGAGAAAATGTCTTACCACCTTTAAAGAGCCTGAAAAAGGCTCCCTGCTATGACAGCAGCTGATGATAAAAGTACTGCTAAAGATCCACCTTCCCCTGAAATAAGACATAAGTTCCACTGCTGCTGCAGAGCTTTGTAGAAACATCAGTCCTAGGACATACACAGTACCACATGATGAGTACTGAAACGAGAGAGCTGGCAACATTGCTGAAACCTCCTGCAAATTAATGGGACTGAGGGATCCTGCATAGCTTCAAACAGGTCTTAAGAGTTCCTTCTCAGCTTTGGGGCTCTGCACTGATTGTTCTGATTGAAAGCAGACTCCCCTCACCTGCAAGCACATCTGCACCAGAACTACTCTAAGTGAAATTAAAAATTCACAGCACAAGAGTGTAGAGTGATGGGTAGGATTCTGTCAGCAGGTTTGGAACAGCCAGAAACCTCATAAATAGAACACAAGAAACTTGCCACTTGCAGGAGTTAAAACCTATTCTTCCTTAGCCCAAGGAGAGCTTTGAACATAAACGTGTTCATTCAAGATCCCAAAAAATGCATGTCACAGAGCAAACAGTGAAAGAGATTGTACTAATGCTTCTGTGTGGGCTCTCATAGCACACCAGCACATGCAGGGCAGTGTGGGATGCTGGCACATTGTTGGGGACCTTCATTGCTGCTGCCAATGGGCTTTGGGGTGATTTCCTGTGTGAACTCATTAAAACTGTTGGAGCTGGCACAAGTTGGAAGCCAATTTCTAGGAGGCAAACTGATGTACATGTGGCCTGTTACTTATTTGAATGTGCCAGGGTCTGAACCATCATTGACTCTGCTGAAGGGAGTGACAGATGTAGCAAAAAAGCTCGAGCAAAAGAAAACAGCTCATTTCTTGCTTCTGTTCACCCTTGCACATCATGCTGCTTATGCTTCAAGAAATGGAGACTAAAACACCTCTGATTAATCTCCCACCTTTCACAAGTGATTTAATGTTTTACAAGCAAGGGCAGTGATAGCTGATAACACACCTAGGAACATGGAAGCAGATTTTTCCATTGCATTAACACAAAACTCTTTCTACAACAATCACTAACAAAACATGATAAAGAATAATGCCTCGATGCTTTCCTTATCATAGGTTAATATCTGCTGTCATTGTTTAGAGGATACTATTTGGTGTTCAGAGTGATCTCCCTGCTAAGTATAGCTGGCACATAGGTCCAGGAACTGCAGTGCTCCCTCACTTTCCTCCAAAACAGCACAGTTATGCTGAACAGAGATTATCCATGTAAAATAGTTTGCTCCCCTTCTTACTGCTGCTTGCCAGGCTGCTGGGAGACCATGTTGTGGTTACACTGGTCATCATAAAGTAAGTTGATAGATTATTGGCTTGTCTTAGTAACACCAGTTACCTGCCATCAGTAGGGCCAAAAGAGATTTGGCTCAGAGCCTGTGGGCTTCTGGATATGGTAATGGGTAGACCATCAGAAACGCAGAAGAATTACCCAACTAAAAGGCAAGACTGAGCCTCCCTTAGAGGGGTGCCTATGGAGAGAAGCACCACAACAGAGAAGTAAATGGTAAACCTGACCCATGGCTAGGAAAGAAAAATGTTAATGCTGTGCTCTCGAGATCTCAAGAAGAAAATATTACCCTTTCAGATAGCAACAGTGACTCAATGAATAAAGAGAAACAGTTAAAAAACTATAAGTTGAAGACAAATAATGGAACCAAGACAAGACCAATAGAAATCATCTTGTACTTTCAGCAACTTCTTCCTTCTTTCCAGTGCCTTGGCAAGATCTACACTCCTGCTTTAGCACTACAAGCCTGAAATTGCCATCTAAACTATATCCAGGCAAACCTGCAAATGCTAAAGGGCATGACAGGAAATGATGCATTGGCTTTATCTAATGCACTGGTATTTATGGTCTGGTCTTTTGAAGCGGAGATGATTTCAGCAGCTTTTATAAAAGCAAGAACTGTAGGAGTGGGTAATCTTGCTACTGAACAATATGAAGTGGTGAGCACTGGAGTCACTGCAGTACCTATAGTAATCCATTAATACCCAAAATGTACAGGGTTATTTTTGGCCTCCTTTTACATAAAAGAGTACTGTAAAGTAGGAGTTCTGGTACTGAGCTGTATTATTGCCTGCACTGTACCTGTAGATCCTAGCCGAGATCTATCACATTAGGTACTGTGACACCTAGATATGTGATATGGCTTAGACTGTCCTTGACTTCCTACAATCTATACTGCTCATATCAAGTACTGTAGGAAACTGTGAACTTAGATTTCCATGGCCCAGATTTCATATACCAGCCTCACTGCTTTTCTGAGCCTAAAGTGAAATCTTCCTACAACATAATCAGCTAGCTTGAGACTAATCTTTTTGAAACATCATATTCTCTCTCTTAGTCTCTAATGCCTTTTTTTCTAAAACATGTTGGAGAAAAGCGATGTACAGTTACTGTGTGGAGAGGAGAATATGCAGCGCTTCTCCAAAGAAAGAATAAAACACATTCCTCCTCTCTCTACTACTAATTTTGGCCAAGTTCCAAGAAGGCAGTAATTTGTGAAAAAGCAAAGTTCGGGACCTTTCTGAAAGTCCTCTTCAGTTATATTTGTTGGCTATTAAGACAGCCTCTACATGCCCAAGCAGCCATTTCTTTTTCACAAAGACTGTGATCTGTACACATAATTTCACCTCTCTTTCAGATGTCAGCCAGCAGTTGTAAGGCATATTGAGAATATGGGAGAATGCTATGGTCAGAGCATCATTCTATCCACCATCGTTTCCATTTCCAATCATGTATATTTTTCCTAAATGCCTTTAACTCTTATCTAAAATGCATGTTATTGTACTACTAAGCAATTTTAGCATGTACTCAGTAAGTATTATAAAGACTGTGAGGAAGTAGGAGACAGAAGTAGAGTTGCTCACAGTTGTATCAACATAGAAGTGATTTGTCATTGTGTTTTTCATTCTGGCATATTGACATGGTACCACAAATTGTAAACTTAATAGAATGTACATGCCAATATTCTGGTTATAAAGTTTAGCATATGGGAAATTAATACTATTATCAACATTGATTTAATAGTTTCATATAGAGATTCAGTGTGATGGAAAGTATTCAGTCAACAGAATGAACAAGCGCAAGTAAGAATAAAACCCATAAATGCCCATTTAGGGCTTTTCATCTCAAGCAGATCATTCAAGGACATTTGTGCCCCTGATAGATGTAATCTAAAGGAATCTTAGCCAGGTTTAGGATGAAAGAAGGGACACAACAGCTAGGCAAACGATCATGTATTTTTTACATGCAGCAGGAATATAAACCAAACTATACTACCTCTATGCTCAGTGGAAACCAAATACTGCAAAACACCTCATTTGGCTGAATAAAATATTTTTATCCTAAAAAAAAACCTGCTCCGGAGTTGCAGAGACACGTATTAAAAATATAACTACTACACCATGACCAAAGAAAGCAAGGCTTAATAGAAAGTACTTTAAGTAGATGTGGATATACCAAGGGAAAAAAAAAAAAAAAAAAAGGTAGTAAAATGGCCTCGCTTTTACTGGCTAAATTTTTAAAGCTCAGACAGTACAAAAAACTGGTTCTCACTATAGGCATATATCTTTCCCACATCTGATTAGCTGTTACTGTTATTTATAGCTCTATGCATGTGATAGAAACATAGAGAAGACAACATGAATCTTTCTGTCTCTGTTGACAGGCCAACTAATCCATTACTAAGTCTCCCCCATTCTTGTTTCACTTCCCTGTAAACCAATAGTGTCAGTGCTGAATTATTTTTGATATGGAAACTATTGATGAATTGCAAAGTTTAAAATTAAAGTGTGATTTATGTTGTGATCAAGAAGCATGGTGTTAGAGCACCTACTGATCTGTGCAAAATTATAACCATAAATACACTTGTGTCTTTGTTTTAGAAGGTTTGCCCAACAGTTCTGCTTTTTCCCTTTCATCTTCTGTGACCTTTCTTCCCTTTCCTGATTCTGCAGTAAAAGAAATGCAAATAATTTGCTGATAATGATCACGAGGGCCCTGATTTTGATGACTTTCTGAACAATAGGATGTTATTTTAGAGACTCATCTGAAACACTACTTGAAAACATCATCATACGGTATAACACATTCTCACTTGACAATTTATAAAATTTTTAGCATAAATTCACTGCAGTTCAGTAACATTGGATATCACTAATAACGTGAAAAAAAGCTTAGCAATTGAAAGAATTATCATCCCGATCTGGAATAATACATGTCCCTTTCTACAAGCCTTAGCCTGTCTCATCCACATCTAACAGGCCTTCAGCCAACACATTCAACAAAAGAGAATGGCCCATTTGCTATATGCAGTATCATTACTTCTTAAGCATTCCTAAAATAGCTTTCAGAACCTCAGAAAAACATTGCAAACCTAGAATATCATCCTCTCAGTAATTCATATTTTCTGTGTCCTCTTCCACTTCTTACGTAGAACCAATAGCAAAAGTCCAAAAATAAAACAGGCAAATCCTGCAGATCTGACCCTTCAGGCTGAAGGAATAAATGCCAATCAAACCCTCCTGCCTCAGCAGGGCTCCCACTCGTGTTGCATAACAGAGGTGAAATTATAATATGCTTTTCTCAGATCATGTCAGCCAATTCCTCCTTGACGCAATGTTAGAGACCTGTGTGACCTCAGTGTGCAGACAGCAATGGTTGGAAAAAGTCAAAGAAAAGCAAACCAGCAATTTCCTGGAAAAGCAAATCCACCCTGCTTTCCCAAGCACATGCTACCTAAAACTTGAGCAGACAGCATAGAATAAAAAATGCTGAGTAAAATAATAAATACAAAACTGGTACTGCTCAAAAATCAGATGACAAAGGTGTGTGCAAAAGCCTCCTACCTAATAACCCAGTCTCAGGCTGTATAATTCCAAAGTCTCTCTACTAAAGAATCCTTTTAATTGACCAATATTTGAGATGCTGAAAGTCAGGATTTCCTGTAGTGAAAAAGCACAGCAAGTGCCAAGCATGGCTCTGAGAGCAGGGAGGGAAGTTCTGAAGCCAGAGCTAAAATTTTAAAGAAACATCTCTCCTTATATACACGTTTTCATCTTACTGAAACATATATTTGACTTTTCAGGAGTAATTTAGTGCTTATTTAATAGAGAGGTAGCCTCTACTGGGGAGCTACCCAAAGGGATAGATTTGTTAGCATGGTACTGTTTTAACTGGTTATACAGATATTTTATACTCCTGTAGAAAAGGTAGAAATTATGACAAATGAATGAATTCAAATTAAACAAGCATTTAGTTCTCTATTTGCAATTAGAGGAAAAGGTTGTCAAATCTGTAAATCCTTTTGTTGTATACATTAAGAAATTAATATTTGATATATTGTTCCATCTGGTTCATCCATTCCTGATAGAGAACAAACTGTTTTCCCTTGAAAAATGCTGGGTGGTCATCTGTTGTGGTTTAATGGCCATTCTAATCCTCTCTTATTAAGTTGTCTGACTAAAGGGATGGGATGGCTCTTTTTTATACAACAGTTGCCAGACATTAGCCCTACTGAGAAGATGAAGTGAGAGTCCTATTATGGGACAAGTTATGAAGTGAGAGACTGTCAAAGTAATGTGGAAATTGCAAATCCGAATTCTGGGACCGTTATCAACTCACTGTCAGCTGCAGTGTTTCACCAGAGCTGGTTTTTCAAAGGGACACACATACTTCTATTTTTCTCTAAGATAAACGTAGGGATCAGGATGCCTTCAGTACTTCAGACTAAAAAATATCAGCAGATTTACAAAAGCAGTGATGAGAATTAGCGAATGCTTCTGTACAACCTTCAAGAATGCATAAATCAAGATCTCAGCTACACAAGCATAGCAAAGCAATACAGAAGTATTGTTTTTCTACTGTCTACTAAGAAGCTTGTTAAAGTTTTTGTAAATATATATGTCATCTATATCTTTTTAACTAGAAACACCAGCATAAAACTTAAATGACTGTAATTCTAAAGGAGCCAAATATGGATTATTCAAATACAGATAGGCATGAACTGAAGGAGAGCATATAGACAGTGAAGAAATTAGCACTTGGCTATTTTGAAGATCCATAAATTCACAAAGCAAACCATTAAAATCCACTGACAAATGTTTGAAGAGAGAAAAAAACAAACAACAACAACAAAAAAAAAAAAAAAAACAAAAAAAAAACCCTATAGTGAAATTACAGGGAAAAATATATCTATACAAAAAGGTTGGAAGTACATCAAACTGATTAAATGCCAAGGTTCTTCACAGTGAAATGGCCGTGCTCCTTAGCAGCAATGGACTTTCCTCCATGTCACTGCAGATACAATGACAAAAATACTTCTATTATACTAAAACCAAATCTTTTCATCCCTACTCCTACTGAGCAATACCTTATTCTGGTAAGCCTGCTTGCTGGATTAAGTTCAAGAATATTTGACAAAGGATGGCTGCATGTCTACTTTCACATGTGTGTTGAATGCCTCAACTCATTTCAGAAGGCTTGTGGAATAACCCAGTGCTTGTGGAAAGTTGCTCAAGCAGAGGATTTTCACATCTCTTCTCTGAGGAGTGCCAGTATTTCCCAAGAGCACACTGCAACAGTTGTCAGTGAACATCTCTGAGACTCCCACTTACATTAATGAAACTGCACAGCATGAACTAAAAGCTTGTTTAGTCCTATTCCTCATTTCTTCCAAGAGACTGAACACATCGTGTTCGCTTTGGAGAAGTGCTTCATTCCAGGGATTCATTGGAGACATGATTAATAATTATTATCCTACCCATATTAAAGAGAATATATTAGGTGAAAAGAAATATTACGCACACTTCTGAGAAGTTGTCTCTTGATAAATTTAGTTTGATTTAGGAATCGATTTCAGTTCACTGTAAATTTAGCAAGCTGCAATGTACTTTTTAATTATTTATTTATTTTACTTTTAACACAAGAGTTGTGCAAACAACCGCTGAAATAAAGTTGTTTGGAAAGCAGTGTTTTACAAATATTTACTTGCAGTTGAGAATCCTCTCTATCCTCTCTCCTCTATCCTCTTATTCTACAAAAAGATGCTGGTCACCAAAATGAAACATCACTGTATTATTAAAATACGATTTCTCTTCTAGATAGTGCAGGTTTGTGAGAGGGATGTTCAGTAAGTTATCCAGAGGACAAGGGGCCTCTCAGTCATCCCAGCCTATGGGCAGGATGAGTCCAATTTGATGTTTTTCTCTACTTCTGTCATCACAGATATTTTTCTAACAGAAGAGAGGTTGGAAGAAGGAAAAAGCAAAATTCTCTGCTAAAGTTTCCTTTGGGTTCACAAACCTAAGCCCTGTAATATTATTTAAAGTAACTTCTTGATATGGAAGACTAAGACAGCATTTAAAAAGCAAATAATGGTGGGGTTAAGTTGCTTCTTTAACTGCATTGATCTAAGTTGCTTCTTTAACTGCATTGATCAGCAATTCACCATTTTGTTTAAAATTCAATATTAACAAATTTGTAATGGATCAGCCAGGACCCATTATGAAGTAACAGCAATGCTAATTTTATTCTGCCAAATGTAAGTGGACTGATTTATCACATCAGTCTACTGCTCCATCAATTTGTCTCCAAAATAAAGGGGCACAAAAAAAAGTCCAGTGTAATAACTTACCATTTTTGTTTTAACTTGATAGAGTTATTTCTATTTTATTTATTTAATTGGTCTACGGGGAAAAGATGCCACGTTTGGGGAATTCCTTAAGATTTACTCAAAGATAACCCATACGACAGCCTAAGATTTCTAAACAGAAACTTGGAGTTCAGAGAGATTTTCATCACCATCCTCTAATTCAAACTCCTGTAGACCAAATGTTATTCTTATCAGTCGCAAGAAACCTGATGGCACAGGTTTAACTAGTTGGAACTAAGCTGGTAAACCTATCAACAGAAGAAAGTCTGGTTGAATCAGAAATATCTGCCAAACCGAGAGGAAAGACAAAACAAAATGCTATTGCCAGAGCAGGCAGTCACATAACTGATTTAAGCAGTTTACAGCCAGCTGGAACTGTGGCACTGAGAAGGCCTTGCCATGCTGAACCAGTTTGCACTCAACTGTTTCTAAAACCTGCCAGTCATAAATCCTTTATGCAACACAGATTCCTACCACTTGAAATATCAGGAAAGCTCCTTTCCAGTTATTCGACTGTGAGCTGTTCCAAACACTGCCAGAAACCACCTGCTCCAAATTCAGTTCTAGAACTGAGTTTTTCCTGCTTAGAAGGCACTTCGCCTGCCTCAGGTTTCAGCAGTTGCTAATTGCTGTTGTGAACAAGCTTTTACACGCTATTTTCAACTTCTGTAAATCTGCCTCTTACCCCTACTTGATTGCATATTTAATTTAGTGTGAACAGAAAAAGCTAATAATATTACATCTGCTAAAGTAGCTGAGACGCATGAGAAAGGGCAGCTACTAATGTTTTGTCTTATTTAGTTTTTTAAGGCTTTTGACTGCTGGCATTTTAGTCATTCCTTTGGTAGCTGCTAAATTTTCACAAGAACATGCTGCTTGGCCCGAAGCATCTCTAATAACAATAAAAAAATAAAAATATTTGGCTTATAATTACATAAGATGCACTGCAAGCTAACCTCAACTGAGAACACACATTACACTTAACCAAGACCCCGGATTCTTGGCAGAAGCCTCAGGGATCCATGTGGTGCTGTGAAAAGCAAGCACAAGGACAATTATAAAAGCACTGCAAGAACTACTGGTTTGGTTGTAATGTTGGCTGCATGCAACTGTTGAACCCTCTTTGCTACTTGGAGTTTTGCTGATAAAAAGGAAAACAGAAGTAAAACTGGATGGGTTCTCCATTCTTTTTCATAGAGTACTGGAGTATTAGCAAGAAAATGGCAAGTGCAGATGAGACCAGTCAGTGGGTGCACTGTCAGACATGTCCTGAAGCTCTCCTTGCAGCCTACTCCTTGCTCCTTCCCTCCTCATATACTGGAGTTCTCTTCAAAGGGGACCATAGTGGAGATGTTAAGAGCTAGGAAACCTTTGCACTATCTGCCTTTGCTCTCTGCTTGTGCATCATTCCTGTGATGGAGAGCCACTTTGCTCTTAAAAGCACCGAATCTGTTATTATATGCCGGTGATGTTTGAAATGTGGTGGTAGGAGACAACCCGGTGAGATTTCCAGAAAGCAAATGAGAAAATTTCCTGTGAAGCTGCCTGCTTTATAATGTCTCTAGAACTTACAGTTCATCAGCTACTCTATAGCGATTGTCTAAATGAATACTTCTGTCTCCATTGTGCCCTGCAGGTCAAAACTTGCCTTGCAGGGGTAATTTTTTTCTTGGGACAGAGGAGAGAGTGTCTGGTGCACTCAGGTAGTTCATGCCCTAACTTACTAATTTGTGAGTGCTGACTTTAGGAGCGACACTTTAAGTGCAAAACCGTTTATCTTATAATTGAACATCATGAATTCAAACATTCCGAGGTATTTCATACCAAAGTCATGGTGTTCTCTGTAATTAAAAAGCTCATTTATTTCCATATTCATTTGTTTTGACCTTACTTGAAAATAATTTCATTTAAAAAGAAAAAAAAAAAAAAAAAAAAAAAGGAGGTAAATTCTGTTAGTTGCACAGCGCTCTGGGAACTTGAGTGGAAATATCAAGCTGAAGACAAGTTTCCTCTCCAGTTTGTTTCCCAATATACCTACCAGCAGTCTCAAAAAGACAGAAAGAAAGGAAAAAGAGGGAAAGACAGAGAAAGGGGGGAAAGGGGAGTCTGAATAAAGATATTTTTCTTTCCAATCTCTAAAGATGCCAGCTTTGGAAGCAAATATCCCAAATAAGCCCTTGCAAGCTGTGACTATCACCTAGGAAGCCTATCACAAGGCTGTAGATTAATATTTTAAACCCAATCTGGCAGAGAGATCCATGTGTAGCAGCAGCGTACACTGGCCAGCCACTTGTGTTCCTGCATGAGTAGCACTCAGAGGACACATGACAACGTGACATGAAAGGCACAAATCTGTGCAGTGTGGTACAGATTATGTGGCTGCCAAGAGGAACACTATGATGACAGTCCCAGAGAGATCTGCTGGGCTGCCAGCTACACCTGAGCTGTGGGGTCCTAAGGCATTCCCACAGACCTCTGAGTGATAACTCATGTCAGAATAAGCCCAGGAGCTCAGTTCTGGGGAAGAAAACATAAAAAAAAAAAAGAAAATAATAATAAAATGCAGAGCTCTAAGACCACAAAGTGCATCCTAGAATTCAAATGCTCTGCAGGCCAGACAGTCTCTGGCATTACGGGATTGAGCATGATGTGAACACATCTCTCCCTAGCATTAAAAGGAGCCCATAGGCAAGTAATGCTCTGTGAAGCAGCCAGTGAAATTTGGTCTGTGTTGTAAGTCTGGGGGAAATACAGACTCTGTATAGATGCCAACACTCTAGTCTTAGGAATATGTTTTTTCTCTCTTACTCTCCTGAATTCTCCATTATCCAGTGGAATTCAGTTTTGCAATGGAAAAACACCCAAAATGTCAGACAGTACATGCAGTTCCCTGCTCCAGCAAATACTGGTCCATTTCCTACCATTTCAAATGTAGCACATTTCCTAGAAGGCATTAATTACTCATTAAAGCCCACTGCATAAATATTTACCATCACTAAGCTGTGGTCCTCAGTGGCTGTGGATCAACACATGTGTGCCCATTTCTCTGGGCAGATGCTCCAGTTGGATTCATACCCATAGGCTAACCTCACCTAAGAACAAGTTTAATACATTTCCAATAGTTCCCTTGAAAGTATAGCAACAACTACAAACTAGCTTTAAACTAACTTATCTTCTTAGAAGAAAGTAGGAAGAATGCACCATTTTCCTTCTTGTCTATTTAGTCAGGTTATTTTTCTTCCATACATCCGAATTTCCAATCTATCAGCTGCATGTAGCCAGTTACACAACTAGATAGATGCATTTTACTTAGACATTGCTGACTTGAAATCCACTTTCTGGATTGCAGTACGAGCACAGTGAGATCTGCTTACAGAATTTGGAAAAAATTAACAGCATCTATCTCCCAGTTTATCTGGAAAGCTTGAGGACCCATGGGGAAAAGTCTGTGAAATATGCAACCTTCCCAGGGCTCAACTGCTATAATTCACCCTCAGCTATTAATTCACTGGGATTGGAGTCACAAACAGGCAAACACTATTTCATTTAATCCACAAGCTCCTGAATGTTGATATGTCCCTGTAAATCAGATGTAAGTATAAAGTAATATGCAATCTTTGAAAGCTAAAGACAATCATCAACTGATGCACATTATCAGGCAAAATAACTAAAACAAGCACTTCCAGATGAACAGAGATGAGTGCTCTGCAATGAATTTAAAGAGTCTAGCAGCTCTGCAAAGTCTATTAATGAGACAGAAGGCTTATCCAAGGGGATACTGAAATAATACAGAGCGGCAGCCTAGGGATTATTTTATTTATTTCATTTGTTACTTTGCTTACCAACACTGAAAGCCGCCACACTGCAAGTTGGCCATGAAGAAATCAAGGCTGATTAATGGTGAAAATGAAGGGAAGAAATCTAATCTCATTAACAAGATAGGTAAACACAATGCCTCGTGTTTGAAGAAACTGTCTTGAGAATCCAAAGTCCTGACTAGCATCGCATAAATTCACCTGAACATATAGGGCCAGGAAATTAAAGGAAGTTTGGCTAATCAGCTGATATTGTGCATGGTGGTGAATTTTTCACTGATGAACTTCATGTACGCACGAGTTCCCCTTTCTCTTAAAATCTCAAACAGTTACGAATGTAAAATCCAAACCCAGTTTCATTTGGTGATTTCACAGTAGTGAAGTCTTTTTCTCAGGTTCTCTCTCTTGTAGTTTTCCAGTTGAAGTTATCTCAGGTTTTGCATTATAACCAAAAGGAAGTATCACTGGATTCAGAATAATAATTATAACTCTGATTAGAAAGTATTGATTTGGGAAATACGGAATAGACTCTTTTTAAAATACATACACATGTTAAATGCCATAATTTCAACAGGAATGACTGAGAGAGATTTACTGCTGAATACTCAAGATCAAGCCACTAAAATCCTATTGCAGAAAGAAGGTATGTTTAACGCAGGCCTTGAAATCAAATACAAAAATATATTTAAAATAGTTTAAACTCCTGATTATTGTTTTCATGCACCAAGAAGGCAGCACAATTTCCCCACTGTTTTTGTGCTTACCTTATCGGTGCTCAGAAAATGCCTCCTGTATCAGATCCAAAGAATGATCTAGTATGTTAATTCACATGGAGCAGATGCATCAAGAGGCTCAATCATCACACTGGTGGTCCTTTTGTTTGCTATGAGAAGGAAAAACAGATGTAATGAGGACTTTATTACCAAAATTTAAATACATCAAGGCTTTCATTAGAAAACAAAGTCACGATTTCTAAAAGTTAGGTTTAGCTGCTTTGAAAACTCTGCAATTTCAGCTTTTTAGTCATAGATGCCTTTGAATATGCCGCCGGGGACAACCTATATGATTAGGCCATCTATACTTTTCAAACTCCTGCCCTGCCTGTCTGCTGTAATTGGGAGCTTCACAGAGAGGCTTGTCTTTTACTATGAATCAGCAAAGAGCTTGTTAATAATTAATGACTTATAAGACATAACACTTCTGCTCAATAATGCTAATTTGATGGATGCATGAATGGCTTCTTAAGTAATGCCATTATTTATTCTCAAAGGAGAGGTGAGTTCAAACAGACCAGCTGCAGATTGTCTCTGCCATGCATGTTACTTCCAGAGCAGAGCACAGCAGTTTGGCATAACTCACATCAGCAGGGCAGATTTACCAATGGCATGGAACTGAGTTATACCCATAGATGCCATGGGTGCTTTGATGTGATTAACTAACAAATTCAAAATTTAATATAAAGCCAGCCTAAAGGAGAGAATTATTTTTGCAATATAAGGAGTAGATTGTAGCATGCAAAGGTACAATTGCTTTGAAAAATAATGTTTCATAAAGTAATACTGGGCCTAGAGTAAATGAGACCTTTCTCATTACCTCTGACACATGAAGGGGTTGCAAATGATTCAATTAATTCAAAAAAGTCTTTTCATAGAAAATATTATTCTTTATGTTTCTCTGACGTTCAACTAATCATGAAGTCAGGCGCTTAAATATGAAAAATATTGTGCAAGACAGATGCAGACGCCATGGTAAGAGCTGTTTCAGCCAGAGCCTGCTTCCTTTCAGATTGCAGCAGGCTGAACAAAAGTTTCATATCAAGTGACCCGTCACCTTCTAATTATAGACTACTTTGCCTCATGAATATCAGGGTAAGAGAAAATACTTTCCCTTCCTCTGAAATTTCTCTTTTTCTTCCTTAGCAGAAATCCCACCAGCTAGCTATTAAGCTTCAGTTGCGACCACAGCCCTACCTAATCTTTCTGTCAAGGCTGAATGAGAGCTTGTGTAGCGCTATGTTTCTTCTTCTTTATTTTTTTTTTTCCTTTGAACAGCATTCATGTGCAGTTCAGTACAACTGACTGATCTTTTCATTTTTTAATATCGTTTTAAAAATGACATATTTTTACACACATTTATTGTTAAGAAACAATGTGCTAATTCAGGACAATAAGTGATGCTGAAAGTGAACATCTAAAATGAATCTGTAGTGAAGGTGTTCTCCAGCACAGAGTAAAACAGGTTGACTGCTTTACTAGCTCAACACATACTGGCTTCTTAAAGGCTTCCTTTTGATTTGTGGGAGATTAAAATTCTGATGACACTCGAAGTGCTCTGGCTAAACTATAAAAAGCATGGGACAAACCTCTTTATTCCAAATTAGTATCCATTAAATTCTGATCTAAATGATAATGACCTCATGATTTCATTCCATACCTCTGTACAGTAGAATTCACCCAAAATCCCAACTGACAATTTTGGATTCTGAATCTGGTATAAGCTCTGAAATATCTGTTTGAATGTAACAGACAGAATTGGCCCAAGGTCTTTTATTTCTGAAGAAAATTCTGCTATGAACAGTACTAAAGTTCCTTTCAGTCTGCAAAAATTCACCTTTAGAATAATGTTTTCAACCATAAATGTGCTCTGATCACAGCTTAATATCAAATAGCTGTTCAAGTTAAACTTTACCATGTTATTATAATTGCATTTTTCTACCTATAAAGACCTGGAAGCCTCAATGGGCTACACTGTGCCATCTTGCCTTCTGTTCTTCTGATGCTAGAAAGAACATATGCATTCTTCAAACTATAACTTCATATTACATTTCCTAGAATATAAAAATAAGTTAATCTTACCTGCAATTAAAATTTTAGTATGTTTCATGGCTATGAGTACCTTCGGTCTACTAAATAACAGCTACAGTTCAACAGCTCAGTCCAGCAGAATGGATTTGCACAACTGCAAATTCAAATCCCTCTAGTCCAGGTGGAGAGATTTTGTTAGAAAGCTGCCAGGAAGCAGGATGCACTTACTCGTTTAGTTTGTTGTTATCTCCAGACCACCACAGCTCAGTATAATTTAGTACAGTTTGGTAACTTCTGCCCAAATAAGACCCTGCAATGAGATTACAGGAGAACTGAAGGTCAGTTCTAAAAGGTATCATCAAAAGCAAATGCAAGGCCTACCTGCACTGTATTTATCTCTAGCAAATGTTGTGTAACAAATAGGATAAAGCTGGAGGTGTATAGTGGGCACAGAGATAAAATTGAAAGGAAAATGTTTGCTAGTTAGTGTACATGTCAGGGAAATTCTCACTAGCTACCTCTAGGCAGACCCAGACCACTGGGATTGAGTACAGTCACCACACTAATACCTTTTGCCTGAACTCCTAATTTTTTTAAGACTTGGTTATATTGCAGTTTAATATTATTATTATAATATATTTTTATTTTATTTTATTTTTTACAGAGAATGAATAGTTGAATTTGAAAACATAAGGGAGAAGAAGCAATGGAAAATAAAACACAACAAAACCAACAAAGCAACCAAATAAACAAAAACCAGCAACCTTACAAGACATGCAGTAGAATAAATGGTTTTTGACCTAGAGGCTCCACTTTGGCTTCCCAACCAGAGGGCTTTCCTATTCTAGGAAACAGCACATTCCAAGTACATTAGCAAGTCTCTATGCTGTAGAACAGAGTTTAGCTTTAATTGTAAAATAAGTGCTAAATGACAATAGATTTTCTATGTAATCAATTTGTGCTCCTACTAATATTTTCTCATGAAAATTATTTTACACTGAATACCTTTGTGATTTCCTTATGACTCACCATAAAGCCAAATACCACTCTTGCTTACAGTTAATTGTTATGTATTACGTTTTCTTTTCCATCCCTTTGCTACATAAACTATTTTGCTTTTTCTTCATTCCCTTCTTTAGAATAAGGGGAAAAGAAAGTCCTAAAACAGCAGCATAATAACAAAAAAAACAAAAACCCTAATTCTCATCTCTTCAATATTTGAATAGAAGTTCTGTTAAACAGCAGAATGTTCACCAGCTAATAAACTCAAGAAAGTACCCCTCATACAATAGGCGTTACTCAGAATGTTTTTATATGCTTATCATAGTAATTAACATTCCTAGTCTCCTAACAACTCTGTCTCCCCAAAAGAAAAGAGGAAAGAAAACAACAAAGGAAATATTCCCAAGGCACAATATCTCTTTTGTTTTTGAACTCTGAATTTGCATATTCATGTTCAACAAGTAACATCTACTGACATCTCCACGGTTACCTTTTTACAGCAAAACATCATCTTCCTCTGCAAGCCAGAAGCCACCACCTTGTTCATTGTCAAAAGATGTATTCTAATCAAAGAATTCAAAACTGTGACACATTTCTTAATTGGAAAATATTTCCAGCTCCTATTTTGAAAATAATCAAAGACTTCTAGTGCTTACATCAAACACACACGTTCCTAAGGGCACAGAAAACTTAATACCAAGCCCTGGGAAATGTTTCTGAGCACTCTACATTATGCATCAGTATTCAATGGCCGTGGTGAAAATTCAAATACCTTAGCAGAGAATCATCATCCACTTGTTTGCTGTTTGGTAATCCATGAAACAGTAGTTCCTCACTGGAATTCATTGTCCTTAGATAACTATCCATATGATGGAAATAATCACAGGTATTGTTTTTTAGCTTCCTTAAATAAGGGATCTACCATTCAGTGAAATGAAACAGATGGGAAACTGAAGTTCTGTTAAATTAGAAACTCATTTTTTCCCCCCAGTCAATAGGGCAAACTATCAAATACAATCATTATAGCTATTTTAATAATGCATATATTTATTAACTACTCCAATATCCTGTGGTGTGCGCAATGATGCTCACCATGGATAGTCTGTTGATTCTGCTGTACCACTGACTTGATTTCTATTTTTCCAAAGAGGATAGACAGAAAGTAAACAATGTTGTTATTTAAGCTTCTTCCATATTAGAAAAAAAGAAATAAACAATAAATGAACAGTCTCAGTGTGGTGTCCAACTGAGAGCACAACAAAATGTGAAACAGAGACATCTTGCTGTCTTATTCTGAAGGGTGGGGGGGGGGATGGGGACGGACTGCAACACAAAGGAGAGCCATGAAAAAACAGTAAATTCAACAATACTTGGACAGTGTTTAGGTAACAGAGGAAACTGTACATTAAACAAAGGCAAGCTGTTCCAAGAAAACAAATGTCAACAATTTAGAGAAGCATTTGGTACGATTCTACAGGAAGGACAAATACATGTTCCCGAAAACACATACGTGTAACAAGAAATAAGGATGAGACCATACGAAGAATGATGTTCTGTAGAAAAGACAATGTACAAGGCAGAGTTAGAAAAGAGTTTCTCATGCATTTCCTACTGCTTGGCTTGAACTTTCAATTATAATTCAGCAGCAGAGAATGTGTTGCCCACTAATGGATATACATCCTAAAGACAAAAATTTAATTGGCATGTCCTTGCTAGAAAAGAAAAAAGTGCAGAACTATTTTTCTGCTATAAAAGTAAATTATACAGAATTGTTTTGTGAATAACATGTTTAGAAAGTATGAATATGACTGAGATCCAAGTGTCTTTATCTCTGAATGGAACACTGAATCGTCCCTGTTAAACAGATTCTAATAGTATTACAGAAGGAAATGCAGGAAGTTAAAACATGTAGCACTGAACAATGTTATGCTCATTAAACTTTCTTTCTATTCTTGCTCAACTTGAGCACTTCCTCTGTAGATCTGCAAGGAAGAATGAACATTCTAGCACGTAGCTTGCTCTCAGAACCTTCCTCCAGAAAACACAGTACAGATTTTGATGTTGGTGATATTTATTTCACTTTATGTTTCATTTATTGATTTTGGTTTAGGAGAATGGATCATGATGTTCAACAAGCCCAGATACTGAAACATTTTGAAGTCATCCAATATTCCAAATTTAAAATATCTGTAGTGCTGCCTTATTCTATAAAACTCTGGCAGCATTCTGTGATATTTATTAAAATATTTGTGATGTTTCTTTTTAATTTGTCAAACAAGGGACAGTGCAGGTGGTAATGCAGCACAAGAAGATTCATCTGAAACAGAAATAACCTCTAAGGACACTACCCTGCTGTTCATGTTTATTCAAAACTCCTACTAACTTGAATTCTTCATAGCAAATGATGCTGCATATTGGTTCAGTTTCTCATCTCCTCTTCCAGAGGTAAACAACAAGTTTCAGTCACTCTGATAAATTCACTTTACTTGCAGCTTGCTTAGGGATATCCAGACAAAAAAAAAAAAGTAAAAATATCAACCCCACTAAAATGTGACTTAATGAAATGGTGCTTTCTAAATGACACTGCAAGTTAAAATTCTATCCATTCATGTTATCACCCCAATGACAAGCCACAATGAAAATCACTTGTAATGATACCAGCTCAAGACATGAAACAGGACACATCATAATGACCTAAAAAAATAGCCATATGTTTGAAAAGGCCAGCTGAACAGCTAGCAAAGAGGCAGATATTATAGGTTAAAAGCATATCAAGTATCAAGTTGGAAATAAACACAAATAAAACATAAGGCATCTACATTCAAATAAATTAGGGTTATCAGAATTCAAATGAAGAGCCATTGTCATCTTTCAACCTAAAATAACTAACCAAGTAACTTATTCAAGGCAGACAAACTAGAGAAGATCATTATACTGTTTAGGAGCGACTTTGGAGTATAAAGTGGAGCTAGCTATCATGGAGCATCACAAATAAGTGAAGCTGTATTGCTGGCAACCTAAAATCATTCTTATATTGTCCCTGGTACATTCACTTATTATACAATTATAAGTTCTCTATATTTTTTAAAGATAATTCTGTAATCTAAACTACTGTGTCTTTTGTGAATAATATAGCATATATTAGTATAATACAGCATAGCATAGCTGGAAGGGACCTTCAGAGACAATCTAGTTCAATCATCTGATCACTAACCAAAAAATTGAGTATGTAAACATGTATCTGCAGTAGATTAACTCTCATTTGGCTTAGTTGTGCATACTTTAATGTACACACCACAGTTTTCACCAGATGAAGTTCTGATGTACTTTTTTTTATTCCTAAGGTGTTAAAATATTTTTCCCAGGACTTGGGAACTGTGAAACTCATTGAAAAGAGAAGATACAAAAATTGTCACTCATCAACTGCAGATTATAAAACTTCTCATTTCACTAGATGTGCCTAGATGATGATGGTAATTATGTTATGCATACTGATGAAACACCATGGAAGAGGATCATATTTTATTAAATGTGATGAAAGTAATGTAAGATGTTAAGTTTAAAACTCTTCCATATTCTAATTTGTAAGTCTTTATGGCCAATGCTCACACAAGACAATTCCTATAATAATTACCCCTCAACCCAAATATAGACAGCAGAACAATTTTAATATTTTAGTGGTTATTGGATGTAATTTTTTAATAGAGACATGCTTCAAACTATCTGCTTTTTCAATTTTCACATGAGTGAATCGTACTCTATATTATTTGTTTTCTTTTATTGGTCTTATATTTCCCATTCTTTCAAGAGTTTCAAAGTGTTTCCAGGCCTTCCATTTATTTGGCTTCTGGAAGATTTGATCTGTTCGCCATTTCTAACAAGTTGGTTTTTTGCACTTTCCTACCAAGATGAAAGAAAGCTGATGGTGTCTTGCTTACTAAAAAGCACAACCATTAGTAAATGAGAAGATAAGGAGTCTAGAATAACTCGCATTCTAATGAGAGAAATAGTAATTCTCCTGTAGAATAGCAATAGAACGGCTTAGGATGCCCCACTTGTATTTTTTGCTATTTGCATTTGATTCATGTGCATTTAAATTCCCCTGTGGGATACTCAAGAAAACTGAAGTGATAAGAGAAACTGCTTTATCAACCAGATTCAGATACTCTCATCTCAGCGTGACCCACTACAGCTACTGTTACAACATTACACAGCACACACAAAATGTAACTTACATACCAAGGTGAAGCAGTAAACAGAAACAAACAGGCAGTCTTTCCCTTTCACAGGTTTTTCTAGGGCGATTTGTGTGCTGTGAAGGCAAGTTAGAAAAGTTAAGTGATCTGTTTAAAGGAGATTAGATAGAAGCACAATATAACCAACACCAACTGCATACAAACTGCAGCATTCAAAAATCAATACAAGAAAAAATTTACATATTTCAAACTGGCTGCCTGTTAGGTTTTCTAATGGCTGTTGATGCCATCTAACTTACTATATAGTATACTACTGCTAAATCTGTAAGAAATTATTCAGACTTCAGTCATACATTTGAGATGTCTTTAAGCGATGGCTTAAGCATGATCACACTAGTCCAAATATTTCTAAGAGCTGAAGAATTAGTAAATTCAGACACATAGCAGGAGAAAACGTTCCAAGCTCTTTGGATTTACAGAACTTGCTTTTCCAGGAAGAAACAAGACAAAGCAAAAAATCAAATTTGTAGGAGAAAGCAATGAACCCCCCAGGGAAAACTGTAAAAATCTCTAAGTGCTTTAGAGAATTCAACTATTAGAAGCTTCATATCGAAAATGACATCATAAGTAAAATATAATACAAATTAAAAGTGAGACAGTAAGTGAATATTGTTGTCTTCATACAGCCAGACATAACATAAGTGAACTCAGATTCCTTGTGGGGATATTCAGCAAGTAAAAATCTCCTTTGGAAAGTTACTGTGTGGCTAATGACAGAGATATGCACAAGTGTTGAATAGTTAAAAGGTAGAGATTCTTACTAAAAAGAAAAGAAATAAGTGCTTTTTGTACTTTTTGTTAATGTTATGTTCTAGGATTAGTTGATACTTCTGGGAAATCTGTTATCTAATTTATATATTTTTATATATTATACTTTTTATTATTATTTATATTTTTATATATGTATTTTAGATATAAATCCTTTTTCTTTAATACAGTCCCACTTAAACCAGTTCAGTACCATGTAATCTGGGGAAGGGCATAGCTCTTCAAATTACTGTTGAGTAGTTTGTAACAAATCTGACTTCTCCAGTAACCACTTTGCTTTCAAAAAGATACTTCCAATATTAGTGATAAATCTCTTTATGTAAGATATATTCTCTCCTACAATCTTCTCTTTAACCTATATTCACTACTACAAATCTACGGATTAATTAACTGGTGACTTTTTTTTAAGTTAGTGAAACTAACGTTATATAAGCATTCATTTCCTCACAGCCAGCCCATTATTTCTCAGTTTGATATATAACATGAAAATTAGCATTCAGTCCCTTTATTTAGAGAACATTATCAACATATAACACTATACTTTGCTGTAGAGTAAAAATTGTGACTGTCCTCCAAATAGATTGCCTTTTTTTACCTATGAAAACTAGGTCTTTGATCTTACAGTGAGATTATATAGCTGTCAGAGTGATTTTCTGTTTTGCTAAAGCAACAAAAATTAAATTCTGGATGAAAGTCAGTAAAAGTTGAAATTAATTCAGAATGTAGCAGTGTTTTCAGTTCTTGGCTTTAATGATAGCTTTTAAACTATTGTGCTTCTCAGTTAACACTGGAATATTTTATAACTCTGTAATAGATGGCATTACTCTTTAGTTATACTGCAAATGTTTCCTAGCCACACAGTAAGATAAAAGAAAAAGATTAAATTTCCCTGGCATCACTGAAATTCTCTTCTAATATTTGCCAAGCTATCAGGGACTCAAAGGTAAAGCAGCAAATTCTGTTCTTGATCTTACTGATCTTGTCCTGTAGCAACATTATTCCAATGGCTTTGGTATAGATGCCATTTCTACTGATAGATACTTCACTTCTACTGATGGATACTTTGAATCTAACTCCAAAAGTTGCATCACATTTATTTGTAAACTATAAGCACTTGCTGATTTTCTGGTCTGAGCTGGAACACTGTTTAATTCTGAGGTTTGAGGTATTTATCTTGGCAGGACTGCAGTGCTATACTTCTAAGTATGCAAATAAACAAATAAATAAGTTTTTCATTCTCTCTAAGATCAGTTACTTCTATTTTGAACATCAAGCTGCCTTTGGCAAAGTAAGCTTTTATTTCTGCACTGATGCTCAGACAATTGTTTGTTTTGATTCCTGGTAACTGTACAGCAAACAGTAAACTCCCACGCAAGTGGAAATATGCTGCATACCGTATGAGGCAATTTATATGATTACATTTACGTTACTAGTGGCTATAAGTAAAAAGTTAGCATTCCTTAGTTCTCATGATCCATTGGCATATGCAAGAGTATACGTATCTCGCTGTGTTTTCAATCAAATCATGAGTCATTAAATAATATTTCTGGAGATTGCCTTGTCCTGTTTGTCATCAAAATCTGAGGCAAATAAGTTTTGTTTTTTTATTATTATTATTAAATAATGTTTCTATTTCAGCAATGAAATGAATTGAAACATATCTCTAAAATTCACTGAATTTACTTCAATCTCAAAAGATAGACTTCTGGGGATTGAAATTCATGGCAAAATGAAGTCAACACCATGGGAATATGTCACTTTGGAGCCTGTTTAAAGATGATCCATCCATTTTATGGTCTGGGTACAATTTTATGAGGATACCTATTTTTCATACAGATGTTATAGGACATTTTAGAATAATTTGATTGAAGAGTAACCTTCATCTTATGTCTCTCTAACATCAAAATACATGTTGTGCTGGAAATATATCTCAAACTTAGAGGTAAATATTTAAAACCTTGGAGATAGAGTTAATAAATTAGAGCAGGTGATTCAAGTGAAAAAGAATGAACCTACTTAGACTGCCAATACAATTCACAAAATGAATTTTCGTGTTCTGTCAAGGGAGTCTTGAAGTCAATATTTACTGCACATAAAATGTCAAACACTATAGAAGCACAAAGCTGTATTGTTTGTACCACTGGTCTCAGAAAGGTGACAACTCTTCTGGTTATAAAATGACAGTAATAGTTCAGAAGTTTTAAAAGTTTATCCATATTGAAGTGTCAGGAAACTATTTTATTTTGTTTTCCCCTTTCTTATCTTTTGTTATACACCAGGTACACTGCCAAAAGTGCAAAGGTTTGCTGCAGTTAAATGAAATGGACTAAAACACTAAAAGAAGAAATGACCCAAAATTGTAAGATAAATTCCTGTAGATAACAAAGGGCTTTGACTATATTCTCACACTTGTGATTCATGATAACCTAGAGGCTGAGGTTACAGTGGTATATTAGAATGATGTTACTGATCAGCAGATGAGATCTTCCTGCAAAGGTGTGTAAGTTGTGGACTCCTAAACATTGTACTTGTCAAACAGAAATGAGAGAGGAAAAGACTTCTTAACTTGGGAGGAAGAAAAAAACACCTCACAGCTAATACATGCTCCTTTCCTTGGATCAGGACCTTATGTCCCTTATTTTCTGAGGAGGCAACCGAGATTAGCTTGCAGATTACTGGTGCCTCTCTTGAGCCAGGACCATAACAATGTTCAGTTTTACAACTATGACCTTTTAAGAGGAACCACATTTATATAAGATTAAGTTATAATCCAATTGTGACCTGTATAACTTGAGCATTTAG
This sequence comes from Coturnix japonica, assembly GCF_054131305.1. Taxonomy (NCBI): domain Eukaryota; kingdom Metazoa; phylum Chordata; class Aves; order Galliformes; family Phasianidae; genus Coturnix; species Coturnix japonica. Next base: position 19,948,493 of record NC_140674.1, on the reverse strand, counting down.
AGCAAACTTGCCATGCATTCCGGTGAAATAAAACAGCCCTCATCTTTAATGGATAGAAAGAACAGAGATCTCCCTTACCTGTCCCACTATCTCCCTCTATTTCCATTGACATCTCTAATTACCCACAGAGACACCCGACAACTGTAACTTCAGTAGAAGTCCAACTGTTGGTGAAAGTTGGACAAGGGGGAAAAGGCCTAGTTTACTGCTGAGGAATGGAAACACAGGAAAAAAGACCAAAGAGAATTAATAGAAGATAAGCCCTTATGGTTACTCTATATTTCCATATTCAGTTTTATTTTTAGATGAAAAAGTTTTGCTTTTGCTCTGGGAATAGATGTGATGGTTCAGAACCTCTATTTTCTATAGTATTTGCAGCCTTTATACATCTGCATGAAAAGTTTCCTTTAACAGTTCTCATCTCTTAAGCCATTGGCAAGTCACTGCAATTGAAAACTGAGTTCTGACTTTCACCACAGTACGCATGCCCAGGAAGGTGGGGTACTCATTATGCTCCCAGATACCATTATGGGCTTATCAGGAAAAGAATTCATTGTCAAATTTTCTTTATGAAATTTCTGAATAAGTAAAAAATTTAAATAAAAAGACCTAGAATCTGTGACTTGAGAAAGCTGTGCATAGCCAACGGAGTAACAGGTAGCTACAGCACAAATTTAGTTCTTAGAAATGCTTAAAAATAATTTAATTGGAAAATATATGCTATACCCACAATATGTTATCAGTACAAAGAAACACACTGCAAAGCCCCTGGTCTAAAACTTCCACTCATGGGGAGAAGAGCATGGAACAAGAGCTATTATAATCCTACCACACTTTTAGAGTAAATCCTCCATCAGTACTTGTACAGTAATGAGAATATTATACTGTATCTTTTATTACATGCTTAAGAAGTCTGTCACAGAAAGTCCTGAATGTTGTTAACTGTTAATTCATCTTTCCAAGTGTTGGTCATATTTTATGCTTAAAAGCCTCATAGAAATGCTTTCTAGATTATGTAGTCTAAAGCAATATCTGCATTTTCAAACATCTACTCTAATCTTCTGTTTGCAATCTCATTTAATTTACAAAGTAGACATTGAAAAATCTATTTCAGCTGTAATACATTTTCTTTTGCAAACTGCATTCCACTTATTAGCAAAGCCCTGAATTGTCTGACTGAATGAATAAGTGCATGTAGGTAAATTAAAGCTCAGAAAATACTTTGTTGCATTCTACAAATGCCTATTACCCACCTATACATGTCATTTCTTTCCAAGGTGGAAATTGACACTTAATGACAGGTACATCTGAGATAAACAGGAGTTCTTTAAATCAGGGTGTCTTAGATGATATCATTTCAACTACAAAATTCTTGCATACACTTTATGATACAAAGACTTATCTTTTGCTCAGCACGTTCAACACTGCTCTAAATTCTGACCAGTACTCTTGAGTGCTAGAGAATGTTGAAAGCAGGGCTTATTGAAAATGAACTGAATCCAAAACTTCATAATTTCTTTCTGCAGAAAAATCTCTAGGATTCTGCCATTAGAACTTTGCTTTCTTGGAAATGTATTCCAAGAAAAACTCACTAACCTACACTGTTAGATCGGTTCATTTTGTCCATCTGTGTTCATGATTCACAAAAACCTGAAATAATTCATTTTAGTTTAAGACCATCAACTTTAGGTTGCATTACCTCGTATTTGTCTCAACCGTACACATGTGAGTAGAGATGGCAGAGTAACTGCCATATAACGGCCTACTTAATTGAAGTAACCTGATGTATTTTAAAAGGGCACAGTGCACATAAATTTCAATTGCCTATGAAGATGATAACATTTCTAACTTTTCCATAATGTAACTAACAGAATGATAGTTTTGTTCATCTTCCCCCATTACTGTATTCCACAATTATTTACATGGGCTCATTCACTAACTCTTCAGTTGCAAATTTGGCCTAGCTATTAGCAATGATGAGTGAGAGAAATGGAGAAGGACTCTCTTCATCATTGCCTGGCCAGAGAGAAAGGAGCCTACAGCTTACCTGTTTGGACATTAGAAAAGTGGATAATTAGTTATAAAGTAGGTTGAGTGTCTAATTATTTTACTCATAAACAATGATGTAAAATTTTCAGGTTTTGGATAGTTCACAGAAATGAAATAGGAAGCAATATTTTCATCTTTACCTATTTTGATAGAGGTCTGGAAAGCTACATTAAATTACTCATCGTCTTAGCTCAGTTCAAAATAGTTTGACGTCAGTAACCTCAGAAATACAGCTGTCACAGTCATAACCAGAAGGCAAGGATTTCATTAGCCTGGATGCATTTCATTTTACTTCAGTGACACTTGGCTGTCAGTGTGGCACCTGTCTGAAGCTGGACTACTTTGATCTGGTCCACATCCCAGTAAGTGAAAAAGCCTTCTATTTATTACAACTAAAGAAGTTTTTCTTTAGTTTGAATAACAAGATCTGGTGCATTCTGCACTAAACAAACAAACAAAAAAACATTAACAAGCTCAACATCTGTTGAATACATTTATCAGTTTCCACTGGAGCAAGAAGGCTAATATTTTTTGATGAGTTTTCACTTGGGGAAAAAAAATTACCAAACCTACCACAACAAAACAGTATCCAAAGACACACACAGCAGAAGCAAATAAATCATGCAGTGTGGCCTTTTGAAAGGTCACAAAATAACATGCAGTTCAAGACTAATTGATATCGGCATACCCATTGTAAAGAGAGTGGAAAAAGTGATCAATGTTCAAATGATGGAGAGAAACCTACAATATGCATACATCATAAAATGACAGCAAATTCAAAGGAGTGACCTCTGATGGGAGTAGATGAATCCAGAAATTGAGCACAATGTCACATTTTTGATCTGAAAAGTAATTAGAAGTTGGACATATAATGAAGATAGAATATTAAACATTAGTTCATTGGACAGTCAAAGTTTTAATGAAAATCTGAAGCACTACAAAACCTTGAGCACTCATGTATCATTTCACATACTTGATTGGAGTACTTCAATAAGTATGGACACAATACCACTGAAATATTATTACTTCATCAGGGAAGTCAGAAGAAAGGAGATTATGTAAAATACACAGGAATGATTGTTCAAATTCAAATAATTATCAAAATATTATTATTAAAATATTAATAAATATATATTATATAACTTATATATAATAAATTAATGAAATAAAAAGCTTCAAGAGGTACCTTTTTCATTTTGAGATTAGTCAAGAATCAAGTGATAAACTTTCCAGGTTCAGTGTATATCAGTATTTTCATGGCTCCTCCAATATCTTCAGGGTAACAACAAAATGGCTGATCCATGAGTAATTGTTATCTGTTAGGTATTCCCTTTCCTTCCCTTTCTCTTCTCTTCCATTCCTCTTTCTTTCCCTTGTTGTTAAGGTCTTTTCTCATGCAGTTTTATTTAGTATTAGTGTTATTATAATAGAGATAATAAGGGAAAAGATAATTCTGTCATCTCCAAAAATCATCATTAATCTGTGTGTAAAAAACATCCAAGCACATAAAATGTGAACAAATGAACAAATAGTGTCCTGTTCCTACTCTGGTGAATTAACACTTTTGCTACCTTAAGCAAAGTCATTACCTGATTTTGATGTGATTTGTAAAGCTAATTAGTTAAAGAAACCAGAAAATATAAATGACAACAATTAAGCTAGGTTTTCCTCACCATACATATTGCTCACTGGGATGGGAAACTCAGGACAAGGCATTTCCAATGCCTTTAAAAGACCACTCAAAGGATCACACACAGCTAGCACATTAATTTAGTATTCATTGTATTATTAGTATGCACCTCCCCAGTCCACTCTCACAGTAGGAATAAAATCAGAGAAGACTATAGCATCAGGCATAGAATATTCCATCTCCCTTTTATGTCAGCTGTTTTGCCATATATTATTTCATTTTTATTCTTTGTCCATAACACTTAATTCACTTCATCACAATGCACAGAAAGTGAAAACTCTGCTTTTACCTGACTCAGTAAGAGAATGCAGATATAGCTGCACTTTATAAGCAAGTAGTTAGCTCACAGAATGTTTGTTTCTGTGTAAATTCATGTTCAATTATTGCAAAATCCACAGCCTATGCTATCCCATTTCTCTCAGTCCCTTTGCATTAAGCAGAAAGCATTTTTACAGTCATACACTTGTGATTCCATTTCTTATGGACAACGTAAAAAGAAACAACTTCACTTGAGAGAAAAGGCAACACTAGTATTCATCTCCAATGCATTAGCAAACTGATCACTTTAAAAGACAGCCAAAAGAAGCTCACAAACACATAAGAGGAAGAAAAAGCAATGAGTTAAGGACTAGTCGGTCTGTACTAAACATCTTTTAAAAAACTGATGCTTGAAGAGTCTGACTAACCGGACAGAAAATCCCTTTCACACATAGTGGGACATGTGAATGGATTAAAGACTTATTTATTTACTTATTTGTTTTGCGAGTGAGAGGGTGGGAGGGTGGGGGGGATGGAGAGGAAAAGTATATATCTAGGCAAGTACCACAGCAATAAGATTAAGGCATCCTCCCTTCCTGCAAGACAAAAATAAACAACCAAGGAGAAAAAGCAATAAAATGCCTTCTTTCCCCAGCTAGTAATCTTTATTAGTTCTTCAAGAGTTTTTTAAAGGTTAAAAAAGCATATACGGAGCTGCAAAGCAAACATTTTCCAACTTTTTTACACTGATATTTCCACTTTCAGCTTGACGCTCAGTGGAACAGGATTGTAGGGATTAAGGCTTGACTGAGGAAAACATTTTGGTGCACATTTACAAGCAGCAAGTGTAAGAGCCCGCTGTATTTAAATAGTCCCATGTCCCTACATGACACGTGCATAGAAGTACTATCAACTTAAATACATTAGAATGATTGTAGCAACATCTGAATAAGTTTAGATGCTCTCGCTCATGGTGTTACTCAGAGTTTCTTTTGGCAGAGAGAAATGTGAGAACACTCTTTAGTTCAAGGAAAAACTCTTTGGAAAACCTGTAACTTAAATTGTCATTTTAGTGCTTGAATAATGAATTTATTCATTGCATTTCTCTCCACTTAAAAACCACTTTCAGCTTTGCTATTTATATCACAAATTTTGGCTTATGTTCATAGTAATGCAATGGCTGTGTATTCATACATGAACTTCTTTTATATTTTAACTTCATTTGTATTTTGCCTTTCAGCTTATGAGAACGTTAAGTTGGTAATTTTCATAACAGCTGGAGCTTTAAAAAAAAAATTATACATTATATATATACTATATATATTAGTTAGTTCATTTCTTGGGTAAATTCTAGGCTAAAATTGAGGTTACTGTATCTATTTATCCATATTATTATTACCCATATAATAATAGGTTGTTACAGTATGAAAACATGCAATAAAATCATACTTGATGGAAGATAATTTTCTCATGCAGATGACTGGCTATGACTAGATAATTTATAATCATAAAGATGAAATTCAAACAAGGAAAGCTTGATCATCAAATAGCGCAGTGGGAAATAGAAATTGCACATACTTTGGTAACAAGCTGGCAGGAAAATGTTAGTCCCTTTACTGTCTTTCATCTCTGTTTGTGTACAAACAAAAAATAGTAAAGGAGAATCCAGTGTTTAGTAAATGACATCCCACAACTCTTTTAATTAATAGCAACTCCAGAAAACAAATATATATATACATGTGTATATATATATACACATGTATATAGAAACATATTTGAACCAAATTTTTGTAATTTTAACAGAGCAAGAACAACCTTGAAAATACTTCATCAGTGACAATCCTTAAACTCCATGTGTAGTACCAAGATTCACCCAAAACACTGTTTATTGTTAACCATTCAACTGAATGAAAGGAAGAAAACAGTCCCTTTTGCTACATACCTCGGAAGGACACTGGCATATATCACTATTTCAATGGCCAAGGACAAGGGGATGCAAACAGCACTGTTTATAATTTGGCTTCTTTGCTGTCATTAAGATTACATTCCATTCAAAATAACTCAGTCAAATGGATGACAAGAAAAAACACGATTGCCCTTACGCAATTTTTTTGTGTAGAAATATCAATTAGACCTAATCCTACTTTTACTATTTTACTGATTTTGACAACCATCATAATCTGAACAAATAATTTGACCAAATCAATCCAATAGCAGAAAATAACTACAAATAGAAGATTTGTATGAAATACTGAAGATTTGTTACCGTTAATGGATTTGTTTGTTAATGGATGTTACTTAAGCTGAAGCTGCTTATATATAGCCTGGAAACTTGTAATTACAAGTTGCAGTAACCAAACATCCATTTCCTTTGAAAGATATAGCAATATACACAACTACTTATAGCCCTCACTGCTTAGTTTAGTAAAAGTAAGAGGGAAAAAAAAAAAAACGAAAATTAACCACTGGTTCAGAGCAACTGAAATCCATCTGCTTCATTACAGCTCAAGCAGCAGATAAAAAATGAAAGCATTTACTAAATCTAAAAGGAGCCACAGGGCAACTGATGTAATTGCTTCATGAATCTGCCCTAATTGTTTTTTAGTAGTAAAACTGCATAATTAAATTTGGACTCGGCCTCCAAATAGTATCTCAATCAGAAAAGAAATAAAAACAAAACTTGTTTTCTTTGAAGTTTTCAATCTGCAGAGCCACTGTAAGTGTTGGAAAATACATTTAAAATTAATAGATATTGCCTTCCTGCTGCCAATGCAATAGAGTATTATCAGGAAGGTTCAACTTCTGCAGCCATACCACCACCATTATGATGTTGTCATGGGCCAACATCATAAAATAGGAGGCATTACATTTAGAGCAGTCCTGGTACATATGTTTGTGTGCACATGTGTGCATGTACATGTGTGTGCACCTGCAGGAAATAAACAAATAGAAATACTTTGTCATACACATCAGTTGGTTCGATTGCAAGCCCTAAAGTTTTATGGGTCTTAGCACAAATGCAAATGTATATTTAGAATGAAAACCTTAATCAGGCCCTGACTAAGTTTAAAACCCTGACTTCTTTCTTTCAGTTAATGAATCAGCACAGATATTTATAAAATGAAGGAAATAAAGGAGTTTAACTACAACTATCAAAAGGCAATTTCAGTCTACATGCTATGACCATTAATATACAGGTTAATGTATGTGCTGTCCACAAACAAAAAGCATAACAGCATGGTGACAGCTAAAATTTACCAGGACAGCTACTTCAGCGACTAAGTGAGTTATCTGAGAGGAGGATGCGTCAAAGTGCTGCAAGTCTTTTTACCCCAGGCAGATGAATATCCAGCATAAATTTTCATATAAATCAGATAGAAACAATTGTGTAGCCTATGGGCATCACCTCTCCCAGTTCACCAGAGTCTGACAATTTTTGGCACTCATCTGAGATCAATAACTTTCATCTGCCTTTCAGCAGAACAGATTGCACCAACATTCCAACATTCCTTCCATTACTGGGAGTGGCAGCTATCAACAGCATAAAAAGACCATACTGATCAGCCTGGTTTCTGTAGATCCTGAACAGGATAGAATTGAAAGAGAACAGAATGTATTGTTTAATAAAAGAATAACCATCTGAAAATATATATATATTTCATATAATCCTGCTAATACCAGAGGAGAAACTTTATAGATTTGGCTCCAAGTGTTGAAAGAAAATAATGTGAAGGTTATATAACTTTTTACTCAGAACTATGAGAACTTTCTCTTTTTTTTTATTGTGTACCATTACCACATCATTTGTTTTTACCTCAGCAGGACTGAATACTGCCCTGTTTGCAAAAGCTAAAGGCCTTGTTTGATACTTACAGAATCAAAAAGTTTCCCAGCCATTTTATTCAGGAATTGAACCCACAGATACTACATTTCCTGTGTCTGTTTCGATTCCAGTTCCCTGTCTGAACCAAAAGAAGGTCAATGAGAGAAGCACATTCCCACATGTCACTTTTGTGACAAAATGGCACCCACAGCTCTCAGTGCAGAGCAACGTACATCTGAGAAATCCTTCCTGGGCATTCAGGCATGCAAAATGATTCACAAATAAAGAAAAATAAAGCACTTCAAGAGGCGTCATAACTTCAATTGTCATAAAATGGACTGAATAATGGTGAGCCACTTGCTCATTAATTGCTCCATTCATCAACATTTTTCACATACGGACACATCCCCAATACACTTCCTTTTTTTCTGCCAGATATATGGCTGCTGTTTCACTCACAATAAAAAGCAGATTTGTACACCAGCGGAAATGAGTAAAAGTAAAGGTATGTTTCAAGTGAAAGATCTTTTAAGTAAAGGTATTTTTTCATGAAAAATGCAGGATCAAAAGTTTTCATTTTCTTCTTGCATTTCAGGAGCCAAACAAGGCTCCAACCACCAGAAAATGTAACTATGTTAACACTGTTTGTCAAAAGAATAGTCTTCTCCAGGGTTCTCCATTCTAACCAAATAACTTCTAACCTCTCATTTTTTAATACATTTATTAGTAAAATAATCTTAGTAGTCAAAAGGTATCGTAATCCACCTCTGTAACTTCTGTGCTACTTGCCACTTGCCTTCCTGCTATCTGGACAAGAGTTGCATGTGCCAAGATAGCCAGTTTACCAAATATTACTCTGTTTTTTTAAGAGAAAAGACAAATTTTCATCTTTAAGAAAGAAGAACGTCCAAGTTTAAGTTTTTAGGGTAAATTATTCAAGTTGGTCATTTATGGTCACATTTTCAAACCCAGATAAGTTGCAGGGAAAGCACCTTCATGGCAAAGGCCAGGTAAAGCTGAAGCTGATAATAAAGAAGAATGTAGAGAACTGCCATATTTCTCACTAGTAATAAAGGCTCATCTACTATTTCCATCCTTTTAAGTACCCCACATGGAGCTTGCATAAAATACTCCAAATCACAGCTGTCATACACACATTATGACTAGAGGCAGATTTAAAAGGCAATCACAGTTTCGAGTTTAAAAAGTTCATATTAGACATAACAGTGAATTTTCATTTGCAAATGGTGAAGAGCAAGAGACAAAGATATACACTCTGAGGCTGGTGAACACTTACTGTGAAACCAATTGTAAATTTCACATGAATCTTATATGCACTAATTAGACTAGACCCTTAACATCAACCAACTTCAGATTCAGTCATAGACCATCAATAATCTTAAGCCCATCTTATAACCATGATCTGAGGGATCGTGTTACAACAAATGTAGAAGCAATTTAAAATGGACTCCAACAAAGTGAAGAGATGTGAATTCAACGGTCAGAAAATAACTAATGTAAGATTCCAATTTTAATTTTAAAACCATGAACATATGCATTCTTACTTTTGATTTCACAGTTCATTTTCAATCTGATTAATTCTGAGAAAAATAATTAGTTGGAGCTAACTATATCTCTAATTACTGGTAGGTAGTCTGTTGAATTTATATCACAAAATTTTAGTACAAATCGAAATATTAAGTCCATCTGTTTCACCCTGTTAAATTCACAGTTTAAAAAGAAAAACTTTTTTTTTTTTTAATGTGGGGCAAATTTTAGTGATATCTTGAACAATTTTTGGTCAAAAAGGGAGAATAAAGATGATCAGGAGGGAAAGCTGGACATTTATAATTGTTCAACATGTAATCGTAGCAAATATAATTTAACGCCTTTAAACTCAACCAAAATTAAAAATAAAAAAATAAAAATAAAAAGCAGACACAGTGAATTGCTTATGAAGCTAACTCACTGTCAGAGCATTTCAAGGATGGTGAAGAACAAAGCTTCAAAATGGCCACCCATTAGTATGAACCCAGTAATATCAGGACAACAGAGCTGGGAAAAACTACAGCAGGTCTCATCATTCAGGAACTGAGTATTCCATGTAGGTCTCTGAACTCAGCACTTGTTACTCATCCCATCTATCTAGACTGCTTTGTCCCTAATCCCAGCTCCAGTGAAGTAACACTGCACACATATTTATCGGTTTGGAAGCACAGTTTCTAACTGTGTGGCAATAGTGTAAACAACTTCACTTTACGGCATATTGTTTTGAAAGTGCGTATAATTATGTTGTGTGTACTCGCGAGCTGGTACTTAAAACCTTGTCTCAAGATAAAATAAATAATTCATTTCAAAATAACCACATATACTAGGTATATAAGTTTATACATCTCTTTCTAGTTAATGACACGATAAATCAGAACTTGGGTCCCTATATCTCTAGTGTTCAATTAAACTAGATGTTTGAAAAACAGATATTGAAGTAATTTTACTCAAGCAACACTCAAAAACATTTTCCAAATAAACAAGAAGACAATTTATCTAAGACACTGTGTGCTGCATACTAAACCATTTCTATTTGTTTACCATCAGGATCTTCAACATATTTTGCCCATAGGACAAATCTTCACTATACCAAATAATAGGAAGCCTACTATGTCACATTCTGTTAATGTTGACAGAGGGATAGAACTGAGGCTATCCTAGTGTTTCGTAGTTCAACACATCCATTGTCATTACAGAATAATGATGATAAAAACATGACATTGTTTTCATCTAGCTATGCATTTTTTGTGTTTTATATTGTGACCACTTCTACTTAGCTAAGGCCACGTCATATACTATTTTTTAATGTATCTTTAAGTACTGATGCAGCTATAATAAGCTCTTGTGTTCAGAGAAATATAAATAAAAGATAAACCTTATATAAATATAAAGTTCAATACCTTTTCTGGTTGTTTTTTTTTGTTTGTTTGTTTGATTTTATCTTTGCTTCTGGTTACTTAACATATGTTTCCGTGGGAATCAATCTGTCACCTTTCCTCTGAATTAATAAGCAACTCAATTGCATGTGAAATGTTACACTGCATTAGCATGAAGGTATGATCAATAAGTGACCAATTTAGTCAACATTTGGAGAGACCTTGCAGAACATAAGGTCATGCCTGATGAGAATACAATAGCATAGTGTCACCACACAATTGCAGTGATATGATGATAATTAGAATATTGCTTTTACTTCAGCACAAGTCTTAAACAACTCACATCTGGTAGTGATATGTCTGTCTAATGCTAAGCAACACAGGTTTGAAAAGTACTGTTATTCTTTCTTTCAAAAATAAAATTAAATTTCATTTGCTCCCAAAGAAACTAATGACTCTTTCCTCATTTCTCAAGATGTTCATGTATGACAGGCAATACTAAATTTAGAACTTAATTTGAGTACTTAATTTGAACATTCACTGTTTTATCAATAATGAATATAAATTACACATTGATTTGGCATTTTGTAAACCTAAATTATATTCAAAGCAAATACTATGCAAGAAGCAGGAAAAGGAACGTTCTCTTTTCAAGTCCAGCATTCTAGAAGATGAGTGTATTTACTTCTACAATGTTTTTCATGTTATTGAAATTCATATCTGAAATTAAGATCCAGCATTTTGTGGAGCCAGCAAGCATAGTGAGAAGGTAATGGAAAGTGCAGAATCCCATGGATTTTTCATGCCTCAGTCAATATTATCAGCATTTCTGCTCCTTCAGCTGCCTATTATCGGAACTGTAGGTAGAATGTCCCAGAAAAGCTCAGCCATTTCTCCTCTATGGCTTCATCCTCTTTTCACCCACGTAAGATCTCATTTTTATGAATGCCCAGCTTACATTATTTCATATACAGGAAACCCACAGGTGACTGGAAATGGTGAATTTTCAAACAAATACCTTTTACCATGGAACAGAACAAGTACTGAGTCTGTGCATACCTGACAAATTGAGGGGGAGCCACAAACATGAGAAAGAAAATTGCAATTCTTAATTATTGGTGGTGGTTTATGGACAAGTGAGGGAGGTGGTATTGCCAGCAAAACATGGAGTACTGAAGTACATGATTATGATGTTTGCCCAGGGCTGTGAACTCAGAGCAGAAGTGTGGAGTAATGCTGTTTTTCTCCTGAAACCAGGAAGCATAACATTCTAGTAACTGCACATTCAGGTCTAATCTCCTCCCTACCACTCAGCCCACCTGCTGAAGCAGCCCTCACAACTGAACCAAGAACAAAGTTCAGCTTTTAGTAGACGAATGGAATTTTAATGTGTTCCCATGAATGTCACTGCTTGTGATTTCTTTGGATCAGAGTAGCTAATTCTACTACAGCAAAGGTCCTGTTTGGGATAATAGGACTTATTTTAGGAAACCGTTTTCAAGAACTGAAGACACTGCATTATAAAGAAAACTGTTATAGCTATAAAGTTGACCAGATTAGAAGTCTACAGTTTGCAGTATTTTTCCCTTTTTTTATCCAGTGCACTAAACTAAGCAAAAAGGCTGAAAGTGCATTATGAACCAAAATAAACAGATCAATATGTAATCCAGATATTATTTCATCTTTAGAAAGCCACTGCATCCGCATAATTGCAACTACAGTAACTTTAGCTTCTTACTATAAATAAAAGCTATCAAAAGTTACCTTGTTTATTTTACTTGCAGAGGTAGTGCTCGTTGCTTTCATATAGACTCTTTGATTTTTCTCACTGTAGGAAGCATGTGTTTTGGTTCCTAACTAGCTCAAACACCTGCAGGAAAAGAAAAATAGCTCTTTTATCTCACGCTCTCCTGTTTGTAGCTAGATTAAATTTAGGATTTTAGGTTTATAAAAATGCATTTGCTGCAGACTTCAAATTCATAAAACAGAACACGCAGTGTATTAAACCAGGATCTTAAAAAAGTCTAGTTCCATTTTCCAGTAAAGGACAGTATGATCTGCCACCCTCTCGGAGCACTGCAGAACAGTTGTCAGAGAGCGAGGTCACTGAAGCCACCAATGTTGGTAGCAAGGCTGCTGACAAGCCTTCAAGTTGCCAGATACATTGTCAGCACAGTGGATACAGGGTTTGGTCCTGGCTTACCATCCAGCTCCATGATGTGCCAACAGAACAAATAAAACAACTGCCAGACTCTCTGCGACACACTGAATTCTCTGTACTGAACTGGCTGACCACTCTGGATTTATTTCTATTAGATATGGATACTAAATAAGGTGAGAAACCCTGAAGTCTTACCTTAAATTTTAATTTATTATTTCAATCAGAGCCAAACCAGTACTGTATCTTCTGTTCTGAGTCCTCTTGCATTAGCTGATATAAAGATAATGCTTTTGATACGATCTGATATATTTTAAATTCTCAGGTAATATAGAAACTAAATTAAATATTTATGAGTTTCCAGAGAAAAATGAGAAAGGCTAGGCAGAGCTCTGCAGAGAAGTATCATTGATTTTAAACTGATGACAGCAACAGCAGCATACATTTTTCCTTATACCAGTGTTTGTGCTTCAAGTTATAGTCCCAGTATTATTTCCATTATAGATGTCAATCAATATTTAGGGATTTAATCTTTCTCTAATTAAAGTCCTTGGTAGTGACATTTTTATTACATTAATTTCAGTGCAACAAAAATAGGACCTGTCTTACAGAAATAACAAATGCCTCTATACTGAAAATGATTCCATTGCTTCCCACTTCCACAGCACACTTTAATTTTCTATTTATAGCGTCAATTACATTTCCTGAGTCTGAGGACAGATTTCTGTAAGCTGGTCTTTGTCTTTCATTGCTAATCATTTTCTCAAAGTTGCCAGTTGACTATTAAGAACCAGAGAGAACAGTGTACATGGAAACATTAAGAAAACTAATCAAATTCAGTGTTCCGACAAGAAGTGGATGAAGCTGGAAGACAGCAGTCATAGATATTTGCTTGCACTGGATTTTAGAAATGATGTTTAGAACATGGCTTTCCCAGTGTTCTCAGGACTAAAACATTATTTCTTAGAGGCAGGTGACATATTTTACCAAAGGAGTTGAGAAAGACAAGACATAGGCGCTGCATGGACCAAGTCTCAAACTGTAATTAGAACTAGCTTAGATGCCTTGTACTTAACTTATACCACATTAAGCATCCATTCTGTACAACTGATTTGTTAGTCTGTAATAGTTTAGAGAACACATACTAGTGGTGGTGAGAGGCTGGATCAGCAGCCCAGAGAGATTGTGGATGCCCCATCCATCCCTGGAGGTGTTCAAGTCCAGGTTGGATGCGACCCTGGGCAGCCTGATCCAGTACTCAGTCCAGCAGCTGACAACGCTACATGATGGTCTTGAAGTCTCTAAAACCCAAGTCATTCTATGATTCTAAAACATTTAACAAGTGAGATAAGTAGTAAGTGTTTGTTGCATTTTCTGTACCAAAACCTATACTGAAAAATTCACTGGCGCTGTGAATGTTAGAGAATACAAACACTTCAGTACTAAGAGTTAAACTGAAATAAGCTGAAACACACAAACTGATAACACTAAGAATATTCTAATTTCTCAGTAGATAAACCAAGCTGAAATGTTAAAAGGCATGCAAGACAGATACAAGTAATTTAGTAATATAGTGATACACATATAGTGAAAGTGATACAGTTGCTTGCTATGCTACCTCGTTATCATTTCACTTTCTCCTTATCACCTGTCTTAAAAATAAAGGATATATAAGAGCTGTAACTTTGAGGCTGCAAAGAACACATAACTTCAGTTGGAATTAATAGATAAAAGAGAAGTTAGAATCACAGATTCACAGAATGGCCTGGGTCGAAAAGGATCATAATGATTATCTAGTTTCAACCTCCCCCCCCCTGCCATGGGCAGGGCCGCCAACTACCAGACCAGGCTGCACTGTTTTGAAAACTGCTTGTCTTTTAATTCAAGTGAATATAATTCTACCTGAAAATAAAACTATCATATATTTTAACTTATTAATTGATTATTAATTCATCATGCATGTAGGAAAGCATAAAAATTCATGAACGGGATTGTTATTAATAACAGTATTTTATAAGCATCAATGAAAATGTCACGTAGTAATGCTGAAATCCATATTCTCTCTCCTTTCCAGAAGAGATAAATAATTTTGATGTCTTCCTGCTATATAGACATTATGTTAATGAGTGTTCCCATAAAACAAGATTGTAGTTTAGGTAACAGAATATTGAGTTGGCCATATTTTCACCAGCTGCATCATGTATATACATATATATAAATATATACCTGGATATAAGTATACATATATGCCTATATATGTGTACATACATAGGCAAACTAAATATGCATGTACATACTATCAATAGCCAACATAAGCTGATATGAAGATGCTATGGCTTTAAAGGATATGGTAAGTAAATAGGTTTAAAATCATCCACTAAACATCCAGATTATATCACTGTTAAGTGTACCATAAATACAAGCTATTCTACACAATATTTCTTTGGACAAAAGAAGAAGAGATATAACACAGACTTTTGTCCATTGTGAGTCCTGGCAGACACATCACCCTCTTATACTTCATGGTATGACATGCCCTCCCTGCTTCTCAACTGCACTAAGTGGCACAGAAATGGAAAATAACCATCATTTGTCAGTGCAAAATACATCCTTCTCTTCTTCATCTTCCACTCCTGAGAGGCCAGGTTATCCCTGCCTTTACTGTCATCCACCTTAAAGACAACTATCCCTATTTCTGCCTAGAGCTGGTTTAAAAATCAGTGAGACTGAGACAGAATCGTATCTGTATAGGGAGCTTTAAAATGTGTTATGCATTACTCTTAAATCCACCAACACGCAGTAGTAGAATGAAATCCTTCTGTTGAGGTGAGACTTGTAAATGTTAAATGTGCAATTCATTTGCAGAAACCCAGTTCAGACAGTCATAGAATCAATGAAATAAAAAGCTTTTCCAAATTAAATATTCACTAATTCTCTGTTCAGGCTACACATTTTAATTATGAATCTAATGAACTGTAAATATGACATCAGAATTCTTCTCTAACACCAAAATTTGAATTTAATTAAAAAATAAAATTATGCTGAGCAGATACATATAATGATTATAGTGCAATTAAAATATGTAATCAAGCTTGCATAAGATTAATAAGCTTAGGATATATTTACAAAATGTTCTCTTTGTAACACCCTGTGCTAGAAAACCAGCTGAGAAACTGCACTATGAACTTTGTTACTGACAACTCTGCTGCTGCATTTTGACTGGTGTTCCATGAACAAAGCAGATCACAGCTTGTACTTCTAATTGTAGCCACTGTAATTCAATTCTTTATTCAGTCTTTCCATTCAGTCTTACACTCAAACCACATTTAAGAAATGTCCTTCACTCTATTCACATTCAACTTCTCTAATTTTTCTTCCAGATTAGGATATCTGTCATGTACTTCCATTAGAGGTCAGATTTCTTCTTGTACTTAGGCTTTGCAGGTGTCTGCCTTCCTCTCCTGATTGTTTCATTTGACTATTTTAGCAATGCAAAGATCAGGCTGTGACAGCACTAAGACTATTCAGACCTATTTGTTAGAGTGAAAAAACAACTGATTAACTTGTCATTTTTTTTCTGCTTGTATTCAAAATAATGGCCAATAAATAAATACTGCCTGAAGGACACAGAAAGAAGAGTGAAGAGATATCACCTGAACTCCTTTGAAAGGGAAGAGCCAGCATAAAAGGAATCAGTTCATGAATTTGCATTCCCTAAATGTAAGCCAGACACTGATGCACCTCCTAACATTGTATATAACGTGGGAATCAAAGATCAATTGCTTCTTGCTTCTATTGTAATGCTAGCTCTAAGATCTTCTAAAAATGTGATGTAAGCTGTGCAGTGATTTTCATTTCTTTTTCCTGCAAAAGCTTCAAAAAACCCTTTGTGATCCAAGATGAATTACCACGGAGAACATAATTCTAAGAAGTTCTTCCAGTATTAGAATAATCCCAGCTGAAAGGGTGATAACAGCAATCTGGCAGTTGTAAACAAAACTGCAACAGAGAAAAATGCTCATTTCACTCATGACAATGGTAGAGCTGCATTTGAGGCTATAGCCAGAGGTTGGAGAGAGAAAAAAAAGTGCATCCCTAGAGTGCTCCCAAAGCTGAGATGAGTGCTCACGTGGCACATGGCTACTGGAGACCCCTCTGATGCTGCAGCCAAAAAGGGGTCATTCATTCTCAGCTTCCTACCGCAGCAGCCATTTCCTTCCATGTCTACCAGTTAAAGCAGTAAAATGAATCTAAGTCAGGAAACACAATTGGAGTGGTTTAGAAAAATGAAGAGGTAAAAGGCCAGTCTTTTACGCCCAAGGAATTAACAGAAGCAAAATAAAACACTTCCAAGTGTCAAGAAGTTCCATGTTCTTCACTACCCAAATTCTGCCCTTAGTTAGAGATGAATAACCCCACTGATTTCAAGAAGTCATCACCGGCATAGCTGAGAGCAGAGTGTTTCCCTTTTCCCTTATACTTGCTAGTGGAAAAAAAAAATGACTTGAATATGTGATTAATTAAGGTGGACAGGACACTTTTGGGGTAACTCTTTTAAGGGTACGAGATTACTGAAGACTGGTTCTTTTCGCTTGCAGGATAACAGAAGTTGCTAGCACTTATTCGAAGCACTAACGAACCCCTTTGATCTCTTTAATCACATAATCCAGAGAAAATGATTCTTGACCACTTAAAGAACAAGTTCCGAACGATTAACAGTCAACTGCAAAAGACTTGCTTTAACCTGATTTGTGCTGGCAAAACCTGCCTTTACCTCGGACAGTCATTTTCACATTCAAAAAATTACATTCATTTTCATCCTAATTTCTTCAATTCTGTCTTTTCCTATTCAGTGGGTTTCGAGGAAAGTGAATCATTTTCCATCTCCTGAGTCGCATCCCCCGTACTCAGCAGGGGTTGCTGCTGCAATGAAGTCAGCCAAGACTCAAAGGAATAACACGGATCAATTTACTGAGAGCTTTCTAACAATTAATACACTGCTTGGAAGTAAAATCGGCTAATTCGCTAATAACAATTAACACGCGTTATAGGTAAGAGTGCTTTATTTCAGGAGATATTACTATGCTAAAAGTTCTACGATAATATTAAGCAATGGCTACTGCAAAGAGTGAAAGATTAAAAGAACGTAAAGAGAAAAGACAAAAAGGGGAAAAGAGAGACAGACAGACCGACCTGCAGAGATACAAACACAGCAAAGCAAAGCGGCTCACCTCCCGGTCCAGCAGTGTCTCGAAGTCGTGGCTGCTGATCCTTGGTAAAGGCGGGTAGCCCAAGGTGTGATGGTGACAACAATGAACGCACATGTTCTCGGGATCTCAGCAGGAACTCTTCTGTTCCTGTCTTCCTGGCCTTGCAAATTTAAACAAGCAAAGAGGAAGCAGTTTGAGACTCCAGTTTGAATCTTACCTTTGCAGGATACAACCAAACCGCCTCCTAACTTCTTGCATCAAGCTGTAAAGGCTTGCTCCCAGGTCAAGTCTTCAGACAGAAAACATTACTTGGCCTTCCCATTCAAAAGCAAACAGCTTCTGGCTCTGTCCAAAGGAATGCTTTCAAATGTAAAACTGACCACTAACTGCTGCTAATTGTCTGCTATTGATTTCAGAGAACACATTCCTTACCAGTCTCAGGTTGTTTTTCTTTTTTTTCCTCATTAACCAGCTGCTCCATTTTTTATTATAGAAAAAGTGACCTCAGTAGAGATTTAACCAAAAACTTTAACAACTAGAATCAACTCTGCCAAGGGGACTTTAAGAAACTTACGCTTTTCTAATTTTATAAAACTATATTTCATTTATTGTCCCAAGGCAAGTAAAATTGAGGTTTTAGAAGCATAAAGCAGCAAACTAGCAGTAGTAACTAGATAAAAGCTGTATTTGAGGAAGAACAGTCCCACCTCTTGTTCCTAACAGAAGCAAATGTAATAAATGCAATCTCTGTCCAAACCAGCAATGGCAGCAGCTGAAGAAAAGTTAGAGCAGGGAGAAATCCCTTGAGGCTGAAGGGTAGCAGGTACAAGTCTTTCTCATGTCTGAGGCTCAACTCAGTCACATTTTTGCACTAAGATCAGTAAAGTGATTCACATACGTTGCTTCAAGATTTAGCGAGGTTTCTCTAACTCACAGGATTATGGAACATGACCTTGGATGAAACAATGCGATATACTGAAAAAACAATAACACCTCTTACCTTAATCAGCAAGAGGAGGGACTCGAATGTGGGTCTTCTGTCTTCCAGAACTGTGTCCTAACATTAGCACAAGTCCATTTTCTCTCACTAATCAACTGTGAGCAGACAAAACAGCCTACATTGCACAGATGGGCAGCTTAATTTTTCTTTCATTGTGTTAGCAATACTCTCCATGATGTGGCAGCAGCTGTGATGAGAACAGTAGATGTCCCCAGTCTATGCTTCATTTAGATCATTGATTTCAAAGGCATTGCCCTATGTCGAGAGTGAAAAGTCCTTTTCTTCACTGAAGAGTGATCATCCGAAGCACCGTTGAATTTCAGTAATCTTTGGATTTGTTTCTTCTTTTATTTATATTCTATTTTCATCTCCATTCTAACATCAAAACAGAGCTTGTTGACTTCTTGAGGTCACAGTACACTTTATTTGCCATGACTCTTTTCCTCTAAAAATGAATTTAAAAAAATAATTATAAGAAATTGCAGCACATAAGACTCGGGCTATTAAGACAGCAGCAGAGAACACATCCCTGTTTTAGGATTTGGCCTGGCACAGATCTAACGCTGTGGAAAAGATTTCAAGGTAACCTGTGTCTTGCTAGAAGCATACCTAAAAGCACAAGAAAAAATTGATTCCTCGTGAGCTTTATCATACTATTTGGTCCTAAAGAAACTTGATCCCAAAATGAAGGTGCATTCAGCTAAGCAAAAGATAATAGAATTAGACCATGGAAAAAATGTTTTAATTTCATGATCCCATTACTGAGACTAAATTCCTTGACCACTCCTTCACCCTATGGAGAAAATAAGTTTGTAATCATTTATTGCTCTTTTATTTCCTCTTAATCTAACTGCAAGGTTTTGTCTGAATTTCTGCACAAGTTATTTGGAAGCTGTGAGCTACTTGTTTACCAACAAAACTGGTGTAGTGCTTATCTTAATTACATTTGCCTTTTGCTTATAAATTCTATGCAGATGTCAAGCTGTAGTGGCCATGAAAGAATATTAACAACCATCCCTTCTGTAAGATGTTGTAAGCACTTACCATAATCTAAACACAACTGGACATGCAGCCATAGACTAGATGGCTTCTCATGTCTAGGGAATAAGTAAGTAAAAGCAGTACTGGTGAGATTAAGAAAGTAATGCAATGGGAGGACAGTGACAATGCATTTCAATTAGTTGCCTTGTAGATAGCTCCTCAAAGCCCTGGTTTAAACACAAGCAGTATTTTACCCTATTTTAACTAGATGAAGCTATTATCACAGCTGAAAGAACTTCTGGTATATTTTCAAAATGAAAGTTTAGAAACTCCTGATTTTCTATTCATAGGAATTATTTTTAAATGAATTTTCATAACATAAATGCATCTGTTGCATCATATCAACAGGATCCAGCACTGTTTCCCACATTCTGTCCAGCCTGCTCTTTGCGAACCTATGATTAATTAAGATTCATCCACATGTAACTTAAATTTTAAGGCTCTCTCCAATACAACAACGCTGCAAATTCAATAAGCTAGTGACTCATACCTTCACCTTTGCTGTATCCTTTGTCCTTTTGCCTTCCTCAGGTTTTGGAGCCTTTTATCTGAACCACCCACAGAAAACTAGCCAACAAACAGCAAATGCAGGACAAGAAGATAATTATGTCAGTGTACTGCTCTTTGTTGTATTCTAAACTCTGAGGTCAAAACTATTTGTATTCTGAGAATAATTCCATTATTTGCAATGTCTTGCAGCACAGCATTAGTATATGAATACCATACATCACTATCTGGGATCATGCCCAGATATTCCCAGGAGAGCCTCCTCCTTCTGAGATGTCGTAGCACTGTACTGTTGGCAGCTCTGAAACCGAAAGTAACTGGGTAAGAAATCTTTACAATAAATATGCTGTATCAGATTACTCTTCTGAGCAGAAGGTAATACAGGTCCAGCAGAGCCCTTAAAAAATAACCCTCCCCCACTAAAATATAAAATCTAATTACATTAAAAATAAACGAGTGGAGGGTGCAATACTGCCAACATTTCTGAGATTAACAGCATGTCACGGTGGAGACTGAGATGCCTAAATGCAACACATGGCTTTGGAACTTTTGTTTCTCACCCTGTCATTTAAACACCACTATATTCCTGCTTCAGAAATTACATGCCTTTTAAGCCAAGATAGCATGTTTGTATAGGAAATTCCTTCTAATAGAGTATGAGATGCTGAAATTCTACAGGGTGATAGTAGAGGAGCAAAGTTCTTGTATTTCAAAATTGGATTCCCTGGAAATTAATTGAAATTGTAGGTTCGGGATTAAAAATCCAAGCAATGCACTTTGTTAGCACAGTTATCACACACAGTATATTTAAAGTATCACTCATTTTAACAATGTTGTACCTCTAACCTGCAGTGCACATGTATCTGTTTTGTGGAGTGGAAGGTTCTGACTTTGTTAAGAGAGTCAGGGATCAGGAATGCTTAACTGGCTTCCAGTAAAGTCAGTTCAGCAGCCTATTAAAGATCTCATGTTCATTATTAGTGAACTTATCCTCCTTTTTGCCTTCACTGCGCTTCATTTTGCTTACCAATAACAA
Organism: Coturnix japonica; assembly: GCF_054131305.1. NCBI lineage: Eukaryota > Metazoa > Chordata > Aves > Galliformes > Phasianidae > Coturnix > Coturnix japonica. The sequence goes on along the minus strand of NC_140674.1, from coordinate 19,926,797 downwards.
GATTTCAATACTCAACTGTACTCAGTACTTACTAAAAGCAAAAACATTTGCATGCAAGGCCTGAACAAAAAGACTTGTGAAGTGCATCTGTAGACATATATATATGTATATATGCATTAAAATGCTTAATGTAATACGAGCTCTTCAGCTGTTTGGGTGCATTTTGTCATTTTTAATGAATGATGAAAGGAAGCTTTCTGTTTACATTGATGTTCATAAATTTTAATGCTGCACTAGAAGGAATTAAACCAAAGAGCACATTTAATACTTCCTAACAATGACATGAGCATTTAGTTTGCACTTCTTTTATGAAACAAAGCAAGAGACTTCTTCTAGTTGCAGTTTAAGACTGCTATAATAACCATATGAACTCTGAATATAAAACAAAATCTCTATCAAAAATGCGGTTATGTTACAGAGATGCATTTAAGTTTTAAATGACTTCAGAAGATTTTAAATAATCATTGTAGCTAATAAAATAAGATCAACCTGAAAACATGAAATAAATGCAATTTTATTTTATTTTTTTTTTTTTTTTTGTGAATGAGAGTGATCATAAATATAAGAAAATTTCATGGAAGTGTTAAGGAATTATATTGTTTATACTGCCCTTTTATTCCCTCTATTTGAATGGGTGTCGATAATTTGGATTGTTGCTTATTTCTTATGAGAGTGCTAGCTCAATCAATTAATTATTAGTAGATATGGCACACTTAGTATAAAGACATTTAATTGCTTATCACTCCCTGTTGTTTTCAGTTCTTAAAAAAGCTCTACAATATGTAAAAATTTGAGAATTCATTTTTGCCTGCTTTCGAACTTCTACCTTAGGGCACTATTGTTCCTGTAGACCTCTGGCAATGATAAGACTGCTGAGGCAGCACACCTGAGAGTTTAATCTAACGTGCTTTGGTGATAACATGCAATATTTGCTAGATATGCCTGGAATTTGTGTCTACTACAGTGAATTCCCTCTGATTAATAAATCTCGATTTATCACATGGCTTTTCTATAGAGCACATTACTCATCATTTAGAAGGTTAATATAATGCCACACATTTACACCAAAACACAGTTTATAAAAAGGCATAGGATTTTCAATAGCAAGGTGTTGTCAGGAAAGAAAAGGTTTTCAGCTTCAGGTACACACACAGCTACAGCAGCTGTGGATGAAGTTGCCTAAATGTATTATAGTTATGAATAGAGGGGGGAGGAGGGAAATTAAAATAAAAACCAAAAAATACACTAAAGTCAGGACATTTCTCAAAGTAGTAACTTTTATAGAAAAGGCTTCCAATGAAATACATAGATCATTAAAATGCAAAATATTTTCTTTTGAAATAACTGTGAATTAGACAACTATCAGATTCATAGGTTCCATAAAAGACAGAAAAATAGAACTGATTCTCTAATTATACATGCTCATTGATTTTCGTTGATATCAAAGGTGTTTGGGGTGCCAAGATCTTCCAAAAACTTTAGTGTCATAAATGTAACTTCAGGTATCCAAACATTTTATCAAAGATATTCATTACTTAAGCCTCTTGGCATGATGAAGTGTCATGCCCTTGGCATATTTAAGATACTACATCATCTGCAGAAGGTTAGCTTTATAGCAACTAAAGACCAGAAATCCAATTAAATATAAAAGCTCAACAATTAATCTGTGCAATCTTGTTTCACCTGTTCTGTTATGCAAGTTCTATCTATAAACTTCATGGCACTACACTTTTATTTACTTATTTTGCCAACAGGTTAGTTATTTCCTATGTTTATGATTTACAGCTACTGATCACTAGGAAACATATATTGTGTGTATCTTTCTATATATTCTTTAGTATTTTGCACATACATTTTAATAAATAGGGATGTACATATATGTATATGTATAAAGTCAATGATTGAACCAGAAGAATACGGAATTACATTTCTGAGATAATTCCTCATCACAAATGGAATAATGTATTGTTGGAAAAACTTGTAACAAATCCAGAAGGTAGCGCTGCTCTCCTCTCCAAGAATGTATTTGTTACAATATCCCCAAATGATACATAATTGCAAGATTTCTTTCTAAAGAGAAAACTACTGTTTTGGTGCTATCTTTCTCTATAGCTGATATGGTCTGTATAGAGTATGCCTAGTTATAAACAGTTACCACAATCCTACACCATTTTACACCAAAATCTTCTGGGCTAATAGTGTATTGAATCACCATAATAGTGAAATAAAAATGCAAACATAGGCAGTAACAGGAAATGTCAATGAAAGCGGGATCTCGCAATGAAAATGGAGAATAGACTGTATTAAGCCACACATATAGCATGTTTAAAACTGGATGCAGCACAAATGCTTCATAAACCACTGTCCCATGCACATTAAAAAAAACAAAACAAACAAACAAAAAAAAAAAAACCCAGCAGTATAAATGATGATAATTACATTACTTTCAGTGTTCGTCTTTCTGGCATTGTATAAAATACTCAACCTACACTCAAAAGTTGAATAAATCAAAGTGAATCTAATAGGTCTATTAAAAGTGTACTGTTAATGTGTCTTTATATAACTTAGAATAGTGGTATCACTTCAGCAGAAAAAAATAAATACAATGTGTCCTAACAAATAGCAATAAGTGATTATAACAGGTACTTAGAAAAGGAATATTTATTTAGATCAATATCCAATTAAGGGTCTGGGTATTCAGAGTCTACACTTTGGCTTCCCTTTAAATTAAGAAAGTAAAAGCTATTAGCAAATCTTATTAGTTTCATGCTGGTCTCTTGAGATTTTTTTCCACCTGAATACTTTGTGTCCCTTAAAAGATAATTCTAAACACAGTGTGATATTGATTGTTTTAAGGCACTAATGTAAACAGATCAAATACAGTGAAAGAAAATTTTACTGTATGCATAGTCAAATGTAGGACTAATATCTGTTAACATCAGAGGTTTATAATTTCCTTTTAATTGAAATTTAACATCTAATCATTAACTCAGGAAAAGAAGGGAGCCTGCCCTACTTATCTTTGTAATCATACGGACCCTGAGTAATGTGACAGCAAACTTTCTGTAGAAACACCAGAAAAAATACAAACTTAAAAGACTGAATTTTGCAGGCATATTTTTTTCCATTCTTTGGCTTCCTTCTAAATGAGTGGCTTATAGCAATGCAAGACCATGCAAGTTGGTTTATATTCTGTGTTGAATCATACATGATGAGAAGGGAGACTAAGGTTTGTTTACTGAAACAGGTAAGTATAACCCTTCCCAAATACTGCATACATTATTTTCTGGAAGGGTACAGTAAGTTGAAACACTGAATAAAAGTGAAGAGTTTTTCTCTTTCCAGATTTCCAGGGAGCTCAGATCTTGGGATTTCTCCCTGTCTTTGCTTTCACAAGACGAGTGTGTAAGCTTCTTTCTTTTCTATCCTTAAACATGACAGAGGAAAGCAAGTCCCCTTGGGCTTTGATATTCTATCTGTAGTTATTCCGAACATTTCAGTTAAGATATTTGAAACTGAGTACAACTAATTCCTATTTTTCACTCTGTTCTATCCTAATGTGTCTATATAAGAGATGGACAATGCTGACTGATTCCCCCAGTGAGCTGAAAACCTTCTCTGTCTCTCCCGCTTTCCCTCAGCTAATGAATGTCAATTGACATAAGTGGCACGGTAACATCCACTAATTAGACTATCATTTAAATGGAGAAGTGTGACAGCATGAACATGTTTAGGAGAACAATCAGAATACTGTAAAAGCGATATTAAAAATTCTGGCTTTCTAGACAAAATATACGTACATTGCATATGTATATACACACATACATATACACACATAGGGCAAAACCATTTCTAGTTTAAGACAGAATTATTTTCATTTCACAATGAAATTGCCAGAACTCATCATCATGATTCCCTTGTAAAATGCTTTTTGATGCATACCATGAGAGGCACATCATTTAGGTTTCACAATTCCTGATTCTCATCCCTTTGATATCAGACAATATTCACTGTGGTAATAACTTTACATAGTCATGTAATCTCTGTAGAAGTAAAAACAAAAATAAATAAATAAAAACGAATCTTCAATGAAAAGAACTAAGATGAATTATTAAAATCAGAGAAATAACAGCCCTAGACAAACTTAAGAGGAACATGGCCATCATTTCTTTAAATAGCCTCAGTACTGTTTGTCTGCTAGTGTATCTGCTTTTGAAAAATTAGCATTTGAAATTTTCTTAGCAAGGTTTCTTTAGTGAGGTGTAATTCAAGGCCTCCGAAAGGAACAGGAAAGTTATCACCGACTCTTGAATGTGGGCTTACCTCTAGACCCATTCTTCTTTTCACTTCAGTGAAGTGCTAGTGTAAAGACAACTATATGGGTTCAGTTGTATATAAGTCTCTCTGTGTGTATATATATATATACATAATATCTTTCAGAGCCATTATAAGTCATATTGCATTACATCATTCTTCTTTGAAGTTTCTATCACATATGAAATAAATGCCTCCTGGTTGCAAATATCCAGGCTTAGACAAGTGATGTGCTTTGTGTTATTCATTTATTTGTCCTACATTCACAATATTTTTACATTATTCTACACTGGCAGTATCTAAGGGTTGTCAGCAGAAGCCACCACTGTAGTGCAGTTTTCTGGTGCTTGAGCTATAATCAAATTAACAGAGATTGTAGGGCCCATTGTAGCACTCAGCATATCTGCAATCAGCACTCCAAATGATTTAAACAAGGAGATGGTCTTATCTGCACATCAGCAATTTCTACTCCAACAAAAATGAGACCGAAATGAAGAAAAGAATTCTTTCCAACATTTGCCACCGTTCATACTTGAAGGATGTTTATTACAAGGAAATATGAAGTGCGTTAGTGAAGGGATATAGTTAAAGTGACATTAAAGTAAAACCAGCACGATGACCTACTTTTGTTTCTGCTGAATTAAGATACATTTTGTCTTGCCTTGAGAGACTGTGAATATCATTACATAGAGTACCAAGCATATTACGCGCTTACCTAAAGTGGCAGATCAAAGCAGTGAGGTAATCCAGGGACAGCAGTGTTCAGCTGTGTGACAGTTGTGCACAGTGGAGTCCTGGGAGGAGGTCACTACCTATACAAGATAAGAAAACATTGTAAGTTGCTGGGAGTGCACAAGACACTGAAATCAGCACAAGAGTGAAACATATTTCTAATTTGCTGTCTTATGAGAAACTGACGAGTGAAAACATAGCTTCTTTTTGAAACAGTCTATTTTACCTACTTACTTGGGTATATATGTACATCATTAATACATTGTCATCATAATTCATCAAAAGGAATCTATGGATACTCCAAACAATCCTACTTCAAAAGATTTGTAAGAACTGAAAACTCAGCCAACCTTGATTCAGAACCTTGGACGACCTTGAGCCATTCACAGCTATGCACTTAACCTTTGCTGTAGAAAATGTTTGTAAAGTGAGGTGGATGTGGATAAGACTATGAAAGAGCAAATCTTATTTTGTGATGAGCCCAGAGTTCCTGACACTGCACAGTGTGAACACCGTGGTATTTGTTATTCACTAACCTTTCGTGCACTTTCTCGTGTAAAGGACGTAAAATATCAACCAACATAACTTCTTCCCTTTTGTATCTCGTATGACTGCATCTGTCAAAAAAGCTAACTTACTGATTAATGAACTCCAAAGATAATCTGTGAAATTCTGTTCAACTATTGATCATTTTCTGACATTTCCTGCTGCAAATAAAGGTGTTCGCTCTTTTTTCCACATGCAGTTTTCTTCCTTATGTAAGTATTGAGAATCTTCCAGCACATTTACAACAAATGAAGTCAAGGTCTTCACTTCTGGTGGAAACTATAGAAAGACTCAGAGATGTAATGCCCAACTTAGAATGAATATACTTTCAGAAAATTGAGGTCTAAAATCAGTGCCCTATTCAGACTTTTACTAAAACTTCACCTCTCTAATATTACAGACTTTCTAAAAAGATTTGTAAGCGTTTGTGTATGGAGATTTTCATAAAAACTTCATTGTTCTTTTAAAAATAGGTTGTGTTGTCTGAAATTTGATACGTAGTCTATCAATTGTTCAGAATTTGTTTCAGATCTCACCAATAACATGAACTATGGGTTACTGTTAGTAGTAGATCAGAGACAGCAGCAGACATTTGAAAAGAAATCAAGTCTAATTATTTTCGGCTCTTCGAATTTATGTTTAGACTTAGGTGTAAAATACAAAGTCAGCAGCAGGTAAACAGTATACATAAAAATTTCAGAAAAGTCCTTTTATTTCTGAAGATGATATTTTGACCTATATTTCTAGGATACTAAAAAAAAATAAAAAATAATGATGCCAAAAGTTGTACAGGCAGTACAACATGACACATGTATTATTTTGTGGTAAATAACAATGCTCAAACACATAATAAAGCTCAAACAAATTATCATATGTCATCTTTTAAAAGGAAAACCCTTGTAATCTGCTCAGCAATAGATGTCTCAGTGTTCTGTTTTCATCCACATCAAATCTACAAAAACACTTTCTACTTCACAGTGAAGTTACAGTGAGGTAATTGACACTATTTTCCAGTGTTTAAAGACACAAAATTGTTAATCTAGCACAGTTAAATCTTAGAGACTTTTTATCAACTTCATTCTGAGAGAAACCTTAGAGAAATAGAGGTCATTTAGTCTTTGTTTTTAGAGATGAGTCATTTGCAAAACAGTCCAGCTAAGAACTTTACTGGGATTCCCTTTCTATCATAAAAAGGTTAGCTTGCCATGTTTCTCATGGGTAGCATTACACTGACAGGACAAGGGTGAATAGCTTTAAACTACAAGAGGGGAGATTTAGGTTAGGTTTTAGGAAGAATTTCTTTTACTCAGAAAGTGGTGAGGCACCGGAACAGAATACCCAGAGAAATTCTGGATGTCCCATCCCTGGCAGCATTCAAGGACAGGATGGATGGGGTCCTGAGCAGCCTGGTCTGGTTACTGACAATCCAATAGGAGGGGAGTTGGAACTAGATGATCGTTAAGGTCCCTGCCAGCCTAAGCCATTCTATGATTCAAGACCATCACTGGACACTTTCCAGTATGTCTGGAGAGAGAAGGAAATTTCTCCTCACCATATTATCACTTATGATAATTAACCCACCAGAAGAAAACCCTGTCAGTGAACAACTGCCAAGGCTAATGATATTAGACAACAACCACCAGATAAACACATGATGAGAAAAGCATCAGGAAGAAACAGTAACACAATGAAAGGCAAACTATAATGAACAATGTCAAACAGAGATTGCCAAAATGATTAGGATGAGCAATGTCCCATTGTACAGTAAACCTGAGTAAATGAAGATAAATAACACAAGACAATGATTAAAAGGCAAGTGGAGAAAATAAGTAAAAATAGGTAGAAATCAAAAATCAACATGGCCAAATGAACAAAAATTCTTCTTAATACATATAACATGCAATTTGTTTTCTTCTTCAGCATGACTATGCACTATAATATAGTGTTTCTTCATGTATTTTTTCTGCAGTTCCAGGATTATACAACAGAATATGATAGACATTCATGTAGATGACTTTCAGTCTTACTCAAATGACATCTACAGCCAAGACATTTTGTTCTAGTTCTTTACACCTGAAGACCTGTAATTCTTGTTCGATAACAAGAACTCTGTGGTATCCTTATAGATTCTATAAGTTGAGTTCTTTATGAGCAAACTTTGCAATAAAAGAGTTATTCGGTACTTTCAGGATCTAGTAGTGGGCATTATGTAGAAATAGTACCCATAAAAGCTAATAATATCTACCACAAGATGAACAGCTGTGGAACACAAACAACAGCAGATCACATCTAGGCCGTATTTAACTGAATCTTTGATAGTGATATTTGCTGAAATGTTGCCCAAGAAAAGCATGGCAAGCCAATTTTTTCATGATAGAAAGGGAATCCTGGTAAGGTCTGTAGCTGGACTGTTTTGCAAATGACAGATTACAGACAAATCATTCTTAAAAAATGCATGCTTGCTTTGATATACATTAACTTACTCACCCTTGCACATCAGCTTTAAGAAGCTGTTTCATATTTCATAGCTTTGCCAAGCATTACACATCAGTGTCAGGGAGTTTAGGATGATTTTAGAGAAACTCAATAAATCTCGCAATCACAAATTCAATAACTGGTGATCAAATGGGAATTACAATTCAGAAGGAGCAAGCCTTGTGCTAATTGAATAACTCCATTGCCCTGATTCCTAAACAAGCAGCGTAATTAAATACAAAGCATACAAATTTCTAGTCACTTCAGATGTAAATTCCTTGTTTAGTGCACTGAGGACAGCAGAGAGAGCAGTAGGAGTAATACAGAAAGAGCAGCTAATCTCTCTACATAGACACAGGCCTGCAGAGCTGTGACACAGAACTCTAACACATCTAAATAGCAGTCACAAACAATTTTATCAAGAAAACACTGAAAAAATATTTCATAAAAGGAGATGAAAGCAATACAAATAGCAGGCAGCTATTGGCTGCCACAGAGATGGGACCAGAAGTGCATCTCTCTCCAATCTTAAATTCACTGCTATTGAAAGACATGGAGGGGAAAAGCCATTCAAGTGGTTCTATCACTCAGGAGAATTGAGAGGTCTATATTTTATGCTGACACCACTCAGAAGTTCAAATGACTTTTCTTTCAGTAGGATTTACCTGATATAGTATCATAAGAACTAGCAATAATCCAGAGTATTAAGATATTTTGTACTAGTCCTCATCCATTCTTCTCAGTGGCTTTGATAAAGATCAATCAAATCATCAAGTGGAAACAGGGAATAGTATCATACAAAAACTCTGACAGTCTGAGAGGTGCTGAGAAACCAGTACACATTTTCCTCATGCTGGAAATATTAATCTGTTTGAAAATGTTCAGAAATAATGAAAAATTTAAACCCCTATTCTACAGTGGTGATCCAATGTCAGTTTTTGTTGCTCCTGTTGTGCTAATGATCTTCCAGAGGAAGTATAATCAGTTATACATCTTCCAGGTGGTAGGAGTGGGAGTGGAAGTTCAGTGAGGTTGAAGGCTCAAGTGTCTAAGGTCCAGGCATCTATGTGTAAACCTGCCATCCAAGCTTTGCACTGTAGTAGAGGAAAATAAGCATGTCTGAATGTAATTAGCTTTACATTGATAAGCTCCCTCTGCCAGATAATAAAAGGAGTTCACCTTGACCAGTTTGAATGTAGATACATAACTCCTCAACATCTAGTGAGGTGAGTTCTCAGTAAGGCTTTAATCACTCAGCTATGGCAATTCTCATCTTAACCTTTACAAAAGCCTTAGTAAGAAGAGCGCACACAGGAATCTTACACTCACGTTTCCAACAGAGTTCACACTGCCTGGCCAGCTGAGCAGGACTTACCTACACCTGCTGGTAGACAGCTCTAAGGAGGAAGTAGCACATGGAGCATCATATATTATTCCTAGTGAGAAGGTTATTATCAAGGCACCCTAAGTACCAAGTTAAAGCTCATGTCTGCGAACATGCAATGTGCTTCAAAATTCAACATTCATTCAATCAACACAAGTTTGGTGAATTGCTGATAGTTTGCTGATAAAGGAGCCCTGCGTTCCATGCTTGCTGCCAGAGGGTCTGTCAAGGTTTAGTCACAAAATAGAGCTGGGATTGAACTTTGCTTTTCAGGGTTTCCCCTCAAATTTTACAATTTATACATGAGCATTTCAGATGGAATTTCAAAGTTGATACATACTCGGCTCTTAAGAGACATAACGAAATATTCAACTTAACATGTTGGCACACAATCAAGCCCTTCCTCCTGCCCCCTCCAGGCTTCTGATGTGTCCTTAGTGCTCCCATCACAGAAGAAATCAACTATTCAAAATGCACTGTAAAATCCCTTACCCACACCTCAAGAAAGTGCATTTTTTAGAGTAGGTAATAAATTCCTTTAATTCTGCAAATCACTCATGCTCTGAGATGCTTCTCTGAGAATATTTCAGGCCAAGTATCCTTTCCTCTATTACCTCCTCTTTACACAATATTTGTGGGTAGTCACTTAAGAATGCTTCAAAAAATCTTGCTAAAATACCCACTAACATCTCTTTTCCCCTCGATTATTTATGGTGCAAGCCTCTATTTGCTCAGATATTAATTGTTTAGTGTAAGTAGACATCTGTGAGTCCACTCCACAGATTGGAGCTTTTAATTTTTTCATTACTTTTTCCCCAATGTGCACCTTGAATGAGGTAAAGATGCTAGTAAGAATTTGACAGCAGATGTTCAGTTCATGTAAGTCAACCCTGTTTCACTGAATTGAAAGATTCAGCGACAATCTAAATTACCAAAGAATCTTCCTCTCTTGAAAGCTACACTTTACTTCTTCATTGAAATAAAATTACCAGATGATAAAATACTACATTTATTATCACAGTTCATGATAAACTCATTTTGAAGCAGTATATTCATCATCAGCATGCTTGAGTGCAAGTACCTTAGTAGGTACCACAGCCACTTTAGGCAAATATACAGCATTTCTAACAGTTATAAATCAGCTCACCTCAAAATCTGAAGACAGAACTTCAGCTGTAGCTTCAACAAAATAGAGAAGTTTACATTAGACACAGGTGTAATGTTGCATGACAAAAGTCATGATGGCTTCTTCTGAGGCTGGAGTAATATGAGCTAGCTTCTTTCCATTGTCTGTTGAAGATCAGTGTGAAATTTCACCATCTTTTTCTTCACAGCCTTTAATAACAAGATAAAACATAAGTCAATGATGTGTCAGTATAACTGCACATAAAAGCATTAATGATTAGGGGAATTAAAAATGGCTTTTAGAAACAAGGAACTTAAAGAATTAATTTATAGCGTAACAACTATAATTGGCAAAAGTTTACAGATTTATTTTGCAGAAGTATGCAGAGTTTCCTATTAACAGCTTTTGAATCAATATTTTCCAAAGCAACACCACAGCTCATTCTGGAAGATTCTTTAATTAATTTGAATGCTGAAGCACTGAGAAAATAAAAACAAAAAACATGTTATGCAACATTTAGCTCCACTGAGGCATACAGCAGCATAATTTTTACCAGTTTCACTATGTTCCCATTGTGTTTAATTCTGTTACTTGTTTTAGACTGCAGATGTCTCTGTCTTTTCCCCACAGCTAAGACTGTTCTCTATTATACTGTAATGGCTACAATACAAGCCCCCAGATCTAAGACAATTCACTTGTTATGCAAGGTTAGCAGATATTTTATTCACATTTCTATGGAACATTTACTTTCAAACACATACTCTTGACTGAGGTGTTAATTCAAAAAGTCCTTTGAAGAGCTAGTAAGAAAATGAGAAGCGAAATCTAATTTCAGAAAGCGTGTAAAACTGTATAGAGGAAAAAATATCTTTTTTCAGAGAATTATCAGCAGATGCCTTTCAAGTATTTCTCATAGATACACAACAATATTGGATAGAACAGAACCTCATTGGTTTATCTAAGAACAAATGCACAGCAGCTAAACTTTTCAGATTTGAGGATAGATCCACAGGTAAGGTCTTGGCTACACCTGTTCCCACCTGGTGGGCTTAGGACAGCTTTTCACTCAGGATAATTTAGGTGTAGTGCCATGCATTAATGTTATGAAACCATAAATGAAGAAAATTAGTACCAGTCACTTAAGATCATTAATAGCTGATACTTATTTCACTTTTACTACTTTGAAGCCATTGATACAATCTTAATGTAGACAGATCCAGAAATCAGCATCAAACAGTGATTAAATCCTCTATCTGCAATCTCCAATAAGATGATATCAATTCAATAATTAACTTCTTTATTCTTTTATCTTTTGAAGAAAGAACAAATCATCTATGTGTAAGGGAAGGAAATATAAATATCATAATAAACTGGTATTGAGTAGCATCAAGCAATAGAAGCAGGCTACTGAATTTGAATGTCAGTCTTTAAAGGTTTAATTGTAGCCTTAGAGCTCATGTGTTTTTGTGCCCAGTACACAAGACTAGAAAAAGGAATGATACTGTTCAAGAGCAAAAACTCTTGGCATCTCCTGTCATATCATATTTGCATTTAAATAAGAAATGGTTTAATAAGATATGTAGAGTTGTTCTGATAGAACAGATGGAAAGCCAACCACGTGAGATGAATTGTTTGTTATGATTTTTGTTGTTGTTTTGTTGTTGCTGTTATTGTTTTTTAATCAGAATGACCAGTCTGGCACATCAGGCAGATGTACAAAACACTCTGCAGTATACAGGTGTTGAACAATTTTCTCTTCCCTCACACAAAATACACTGTATGCTATCCAGAATCCAGAAATGCCACTTCAAACACTGCTGGCTCTATGCCTGTCCTCAGCTGTTCATAACTGTTAGCTGCTATTTATCACTTCAGAATGCCAGCTCAGCACACTTATCTTTCTCAACTATTTCCCAGCCCCACCAACCCCCACAGCCCCTGTCCAGAACATTTGAAAACCAGGAATGTGAAAAGAACTCGCACTCATTTCTTAGCTGCTCACAGCAAGAGTGCAATTTACATTTGTGCTGCAATTCATTCTATCCTTTAAGCATTTTTGAAACTCTTTAGCAGAAAATAGTTAAACACATTTCCTAAGCTGTATATCTCATAGAAGCACAGAATGGTTTGGGTTAGAAGAGACCTTTAAGCTCATCTATGCTATAGTTAGCAAACCACTAAACCTGATTGCTCAAAGTCCCATTCAACCAGGTCTTGAATGCTCCCAGGGAGAGAGCATCCATAACTTCACACAGAAACCTGTTCCAGTGCCTCACCATCCTTGCAGTAACTAATTTCTTCCTAATACCTAGCCTAAATCTACCCTCTTCCATTTTAAAACCATTAAATGTTAGCTGTATGATAACATTTCAGCTCATGATACATAGAGGTTGACTACCTTAACAGTGCAGTACAACCTGAGGGGAGGTTGGTTTACAGATTGGTTAAACTAAAGAACTATTTGTTGTTAGCTGAAAGGGTGCTGTTCTTAGTTTCTTTTTCTTTTTTTTCTTCTTTTTTTTTTTTTTTTTTTTTTTTTTACTATTTTCTATTCATTTTTGTTATGGTTATTCACATACAAGTCTGGGGTAGTTCATAAATATTTATTAGACAGTAGGAATAACATAGAAGAGACCTCGAAGAGAAAAACACCCACTGTGATGCAGAAGGCAGTTTATGTGCTTGTAAGCTGAGCTGAGTAACATACATAACATGTCCTGAGAACTATTAAATGCAGAGTTGTGGTTTCAATAAAAATTTCATTTTGAAATCCACCCAAACAAATGTTACCCTTGCTAGTGACATTTGTAATCCTTTCCTCCCGCTCCTGTAGAATAAGAAATAAAAAATAAAAAACAAAATTGAAACTAGGCCATGCTGTACTATTACCTGTTATGGATTCTCCATTAGTTGGAGGAATAGTAACTAGCTCAGCAAATTGGCGAGATTAATTAAAAACAATCATAAGATATGAGGCTTTCTTCACTGCAAAATTGCTGCTTAAATCACAGAAACAATAAACAGGACAGAATCCCACACACAAAAGCTGAGAGAACTTCTGAAAGTTGCAGATGCTTATTTCCAAGGAAAAAAAAAACAAAACAAAAAACATTACATTTCAGGTAATAATTTCCAGATACTGTATTGCTGACATATGGCAGCTGATACAAAACCAAACTAAATGGTCCCCAACTCCAGTCACATCTAACCTTGATAATTACAACTATCATTGCATATCTTTCATGAAGTGGCTTAGGAAACTAAAGCAATAGAACCCTGATCGACACTTTACCTGAGACTATGACCTCACCTTCTGGAGAGGAGCAGAGCTTTGAGAATGAGTAAGTGAAATGTGTAGGTTATATATCATATCTGGGAATGATCAGTGTTACACTATGAATGCTAGTGACATTTAGTTATATACATATGCAGTTATATATGCACACATAAATATATAACATGCAAGTTTGTATGTTACATGGGAAGAATGCTATTATGGGGCAGGATGGGAAAAACACTACTCTGTAATTCAGAGAACACAAACTAATAGCATACAGGCTTTTTTTTTAATAAGTTCTATTGCTGTGCTGATAAATCTACCTACATCACATGAAATACAGCTCCTGATGAAGTTCTTTAGAGATTTATAAAGACCTTCTAACTACCAAAGTCTTCCAGAGTTATACTGAGCCCTTAGACACAAAATGGATTGTCAAACAACACATCAGTGTGAAACCTTATAACTAATTTAATCTTGCTGCTGGATTCTCTGTAGCAAGATACTTTGGATTCTCTACAGTTCACATAATATAAGCACCTGCCTATTCTAGGACTGAAATAATAAGAAGTTTATTATGTTATGAGAGTTGCAGGTTCTAAGTTTGAATTTACTCTGAAAAGCAAATCTGAGTCCTGGTGGCAGCCTGCCAGCTTTCCTTTGAATTGCCACAAAAATTAATGTCCTCTTCATCTAAAGTGCACCTCCAAAACAGGGCAGGTGGTTTACACAGTTGCTAAAAAGTGCTAAATACCACTGGTAAGAACACCAAAATAGTGTGCCAACAAGGATGGACCTGCTCCTGAAAACATAAACCGTCACAAGTCTAGCTTAGTTATTTTAAGTGCAGTTCTACTGATCTGTCTGTACTTTCATGTATGTAAGGTGTGTTTATGTTTATACATCTATGCAAGCAATAGGGAAGTTTACTGAGTATAAAAGATTCTCAAAATAAATAAACAGAGGAAAAGATGAGTCAATATTTCAAAACACCAAGCTATGAATCACAGCTTATTGCTCATTGGAGCTCGAGACCTCTTTCTGATTTTGTAGGTAGGAACATTTCAAAAAATACATCATTGTCCAGAATGCAAAAGAGGGATGCATCAACAATAATGTTTAAAAAGTCACCGGATTTCTAAATGTTAACCTTAGCACCAAAAGAAAATTTCATAACATAATCGTCCATTACCTCCTTATGGTAGTGGTGAGCAAAGTACCACGGAATTAACCACAAACTATTAGTAAATTACTGAAGTTTTATGTTAATACAAGCAAATCTGCTGTGCCACCTGGTGAACATTCTGAAAGGCAAAAGCCTGTTTTGCAATGTTTATCAATACTAAAGACTAATTCAAGTACTCTTGGCAGCTTATGTGGATGCTTGGGGCATTTGAATAGTGGCAATCAGTAATAAGAGAGAGAGACTCATATAGCTATGGGGTCTCCTCTCAGTACGTAACTGATGTGCTCATTATTTCTCAGCAATATACTTCATAATTTTAGAAAAGGTGAAAAATCATTATTTGTAGTGAGAGGCAAATCATTTAAAGGGATAACATATTTCATGACTACCTGAAATACTGCAACTACAGCTCATGAATTGACCATGATCAAATCATTACTGATGATCAAATTTGATGATCAAAATGTATTTGCTTTCAATATTTCTTGTTGATTTTAGTCCTCAGCCTGCCAAACATTGCAGACTCATGGTTTCTACAGTGAATTCTGGATAGCTAGCAAGGCAATGTAAAATTTCACTTTAACTCTTCAGAAAGAGATCTAGCCAAGAGATTATATTCTTACATTTATCCCATTCTAAATTAGGGCTTTACATAAATGAACTGAGCCCATGATGAAAACAAAGTGCATGTCACTGCTGCCAAGAAATTTAGAACTAGCAGAAATATAATTTCTAATTTTTATAGCTTCATCTGTATAAGCATTTTTATGGTCTTTTCTATAAAATTGTTTAAAGCTACATAAATATTAATGAATTAACCTCTTCTGTATTGCCATACAGTAGGTATTTATTTTTTACGTTGTACAGCTAGAGAAACAATTGCAATAAAACTAAGATCTATGCACAAGTTCAGTTAGCAACTTAGTCACAAGACCAAAAACAGAGAACTATGGAGGCTTTTTAGTAAACCGGATACCTCACAGAGAAGTTATCTACTCAACTATACATAGCCTATGGCATCTGAGGGATGGGACTTCCAATGAATTTCCAATGCCTTGACACAGTATTGCTCTCCAAAACCAGGAATCTCTAAAAACTTACTCATTCAGAATGCACAGTGATTTTTTTTTGCCCCTGGATTTGCACAGCTGAAAAACATTCCTGCAGATGTTGAAAGTGTGGCACATTTTTCCCTTTTTTTCTTTTTTGGACCAACATGTCACTGAATGAACAGTATGCTTTCCTTACAAAGATAAGCTCCAAATAGAATCGTTCCATTTATCTGCAACATAAGATAGTAAGAGATACATTTGTAGAAATCCACAGCAGCTGACTGTCGTCTTTTTTCAAAATAAACCAATAGAGAGGTAGATCCACTTTGAGTATTTGTAACTCCAAAACCAAACTTCTGTTTCAATTTTACAGTGACCCAAAATATGCTGATAGGAGAACCTCTCAGCTTGCATAAAGTTTATACATTTCACCCAAAATGCACCCAAGAACAAATTGTGTTCTTTGATAACTGAATTTCTGACAGAACTACAACCAGTGACATAAGTAGCGTATTAACATTTCAGACTATTGTTTGATTTATATTGACTTTAAACCACCTTACTTTGAGAAATGTCCAAAGTCTTAGAAGCTAAATCTAATGTCACTGAAAGAAATAAAATTTATTATCTGCTTCCAAACTCAGCCACTTCTGGAAATACACTGGTGTGCTGTTGGTGACCACTCCTTTGACTTATTATGAGGATAAGACACAATACTCTATGAAACTCAGTCATTCAAACATGAGCCAAAAGGAGAGAATCAAATTCTAACTAAAATTACATTAAACAATGCAGAAAAATTGGAAGTTTTTCCACAAAAGAAAACTAATACCATCACTCCATTGTGCTAACAGTTCAAGATTTTTTATATATTATAAATAAGAGCAAGTAAGGTAAGCATGAAATCAGCATAATTTTTCTTCCATGTTTCATTTATTCAAAACCACCAAATTACAAAACTTAAAGTTAACCTAAATTTCCTGGTCTATAAATCTAATTTTAAGGGAAGAAATCTATTCAGCTTTCAATTGAATAGAAAAACGAAACCAGATGCATTCTATCAGCAAAGTGAAATTCATGCCTTCCACAAGACTTACAACTTGAACTTCATTCCAATTAAAGTCAGAAAAAAAGATTTTGCTGACTACAGGAGAGAGATAATTGGGTAATTAGGCCAAATCTTGCACTGTTTGTTTAGACTACTCTCATGAGCTTAAATCCTAAGTGATTATTATTATGATATAACACAGACCTATTATTTTCCAAAGTATTTTGGAAATGCATGGGAAGAAACAGCTTGTGATTGATTCACTACTCTAAACAGCAGCTTGAAATATGTGGGAGGAAGATGACAAGACTTCATAAAAACTGCACTTTCCCCTCCAGTGGGGGAAGCAACAAAAAAGAACCTTCTTTCACAGGAACACAGCTACTAAAGCCAGAATAGCAAAAACTATTTGCTTTGTTAGAATTTGCTTAGTAGCTACATCTATCTGATGAGCAAACATGACACGTACTGGTCCATTCAAGAGAAATACAGTATAAGGAATTTATAGTTCATTGTGTCTCAATTTCATGCTGCTTACATTTAGAGCCAATGTGGGCTCCACTAGATCATGGATACAGATAAATGTAGGAGAGAGAGGAAACCAGTCCATCTAACACTGAGATGCAGTTTGGCTACTGAGCAAAACATTTCTGAGAAGTTCTTATATAGAGAATAGCTACAGTTTCAAATACAAGCAAAAAACATCACAATCAATTATAATGATAAATGTAACAGAACGTACTATTTTGTTAGTAAACAGTGAAGACTTCTAAGCTGAATGAAGATTGGATTCCTTTTGGGTAAATTGATAGACTGTTTCGATTACTTAACAGAAAGGTTTTCCTCATTTAATCCAAGCAGTTGTTTTCTTAAAAATAGACTTGATAGTTTAAAAAAGTCACTTGATGAATTCAAAACAGAATCACTTTTGCAATAAAAAGTCATAAAATATGAATGCAGATATACTGCCTATGAAAAGGGAAATAAGACCCTAAGAATCACTTTCCTGAGTGTTCACAGATGGAAACTGAAATATTAAGGAAAAGAAAGAAAGATGATGAAAGACTGTTCTATCAAGTTCTACGTACAAATGTTTGACTTTCAGTGGATTTACTGTTTGAATAAAGGACAGCAGTGCTCTGATATTTTAGAAGTCTCATATATTCGGATGTCAAGTCTGTGAGAATCAGAATGATATACAGACAATGTGATCACTGCAAAATGTTATCCTATTCTCCCTGGCTTTAAAATCCTTTCTGGTTTTAAAATTTATGAAAGCTAGAGATGCTAATCGAGACATCAGAAAGACCCTTAAACTTCCTTTAGCTCATTTGCATTGCATTGCATAGCCTTAAAGATGCAGTTACTAATAATGTATGTTTATTCCTTTTTTTCAGAATGATCATATTCCTTCCTTGGGAAACAAGAAAAAAAGTATTGATGAAAGCATTCAGATAGTCTCTTCATTTTGAATTTCTGCCCAGGAAAAAGTTAACCTGCCATGCTTATGGAAATGTAGGAGAAATCCCAATGAAAGCTTCAAGCTATTGTTGATGTGTTCCTTTTCAAGACAGATACATGATGTCATTTCATTGCCCTCACTAACTATCAGCTCCCAGTCCCTCCAACAGTATCTTGTGTGGAAAAACTTTTAAAAATCTACACATTTCCCTCATTCAAGGACAACATCTGGGTTTATGACTAAAATAATAATGATAAAAAAGGCAATTATCAGCTACGTTATGTGCACTGAACAAGGTGAGAATTTTCCTAGTAATTCACTTCCCTTCTAGAAGAACATAACAGATAACTGAGTACAAAGGCAGGTGTTTAACAAAAAGTAGGCAAAATACTGCTAGAAAAAAATATGATAATATTCACTACTTACTTAAGGAATTGAGAGTGTTGATACAAGGATTTAATTTGGATCCTTCTTTTTGAAGAGCGATTAAGTTTTAATCCAAGGCAGGCATACATAGATTAGAAATTTATATTGCACATTAGTTCCATCTCATATTGATCACGGTGTTATAATAAGTGGCGAATAGTCTTCAGTGCAATTTGTTGTAATTGCTCCTGGTCTGTCTCTCCTTCCTATTTTACATTACCCATTGTGGACAGTTAACCTGTTCATAATGTTAACCAAAAGATGCCCAAATGCATTTTAAAGCATTTCATCTTTGTTTTATTTTAAGTACCACAAGACAACTTTCCCACATCTGCTACTGTCAAGCAGCACAATTTGCAAGCTCTGTTTCTGGTCTACATACCTCTTGATCAGGTAGCTTTGGCTTATTTTGGACCTTAATCTATTGTGCTATATACTTTGTGCTTAAGGCTTTTCAAGGAATATCATTCAGTCCCTACTTTTGGGCGTCACTCCTAATGATGGCACTTAATATTATGAATTGCTTTTCTCTTGAAACAAATTTGTATGAAGTTCTGACACAGTTTTGAAAAGAAAAAGTGGCTAAAATTACGTTGGGGGAAAAAAAAAAAAAAAAAGAAAAAAAAGAGAGAGAATCTCTTCAGACACTATTCAGAAGTTATTACTTGCTGTCATGCTCTGTTAAAGCTTTAATAACAAGCTTTTATACTAAGTTGAGAATTGTACTCAGGCACACTACTCAAATATACGAATGTCAGGAAAAGAGTCATTCTTTCTTTGGTAAAACATACCAACAAATACAGAACCATTCTTAAAAGCTCTTGTTACAAGTAGTGTTGTATTTCTGAATCTCTACAAGTGGATCCTTAGGGACCTTTCTGTAAAGATCAAGCAGATCATTAGCAGTCACTCTAAAACATTTTATATTGACTTTCTTATTTTCTGAAGCAGCAGCTTTCATTTACGCCTTCGTCTTGGCTTCCTTGACAGCTACCTTTTGCACAGTTTTCAGTTATAAAAGTGAGCCACAGAATAACATGGAAACAAAAAATCCTTCTGTATTTCTGAAGCACAGTGATGTTTCAAAAAACTTTGCCACTCCAAACACAGATACATGACCGTTACCACACCTATCCCTTAGGCAAAATCTTTGGTATATGTTACACTCATAAGACTGGATGTAGAACATTGTTACGTTAGCATTTTGCCCAAAATGGTCTTTTTATTATTATTTTAGTAAGACTTTCACTAGGTTTATTACATGAGCATTTACAATGGTTCCAGCTGTATAATGATGTCAACTGACAGGTGGATATCCTTCTAGTCAACACTGCCACTTTAACACTGGGTGGGGAGTAGACCCACCAGTTCACTGAGCTCCTATGTGACGTGCGTGGTCAATTACCTAAAGTTCTCTACGTTATTTACCTATCCCAACTCATTTCTCTCTGTTTTATTTTTTAAGTCGGTCACTTTCAGCAGAACGGATGAGTATGGCTGAGGCATAGAATGGCAGGTCAAAATAACGCCTTTTCCTTCTGCTGTTAGGAAGGGGGGAGCTCCCCTGCCCATCCAGATCTGGGGAAGCGGTGCCTCGCTCGGCTCTGCCTCCCTCATAGCCAGGGTGAGAGCTCCCTCTCCTGTTTCAACGCATTTCTCACCACTACTGTTTAAGAACCAATGCAAGAAAGTAGCCAAACGCATCTGCCCAATGAAATACAAGCGCAACTCAGCTCAGGAAGAAGTACGCTTCTTAAATCTCTGATGCCAAGAGAATGGCAGTTAATGCTATAGTTTCAAACTATAAAACATCTCCACTGCACAGATTTTTGGTATCAGCCATGGCAGGAAGTTCTGCACTGACGATGATGCTATAAGCAGAAGTTGTGATTGTATAAGCAGAAGTTAAATCAAAGAAAGCTCATCTGAGTGCAACCATCAGAACTCCTTAAGAATTAATGGCAAATCAAGAAATAATTTAAAATGAGCAATCATTAAACCCCTCAAAACCCAAATATATATATTAAGGCAATTCTGAGTCTGCGATAGATGAGTAATACCAGAATGAGCCAATGTATGATGGACTTAAAAGCAAAAACAAAATTTCATTGTCATCATATAAATCAGCAAGTAAATAAAACAAAACAAAACAAAAAAAGAACCATCAACAACTGGAAGAGAAATAATGTGAGCCAATGATCAATGAATTTAAAGGAAGTCTTTTCAGTGACATTAATAATACGCAGAGCTGGCTTTTGTGCTCTAAGCTGATGGTGGTTTCAGGTGATACAATCATTTTCAAGCATTAAAACACAAGACGACAGCCCCGTCTGTTTGGCTGCTTGTCTGTGTTGGCAGCATAGAAAGGGGGGAGAGGTGTTAAGATTGCTATTAGAGAAAGATGAAACATTACACCACTCCAGACAAGAACTGAGAGCCAGTAAAATATTTCTGGCAATGCCCTTGAGATAACCACCTGTCACATCACTAGAATGTGTTTCTGAGTTATTTTCTGATGTAGTTTCATTCCTAATTCCCTATTTTCAGTATAACTTATTACTTTTTAGTAGCTGGTACACTATACAGCACATGTATTAATTTTCCTTCTTCCAATTGAATTTTTAATGAAGATAAATTATAATCACGACATTTACATCTCAATGATTTTCACAATTGAAACACTCCCATAATACCGGTGCACGTGCTGTAAATGGGTTACACAGCCAGACACTAAAGCAATCA
The DNA here is from genome assembly GCF_054131305.1 of Coturnix japonica. NCBI lineage: Eukaryota > Metazoa > Chordata > Aves > Galliformes > Phasianidae > Coturnix > Coturnix japonica. The sequence goes on along the minus strand of NC_140674.1, from coordinate 19,905,027 downwards.
TTTTATCATTGTCAGAATGAACATAATGCCTACTGCAACCAATTGGACTTTTATGGGAACAGTTGGCTCAGCTGTTTTTGCACTATAAGAATTGCAGTGAAGTGCCCATTATCCATCTCCACTGTCAAAGGACAAGGTACAATCTTTGCAATCATTCTCAAGACTATGAAACTAGGTCTTGTAACACAACCAAGATCAGATACAAAGGAGGGCCAAAGTCATAGAATGGCTTGGATTGGAAGAGATTCTAAAGATCACTTAGTTTCAAGCCTTGTGTCATGGCAGTGGCCAGCAAAAGGACCAAGAACCTCAAATCCATGGAGGTGAGAAGTAATTCATGGCCAGGAAGAATGGGAGAACTGAAGACACTGAAGGTGCTACAAAGTGTAGATGAATAAAGAAAATAATAATAATAATAAAATTTAAAAAACGAGGAGATTGCAAGAGCTGTAATTGCTGTTTCCTCTAAGATTTCTCTGCAGAGTTGCTTTGAAGAAAAAAAATATAAATAAAAATAAAAACAAAAATAAGGTAACCAACACAGGCAGAGAACTTGGCCCATGAACTCAATCAGCACTATGAAAAGTTAGAAGTGAGAGCTTTACCACAGCTAGCAGAATAACTAGAACAAGATTTTTTTCTGCAAGTACTCCCCTTTATTTTTAGTACTTGCAGAGGTCAGATGGGTTCACTTCTGCCTCAGGCCCTCAGGGCACTTAGTCCTTTATTGCTGCAAGCTGCCTCACTATCTCAGTTTTCTCATAACAATTTTTTTGTGCATTAGTTAATGTTCCTTCAACAGCCTCTGAGCTAGTTGTCTGATCTATGTAGAAATTCTATCAGAAAGAGAGGAACACAACCTGACCTAGTCCGTGTTACAAAAGGAATGCAAAAAATGCTGGGTGTTTTTTGTTGTTGTTGTTTGTGTTTTTTTTTTTTTAAATCGATCCTTAGGGTTGATTGCATTATTAAGCACTGAATACACATTTTGTGTGAGAATTCAGTGGATAATACTGTTCTTGGTCTGGTTGGGATGGAGTTAACATTTCCCCCCAGCAGCTTATAAACCACTGTGCTTGTCACTTGTAGTCCTGTGGAGTAATCACATTATCTATTTTAGTAAGGTACAGCATAGACAACAATATTCCTACTTTCAGAGGCAAACTGAGCATGCCTTCATCCCCTTCATCCTTTGCTGGGCACATCAAGGCTGATATCAACCCAGTGTCTGCTGCCTGAAGAGCACCCTCAGAAGCCAAAACATTTCTTGAGGATGGAGAGAGATTGCACAGTATGATGAACCTGATATCTTCATAGCTCAGAGCAGAATACTCAAAATGGTAACGAAGTAATAAGAGCTCAGTAAGATTCATCATCATCCTCCATACTCCAACATGAAGCCAGAATAAAATTGATTCAGAGGTACTAGACATATCCCCATGGAACTTGTCAGAGAATCTTGCTTTATTTCCAATTAGATTTGGAGAGAATAAACTATAGATTTCTTTTTTTATTTATTTTTTTCCTGTTGTGTCTAATAACTCACAGAACAGATCTGAACTGATCTAATATATCTGAGCTGGCCACATCAGTAAAATCCCAACATTACGCAGCTTGGAAAGCATCAGACCTACAGAAACAACAGAAACCTTATGCTGATATAAAAAACTTCTTAAAATAATTTTTGCCTCTTTGTGACGCAAAGTTCCCAGATCTGCTTAACCAGAGTTACAGTGGCAAATCTTTTTATAACTTTGAATAAAAATGAACAGTAAAGGTTAAGGTGGTGAATATGCTATTTGAAAGAAGAGAGCAAATATTTCCCGCCTGCTATTTAAATATTCAGTGGGCAGATAAACACAAGAAAACCTGTTAATGTTTCTCTCCACATGAGCATTACCCAGAGCCTGCAAGATGTGCAGACATAAAATCTTATGTCTACAAGTTTTTCCAGCTTGACACCCTTTCCCCTCAAAACACAGTTTACTTGTTCCTTAAAAAAGCCTACTATGACCCCCCAAATGCTTTTCCATATTCAAAACCAGAGATGTGGAAAATGACATTACGCATGGTGAAAGATGGAGATATAGGAAATATTATTCAGTGAGCAGGTATGAAAAAGTTTGGTGTTGACAGTTGAAACAAAGGGAAGAGCAAGACGAGAGGCTGTGGAAAACGTACTGCTGATGACTCCTGGCTCAGTGTTGAACCCTTAGGTAAGTGCCAGTACGGTTTCTTGAATGCTAATGAAATGCTTAATATTATCTAGTACCTTGGCTGATTTCCTGACTAGAGAAAATAGAGAGCAAGAAAACGGAATACAAAATAACATTTGCAGATCTAGGAGACATAGTGCCCAGCACTGCTATATGAGGGGGTAAAAGAAAAAAAATCCAAGGAACGACAAAACAATCCAGCATAAATTCCCCTAAAGCCACACTTTGAAGGATGACAAGGATCTTTCCCAAGGAAAAAAACAGAGGTTTGGTAGCAGGATAAAACCATGAATGTTACAGACCTCACAGCACTTGCTCTGCAGAACCCTAATGGAGAAATAATTGTCATCCACAAGGAGAGCCCACAAGGACTGCTCAAGAGGGGGCCAAAGTGCATCACGCTTTCCTCTCATTCACCTTATGCTGTATTAAAGACACATATATACTCCACTGAGTTGAATACTCACTTGAAATATAAGGCATTCTGCCCAGTTTTACACATAAAGAAAGAAATATTTTATGACAAATATTCAAGTTTGATGTATTCTCATATATAATATTTTCAGATCGATGTCCCAATGATTTAGAGTACCATGGTCTAAAATTATCAGCCATCAAGAAAGAGGACTTTATCAATAAGATCATAAGAAATAAAATTGTGCATAATAAACAATCTTGGGAACTAAATCCAGAAGGACAAGTTTAAACCACATTTAGGATGGTTTCTTGAATCGAATATTCTAAAACCCAAATGATAAATTTCTCCTTTTAGAGACAGTGAGGATTCTATGGTTTTAAGACTCAATCTATGGAGACTCCATTTTAACAATCCTATAGTCATGAAGTTGTCAGAAGTATGATAAATAGCATACTAAGATTTTAAAATGCTACAGATAAGAAACAAAACCAGCTTTCAAATATATCAGCCCTGCATATAAAAACATAATTTTCAATGTAATCAAGCATCCTGCTTGAGTGTACAACCACAAATTCAGATATTTTAAGCTGATCAGCTTCATTATTAACTTAATGTAATTAAAATTACATTAATAATTTAAAAATTGATGTAAGTAAAATGTCTGTGTATGTACACTTGTTATTTCTAAACCACTGAATACATAGCATGGGTCTGATTTCCTTCCCATCTACTCACCAAAGAATGTGGAAGTACAAAGCTGTGAGCAGTTACCTTACATGGATAACTTCAACATGCTGTCAGAGTAGGAAGACTTTGGTGGTCTTTTTTAGAACAAACGCCTCTCAGAACTTTGAGACTTTTTTGTATTTGAATAGCCTACTAAACTTTACATGAACACATCAATGCAAGTGGCTCAGGGATAAGGAGCCAACCTTAAACCTTCTTTGCTTGTCAAAGGCCACCTTAAACAAGTCTGATAACATCAGATAGCAAGTTTTACAGTCAGTGTGAGACTTCATTACCTGTTGGATTTTCAAAGAAAAATGCCAGACAAAATGTTGTATGGAAAAAATGTCAATCCTGATCAACTTTGGAAGTCAGTAAGAGTAAGGCACCCAAGTGCCTTTGTGGCTGTGTATGTGGATAAAACTATTCAAGAGAAATTCATCTATGGGCAAATATGATTCTGTAACAATACCAAGGTCAATGATGTGCTGAGTAAGAACCACTGGCAAGTTAAGATGCCTGAGGGCACCATGAGTTCATATACCCAATTTTCCACTGTGTCAAAAATTATATGAGAAGTGAATACTTTGTGCAGCCCTCCTTCTCTTTCCTTTTTGTTAAATCCTTGCCCTTCCACCACCCCATCTTGAGAATCCCCTCACACTCCTGGCACACTTCCCAGAACCCGCGATGGGGTTCATTAAAGAAGGAGAATACTGACTTGGGGTGATCAGGTCTGCACTGCCTGAAAATACAGCACTACCATATTCAAGTTGTTCAGGGAATCTGTGATAAGCAGAGCATGAATAAGATGAGGAGCCCTTACATATCTAATTTCTTCCTTCAGGTCAAAAAAGGCAAGAGGAAGAAAGAGCCGTCTCCCTGAATACTGCGCCTTCAGTAATACCAGACTGGACCCATGCTGATAACCATCTTGCAACACAGAAGGCAACCTCTTAATAAACACTAAACCCTTCTAATCTGAAAGACTGCAACCATTCTAATTATCAGAAATTAAACTGTTCAATGAAGGCTTATAGAACTGCAAGTCTCCATGTGCTCAGAGAAACACAGTATAAATGTGTCTTTCTTTTTATTTTGACAGGACATAATCGGCTGGGTGGTGTTATAGCACAGATGAGATTTGATACAGATGCCCAAAAATATAGTTACTAAAAATAGATCTCATTAGAAACCATTTGCAAGATTTTGCCATAAATGTAACCAGATTTCTCCCGTAAAATTTGTGTTTCTTGCAAATGCCTGTGGCATGTTAATTACTCAGAGAATGTTGTTTTATTGAATGCTTTTGTAGAAGACATTTTCTTTCTAGCTTTTACATACAAATAGTATTTAAAATTCATGGCTAGTTTAGTATATAATTGAACATTGGAAGCAGCAAGGACAATTGCATTAAAAAATTTCCTGGTAAGAATTTAACTACACTGTCCAGCACATCATGAAAATATGTATATCCAGTCAAAAAGACAGTCCTGTTACCAGGGAATGTGGGAATTCTGTTACATAAGGGACAGCAGTTAGATAATGCGAGCTTATGATGAGAAAAATCATATGGCAAAATAACTACTAATTAAAAAAAAAAAAAGATTATATTGTGCTATGCACTCTATTTTCAGGGGGAGTGAAGTTTTATTTTCCACAGACATTTTGCTTGCTGAAGGAAGGATCAGAGCATCATACTGGAGAGGGGTCGAAATTCACAACTTCAGCTGTTAAGCCCCAGAAGCCCTCCAGAGGTTTTTCTCCCTTACCCAGACAAAAAGCACACCCTTCCATGTTGTTAACCTGCAGATTTTAAATTCCTGCTGCCATACTCCAGAAAGTCTGCAGATGACACAGAAGATCATCTGGGTCACAAGTCTTCCTGTTGAGCTGTAGCCTTTTTCAGATTACATCATTTGGAAAACAAGTCCAAACTCTTTGTCTGAGCCTCATAGATGCCCTGCAGCATACAAGATTTAGACAGCTGCCCAACTAGCAAGGTACTAAACCTGCTGACACTCCTGAGTCCATTCTAACAGAAGCACAGCTATCAGGGGTCAGAAGGAAAGAACAGAATAAAATACCTAATAACAAAATCAGGTGTCAAAGACTAACCAAACACACTCAGAGCCATTCTCTCCTCCCTGAAACCAATGTTTTTTCAGCTAAAAATTTGTCAAGTTGTAATTCTAAACTTCTTCAACTCTGCTTAATGTTGGAAGAAATATTTTATTATCCAAGTGAGAAAAAGAATGCAAACATGGAATTACTGTAGTTGCTCTACTGCATGTAAGATATTAAAAACCCTGAAATAGGAAGAGACCAGAAAGGAAATGGAAAAACAGGATTTAATGAAAACTAGGTTTGCAAGGGAACATTCATTTTCCTGACCTACTGAATATTAAAAAAAACAAAACAAAAAAAAAACCAAACAACAACAACAACAAAAAAACCCTACTCATTAAAGTACTTAAAATGAGAATCAGTACAAAAAAAAAAAGGAGGAAGGCAGGAGAACTATCTGGAAAAGATGCAAGAGTGGTCTGATAAGGCTAAACTTCCCTGTGATAGCAAGGATTTAGACTTAATGACCCAGAGGACTTTATTCCTGTCTTGTTCTTTATGTCCCTACAATAATTGGAAACTACTACACATCTGTGGGATGACTTTCAGGTAAATATAGAGTACATGTGCAGACATATTAAAAAGTAAGAGCATGTAGTGCCATCTAAACTATGATTGGGACTACATTAATCCTTTTTCCAAAGGCTGCATATGAAAGAAAAGATAGGCACTTGCATTTTTATGACTGTGATACATCACTTAGTGAATAATGACTGCAAATAAATATCCCATCCATGGAATTTTAATCTTCCTCCCATTTAAAGTTTATAAGGGTACTGATACCAACAGATTTATATTCCCCACTCAGCCAGCTTCATCAAATGACAAATCCTGGTATTCAAATGCATTAAATGATAATTAGTCAGTCTTCTTCTAATCTGATGGTTAATATATCATGTCAGAGGCCCTCTTACAAGGAAGACTGAATTGAAATTTCATCTATAACATTAATTTAATGCATTACAATAATGAGTCCCAATCCCAGCCCTGAAGCTTGAAGGAAGCTTGGATATGGAAACATACCTGTGCCCAAGCTTTCTACCTCAAGCCACCCACTATACCTTAGGCCAAACCACAATCTATACATCAATCTCCCTCTGAAACTGGGAGAAACTAAGATTTTACAAAAAATGGATAATGATATTAATTAAATGATCTTAATGTGAGGATGCACTTGAGAGATATAACCAGTAATGAGATGGGTAGAAATTCCCAAGAGAGAAATTCTAGGAATGATCAGTTACCTGCACACAAATTATCAGTGCTGTAAATATGATAGAGCTTATTCATTAGTTTCTCTCTGCATCTCTACAGAACAGGAACAGAAGCCTCCTGTGTGTCTTCATTCATACCTGCCAGCTCTACAGAGATGTGTCAGACAAACCAGGGCATCCAAGCTGGCACCTGATATCTGCGTTCAAGCACCTGATCACTTATTCCACTTTTTCTTCTCTTATAGGCACAGGTTCTCCCAAGCTGGAAGATTTTGTGGCAACAGATTTCTTTAAAGGTTAGTGGATGCCAGTAGCATCATATTTGGAGCTCAGCTGGTGAACAAAGCCACCTTCTGGGAGTTATTAAACCAGTTTCCAGAACCACAGAATTTTTGTATGCTGGCCACTTTGGCTTTTCTCAAGTAGTTTTTTTGTTTGATTTTGTTTGTTCTTTTTTTTTCCCCAAAACACTTCAAGCAAGTTATCACATGCACCAGAAGCAGCTAAAAAACGACTGTGGATTTAAAAGTTATTTTCCCTTCAGAACACAGTCCAATATTGCCATCATGTCTGTAAACAGAAAAACAGCATGATGGTACCAGAGAGGTATAGAACACCATCTGAGCACTAACCATCAAACTATAAAGCTAACATTCTCTTCTGGGATAACAAAAGCACAGGGAGATTTTGCTAACCATATCCATGTGCAGCACAGATACAATCAATCATTTCAGATGATAACTATCAAATTGAATGTAACTGACAGTCATTAACACCACTTATGGATGAGTCTCTAAGGAAAGATAATTTTGTGCTGTCCTTCAGCTTTCTGGGAGACAATTCATGCAAGAGACAGTTGCACATCTGACATCCCCTCCCTGCCAACTCTAATTACTTATTTTTTCTTGAGCTACACCCTTGTAGCTGAGCTTTATAGGTCTCTTGCTGTGTTCCTGCCCTTTAACTGGGTCTAACTGGGATGGCTAACCCTTTACCAGATTATTGTATTTGAGAGCGGAACAAAATTTTTGTCCCATTAAAAGTTAATCAGGCTGTTGTAGTAAGAGCATGTAACAGCTTGCAGTCTCAGATCCAGTGGTATCTAAGTTCATACACAAAATAATGAAACTCATGGCATGGAGTCAACTCCCTTCCCTCATCAGTTGATTTCTCCATGATTATTCAGCTTTGACTCGCTTACGTGTTGGACAGTGATAGGAAAAATGACATGCTGAAAAATGAATTATTTACTGTTACTGGGTTATGACTTAAGATAAGTACAAATGACTGTGCTAGTCAGAACATGCTTTCTGTCTTAAACAACTTCCAAAAATTAAAAAAAAAATAAAAAAAAAATCTATTTTGCTAAATTATTGATAGGAGATAATGTTCACTCAAAGATGACAGACTGGTAAATATACATATAGATATAACTTCAAGTGTACTGTTCTAATGTAAAGTAAAATATAAAATAACATTATAACACAGTTAATTTTTCTTCCAAAGAATATTCTGAAGTGCTTCACAGACTAGAATAATATAATCATTAAATTAGAAAGCTTACAATGGAAAAGACAAAATATAGAATTAAGAGGTTTAGACAAGTGAGAAAAACTGCTGTCCAATGAAAGTTTAAAAGATACAGCAAGTCAATGAGGCAGAGGCTCCAAAAGACTGTTCCAGATGGTAGCGTCTTTAGAGGGATAGTTTTACAGCAAAGGCACAGTTGTGGGATAGCACACTGAAGATATGGTTGTCTAGTCTAGTAATAGGAGCAGAGAAGATGGAAGCAAATAGAATAGAAGAAGACAAAGTAGTATGCAATGCACACAGATGTCTCAGAACTCTTCATTTTCTACCCTGTGTTCAGTAGTGAAACCATGAGGACTAGCACTGTAGCGCTCTTTATGCTGTTACACCCACTCTTTTCTTGAATTGCCTTACAAACTGCTTTATTTCACCATTTTTTGGACACAATGCAAACGTGCAAATCAGTTGCATTGTCCAGAATTATAAATCAGATACCACCAGCAATAATGTCCATAACAGGTTCTGCTGGAGGAGATGACAAATGCAAAAACATTTTCAACTATACCTTAAACCGAATAAAAGAAGAAAAAAATATATATACTTGAAAAATAAAGGCATAAAACCATAAATTTTCTGAACTGCATGAGCAGCATCATTTGGAAAATTGCACAGTGAAGTGTGAGTATCTTCAGTTATAGTTGTTCTGATGGATCACATTGGGCTATATGAAGGGGGTGGGGAAGGAATTAAAAAATGCCATTAAATATTGATTTTTCTTTATATAGTACTGCCTTTCTAAAATAATTCCAAAATTAAAACCCTACAGTCTCTATCAACATCTTAGTAATGTAGGCTGGTGCTTTTTCATAACCAAATAGCACAAACAGAAGCAAACAAAACAAGGAGGTAAAACAAACAGATCTATTTTTATGTCACAGTAGAACACTGTCTCAACAGAACAGAGTATAGCTCGCTGCCTAGCTTTAACTATGGCAGGAAACTGAACTACCCCTACCTTTAATTTCCAATAAAAATTATTTTGCTTTGCATAAGTCAAGGGGAAAAAGAGGTGAATTGCTGTGAAATACACAGCTAGACAATGCAGTGTTTAAGAAGATTCCTTTGTATTTAAATGGAATGAGCTTACTGTAAATCATAAGCTTAAAAGTTTTAAAGTTGTAATTGGATCAGCAGAGCTCTGACAGGTTTCAGGTTTTATAGCAGCTGTGGATCTAAAAGAATGGATTTCTTAAAGAGGCACATAAGAGACAAGCAACAGAAAAGATCCAGTCTGGGATATATTTTCAAAGGAATTTCAAACAGACTATCAATCCCTTAATGCTCTTTCTGTATTATCAGTAAACAGTTTAAATTTCAGAATGCAACATACCCTACTTTGCCAGCTTATTCTCACTGCACCTAAGACCCCATTATTTGACAGATGACTAAGGACTTAGCTGATTGTCTGCAGCATTTGATATACAATCTTGACAAGCATAGTCTATTAAATTAGAAGCATGCCAGCTGAAGTGAGTGACAGAGATATTCAGAGACACAATTAAAGAAGTGAATAAAAAACAAATAGCAAGGTTTTCACCTACGTGTCTTACACGCAGTTGACTTTTAGAAAGACTATTATCTTTCAAAGAGAATTATTATATCTCATAAAGAAGTTAGGAGTATGTTGTAACCTTAGTTGGCAATTAAGATTCCACAGAGTGACATGGTGAATTTCATAGCAGATGCCCTTAAAATCCATTTATCTAAGTCCGAATGACTTTCACTAGGACTTAGATACCCAAGTCACTGAGGTGCTTACGAAAAACAAACTCAAAAGCACTCCAGATAAAACTCTAGGCACTTTTTCAATAGACAAAGTGATATTTTTCTGTTACTGAAATATAAAATGCTATAAAATGTCTCTCTGAATAACAGCACTAGCGAATGCCTGTGCTGAGACTTTCTAAATAAAGGGTCGAAACTTGAGATGTTACCTTGCTGCAACTTTTTGAAGCAATCTCTTTAAGGACTAGAGAGCCTTTGTATCCTGTAATATCAGTAACAACCATAATAAGTTAGATCTTCTTCTCCTGTATACACCTGTATATATGAGGTGAATCAGATCCCAGCTATCAACATTCAAGGCATGCAAAGGGCACAAACAAAGGAAGGCCGCCTGTCATGCTGAAAAGAAAAAATGCTGCTGGAGAGAATTTTATAAAGTGGTAATTGCTAAAGTAGCAAGAGAGAAAATGCAGTATATATGTTTAAAATACAAGCAGAAGAATAACCTGGGCAAGAAGTCCTTCAACAGGAAATTATGTTAGATCAAGGACTGAGTTACCTTTCCAGTTTATAGAGTAACTAGCTTTACCACAAAGCAAATATATTAAGTAATTGACAATCCAATACAGCTTTGAACTTATCTTCATCCTGTTGTTTTATGGGGAGGAAGGAGAGATAGTTCATAATTAAGCATTTTTAAAAGCCTGAGCATTTGTAGAACCATAGAATGCTTTGGGTTGGAAGGGGCCATTTAGTACTGGTGTCTGTTGGCAGTGACATTCCACCCCAGCTCAGGTTGACCAGGGTCTCATGTGTCCATGGCCTTGGGCACCTCCAGGAATGGGGCACCCAGAGCTTTGGGCAGCAGTGCCAGAGCCTCACTGTCCTCTGAGTACGGAATTTCCTCTCATCATCTAATCTAAATAGATGTGTTGCCTATTATTTTCATTATACAACATTTTCAGGACACACAGAAGTCTCTCTCTGTAAGTTTCCCTCATGTTTAATGATCTGTATGTTAGTAAGACCAATGATGACATTAGAAGTATTTCTGCAAAATAAATAAATAAATAGATAATAATGCAGAAAATACATTTTATTTTGATGAAACTGCTATAGCACAGAAAATCTGTGTTTGCTTTTGCAATCTGTGCTCCAGGCAAGCTAGACTTCAGCCAGTTTTGGTGTGGGAAACATGCAACTACATGATTTCACCAGTGGAAATAAGGTAATAATTTTTTCTTCTCAGCATATTTTATCACCATTTACTTCAGTACACAGGATACTAATGCTTTTATCCAACTTTCAGTCAGGAGCTTAAAACTGGACAGCAGAAATCATGCGTAGATTATGTTTTTGCTTTCTGGCTATGGACAGCAGCACTCAAAGTTACAAGAAAATCAAAGGTGGTCTCTGAATTAAGATTCCAATTCCTCCCTTTCAGTAGCTTATCTCTAATTTTTCTGATCTCATTGGAATTTCCTCTTCTCCTTCCTAAATTTATCAAAAGGCTGAAAAGAGGTGATACCTCAAGTTCATTTCATTTTGATGTCCTAATGTTGAGTAGTAATCAAACATGACTGTCTATATTCAGCCAATGGTATCTAAGTGGTTTGTGACCAACCAGACCAGGTGGGGCCCATCTTTTAAGGCCTGGCAATTTTAGTCTGACTGATCTGGACTGACTGGCAAGCGTTTACATTTAGCTGAATGAGTCCTTTATACATTTTATGTAGACCATTCCATGAAGAGCATTTTATGTATTTAAATTCCTAGAAATCAGACAATAATGAGGAACAAGACCGATAGTGTATTTGCATGATTCATATTATTTGATTTCATTTCATTTTCAGTGAGTAAGTGTTCTATAGTCAAGTTATTGGTTTTATGGACTTGATAAGATATAATGTTGCATAGTCATCCTTCATTACTCTAAGGAAGCCTGAAACACACTTCATTGGCTTACGAATTAAAAATATATGAAGGCAGCCATGGTAACTGTGGCCATGCACATGCTAGTAGTCTTCTCAGATAAGATAAAACAAGACTTAGTTTGCATTTCAGTGAAAGAGCTGCAAGTTATATTATGAGTGAGGTAGGGAATAAGCTGCAATGCGGCTTTAAAATGTAAAACGCAAGTTGAGCACATGCATGAAATCTTCAGAGTTATTATCAAAGCTAAAAGTAAGAACTTTGGTGTAAAATGCACCATAAATATGATAGTGGTATTTCTGAAGCAACACATCTTTAGCAAAATCATAACAGGCGCATGTAGGACAAGGCAGTAAGGTAATCTGAGTAAGGTAGTCTGAATCATGACTGCTACAGCACAGATATTATATTCATGTATTTTCTTATTAGAGTTCACAAAATATTGAACTGCACTTGTTCTATTTCAGTTACAATATTGAGAAACTATCCAAATATAAAAATATCAACCTCTGCTGTTATTAACACAATCAATTCAGATATGAGCTCAGATGTTGTTGTTAAGATTTTATTCCTAACTTTATTACATTCTACTACTATTTTTTCAGTCTTAAATAATTATAAGTATTAAGTTTATAAGAGTTGCTGATACTTGTAAAACAAAACAATGAAATCACATTAAACTGATAAACCTTGAAATTGCTGCGCCTGGGATAAGAATCTGAATAAAGGGCAATATTTTACAGTAAGCTGTACTGAATCCTTCAACTTGTGCATGCTTCTATTTTAGAGCCATCACTTCTTTGCACAATAGCTAGAATCATTGGGGATGTAGCCTTTGTGGGATTTTATTTTTTAATTAATTACTTCATTTATCTTGATGATCTTTTAGATTTAGTGAAGTAATCTATAAGAGTGTTATTTTAATGAAATTGCAGTGACTTATTATCATTCCACTGCCTAGAATTCCTTACCGCTAAGATTAAATAATCCACTAGAAATTTACAAGTTTGTTTGGCCAGTGTTTGAAGCAATGCCAGAATGCTGACACTCACTGATCAAGTGCATTTCTTACACCAAATAGTCTCAAGTTTGTGATAGCTATGCATCACTACAGAATTCAGATTTATTTTTTTTTTTTGTTTTAACATTAACTTAATTTCCTTATAGGTGCAAGCTGTAGGACTCAATTTAAATACATGATTTTTTTTACTAACTATATACCATTTTATAATCCCTTTGCATTTTTAACTAATTTCATTAACTAGCTTTAAATATATATATATATATTCATTTCCCTGTAGCAGAAGCTGTGGATCTTCCAGACAGAAACTAATTTCCATCCTTGTTCACTAGCAGTAAGTTTCCCCATTTCACATACACTGAAGCTGGAGCCAATGGAACCTGACAGTGCAGTGCTCCAGCTCTGGTTCCAGTTCAGATAAACCAGCAAAGAATCTGATATCTCACAGTCAGTGCAGCTGCTGAAGCTCATAGAAGTCCTGCACTTAATATTTAACATTAAAACTCATTTGGTGAAACTAGTGTCCTACACACACACACGTGCCAGAAGGTTTGAGATGTTAACCTACTTGATTTGTCAGCACAATACCATCTCACAGACCAGACAATGCACATCTCCTTTCCCTTACCATCCATATTACAGCTGCTCTACCCTTTGGAGAAAAGGAGAACAGCAATTCCCTCCGAAACCCCTAGGAGTACTTGTTTTATTAATTGAGCAAAAGGTTTCATACCAAATTCACATATATTTCATGTACATCAGTACCACAAAGCACTGTATAAGTGTGGACAATCAGCCCTCAAGAGATAGTCTTAATATCATTTTAATGAGTGTATGGTTCAAATATATTTGTTTCTCATTTAGCCTCCTTGCCTGTTAGATATCATTACCATTCACTAAACTGCATTTTCAACCTCGAATCAAAAAGACACTTAAGGTGAGGTAGCTTCTTGAAAGGCCTTAGGCAAGAAGTATAAGCTTCTTAAATTGCAGTCATCTTAGATATATTCACAAGAAAAGAATATCAAGGAAATCTCGACCATGAAAAAACAAAGATCAGCAATTTAGACTACATATATATGTATATATATATATGTATATATATATATATATATATATGCCATTACTCTTTGATACATTATAAAAGACAATCTCACAGATAATTACTCAAAAGTTCTATATATTTCAGTCTCACACAGGTGGTTTAATCAGAAAAAACTGCTGAACCTAGATTCTACTGGGATTAACAGGGCAACTTGAATCTGCATCTATTTATTTAACGTGCTCTCATTGTGATCAGCTAGAGATGACATCAGGCACTGAGACTGGTGCAGCTTCGTTGCTCAAGACAGAATAAACAAGGAATTATGTTTGAAGCACTTTCTTTTTCTAGCAAACAAAGGCTTAGCAAAGTTCAAAAGTGTCACTGAATGCGGTTTGTAGAGTAATTGCAATGTTAATTTCAACACTGATTCCAACTTGTGATGGGATTAAGCACTCATCTTCATATTTCCCACCTAAGAATAATTCCTTTTAAATTCAACTTGATATGAAAGCAAGAAAAGACTGTGCACCAGTTGTCTAAAAGTTCCTGATTACATAGAAGTTCTCTGTCAAAATCTTTGCATCTCAGCAATGATGGCAAACAGCACATCATTAAGTTCCAAGTAGGAGCAGCTGGGAAAATTGAGGAGAAATCTTAAAGGTGAAATTTAACCAATAAATGAATGAGACCACATGGCATGCATGCCTGAAGGCACTTGGATTCAATTACTCACATTGCTTCCAGGTTTAATGCCTCTTTTTCCTAGTACAAGATTTCTGAGTCTAGTATAACACAGAAAACTATAAGACTGCAGATAAAGAAGACACAAAATTCCTTCCTTGATTGTGAACTTGAAAATGCAAACAGCAGTGCTAAAAAAAAATATTAATCACTTATTCTCCTTTTCAGTTTGCAGGCCCACTGATTGCTTTCAAATATCTTTGGTTTTCAGGAAGTTGGTATTTCATTACTCAGCCACTTTCAATACAAGATATTTTTTGTTAGGCATTTTATTAAACACAGTATTTCAGCATAAAAGTGAAATCATTTTGTCTTAAATTGATTTTAGTGCAGTATTTACACTGCTTATTTAGAATCAGAGGCTATAACTGCTAAAGAAATACATTTCTTTCTTTGTTCAGACTAACAGTGTAACATAATAAATGAAAGGAATACACTCTATGACACCCTAAACTGTTGTTTCATAATTTAAAAATAGAGATAGAATGCCATCTACTTGTTAGTTCCCAATATTGCTGGCAGAGCATAAAGAACTAGACTGCTTGGATTGCTACACTCTTTACTAAATGCTTTAGCTAATCTGTATCCAGAATTATGTGGGGGAAAGGCAGAGGTTGGAAGCAACCACAAAATTAGTATTCACCTGAACTCTTTGATGCATCAATAGTACAACACAGCAGAGCTCTCTCCCTTTCAAACGCTTTCATTCAACCCCAAATGTCATTTCAGAGCTAAGAAGTGCTCTCTGACATTTTGTTTTCTATAATCCAGATCTTGATCAGGAATTCACGTTACAGAAAGTATAGAAGTAGTAAGGATAATGATCAGAGATAGTCTTTGTACTACACTGCTCTCAAAAAGTCTCCAGAGACTTTGTAAGAACATAATGATTCCTGAAGTTTCAGGATGGGTGTTAGCAGCCGGGCACTACAGCAAAGATTTGTTAATCAAGTCAGGGGGACAGACAAAACAGACAGTTATCCCTGTTGTGCCAATGGTTTAATCACGGAACCCAACATCAAAAAATAGACCAGAAAAACCCAGAAAAAGAACTTATTAACTCCTATGAACAAAGGATGGCATATATTTAAATATATGAGCTTGGCTTACTAAAATCTGTAGTGGTTTTGTACCAGCTTTCTTTGTACCTCAGCATACACTTCATTTGTAATTTTGTTTTTGGACTAGCAGAAAAACCTCACTAACAAACCACAACCTGTTCCTGTGCAGAATTATTTTAGCTAGAACTGTAAGATCCCTGGACTGCTCTACATATATATATATATACACACACAATATATATTATATATATATATTATATAATATATATAATGAATAAAATGTGGTTTGTTGTTTTTTAATTAACCCCCCCACCCCACCCCCCCACACCAAATAATAATAATAAAAATTCCCTATGGCAAAGTAGCCATGGGCTACTAATTCATTGGAATTCCTGTTGGAAGGCAAAAATATTCCAGTGTGTCCCACCACAAAGTACAAGTCCTGATTGAAACTTCAAAGGCACTTCTACTCTTATTGTACCACAATAGCAATGAGCTTTATTAATTTTTAGGTAGACAGCATCTATGAGTGCATTTAAGCAAGTAAATCTCTGTGCATTCTCTGCATGTAAAATGGAAGCACCTGTAATTTCTGCAGTTCCACCTAAGTAGGTTAGGTCAGGTCAGTAGAAGCAATTAATATAAATGAAGAAGTAGTTCATAAAAGCAATTTAATTTGAATTAACAATTTATCTACTCCCAGACTTCACTACAGTCAAGAGGCTGCTACTTCTTTATATTAATATTTCTATTTATGTAGCATCCGTTTTAGAGAAGATGAATGTATGCAAGCATACTAGTATAGAAAATTTCAAGATGAACACCCAAGAGCCTATAATGCACATAAATAATAAAAATATCTGTCAGCAAAACATGTACGTTGCTGCCTCCATACAGATGAAGTCCTGAAAACATCAATTCTGAACTAGTTTCTGATAATCAAATGAGTTTTTTTATGTATTAATATTATTTAGCACACACACATATAATAAACAATTACAAATGCATTATTTCTTAAATATGTCTTAAATATGTCTCAAATTCTTTTCTAAGGCAATCTTCCTGAGTTACAATTTTGGAGCTACATTATGGAAAATGATTGAATTACATTAGAACAAGTGGAAACTCCAAAAATCTGAACTCAATGACCTTAATGGTTCAAACATTTTTTATATGCAACTTCAGTGAAGGGCAGAGTGTCAGCCCACCCCTGTGACTGAGAAAAGTGATAGAGGCAAAGGTATGTTTTGACTCTTTTTAGGTGACTACAGCTGATGCTGAGGTATCAGTCAGCAAAGTCTGAAACACAAAACAGCCCTCCATGCCCATTTACAACAGCAGGTACTGCCCACGCTTTATCTTTTTTGTTAGGAAAAAAAGTACCTACTGCACTGGAGTTGCTACTGCCCTTTACAATTCTAAAGTACTTTGCAAACAATTAATTAGTCACAATCATTTCAGGCTAGTAATTATCTTAATTTTGCTAAAAGAAAAAGAAATCAGTCACATGGAGAGTCTGAGAGACTCTCCGTGAAGCAGTATTGGTTCACTGTTTCATGCTCAAGCAAACATCCCCCTGCTATCACCCCTGCAATATGGGTTTGTTTTGTTTACTTTTTCCCTTCATAAACAATTCCTTTCTGGCTGGCAGACACAGAACAATTTGGAAATGCATTAAAAACTGGGCCCAGCACTAAAAATAGCAGCGTAACTTCATCTAGTTACCGAAAGGAATTAGATCTGTATACTGACAATGGGCAAAAAGCATTTTAGTGTTAGTTGAAATTGTATTACTAAAGAACACTAATCAGCAGTGGCTAAAGCCATGTCCTGCTGCAAGTAAGTTTTAAGTAGTAACATTTTAAATACCAGCTTTCCATAAGAACAGCTACTTTATTTTGACAGTTTTTAATGCTGGTGTGTAGTTTCTCATGAATCAGAAAGGTTTTCTTTCGGAAGCCACAAGGCAATTTCCTTATGAAAATTTCCTCTTTACTTGGAGAGCAAGTCCATTATACAAGATTATAGCTGGTCTGGATGAAGCCTGATGAAAATGAGGTATTTTCTTTCATTTTTGGGGACACAAGTATCTGGTCCTCTCTGTTTCACTAGATTTTGTAACCCGAACTTTTAGGCAAACCATTAGAAATAAGCATTATCACTTCACTTAACACATATTCCTTTATAGCACAGCACACATTTTTTTTTAGATATATCTGTTTCCAAAGTTGCTCAAGAAAGTGAACAGACACCAGCCTTCAGGATTATATCCACTACCTAAGAGAACAATATTTTTGTGTAACACATGAGGCAGTGAGAGAAGCTAAGCCTTATCTCTGAAGGTCCTTTTGACAATGTCCATCAATTTGGACCTTCCATCTTCTGTGGAGATGTTCTCCACATCCTGCAGCGACAAACAAGCTTCTATTCCTCCTACTTTATGCAAGAACAGACAGAAACCAGCTCTGCTACCTTGCCGGCGGGTGTCATTCTTTTCCCTCTATTGTTGTGCCACAGAATTCTCTGTGTTATTGGATGGGGAAAAAAATGGAAAAAAGTGGGTTAGGAAATAGGTTTAATAAATTTGTCATGTTTCAGCAACCCTTGTGTTCCAGCGGGCTTATAGAGTTGTTCATTCCATTGCCACATAAATGTCATGTTAACCATCATAATATTCTTGTTATCATGCTCACAATGCTTTCTTGTCTTCATCTCATGGATGTTAGGCAAGTAAAATGACCCTTATAGTACAAACATCATTATAACAATTTCATGTGAAAGTTCTATGAGATATTTTTAGTATATTTCAGAATTGTGTCATTTGGAATGAAAACCAATGGTAAAGTGATGCTAACACATTCTTCAGTAGGAAGAAAAGGCAATCTCTTTTTCTCTAATTACTGCAGCACAGATTATTCTGAAACATATTTAACAGCTTAAAATTCCAGTGAGGCTTATACATTTGGAAAGCATTGCAAGGACCAAAGCAGAACTTGTTGTCTTACAGATGACATATTCTGCACCAGGCAAAAAAATGTTTTGAATTTCTATAGATCTTTGAGTCTAGTCCTTACTTCGAAATTCTAGCTGATTAGGCAGTTCACAGCAGAGGGGCAGAACCTGTACAATCTTATTACTGTGCTAACACGAGGAACTGTTTTTCTAAATTAACATATGTAATATCAGAGGCAAGAGTCAGTATTTAGTCACTTGTTTTCTGTTTATAAGATCTATAGAGTTTGTGCATTGGAAAACTTCTACGATTGAGTCTTAACTTAGGCATGTCCGGTAGAAGGAAAGGATTAATAAACTATATGAAACAGTAATAAGTAAATAGGGATAATTTGAACAGAGTAAGATGAAAGTGTAGCAAACTGCTCTAGGAGACTGGAGATGAAGTTTACTGTCTTGACTCATATAAGGCAGGAAGGGTGATGTGTATGCAGGACTTTAGAGGATGAGTGATTTATAGAATGTCTTCTCTTTTAACATGATTCCTTGCCTTTTGCATCTGCAGCCCACAGAACTTCTAAACATTCTGCTTTCTCCATTTAGTTAATAAGACCGTAACAGTTTCCAAATGATTAATACCACCTTTGTACAGATACAAATAAATAAGTTGCAAGTAATAGTGTATTGAGAATCCTGAAATGTAGTTAGCTACAAACACGCTTTTTTATCAGTAAATCTCAAACTATACAGTAAACAGAAATAAAGGACAAAGCACGACCACGCAACATCATTACTCAAGAAAGAAATGATACATTTATACCCTCATTACTCACATTTTATAGTTGTGGATGCTGAAATACAGAGAAAGTGGCAGTGCAAGGTCACTCTGGCAGAGCTTGGAACAAAAGTCAGACATCTCATTCTCTAGAAAAGCATTCTGCTGTTTCATAAATTGCTTTTCTCCTTAAAAAAAAAAAAAAAAAAAAAAAGGAAAGAAAAAAAAAAAAGATAAAGATCACAACACTGAAGTTATAGAAAAGGCCCTGAGTGACACACAGATAACTAAGGACTTAAGATAAGCTGCATTTCTGAGTCTCATTTGCAACAATACCATTTGTTGACTTCAATAAACCATATGCAGAAATAACATCAGTGCTAACAGAAGAGCCTAAAAATCTTAAAAGCAATATCCTGGTCACTCTGAACTCAGTGATAAAATTTCCTTTGTGACTAAAATTTTATTCACAATACTGCCTTTGAACGTCTGTATCTTGTAAATTATCTCATCTGAAAGCAAACTGCTGCCAACAAATCTGTCTATTCACTCCAGTGAAATCTAAATCTACTTTTGAATGAAGGAGAGTGAAAAAGGCAGAATATTATGTCTCTTCAGCTAGGTTTTTGTGAGGACTCACTAATGATTTCTCTCTTTTCCAGCATGCCTCAAGCAAAGCAGTGAAAACATCACACATTTAATATGCCACTGATACATCAAGCAATGTCACTGGAGAAAGAAAGGCAAAAGGAGAAAGGGATGTTTACTTCAAACCAAAGTACAACAAAAAAAAAACATTCTTCTGTAGAAGAAATTCTTTTTGAGCTGTGGCATCACCATAATAAATCACTCTTGGATTCTGCAATGCCATGAGCTGCTCACTGCGAGAAATGACCAAGAATCCATTCACTGAATCTGTCCAGACTTCTAATACAGCAAAATGCATTGAAAACATCACTCATGCTAATTTTCTACAAGCCAAAACATGCTGTGGTACAGCAATTAGTGATTTCTTGCAGAATCAAGAAATCACTAGAACTTAGCATCTACCACCAAAAATGACATCACTCCTGGTTGGTATTGTTCTGACTTAGCAGTCCCTTGAGCAAACAGGGGACTTGATGACAGCACTATCTGTGTACATATGCAAATTACCCTGGGTCTTGTGTGTAGATGGGGCCAGAGAGGTGATGGGAACCTTTGGGTGTCCCTAATAGATTATACATGCAGATTTGTTTTGGGAATGATCTATCTTTCCTTCCTAACATTCCCATCTTCAAATAAATAAGATCTACCTGCTAGAGAACCTTCAATGAAGTGAAATGTTGCAGACAGGAATGTTTTTAAATCAGCTTGGAAACCTGCAAGCTAGCACACCAGTACGCATAAATACTTGTGTGTTTAGCAAGCTTCTCTACTCTGCTATCATTTAACAAATCTCTGCCTAAAAATAGTTCTAGTCAACATAAGTAAGAATTTCCAGGTCTCTTATTATTACTTCTACTCTTTGCTGAACTCCCTCTGCATTTATATTTTTGTCTGCTGGTAACATGTCCAGAAATGAATGCAGTCTCCCAATTGGCCTTTTCTTTAAAGATAAACACTGACCTGATCTGTTACATCTTACAGATGTTAGTAAAACTCAGAATGGTGGTAGTACTTTCTGGAGCCAAATTACACTGCAGAACTTGCACATTTTCCAAAATAAGGATCATTTCTAGTTTTGCTGCCCTTAGCTACCTTCGGCAGTATTTTAGCCTGCAGATTGATCAACACAAAGCCAGGTGCTTACTTGCAAAGCAAGGTCCTTAACAACATAAGCATCAGAGAATCTGAAACTTTCAAGCACTTTATTCATGTTATTTCTTTGTCCTTGCAGCAGCTGAGGTTGTTCAGGGAGTGGAAGAACACAACTCCATAAACTGAGAAGGGAATGTCATCCAGTCCAAATATTCTGGATTTGTTTCTTTGCTTGCATGTACTGGGAATACTGAATTATATTACAGTTTTATTGGCAGCTGTTTTGCTTTGTACTTACAATGACCTAGATTGCAAGTGTCCAATCTGTCTGCAAAGCAGTTGAAACATAGCTGCACTTTCCCAGAAGAAGACTTGGGGAATCGTCTGGCAGGGACAAACAGTACACCATGAGCACATACCTCTTCTAATCCTCCCAGCTCCTACAGAACTAGAGAACAAAATATTATGAGAGTGTGCCTAAAGTTAGAACTTGAAAGAAAAAAAGAGAAGAGAAAAAGAAAAAAAAAAAAGAAAGAAAAAAAAAAGCAATTTAACTGCTTTTCTCTCAAGATTTTGTAAGCACAGGCATAGCTGCAAAGACTGAAACAAGTTTATATTTTTAAGATGAAGAAAGAGACTGCCAGTGTGAAAAAGTCGATGGAATTATAACTAGTATTGAACTTCTTAGCTGCTTCTCTTTCTCAGTCTTTTGGTGCTGATGTGTTTCAAACCTGAGAGACAATTTAGATGACTTTTGTGCATGTTTCAGGACAGCTTTTGAAAATGTAAAGTATCTACTAGTCTTTCCCTTCCTAGTCTTCACTTTCAGAAGGAATGAAGAAAGCTTTAGTGAGTAACATGCTCTGCTACAGAACAGCAATGCCACCATCTCTGGCTCTGAACCAGGAATGCATTGTATCACCTTACATAAGCATTGTGTTCATTAACAGATTGAGAAAGACAATGTCAAACCCAAGAACAACTCTGACAATAAAATTGCAGCATCATTCTATTATTAGCACCACAATCAGTCAAATGCTGAAAGATTTTTAAAGGAATTTTGGGATCAGTATTGTGTCAGCAATTTACTAATGATGGCAATTCATGGTCACTTCAATCACACATTAAAGTTTTCATTCTGAAAGTAAAATATTTGTTCTTGTTCTTATACCCCTTTCTCTTCTCCTGTCAGCCACTCTAGCTTCACATTTATTATTAAGTACAGAAAAAAGCATCACTTTTCCCGTGATCCAAGTCCCTCTACACGAAAGACATTTGTATAAAAGGGAAAGCACAATGGACAGCCTTCTAATTTCATTTCAGTCGTATTGGAAAAAGTGTAGTAATTAGCCCTGCTAAAATAACGTTGTCTTACTTGACTTGTTGATTCAGAGATGGACATTTTGTGCCCTTCTATTTCACTGTAACTGGAAATTACTTTTGTTGCAAGGTCGGCCAAATATATATTCAGAAAACTAAATCTGATCATACAAACATACGAAGTGAGCTCAGCACACATTAGTATAACCTGGTCCCATTGACCCAACTCCAACAACACACACACATGCGCCATCTCCTGGTCACCTCTTATAACTACATGCACAAATAATGAGCCTTGGATTTTCATTTTGAATGCCTCATTCAACAAACACAGTTCAAACAGAAATATAACTGTTTGTTTCTTTTACACATGAACAGTGATGCTCAGCTGGTTAATAATTGCTTTTTTGTGTGTGGATCATTTATCTGATCACTGTCATTCCCAACAGGAGAAAAAGAATCTTTCCTGATGGATAAAGTTTCTACCCAAGGGGCAGATGCAAAGGCTCCTGTGACTACTTAATAACTTCAACTGATGACTGGCACAGCCGTTAGTGAAAGCTTCAGAGCCCAATCTCCCCCAGTGGATGCTTTAATATTAGGCTAGTAAATCAGGCTTATTTTTGCTGTATTTTTCCGTGGCGTACACACACACACACACACACGAAAGATGAGAATAATAACTCATTTGGTCTCTCTCTCACCTAAGGATTCTCCCTCCAAGAGCAGCCTACAGCTTTCTGAAGAGAGTTAATCTCATCAGATAGAGGAGCTAAACAAAGATATTGCATACCTCAAAAACTGCTCAGTCTCCTGTTAGAAAGGGGGAATTGCCCTCAAGAAGGTCTGAAATGAGCTTCTGTCTCCTGTGTGCTGGCTAACTAACCATCAGGCACCTCATAAGCAAGCTACTGGAATCTTATCTGTTATTAGTGAAATCTGGTATGGTCTTGTTTTGGAAATCCTATCAGATCAAGACCTCTTTGTGAATATATACATATTCAATCTGTGAAGCCTGGGGCAACTCATGATCTTGTCTCTGTCTTTTCTAGTGTTCCAAAATCAAGAAGATTGTCAAGTGTAGGAACCAAATTTCAGTACCCAGAGGACTCCAAGTGTGGTTTCTGAGGCATGAAGGAATTTCAGGCATATATATTTAAAGTAATTTGTCTGAAGTCAGGGAGAAACGTATCATAATCTTAAATTTAAGAAATCAAAGACAGCTGGGATTTATGCATTTGCATTCCAACACGGATGGAACCATAAAAAACTCCAAGCTAGATTTCTGAAAAGATCAAAAGGAATTAGGTCCAAATTATCCCCTACAGATTTTGGCGACAGAATCCGATAACTTCTATGAGCAGGAAAAGAAAGAATAAGGCAACAAGACTAAAGGCAGATGTTATGCTATGAATAACCTGTTGCAAAGAAAACTCCAAAAACTTGCCTTTATATATTGTTTCTATTAGATTCTACACTTCACATTACATATTGAACTCTTGGAAGGTTCGTTCTAAATAAATGTCATATCGGATCTACATGTCTCAATGTAGATCCATAGAATGTTGTGTAAGAAACCTGAAAAAACTTTTTCCATTTTTCTGCTGATGGAGTTTCAAGCTGAAGAGCTACATTCTTACTGTAGAAATAAATGAAAACTAAATGCAGTAATGTTTGGGGATTTTCAGAGTCAGAGTTTCTAATGTGTCCCTATCTCTACAAATACTTAACCTGGCTAACATCTATGACCATAGTTTTTTTCCTTTTCCTTTGACAAGAAAAGTAACTATGGCCAAGCACACCTTAAAAAAACACCAACATTAAAGAGGAGTGAAATAATCACCACAGTTGATTTTTAAGTTACAGTCACTATGGATGCACATACAGCACTAGGTAGCTCATCCAAATACAGCTACGCCATATGCATATGTTGGTATTTTCAGATTCAAATACATGGACTTGCAAACCCTTTATTTAGGGGTCAGTTGAAAGTATTGTCTTTAACATTATTTAATATTATTTAAGGAGCTCAAATTTTTCAGAACAGATCCCACTGGCAATTATTCACTAGACTTAACATGCTCTTTTGCCAAATAATTTCTTGAAAATAAACTGGCATGATTAAAAACTAAAATGTTATTAACAGATAATAGAATGTGCCAAAAAGAAATCAATACAAATTACAAACAACAAAAAAAGAAAAATAGAAGAATATATTTATTCTTGTCATAAATCGACCTTTATCATGATCCTAGACATTGCAGACATCAATAAACACAGGAAATATTGAAGAAATGCTCTGGTATTCTCTGCTTCACACTCT
Organism: Coturnix japonica; assembly: GCF_054131305.1. Classification (NCBI taxonomy): domain Eukaryota; kingdom Metazoa; phylum Chordata; class Aves; order Galliformes; family Phasianidae; genus Coturnix; species Coturnix japonica. The sequence continues at coordinate 19,880,101 of NC_140674.1, read as the reverse complement.
TCAAAAGAATTAATCAAGAAAATTATTGGAAAATGCATCTTCCACTGAAACTTCATCTAGCTATAAAGGAGCTCACGTGTATATTTTGTGCTTGGAAAATCTCTACAGAGGGCACTCAGGTACAAGCTCATGTTTTGAACAGGGTGCTTGCTAGAATCTGTGAGAGTTCCATTCTTTACAGTTGCATGATGTGACACAAGAACATCTGAAGGGAATTTTGTTTTCATGAGGATAGGTTCCTCATTGAAAATGTCCTTGAAAATATCCCAATATAAGAGAATGGCTATTTGGAAATAAGATGACCCAGGAGGAAATATTATCATTTCTATCCCGAGGCAACAAAGTTTACTCAATTTCCACTTTGTCTACCCTTTATGCTATAAGTTCCAGAAACATTCTTTCCCACAACAAGAAGAAAATTAAAATTTATTAAGACTTCATTCCTAAATAAAAAAGAAAAACAAAAGAGATGATCTTCGACCTTTTTAAACAATCTCATAAGGATTAAATTTTTAATTAGTAAGGAACAATCCAAGCAAGGAAATTTCAAGTCTGCTCTTATTTCATGTATTCAGTTTTGACCACAGAAGTGAGTTTTTCAAGGGGCCCCCTGTTGTGCCTTTGATGTTTTTGCCAGGGGAGGTATAACAACAATCCAAAGCAAGGTGAATACACTACAAGTGCTTCCAGCAATCAGAGCATAGAATTAGTGGGTGTTAAAAAAGAGAACCACAACCAGAGTCACTGGCATTATCCTCAAAAGTCAGATGTCTAGTAAAGGCATGGATGCTGAAGACATAAAGAACAGGAAAGCCTTTGAAGACATAGAAAACATTCAGAAAAGATGGTAAGTGCAGAACAGCAGGCTAAGAAAGAGAAAAAGGACCACAGAAGAATGAAGAGATTTAAGAGTATTGAGGGAAGAAGCTTTGACCTAGCAGAAGGATAGCACACACAACACTAGCCGTGATTAAACACCACAATAAAGTTAAACATAATAATCCCATGAGCAGTATCCAGACTAATAAATTGGAAACACTGACAGCCTGAACAGGATTATAACTTACGACTCGTTTAGTTGAGCATCTGGACCCCATAAGCTCATCTGGCTTCCTGAGCACATGTGTTCTAGTGACAGATGTCACTAGTACAACAGTCAGGGATACAAAACAAATGCAAAGAATTGTTTTTAATCAACCACATACTGCAGAAAGGGTCTAGAATAAGAAAGTCTTGATATAAATCCAGGAAGCCTAAAGAATTCAGTTCCACAAAGTAAGAGGTAGCTCAGAAAGCTGTTATTCTGTGCACCTCAGGTGAACATCAGGGTACAGAAGTTGGCCACAGATGCCTTGGGGCTCATCTCTTGAGGGACATGAGAAGCAAAACATGGCTGGTTTATGCTTTCTTCTAGTCCCAGAGCACACAGAATTAAAACACATTCTCATTGTTGAAAACATCCAACATAACCAATAATTTTCTACTTATACCGAATTTATGAATTAAGAAGAAGGAAATCTAATTAAATCCAGCTCCTTTATATGCATTTATAGCTTGCCACGAGTCTGGACAATGCAGGACAGGACCATTTCCCCTAACTCCTGGGAGTTGTATGAGAACTACTGTCATCAGTACTGCATTGTGAGAAAATTCCTTTCAGCCCACCTGTCTAAATAAACAATAGTGAGACAGCTTCCAGCTCCAAATGATTCTTTAGATGATGCCTAACCCAGTAAGTTGTTCCTGAGCCTAAATCCCAATTTCTCAGAGTTTTGTTTCCTGTATGCAACCAGTCTTAAAGATTCTGTCTGCGTGGATCTGCATTATGTGTATTAAAGTACCAGTCTGGATATGGTATGTTTCTGCCGTGCAGTTCATGCAAGAACCATAAAAGAACCTGAAAACTACACCCTTATAGGACAAATTCTGAGCTCTCATGTCAGCAATTTTTTTTTTTCCAAAGTACCAGTGTGGTCAACCTACGCTGCATACTGTCATCTTTCAGCTTGATTGCAGTTTGGGGAAATGGGTTAAGACTTTCCAATGTCTGCTCTGGGGTAATAATTCCTAAAAATAGGTAGAGCTCCTTTTATTATCAGTATGAAGTGTTATATAGTAAATCTGTATTTCCCAAACACAGCGAAATAAAGATAAATCTTGCAAGAAGTTCTCACCCTCCAAATACACCAAAACAAACAACCAACTCTTCAAAACTTTTCTAAAGAAAATCTTTAACTCTACAGGTTGACTCGATGATGGAAAAAAAATTTAGTCATTATTTAAAATGCCACTGTGAAGTCTACATCTACGACTTTGCCACTACTGCTCTCTATATACGGCCTGAATTGCTCTACTGGGAGCACTTTGTTTATTTCCTTATTTGAAAAATTTATTAAAGTTGATGCAACATCATGTTATGATACCAGTATTAACAGTAACACATCAATAAGATAACTTTTTTGTTTCACAGCCATGCAAGAAAATTCTCAGAAGCTGTTTTACATATTTTTATTTATGTATTCGATGATGCAGAAATTCTCATAAACATGGAGACAAAGCAGAGTAAAAGAGATAGTAATTCAAGAACAACATCAGAACATACAAAAAGCCAAAAAGAACAAATATAATCTTATGAACATAATCAAAATCGTTTTCTGTGTCATACATGAAAGCGTTGATGGAATAAATTGCAGAACTGATCCTGAATCAATGCACAAGACAACCACAGAGTATCTAACAGCAGTCTGCAGCCCTGAGTGTCTCCACTAGAAGCTCTCTTAAGGCTCAAGTGGCAAATGAAGACAACGCCAACCAAGAGCAAAATCACATTCATTTTTCCTTTGTTTTTCTTCCTCCTGGAGTCAGTACAGAAAAGTCGTCAGTTTTACTTAAACTTCCACGAAAGCTGCATGGCAGACATCCTCTCCCTAGTTCCTCCTGGAGCTGAATGAGGCTGACCGTATTCCCCTCAGCCACATGGCACCAAAATTCAGCATTGGTTACACTGATGAGAAGCTCTGAGCCATCTCTGATGCTACTATTTTGTGCCTGCTGTGTCAGCAGGAGACACCAGGCCACAGCGTCACTCTGTCCTCTTTCTGCCACTCACTAGAGAGGGAGGTGAGCAATGATCTCATTCCCTCAGGCTTTCTTACTCCACTGAAAACACAAAAGCTTTGCCAGTTGCCTTGTGTGTTTGAGCTCAAACCCAGAATAGCAGCCACGTTTTCCAAATGCACAAAAAGGAGAATACCCCATCACATACAGCATTTCTCTATAGGAACTGGCCTAAAATAACCAAATACAACAAAGCCGTAGAAAGCATTGAATTATCACATTTAATTTCACCGCAGAGCAAGAGCTGGAGTCACATTGAGTACGGATCTCCAACACACTGATGAATCAATTAAAAGATTTGAAATATGAAATTTCAGCAAATATGAATTGGAATAATGCAGGAATTTTCCATTACCAAAATGGAAAATACCATTTTAAGAAGTAAATAATTTTTGACCTCTAAAATGCTACCATTTTAGCCATTTCTATCTTTACAAAAAAAGCCTGCAAAGTTGAGTATCACAAACATCCCCATCTTTCTGAGCGCACACACATTCACACAATCTTGAAGCAGCTTAACAGAAAGCAGCCCTTAAAGAGGGTGATGGAGAGGGGTTGGTGTCCCTAAAACCACCACTCGGAGGTCTTCCAGCTTGCTCATCCCTATTGTACTCAGGGAGATTTTATCAACAGTGCTATGAGAAGATTAAACATCATTTGTAGGTCTCCACCAGGACTTGGATTAGGGCTGAATTACCACTAGATGGTTTTCTGATGTATTAGTGAATAAAGCCGCTGCCCAGCTAAACCATTTTTTCTGCTACCTTGTCTTTTTCTTTGTCATAATTGTTACAAAGAGGTTCCCTGAAACTCAGCTGCCTACCTAAAAACTGACAAGTCCAGCCTATAATTGAACATGGTCCCTGCTGTTGTTTAACAAATTGCAGTTCCATTATGCGTTTTTCAAGCCTAAAAGGCTTGTGATTGCTATCCAGCATCATTCCACATTCTCAGTACCATGAGAATGCTGCATAGACAAGATTTTTCAACAGAATTAAGGCAGCCAGCGGAAAGAACAGAAAATGAATCTATCCAATTTTTGAATTGGTCCAAATATAAAATTACCATAGACTGACAATTCTTGTTATCGTGGTGGACTTTTTGCTTAATAAACAAAATTTATACTTTGTGCATGTCATCTAGTAAGTATCCTGTGGGAAGGTGAGAACTGCTTATGCTGAAAACTACTTAAAAATGAAAGTATTTTTAACACAGGTGAGCATATCAAAAGAAAGAAACCAAGTAGCACTCAGCCAGATGTCCACCTCTGTGCATTACTATGCACACAAAACCCCGGATTATAGGCCTCTGCTGATAACAGTAGTCCAAATACTACATGTCTTGGTGACTGCTAAGTTGCTAAAGAAGTAACAGTGACACAACCAAGATAAGGAACCAGTGTACGATGAAAGAGACAAGCTGCCACTAAAATTAACACAAAAGTTCCTGGCTAAAGGGTGTTAGAAGATATCAAGTGACATCGACTTCAGTGAAACAAGACCAAAAACCAGCCAACAAACTGCCAGACTCAATCACTATTGTCTCTGTTCCACTTGCACTTAATGTCAGACAGATATGAGATGCTCGCAGAGATAACCCATGAGACACACTAATTCAGTGACTGAGTTCACCAAGGAAAGTCAGAAGTGAACTCTTGTCAAAAATGTCAAAAATACATTGAGGAAATCAAGCATTCAGGTCCAGATTTTTAATAAAATCTGGCCTGCAGAGAAACAAAGCAATATTTAATGAGTCACTGCTTATAGCTCTTCCCCAATTGTTTCATTGCTAGCTCTCCTTCTAAAATACATCAATTTTTGAGCTAGAAGAATAATTTCAGCAGTTCAAATAATGATAGCATTTTAATTGTGAATAAGCATTGACCCAACAGTGGAAAACGCTTAAAAAACAGAATGCTTGAATAATATCAAATGTACATAAGTTATGCACATCATACTTATGTAGTTTCTACTACATGTACATAATACTATCTAGGAATTTGGATAATTTGTCTCTCATGACTTCCTGTGCATTTGATCACAAATAAGGCTTTTAATCTCTGATGCTTCAGGTATTACATGTGGAATCTACCTTTCAGTGTCACTGTGAGGATGAACACCCTGTTGATAACTGAGAAATGAGCATGGAGATCATAAAAAGTTCAGTTTAACAAAAAAACAAACCAATGGAGTACATGTAGAATTATCAAGAAAAAGGTGTTCTATACAATCTGCACGTTGGAAATATGGCATAAGTAATAAAAGAATCAAAGGTAACGCAGAAGAACACATTCATCCTTTCTCTACAAACTGACTGCTTGAGGTCAGATGAAAATGAACCACTCTTTATCAACAAGCAGCAGCCACAAAGGCAGTGAGCAGCTGTGTGTTCATACACACTGATGTACACCTTGCCATTAGGCAACTGTCACACTATTAGGCAACCTTACGCCACACACTTCTGGGGGCAGTACTCTGAAAATATATATTCAGAGATTCACAGCAGTCATTCACTACCTTAAAGCAGACATTAAAACAAACAAAAAGCACAACCAAAAAGGCAGTACCTCTAGAATCTCCCTCTTAAGTGGAATCCAGGTTTACTCACCATCTAATATTTAGTTACTGTCCACAGAGACTTTGCAGAAAAACCTGATGAACCTTGGGAAGCACGAATGTGGTTTGTGTACAGTATAGATTTAGTAATGCATCCGTTGTATCATTGAACCAATCATTGTAACAGAAACACCACAAACTTCTATCAAAACCAACTAATCCTTACAACCAGGTGAAGCAAAATACGACAGCAAGCTAGAAAGGCTAACATTGAGTGTCACCATTCATAAATGTCATATTTAGGCTTCACACAGAAAAACTGCAAGGTCATTTCGGCAGATCCAGTGAATGCTATCATACTGTATGTTGACTTCTAACATAATATAAAGCCATCTGGTATGGAAACTCATGCTCAGCAGATGCATTTGGAAAACAGAGCATTCATTTTTATTGTGCTCTAAATTTAGATTTAAAGTCTGCTCAAATGCATAAGTAAAACAGATTGTCCCTCCTAGCCTTGATGCTGTGGGCATCAGTGAGGACTGTATTTGTTGATAGTATGTTCAGGCCTTTGGTCTACTTCCTCTATCTGTCAAAATATTAAATGGGAGACTCCTTTCCTACTGATAAACATAACCTCAAATAGTCATCTAAAATGGTCTCACACATCATAGCTGTTCACAGTTTTTCAGGGAAGAACAGTATTTAACTTCAAAGTTTGTGCTGTGTGGAAAGCCATTTATTTAGAAAATCAAGTCATTATTGTTATTAGAGTGCCCATTAAAAATAAAAAATAAAAATGTAACTACAGTCTTTAAAGCAAAATAATTCTATACAAAGGGGAAAGGTAGACAAAAATATGAGGAGAGTCCTATGTCTGGATCTTGTAACCAGCTTCCTGTCACAGTAAAACCTGAGTTTGCATCTCCACTGCTGGTACATCTTTTTTTGATTAAATTGATACAGCTACTCTTATGATCCTGTTAGCATGACCCTGGTTGCCCTTCACATGTGGGTTCCAAGCCACATATAAATTAATGACGCCTCACAGACCATCTACAGATGTTTAGAACCTTTTCAACATTCACAAATAACTTCTTGATTTTAATGAGCATTTTTCCACCTACAGTATACCCAATTAGGGAGAACTTCTCTAAGCTTCAAAATTTTGAGAAGCTCCAGGCTGAGAAACCCAGAGTAAAGAGGTTGATAGTGCTGGTGTAACTAGAGAAAGGAGCAAGAGCTGGCATATACAGTAGAGCAGTGTAATATAGATTACTCTGGCATAGAATCATAGAATGGCTACAAAGACCATTTTCGCAGCTGCATCCTGCAAGCAACTGAATGGGCAAACACACAATTTATAACTCAGTAATTGCTTTGGTTGGGATTCAGAGGTGAGTGCCTGTGCAAGTGAAAGTTCTCATCTGCAAAGAGTACGACCTGAAGTTACATTTCATTAGTCTAATGGTAATAATGAAATTGCACAGTGTTTAAAACATACTTAAAGCAGCTTGCAATAGTGCCTTGCCATGGAGGTTAGTTGATGTTCATAGGTAATAAAGGACAGTGTACAGCCCTCTGTAGCAGCTGCATATATAGATATACATGAAATTTACCTGCAACACTCAGAGTAAATTACTGAAAGCCAGTGAAAGCCACTGGTATAGTCTCTGATAATCCTACCTCACAGCAGGGGGGTGCTAGGTGACTTCCTTCCAACCCAAGCCATTCTGAGTCTTTGAAACTATGACTAGAGTAACAGAAATTATGCCTAAGACCTAATTGTGCATTCAGTCATTGTTTTGATTTCAAGCTTGTAACAAACTCATTCCAAAACTTGGGACTTTCTTCCCCCAGAAGGGCTAAGTAACCACATAGGCAGTGTAGCACAGCAAGGATGCAGTGTCTCCAACAGCACACAAAGAGTCTGTCTACAGCCTTCAAGTACTCTTTCCAAAGCAGAACTGAATTGGTCAGATGCTGGCAAACTTCTATCCTATAAAGTTCTGATTCCAGAAATGATTTCTTCTTAAAGACAAGTACACAGCCTAAACAAGACTGTGCACCAGCATGGGGTAGTTGATATGTTAGATGTCATAATAAAACCACTGCCATTTTCTTCACTAAGTATTTACAACAAGTCCTTGCAAAGTCACCCATTTCAGCCCATGTGTACACCTATCCTAGAGCCACGTATCTGACACTGGATGCACCTTAAAGGGATGTAAGAAAAGAGGGAAAGAACAGAACATAAAGAGTGTATCTTTTTCACCCTCTGATATCAGCTCTTTGCTCAGGCATATGAGAATCCTAGCTACTCCAGAGATCTAAGACAAAGTAGGAGTTCAAATGGAATATCAAGTGATCTCTTCCATTCTCTATCTTAAAGAAGACCTCGGTGGAAATGATATGAAGTTAACAGGCAGTGCCACCTGTCTGAGGGAACTTGGCTCTGACATCTACAGCTTTAAACCCATTAAAAGTATAACAGCGAGGAGAAAGTACAGAAAAGGGCAGACTTGAAGCCAAGGCCTTTAAAAGTGATAAAAGCAAAGAACAGCATGTCTCACTCCATACCTAGGATACTTTTAAATTTTATATTATCTGAATCCTCAAATCAAGTATCTGGACTGTTATAGAGAGAACCATGTGGACAAAGTTTTCAGGTAGCTACCAAACAAGCAAAGTTCAGCCATACATTAAACATGTTTGGAAATAGCAGAAGAAAAATCTTGATCTCAACACAATATCCATCCAATGTCAGATGGTGACTTCAGGATGAATTTGGATTAATTACCAAACACATTCTAGAAATTCTACTATACTTTTGGTAACTTAGATCTTGCATCCATTATAACCTCTGTTATAAAGGTCAGTAATGTCAAGTCACTCTACTTGTCTAAAAGAAAATTTGGTCATCCCTCCTTCTTCCATATTATGGTCATATTATTTAGGTTATACAGTGACTATATTTGCTGATCTTCCCCCACTCCTCAAGATAATAAAACATGAGTTTCAGCATTAATATCTCTCCACTGAACTTGGCACCTCTGAAACATTACAGTTCATGTGATGGAAGTGCACCCCAGTGAACTTTCTATAATGATAGCAGAGTCAGAAAATTTAGACTTCAATTAAAATGAAAATCAGGCAGAGACAAAATACCATTTGTGGTAAAATTGTTGTGTTAAATGTACGAGTTCAGGCCACTAAACAGAAGATACATAGTTACAATGTTCAAAACTATCTGTGATATTCTGATCAGTCTCAATTATGATTATTCTCATTACAGTTTCTCTCTCTTTAACTGAGCACTGGAAGAATCTTAGAGAATTCTATGACTAACATCCCTTTAGTGCTGACAGCAATGTTACATTTCATTTTCTTATTCCTGTGATTCTCCTAACTTGTTTTCAGGCTTGCAAGCACCAGCACAGTTTGCACTGATTAAAAAAGGGAAAGAGTCATCCTCTCTAGGAAACAAGTTTTAATTTCTCAAATTGTACTCTGATTAGTCTTTTAGTGAGAATTTTACTGAAAAGAATTATCTGAGGATTCTATTTAATGTGTTCTCACATCAAGAAAATATTTAAATGACAGAAAGTTTGCTGAAGTCAATTTGAATTCAAAATGTTAAGACAACCAAGAAACGAAACTACTAGGTTGTAGGAAAAACTGCAATGCCAGCTTTATACAATTTCCTACTTGCTGAAGTTATGAATATTCAGAATAAGTGAGGAAATAATTTATGGGCTGTTTGGGCACTGTGTGGAGCGTCACTGTCCCTGAGGAACACTGGCTGCATTTTGCCTGAAGCCTCACAGTGCAGACAGGAGCATACAAATCGTTATGTCTTTCTGAGCCTACACACATGGGAACAGGATAACCTCAGAAAACTCCTTCTCAGACAAAAAAAAAGTTCGTGAAATGAGATGCATGTCTTCACAGTGATATACAGCCATGCTTGGGAAGTTCTGTGTCTAAGAAGCAAGGCATTCTCTTATTCCTGACAGAACTTGTCTTGAGAAACGTCATTCAACACAGTTTGCCTCAAGACAAATATTTATTTTATTTTTTTCTGGTGGGAAACAGCTATACCATAGAACATGAGGTCCAGCAATGCCCGTTGCCTCCCCAGTTACCACCACTTGACAGGATCAGCAGTTTTTCAACCTGCTACCTTTCCTGCTCTCTAGAGCAGCATGAACTTAGGTCACAGAAAGGTTGCCCAAAGGTACATCTTTTAAACATCTACTGTGTGTTACTGCATTTCCTACTGCATACAGAACAAGTTATGGCTTACTTTTGGACAGCTATACTCTTGTATTTTCTCTTCAGACACTCCCCAAAAGTTTTTCAATGAGAAATCACCAGTAAGAACAAAGAAACAGTACAAAGCAAGTCACAGTGAGAACTAACTTTACTTTATTACCTTTATGCCCTTATGTACCCTCAATACAATAAAAAATAACAATAATAAAAAACACACTGGTTTACTGCTCCTGCACTACTATGAGTAAGATTCTGCTCAGAGACTCTTAAAGAAACCAAGGATGCATTTGGTCAGTGAATTTCCACCTTCCCTTTCTTTATGGTAACATGTTTATGTGTCCATGTGCTTAACGATGCTTTCTTACATTCCATTGCTGCTCATTAAAATACACTATTTGGTTAAAGAAAAATGAGACAGAGTAACGTGTGAGATGTCTAAAAATACTGGTTGTTGCTTACAGATTATTTCTGGTTGACTGATGCAATTGTGCAGTATCACATCTAATCTGGAGGATAGAATAGGCATTAAGCCTGTTCAAACAAATTCAGAGCCTGAGTTACGCATGGCAGTTCCTTCACAGACAGAAAGGTAAAAGATTTTGGAAAAGCAAATTGTTCACTCAAATATTTCTGTGATTACCCCCAACACATTGTATGCTATTATCCCCACTGCACCCTCCAGCTTCACTAAACCTGTCTACAGAAAGCCTTCTCAGCATTGCTACTTTCGCAGATCAGGGTCTAAAAACAAATTCTATGAAATCAATTTATTAACCCCTGAAGTTTGTGATTTTAATAACTATTTAGTCACTACACAACAGATAGAATCAGTTTATTGTAAAAAAATAATATAAAAGATCCTCTGCATTATACCTACAACTTTATAGCATGCCTAAGATGTTCCTCAAACCACCTGCAAGTCACAAGGCACCATTATTTGCTTACTGTCTTCTCTGTGGGCTACCTTAAACCCTTAATTAAAACCAAATTAAATTAAAACTACTTCAGGACCAATTATCCTTCATGACATTCTAATTTTCCACACTGTACTTTTCCCTTCCCTTAAGGCCAGACACAGCAGCCATCTCCAGGGCTGGGGAAGGCTGAAGACAGCTCTTGCAGAGCTCATCAGCAACATTCTAGGTGCTGGCCAAAGGTATCAGCAGTCACAAGCTGAAGGGAACTGGAGTCCATGTAGGTACTTGAGCTTCATAAACAATATATATATATATATATATAGTTTTATATATATATATATATTACATACATATATATATAAAATATATAAAAGAGGACTCCAGCCCATTACAACACTGATGGATGTTCAGTTCTAACAACACCAAATTCCCCATCTGTGGGTTCCATCTTGGGCACGATCCCACCAAACTAGCACCAAAACAGCCAGAGGACAGCAAGTGCTAACAGCTGCTGAGAACAACCTCGTGATTCTAAAACACATAGTTAAAGTCAGGAGTCATTGCCACTATGACTGCCATTCAGTGATTCACATGAAACTTGTGTATAGTTTATAGTGTATAGAATGTATAGAATCTGTTCTCAAGGACAAATTTGGCATGGCCATCTAATTGCTGGTAAGGCCTAGCTGTGCCAAAGCCCTGCATAGAACAGGGCATGGGGCACCGCTTAGGCACCCTGTCACTGCTAGCCTACAGGGAAGAAGCTTGTAACTATCTTATTGCTCTCACTAGAGTTAAAATCACTTCAAATAATTAAAACAACAACAACGAAGAAAATAGACCTCATGCGTACTACATACATCAGCAAGTCATTGCCTACAGGGGCCAGGGATGAAAAATGCAAAAACAGGTTATTTTCTTCATTGCTGCAATTACATACAAAAATGGGTGAAACTTTTTGCCAGTGTAACAGTAAACAACTTTGATTAATGTCAAGGTATCACACCCCATGCGCTCAACCATAAAAGCATACTTTAGTTAACTCCTGGGTACAAGCATATAATCTGTAAGCCTCAAAGTAGCACTAGAAAAGCAGTGACTCAGAAATATTGTTCCTAAGCACAATGCTGTCTTAAATGTTGTGGGAGTTTTTGTCCTTTTAATTAGTGTGCTGTGCTTAAATGACAAGATAGCAGTTAGACAAAAAGCAGAATCATTAAGTCACTTCATTTTGGCTGCTTATCCTACTCCTCAGCCACAAAGCCTCCCAGCATTCCAGATCACCTTATATTTTTGTCCTTCCAAAGCACTGTGATCAACAAGGCAATAACTACATGAGATATACATTGGAAGCCACAGGACAGAGATCTCGAGCTCTCTTACACCGCTAATGCAGTTAGTTGCTAGCTCTCTATATTATGCCTGAATTAGAGATTCACATAGTCTGACCATAGTTAGTAATGGTTACAAAATGGAAATGACTACAAGTGCCTTGTAGCATGCAGAAATAAAGCACTGGCTTTGCTTAAATTATGCGAAGTCATACTCAGTACACATCTGGGTGCATCACATATCTGAAATTCTGTAGTATTTAAGTTGGAAGAGTGTGCAGAAGTTAAAAGAGCTGTCTTATTTACCCTAAGTTATATTGGGTCTCTCAGTGAAGCTGATAGATGAAGTTCTTCCCTGATATCTGAGAAAGTAGCAGTGATACAGCTGAGAGAAGCACCATGAAATATTTGTTTTTACTTTTAAAAGAAGTACCATTGCAAGGTTTGAAAGAGAACAGCTTTCAAAATGCTCATCAAAATAGCTTTTCACGGCAGATTCTTCACTATGTTCCCTTCAGAGTACACAGCAATTATTTGTGTCACATTTTGGTATCAAGCACCCCATCCAATTCCACCAGTTTTTACAGCCCTCTGCAGAACATGTGCTCGATCACATCCTAGTCAATGTGAGAGAATTAGGAACTTCAGTCCAGGTCCATAGGATGCTTTCAGGCATACATCACAGCCATCATTTGTCATTCTAAGGGGTTAACATGCTTTTATGAGCTATATGCTACTATTTAACCTTCAGCTGGGTTAGGATTAGAAAGAAGGTGGCTATGAGGTGAAACTAGATTAAAAAAATACAATTTAATTTTCAGGAAAACACAATCGTAATTATTTAACTTTGTGTACTGAAAGCCTTTCTGAAGTGACAGAAGGAGATAAAACTTTCAGCAACTCTGCCTCAGGTTTTCCCACACCATCAGGGATTTAACTTTTCAGTAATTGTCTCTTCAAATATAGAAAGTGAGTGACAGATTTTAAAACAGACAGACACACACACAAAGTAATCAACATTTAATTTGGTAGACTGACCACAACAAGAATTCATTTTGTCAGGTTTTTTTTTTCCCCTCCCTGAAAGAATTGAAGCCAGCCATACAATAGCAATATTCCAGATGGCTGTACATCCTCAGTCTCTTTCAACAAATTTTTGATCACCATCCAAGAAGCAGGAAAGTGCTTCTGATGGACATGCACATCTTTCTGCAATGTGACAAATCATACAAAATAAAAGAAGAAAAGCCACCTCATTTACAAAGTAGTCTGAGCTGGAGATGCAATTTGGATGATTAGAAGGGGAAAACAGATATGCAACAAGGATAGCAACTAGAAATAATTTTTGCCTTCCCTTGTTAAACCTATTAATTAGATAGAATATTTTCCTACACTTGCAACTCCTAACTTAGATAGAGATAATTAAGGTTTTACATATCTTTTCCAACCAAAATTTCCTGTCTACTGTTTTAATATCTTCCACTTAACTAAGAATCAGACTGGTGTTAGCTGAAGTTGCTTGCTAAAAATGAAGCTAGCAACCAGCAAGAAACTTACAAAAACTACATTTTATTCCACCATGTAAAGCTATTAACTGTTATCTCTGTGCCTGCATATTCTGTGCTACCAAAGGAAAGGGCTTCCCCAAATGGCTGAGTGTCAGCACACTTGTCCTGCAAAGCTTCATTCTTCCTCACACTTGTCCCAGGGTAAATTTTTCAAAAGGGGCTGCCTTAATTTCAAAATTGAGTTTTTAACAATAATAATGTCTCAAAAAGCTACATTTTAAATGTACCAAATTTCTTATGTCACCTGGAAACACTCTTGAAATGGTGCTGAAAAATCTTGAAATGTTTATGAAAGAAACCAAACTACTCCCCCAGTTCCTTGCCTTACTCATTGAGATCCATAACTCACAAAAAGATCTCAGAATGTCCTTACCGTTTCACATTTTCCCCCCTCAGCTAGCAAAATATTAGTAATAATAATAAAGGTGCTAAGAAAGAAACTATCATCTTCCATTTACCTGGTCACTGAGTATTTAAACTACTATGTACAAGAGAATCTAGATTCAATCCTTTTCTTGCCCAAAAGAGATTCAAATCTATGTCTTATTTCTTGACAGGTCTTAACCTTCTGGTGCTATTCAACCATCAAATGAAGCTAATTCTGCTTTAAGAATAGCTGCTAAAGCCAAGCAGTTTCACCAGAAATAATTAAATGTTCAATAGGTTAAAAAAAGAAAGCAAACACAAGCAGAATTTGCTAGTATAACTTTTATGATACTTTTATATAGGCAGTGACACCATATTAAAGTCCTCGTATAAAATATTAAGCACTTTCTTGAAAGCAGGCTTCCCTCACAACCTCTAAGATTCTATACGTGATATCTGACAATGAATTCACAGCTGCTTCACTCCAGCTTATGTCAGCATAACTCCACCAATTTCAGCTGAACCAAGCTCACAGCAAGTTTTTACAGCAAGATGCTCTTGACAGCTCCATCAGTATAATAGCAGGTATTTTCTACTCTTGCACAGTGGTAGTTTTCTACTTTTTGAATGGTATCATCATGGTTCCACTGGCCCGTTAGGATTCATAAGCTTTATGATATGGAATACCCACAGAGTTCCAATGTAATACCCCATAACAGATTTTGCTTTTGATCACTTGAGCAATAAATGCTGTTATTGACCTGACATCCCTCTCTGCTTAAATTTCCCCCATACTTGTAGTGTGTTGGACTGTATTGAATGGCTCTCACACACACACAAAATAGTCAATAATAAAAGCATCTATACCTCATTCAAATACAAGTTCTCCTCTACTTTACCTCTCTGAAGAATAACTTCCAGAAATGAAAACATTCATTTCCTTTGCTATGTGTGAATACAAGCAGTCATAATTCTTAAACATAGCTTTCTATTGTTTTTTTTTTTGTTTTTTTTTTAATTTTTCAGTATGAGAATGTTGCAGAACAGCATTATTTACACTGCAATACCAAATTCATGCATTATGTTTGGTCACATTATGCTAATTACCAGAGATTTTCAGGCAGACTTTTTCAGAAACTTCAGGGACTTAACAATAAAATGCTTCTTTAGTGTAGTTCCAAGCAGTCACCTTGATAGGTACCATTCAAAACAGTATTTCAAATCAATTTAAATGACCAATTTTGTTTCTTGAAGCCCATGCTCTCCTGGTCACCTCCTGTAGAAATTCCTGTTTTCCTCAGCCCAACTGCTTTCCACATTCTTTTCCCTGTTTCTGCATATTCTATTTAGATAGCAGCAGAGAAAAAAAGGAACCAGATAATCATAGCAGTAACTATCATCAAACTGGTCTAAGGGGAGATCTCAGAACTTTACAGAGGAAAGAATACAAGTCCTAAAGGAATTAAATAGTGCAGCAATTACTTTAGTTGTTAATTCACCACGTGAAAATTTTAAGCTATATCATGATACTATTTTAGATAAAGTACAGAATTCAGATTCTTGTAGCTCCCTATAAATAAAATCCAGCTCCTCATTAAAGAGAAAGAATACACTGAGAATGAGAAGTTGGCCTAAGTTGTTGGGTAAAGGAGGATTAGTCAGTATCAAAGTTCCAGTTTGACAAACTGCATATGGAATCAGAAGTACTGGGCTTCAAAAGTGAACCTGAGCATATCTGAATGTGGTAAAATGCCAGTTAAGATTTCAAGACTTTTATGAGATTCAGCAGACAACAGATCTAGCAGTTATTTCAAGTAAGAGCAGTTACAGAAACACAAAATACTATTAACACTTTCTGCAGCTACTATGTTTCTATAGCTTGCATGCGTGTAGACCAAAAAAAGATATATATATATATGCATATGAAGGTATAATCTGCATTACTGTGATTCACTGTGCACAGTGCTGAGAAAGAATGAGGCATTAAGAGATTTGCATCATGAATTAATGGATTCACTGAACTTTTATAAAGACTTCCTGAAGATCACAGTAATTGTATCAATATCTCATTTACAACCCCTTAAAGCAGATAGGATTGTGGTTTGGTAGCAAAGCATGGATGTTTTACAGATTGAACCCTGCAGTTAGAAAGGTCGTGCTGGTTGTTCAAAGCCTCAGCTGAGAGTTCAGCTTTATTAGCACTATACACAACCAGTTCACCCACATATAAGGTAAAACAGCTTGGATAAGTTCAGTCAAGCACCATAATTATGCTCCATGTGCCTGATAATGAAGCAATCCTTGCTGCTAAAGAACTACCCCAAGAGCCTCCCAGCAGCAGCAGCTACAAGCCATCACTGTCAAAATGACTTCTCTCTTGGGTGTCTGGCCATTGGTGGTACAGCACAGATTCCTCTTTCTTGACAAATGACAACGGCTCACGCTGTGATCTTCTTTCTACTCATTTTCGTTTATAGGTGGCTCTATTCCCTATGCTCTAATGTAATTCAGCTTCATAGCAAGTCTGGTTATATTTCTTCCACAGATTGCAATTACATTTCTAAGCCAGTCTTTGTGTTGCTACGAGAATCAGACAAAAGGAAAAAATTTAAAAGTTTCAATGAAGAAAATTTCCATAATATGTGGTGGCTGTCACAATCTTCCTGATAGAAATAATTACTCCTCCCAATGTAACTACACTAAACCACCAAGAAATATGGATAAAGACTCATCCATCTGTGCAGAGCTCTCTTATAAATGCATATGAAAATGAAGCTAAATACAGAGATTAGTATACACTGAGATGGGCAATGCAGCACATGTTAAGGCAGCAGGCCCAAGTTACCTTGGGTTCTGAGACAGTGAAGGTGTTAACTATAAGTATCAGGAAAAGGCTATGTACGACATGCTGATTTTTGAGTAAGCCTATGCTTTGTCTTCCTGTGATCCACAAGATTAGACAGGCTAATTCTCCCACATTTGTGACTGAAAGTCAAAGTATCCAAAAAAACAAAAGCACAAGCTGCCACAGCATGAGCTAATGATGTTTTTCTGGGGCAAGAGAAAGCCACTCATCTGCAAATGACAGACATTGCTTACTTATAAAGGATATGGCTACCACAACCCAAACACTGCAGCTTGAATGTAAGTACTTTGGCACTGCTTAATTTTCTTCTTCGTGTACCGGCACAGCACATCAGAACTGCAGAGCTCAAAACCCACTAGCAAGCCTGGTTAAATAAGTAGCAAGGCAGCAGCTCTCATGGAACATTATGAGCAAAGCTGTATCTAGATAAGCAATTAAGTTACCTCTGCTGGCAATCACTGCAAAGTATATATATCTCTGGGCTGTAAAAGTGTGTTTTTATGTATTCAAAGAAGACTGCAGTGAGAAAGCATTCCAAATATATCAGCAAAAAGATAGATACTTCACCTAGATCTGTTCTGTTGCACTCTATGACCTAATCAAAGAGTAACTGTTAATCTATTCCTTAACAACATTGTTGCCAAGACTGAGGCTTTATCCAGGACCTGTTGAAAACTTAGGTACTGCCTATTCTAGAAACCTATAGGGAAACTCTCACAGCAACTTTTGTACCACCTTATCTGTGCAAAGTAACCTTCCTTTCCTCCGGTGAAAAATAATAACCTATTAATGCAGACCAGCATTGTTTGGAGTGCAAACCATTCCCAGAAGCCACAGAGGTCTCATTCCATGCCTGACCACCCCCAGTGACCATTGCATCCTCCATAGCCAGAGTGGTGAGAAGGCAGTCCTCCAAATGTGTTTCAGCAGAAAAGTAAGTTGAACAACAAACTCAATTGCCTTAGGGTGGAATTGCACCTGCAGCCCAAAGCAACTCGAGCCCAACAGCGCTATAAACTCCTCATCCAGGAAAAGTGTTGCTGAGACACTGCCCTGCAGCAAACTCAATAGCAGGCTAAGCTAATAGCTGCAGGGCTCTTATCTCCAGAGACCTGGTATAACTGATGGGAGACCTGCTGATTCAGAGTAGAGTCACAATAGCTTTTTAAATCACTAATAGGGCCATCAAAATTACTGGACATAATAAACTCCTTCTGCACTAAGTATCTGATGAGTAATCAAAATTAACTATGGAAGACTGGAATATCTAGAGTCATAAGCCCTATAATCCATGTTAATACACACCAATCCTTTCTTTCCTTTAAAACACGCATGGAAATGCAGTTTAAAAGCACATTGGCTGTGAATGACTATTTCAAAAGCTGCCAAGAGCTAGTCTTAGAGCAGAGAAGACCCAAAGCACCTATGGAGGAAGAAATGACATATGCAAATGTTTTAAGTGGCTTCTGCGTGATCAACAGCATCCCAAAATATTCACTGTGACTTGAACCAGTATGTCATCCTCCTTGAAGGTGAATAATCAAGTTAAGATAGAGAAAGACGTCAGTTATTAAAATACTTGAAATCATTATTATTTGAAAGTGCTCTTTCCCATTCAGCAGATATCTTATGCCTCTGCTTTCTTACTTTAAATATGAAATATCACAATATTTAGAAATACTTTAATTTTAAAAACAAACACAAATCATTTTTCATGGCTTCTGAACTCATTCCTGGTATTTAGAATTATAAATTATCAAATCCATAAAGTGACTGTAAGTAATAATAATAATAATACTTGAAACACACTTCAACTGGAACTCCTACTAATTACCAGTTTATGTACTTTAGATAAAATTAATGACCAGAATCATTGATCTTCTGAATTACATTAAAATCAAATTCTGTTTGAGTTAGTTTTGAGATGCCACAGTCTTCCCTGGCATTAGTCCATCTAACAGACCAGAAAGGTGGTAGTGACTTATCTGATTCCCTGTAACCCCACCTAACCAATTTGAACTTATCTCCAACCTTGTTCTGAGAAGTGGGAATTTTTCATTTTTTCTATCTTACTCAGTCCTAGCACTTACATTTAAAAATTCAAAAGCAGTCATGAGTTTGCAATAAATGAGAAGGTACAAAAGAAAGCATCTACTCAGCTCTGCATGGAACAAAAGAATAAAATTGTCTATAGCTGGCTTTACCCTGCTTCACCATGTCTTTTCACAGCAATGAGATTCATAACATGCACACTTTCCTGAATTATTTTAATCCCATCACTGTCAATACAAGTTCTTCAAAGCAGTCAGGAGATAACGATGGCTTTATCAGACCTGCTGACCACTTTGCTACATCCAGATGTGCTCCTCCTATATGGAGCAATTAATAGATGTTGTGGTGTTATTTCCGAGCATAATATAGCAAGAAGTCACACAAATCTAAACCCCAGAATTGCTCAGGTTGCATTTCAATCCTGTAACTTAGGGGATGCTGCCATCAAGAGTTTTGAAGACATAAATGGCACACTGACAGCCGTTGTCAGTGAGGACAATGAAAATTGGCAGCTCTAGCCAAGTATGAAGCATGACAAATTGCAGGAAAGCAAAAGGAAGACAGTGTTTCACTCAATTCAAAAGTGAGATGACATTTGCTAGGAAACTGATGGGAATTCTTCAGGCAGTCTACAAGATGTGCTAAATGTTACTTGCATTATAACGAATCATAAGGTATCAACTGAAAAATCAGTTGCCTTTAATGAAGACTTCTCTATGAGAAAAAAAAAGCAGGCAATTAGATGACTGAAACTAGAAATATGTTGTACTTTACGTATCTTTGAAGCATGAAGGACCTAACAAAATGCATTTAATAAATACAAATATCAAATCACTGCTGCTTATAAGGCTGACAGCATTTTGAGCTTATGGAACACTTAGCAGGTTTCCCTCTCTCTTCACACCTATGCTAGCAATATGTTTCCAAAAGCACATTCTTCCCTATGATAAAGGCATCATCAGTAAGCTTATCTATTGTTTCTTACCATTAAAGTGGAAGAGTCCCTTTTTAAAAAGAGACATAATTTCATAGCATCAGTGCATACAAAAATAGAGAAGTTGTTTAAACTGTAGCCTATATTTGCTTAATACCAATAGGATTTTTATTTTTTACATGCTGGGAGGGGGAACTTTTTCTAAACAGACGTTGTTTTGTCTGCTGATCACATTTTCTAGCTGTCATAATGTTGTGATGACTTCACAAGATTATTATTATTGGAGTATGACGATTTTCCTTCACACTGCTAAAAAAAACCAAACACCAAAATACACCACCTTCTTAAGCACTACTGGTCATCCTGACAGAATTTCTTGCAAACTGATTTTAAAGAAGGCTTTTAAAAAGTATTTAAACAAAATAAAGTTAATTTCCTTCTAAAAGAAAAACCTCTGTGGACAACAGCATCTATATTTTTAAGTACAAAGAATTAACACAAGAACTTGATTATGCACCTTACCAGAAAACAGAAAGTATCTCTGAATTTCAGAATTACATTCAAGAAGTAGAAAACAAACTTGATCTAGAGCTAAATAGCATCAGTTGCAACACTACATCCTTTTGGTAAATTATGAAAAACAGCATTTGTCATCATTTTTCTTAAAAGTTTGACTATTGCGTCTATATCTTCCTCTAGAGTAGTGATCAGTAGAAGCAGCACTAGGGGCTCACAGCCCCTTCCTTCCCTAGTGAGAGCTGTTCAGTTAAACCTTAGCAAAGACACTGACTACCACATTACACCCCACTCCCCAACCCCTCCTCCATGGCAAGAAGTGACAACTGCAGCACATTAACAATTGGCGTGTTTAATTACATACCTGCTTCTTTATGCTAAGCAAGTGGCCCTTAACACCTCAGCTAAAAGCATAATACTTTATTGCAACCCGAAACAACGTGCAAAAACTTCTACTAATTTGGGTGCTTCTTCTTTCTCATTAGATTGTCATATAATTAATTCCATGAGATAATGGTTCCACAATTAATTATAAAATAAGAAGTCTTTCTTGATGAAAACAACAGTAACAACAACAGCAACAAAAATTAAGTTGACTCTGGAGCAGCTTTTCACATCATCAGTTTAAATGTAAGACTAATTCAGAAACACTGACTCTGCACAGCTCACACAACAAATTGTATTACACATTTAAGAAATAACATGAATTTCACAATAAAATTTTAAACATTTGAGTATATACAACATCCCAATACTCCACATATATTAGGCATTTTAAAAGATGTAAGTTACCACAAATTCAACTTATCACAAAAAGTGCAGAAAACGTGTAATTCATAAACAGCTGAACTGAATGGCTGAATTATCTTTGCATACAAATACTGCCAGTTCCCCAAGAGACTTCAGCAGTTGGAAGCTCTGTAGTACATGAGGAGAAAACCAACAACAAAGCTCTTTCTTCAGTGTTTTTGATAAAAGACAGTTAGGAAGATATGAAATCCCGAGCGTTGTCTTTTGTATTAAAAAGGAATTATTTAATCTTCATGAAAAAAAATTACAAAAAAGAGAAAAAGCAAATACATCCATTTTCTTAGGCCTTTTAAATAAAAGAGTGCAAAGCAAACTTTTTGTGAAGAAGTTGGAAAACAGTCCTTACCATGTGCTGCTCTGCTGCTCTGAAGTAACAAAGCTTCTCTTTGCACCACAAGAAAAAGTGTGGGGTTTCACTTCAACCATTTTTAACATCCCAATCAGCATCAGATGTTGACCCCAGCTCTGTCAGCTGTAATCTGGGGAAAATCTATGTCAGGTGCTCCCATTCTGGAACTAAAAGTAAGAAGAACCACCTTCCAAGGCAGGTGGTATAAATTTTTGCATCCTCCTCACTGAGATGAATCCTTTATTGGTAAAGGGGAGTAAAATCACTCCCATGTCTCATTAACAGTTCCAACTCTCAAGGATAAGATCTGCCATCTTTAATTGATCATTTTCCAGGGATTTATCTTTCCATTATTTTTCTCTCTGCTTTACATCCATGAATTCAGAGCAAAAACAATGGGAACTGAAGTAACCACTCTGATGAATGCTGCACTTGAAGGAGGAAGAAAAAGAGCAGATAGATGGCTGTGAAAGAATAAATACAAACGTCCATGGCTCAAAAGCATAACAGTGTGATTTCAGAGAGCTCAGCTTCTTAATCCAAATGCGTACGAACAAGTTCTTGAAATAAACTCTATTCCTTAAAATAAAAACATCTTGTAAAGTCACTTTTTTCTTCCTCACCTCTACTAATGTTGTCATATTGTGAAAATCCTGGTATTATCAGACATCCTGCTCTCCCCTTTGATCTTAACAAGACAAAGAAGTTCTCCTCCTCAGTGAGAAAAAAATGAGGGAATGAGGAAAAGCAAGAAAAAAGAAAGCTGCTGAAACCAAAAAAACTAATTAAAAAATAACACTGCTTGCCATGTAGAATCATTTCTCTCCCTTCATAATGGTTCCTGGAGCTCTGCTGAACTTTGCTAGGTCACACAGAACAGCAAACCATGCATATGTATGGTAGTTCAAAAATAGCACTGCAGTGAAGGTAATTGAATGGAATTAGGGTGTTTTTCAACTTCAGTAACTGAAGTAGGCATAAAGGAAGCCCTCAGACTCCGTACGCTTTCCCGCATGGTGGCCTTTGGTTTGCTTCATGTCTTAGAAATTCTACAGGGAAGACAGCCAAAGCGAAAACGACAGTTACTCAGCTTTTACATTACAGTTCAGTTGGATTTAAGTCTTGCCCTTTATTTTTGTGGCAGGAAAATAAAAGGGATGACATGCAGGAGGATTCTCTATACTGTCATGAGTGTACTTGTGAGCTCGTTTTTATAGTGCTGGACTCAAAGGATGCAGTGTTCCTCCCCAGGAACAGAGCATATTGAATTGTGTAACAGCAGACACTGCTGTTTTAAATTGTTCTAAGGTCACTGAATGGAAACATACTGGCTGCAAATCTTGCTCTAGGTTTCATCTTGGCAACATCATGTCATGGTGTCAGAGTACACAAATGGGGAGGGAATCACCATCAACAAAGGGCATCTGATGCCTGCTCTGATAAAATGAACATCAACAAGTAAAACCATTAAAGTTTAAGCACCCCGATACTGACCTGTTTTCAATTTATAATCTCTTGGAATACAGTAGCTCTAAAAATCAGATGGCTAATAGAATATTTTCTGCCATTTTGCATATTTTGAAATACATATTAAATGTATTTATTAATTCTATAGTTGGCAAGTCAAAGCTGCTATTCGCACCGAAGAATTCATGTTAACAGAGCAAAATACACCACATATTTGCTTACATTTCTGAATGTCAGCACTACTCTCACAGAATACTGTTGATTAACTCTTAATTGCACACTATTAAAAATGCCACCGCTGGATGAAAATTTCTGAAAAATAAGATGTTATTGAATAGACGTGTTAGCGCTGCTCCAACTACAGTGGTTTGGTAATGATGCAAAAAATTGATAGCATTACAGAGAGAGGTTTCACTGTGGCTAAAAGCAGAAATTTGAAACAGAACCACAATCTGCCATTTTATGTATCAGTTCAAAGACTAAAAGTGGCCCCACTTAAAAATACCTTTTTTCTTAAAAAAAAATTAAACAGTCCTCAAGGTATTTTGCCTTTAGCATTTGAAATCTTTATGTCCCTCTTTAATAAACAGGTAGATGAAAAGTTTTAACCTCTCTCTCCTTTATCCATAACAAGCACAAATGGACTTCCTGGTGATAGCCTTATTATAGATGAAGGGAAAACCATCCAAACAAGATCTGAAAGTAAACTCCAAAGGAAAGAACAGTGTATGCATGTACCTTTGATTGGAAAAAACTGCAATGTAAACTCATCATACAAATAGATATTTGTACATCGAGTTAATGTGAACAGTACGCACTACTCCTGCAAGCTGCATATTTCAATTCATTAGGTTAACTCAGTGCTGTTGGCATGATTACAAACTAAAATCCCAATGACAATAAAGGAACCAACCAAATCCAGCCTTTGGATTTGCAGTCCCTTGACACATTAAAGTTTCTGAACCTGCTTAACTTCATAAACTAACTCAAAATTTCTTCCTATTAATGAATTTTGATTCCATGCATGCCAGCCAATGGGCCTGCCACAAAAGTTAAGAAATTAGAAGAAAACTGGAGAGAAAAAAAGGCTTTTAAAAGTATTTCCATTAATATTTTTCAATGTTAAGTTCACAGAGCTCTTTCAGAACTCTGTATCTTCATCAGAACCACAAAAGAAATTAAAAAAACATTGGCGAGATATCACTGAATTTGTCTCAATTCTTCAAATTCTTTAAGGAACAGAGCCACTTAGAAGAGGTCTTAGTCAAGTATGTGCCTTGCTGCTTTCTATTACTGAAATTATTAAGTAGATCATCTGGTAATGTCATCTGCATATTCACTGCACATAGAAACCACAGTAATTCTAGTTTTTGTTAAGATAAGGGTTTGCTTAAGATCATAGGGTGTCTTACTGGTAATTAGATATTGATAAACATTTAATTTTTTGAAATGAGCTATATTTGATATAGGTACCGCATTCATATTTTGTGAATTGTTGTAGGACCCATTCTACTATCTTGCTTCTCTGTGAAAGATTATAATTTTAATGTACTTCTCAAAGATACATCCTGCATGTATATGCACATCTGTACATAAATATGAATACATAAATATACACAGATAATGTAGACTCACATATAAACACTTTGTCTTTGATCATCCCAAGAATCAATAGGACTGCAGATGGACAACTCTCCAGGTGAAAATAAAATAACAAAATGAGCAAGAATAGCAAAAATATTTTTGCACATCTGCAAAATACAGCACATAATATTCCTCAACACAAATAAATATACAGCTCTCAGGCATTTTTATTCTTTTTTTCTTTTTTTTTCAAAGTTGGTTTTTCAGCTGAGCCCTGGAATTGTGCTCACCAAAGTTCCTGACAAACCAAGAAAGTGTAATTCCATTTTATTCCCTATCCAACAGAGCTTATATTCAATCTTCTTTTCTTATTTCAATACAACATAATTGGTTGTGCATGCATATGAACAGTTGCTATTTAAATGCTTGTGGAGAGCTCAATTTCTGGCTCATTTAATTGCCTGAGGCCATTGGCTAAGAAGATCTAAGGAGTCGTGTATGAGTACATAATTTATTTTATCTGCCCAGAATGAACCCTTCGGTCTCCTTTGTGATAGTGGTGTTGTTTGTCATTGCTCCATAATTCACCAGCGTCATTAATTGTATACATGCACAGTACCCTCTGTGAGGCGTGTGTTCGCATACCCTTGTCTCTCCTTTTATTAGCTGCATAATGCCGGGCCTCCTGGCATTAGGGATTAGGAAACATGTCTTACTGATGGATTGCTGGGTCCCACCTGTATATGCTCATCCATAGTTCATAATTCTGCCAAATGTGACTTCTGCTGTGCTGTAACTCACAAACCATTTAGCACAGTCCTTAATGACAATTTCAATATTCCCACACCAACATTACATCACCCCATTTGTACAATTCCTTCTGCACAGCAGTGATGCTGTACATGCACTGACAGTGTGCATCAATTCCAGGGATTGTACTTAAAACACTCTTCCCACTGAGAACAACAAGTTAACCAAGGAGGATTCACAGGTGTTGGGACAGATTTCATTTCATGTTTTTCTCAGGGAAAGTTAAGGTAACCTACTTCATTATCCTTCACCTCACTCCAGTTCTTGCAATTATTGCCACAAGAATAACATTTCCAATTTGAAGTTTCAGTATATTCAGTGAAATATACCACTCTACTCTGAATGCATTAATCATTTCACATTGTGGCTTACAGTTTCCCCACAGAAAAGGAGGCTGTAATCAAGAGGCAAAGATAAAACAGAGCCAGAAATGAGACAAGGGATACCAGAAAAGGTCAGAGAAGCCCTGCACAAAAAGCTCCTTCATCTTTCTTACCTGGCTCTCACCTATACTCCCCATCACCACACTGGAGAAAGAAATTCATGGTTCTGATTAGGAAAAAAAAAAAAAAAAAAAAAAAAAGCACAAAACAGCCACGATGCTACAGCTGTCCATTGTTAGTCCTGTTAAAGCTGGTATCAGACCCCATCAGCTGTGAAGACTTTGCTATAGGGCTTCACAGGTTCCCAGATCATAAAGCAGCACAGCCACGAGAAGAGAGAAGTGAAGGGTTATCTTGTCATTCCTTGAAATTTAATCTTATCTAGGGATTTTCTGTTTTGATGATATAAGTTCAACATGGAAAACTCCGTTATCTTCACAACATGTACTAAATTTAACTGTGTCTCCAAAAGATTAAAAGGAGACATCAGCTAAAGAGCATCTGCTTTTTATCTTTGTCTCTGAGTTTGTAACCTGAGACTCATGTTCATATATAAAGCTGCAGAAACAGCGACAAACTCCGTTTTCCCTTATTGAGGTGAATGGCTTTTTTTTCTGTGCTACAAGTACAATTAATGCTGAATCCTACAGCACCCTGCCTATTGCATGCATGGTCAGTAGGCATTAAGGGACTGAAAAGTTAACAGATGGGGGTGTGGGAGGAAGACAGCTTAAAACTTTATCTCTTCTGGTCTTTCCACACAGACCACTCCAAACAGCATTTATATGTATGAAGTGTTTTTCTGCTACTTTTATTTCACCCTCTGCTCCTCTGGTTTAGGCAAAAGCAGTGAATAATATCTTTCGCTAATAACAAAATTCAGGTTCCAGCCAGCTGCAGCCCAAGCTCTCTGTCTTTGCTTCAGCTTGCTCTATGAGGTCCAGAAATTCAGAAAAGAATATAGACTACACATTGATCAGGGAGAAACAAAACCAACAAGAAAATAACAAACCAAACCATGAGCAATGAGAACTTGAACAAAAAGATTTGGTTCTGAATGGAGGCAGTGTTCTCCTTCAAGGCTTGTTTTCATGATGTTTTTTGTTTTTTTTTAAGCAGAATTCACAGTACTCTTTTTTTCCATTTCTTCTTACAAAATATTTTAGGTTCCCAAAATTGAGCAACTGAAATAAAAATTAATTAAACACTGGAATGAAGTGAGGTTACTGGGCTTCATAAATCCCTTCCTTTGGGACAGAAGCTTCAGTCCAAAAACATCCAAGGGAAAAAAGCCTATCTCGACAATGTTTTTCTATTAAGCTACTTATCGTTAAATCTTTTCAGGGTGGAAGGAAATCATAACATTAAATGCAACTCTTGGGTATAGTTTAGTAATTTTATGGGAAATACGAGAAGAGCACATGCTCAGTCATGTGCAACAGACTTTGCAGTTTCTTCAAAACTATTGAAAGATTCTACGAATTTAAGAAATTAAGTCGCTTTGGGGAAAAATGAAAAGAATTTTTGTGTTGGGGTTATTCATATTTTGCACTGTATTCATGATGGTACTCATGAGAGACTTTGTCCATTACAGATTATAGAACAAAAACGATGAGTTGTCAGCCAACCTGACCTCCAGCACTGACAAGATTTCCCTAAATTAACACATCATTTAATGCCATGTAACAATCTCTATAACAAAAGACATACTTGGGCCCAGGTCCTAGTGCACAACTGTTAAAAAGGACTTGTGCATTCCTGTATGTACTCACCCATCATGGTCAATGAGCTTTACTCACTTAGCTGCCATTCCAGCACTTCTGACCCTAATCCTAGGATTAGGGGTAGGGTTAGGGAAGGGAAAGTTGTGGAGCCATCACTTTGACCCTAACTGTAGTCCCAACTCAATCTGGATCTGTACACACATCATATAAATCCTCCTTCACCTCGTGATGGGATCTATTCCAAAGTCACTCTATTAATTTCATTAAGATTTGAGTTACAACTCATCAGCTAGGCCTTGCTATCATTTTCAGAAAACACATAACAGCATATCTTTTTTACTCCCTGAACTACACTCACTATTTTAATCTAGAGTTCTAATTGATTCCACTTTTAATGGAGGTGATAAAGCATTCAGAATTGTCACAGTGCCACAAGATAAGCAGCCCTGCCAATATACAAGGGAAGCAGCACAACCACTGGATGGGAAAATGATTACAGGTACATTAGAATGATCTTTTGCCACATTGATCTGTAATTTTATGTTATCTCTTAATCTCTGAAGCGTATGCTTTGAATTATATCCACATGAATACTATCCTGGGTGATTATTCTTCAAATTTCCTCTCAAGTTACAGTCGGCATATGAGCAAGCAATCCATTTTGTTACTGTAAATATGATGGACAAAATTTGATACTGAAAAAGAAAGGGATGTAAGTGGAGGTGTGCTATCAGGGCTAATACTGTTTCCTGTTGTGTAAGAGGGAAGAACAGTTTCCATCCTTTTGCAGCAAGCATCATGTTTGGCAACAACAAACAAAAATCCCTTTGAAAATATATACTCTTCTTCCAGGGCTTAAAGTTGTAGCGCAAGTCAAAAGTAACACTGACTCAGTGAGGCTCCATCCACTGCCATCTGAATTCAGAGACACTTCCACCAGTCGCTTGAAACTAGTGAGTTTTTATAACAATTGGCAAACGCAATTCCAGTAGGGCAGGAAAGTGAAATGAACAGAACATTCTCTAATCCTTCCTAATCCATAATTGTGTCAGCTTCTGAAATGGGATGTTTCCACTTGCTTCAGCACCTGCTAGACTAGAAACCTGCCCTTTGCATCAGTCATAGAGTGTAACTTTGCTAACCTTTCCATTCATCTATTCCATGGATCATTTGAGAAGCACTCAAAAATTAACAAACATTTCAGTGTTTCAGAGAGAACTCACCTCTTCTCAGTGATTTGTGTCCTGTGAGGCAAAGATTAATTCCTCCAATGAATAAAATAATGTCCTAATAAATTCACTACTGAATACCATCCAACAATCCAATACATACAGCGCACCCATTTCCTGGTTGAAATGAGAAGACCATCCTGGTCACGTGTGCTCCAGCTTTCAGTTATAGGATTTGAAGAAGCTTGGAAGGTAGAGTTGAATGAAAGGTACTCATGTTTATACTTACATGCCTTTATGATCACTCACCACAATATTTCAGACTTCAACCAACAGACTTTGTTTTGCTTGTCTTCTGCCCAGTGGGCAAGTCAAGCATTATCTATTGGCAATTGAATCGCAAAAAGATGATGGGAAAAGATTAATTTACATCTTTCAAAATCTCTTCCTTTTCTATAATATCATCGACTTCTCTCCAACCAATCACAGCCCAGCAGTTTCTCAAAACTCCCAGAAACTCACAATTCTGTCATCTAAATAGCAAATGCTACTGACAGATTTGCTGATATGACAACAGTATTTAGAAATATACATCCAGTTATGCTCTCTTACCAACATCAGCACTAAACGCTGGTTTAAGTTTCAACCATAAGGAAGAACCCAGTAAATTTGCGTGGCCTTTTGTGGGTCTCGTTACAAGATACTGAGCAGAGGTGATGAAGACCTTAGAGATAAATGTACTCCTACCAAATGAGAGGAAAAAAGCAATTGCACAATTGATAGTACAAGTGTTCAGCTTAGAGTCTGCAATACACATCTTACTGAGTGTTAAGGAAGTTCCGTGGGAGAGCAAGCACACAAAATGTTATTATTGTGAAAAAGTATCAATTTGAGTTGATATCAATCAACTACAAGCTTGCAGATTTGTAGGAAATGTAGTTTAATTAACATTGGTTCTCCTGAATTTCCTTATTCCAGAACATTCCCAGCCACTATGTAAAATTAATTAAGTCTTAAATCTTGTGGTTCTTTCTTTAGCACTTGTTGCATGGCAACATTCATTTGTATGTATGAGCTTCTTTTTCCAAATGGCTTTATAATAGTCTTCCCCAAAAGATGAGCCTTAAGATGGATATTTGCACATTTTGGCTTAGCTTTGTTGGATTTTTCACTCATTGGATGTGAATTATTTATAGAAAAGAGTCTACAAAGCTCTGGTTGGTTCTAGGAATCAGAAAAATCAATCAGTCATGGCAGAGGATTTCACTCTTTCTCATGTAAGGAGCAATGGATTGACACACAGAAACAAACATACTTTTGAATAGCTCTCCTATCTTCCCTGCAAATGTTTATTGTTGAGGTTTAAAAATCTGACTGTAATAAAAGGAGAAACAACCTGCTCCTTATTTCATATGTAGATTATAGCACAAGTTCATGTTCCCTGGATGATAAGATTTCTGACTGTGGATGGTCAAAGCTGAAGGGATAACTCATAGAACAAAACCTGTTTCTTGACCAATATGAGCTAAATTATATATACTGAGGATAAATAATAGTGAAGGATACTATAGGCTTTAGCCACTGAAATCTTTAAATTATGATTAGACATCATTGTAAGGTTCCATTCCATTTGCAAGATATGAAATTGATGCAGGAATCACTCAGTTTGGAGGGCTCCATTCCAGCAGCCCTTTAATAAAAAATAAAAATCCCACAACATTTTTGATCTACTAACCCTTCCTTAGCAGGAACTAGCTAAGAAAAAAAAAAAAAAAAAAAAAAAAAAAAAAAGCAGACTTGAGCTCTGATTAAAATCAGCATGAAACCAAACTCCAGTTCTCATTATGCTGTGATTTATGATGGGTAAAAGTCAGCAGATTTCATTCTACTGATTATCGTTGAAGTACCACATTTAAAGACAACCACAGACTGATGGGGTATTCAGCTCTCCACTCTTCTCTAGTCTTCTTTTTGAGAAGCTTCTACATAAACAACAGTTTGGTGCTTGATTTTCAAAGAAGAAAAATGAAATAACCTGATAGTTCATAAGTAGTAAACTGAAATAATAAGGAAATAATTATTAATTTTTTAGGCTGAAAGGATATCACTAAATTCAGATGAAAGCAAGCTTTCCTAGCAGAGCACGTGAAAGTTTGGAGTTTTAATTCTGGCTTTGCAACAAAAATGCTGAGGAGTAACATCAACAGCATCCAAAAAGTTCCGTTCTCCTGCCACAGATTCATTTCAAACCCAATTTTTTCATGACATCACCTGGGGAAATGTTTAAATTCCACATAGTATCAAAAAGTTCAGAGTAACATTTGAAGTCTGTTTAGATTTTACACAAATAATTAATAAAGTGAGGATTAAGTAATTAAACATGGGATTAAAATTAGGAACAACCACAAAATCAAACCAATAAACTATGAGAAATACACTGTACTCAAGCTCCTTTACCCAATTTTATATTAAAAAATACATTTTGATTTGGTTCATTATTTTGCCATTTTGTAGTTGAAACAGTACCACCATTTTTGTCAACCAGTGTACTCATTAGGCTCAGAACAGTTAGTTCTAATCTTTATTCCCCTTAGTAGACATTAATAAGAAGCACAGGACCTTTTCCATGTACTGTGAAGACGTTAACAACTGACCATAACACCCTTAAATTTTAAGCTATACAAAAGCTTCTTTTACAAAGACCAAAATACATTTCAGACTTCAAGAGAACATTACATTCCCACTGCCTGGAAACCCATGAGCATCAATACCAGAAATATGATTTTAGACATAAAAAATGTAGTATTTCAAGGCAAAATAGGTTTCATAAAGCAATGAAGAAATGACGAATGATACACAGACAGAGCGGTGAACAAACCACCAGATCCTCACGTCTCATTTTTTGATACCAACTTCACCACCTCATTCCTTATACTGCATGTTCAAAAATATAATCTAATTTTTTAATTCAAACTATCAAGATTTCAGTTTAGTTTATAAACAGCAAAAATAATCATTCCCTTCCTCAGCCCAGTAAACACCTGCAAGGTAATACTGTGCTTAAAAGCGGTGTTCTCTAGAGTGCACCTTTCTGTTTAGCTCTGGCCAAAAAGAAACCAGCTCACACTCCAAGAGTCCTCCACAATGGTTAACCCATATTACAATGTGTATGGCGGGCAGATTCATTTTACAAGTACTCTCCTGAAGGGAATCTGGGACTCCTGAATTGCACCCATGGTTTCCTCACTGATAAGAACCTGCTAGAACTCAGGGTAGATTAGACTAATCTCTCATGAAGGAAAAAAAATAGTATTTTAAAAAGCAACCTCTTCAAATAAATTGCAAAAATAATAATTTTATTGTTTTCCTTTTATGGTCAAGTCTTTTTTTTCTAACGTTAATCTTTTTGCCTCAGTGAAAACAACAGGGATTATTACTTTGCATAATCATTATTTCCCTCTAAAATAATATTTCCTTAGCATCTGAGTGAACAGAAATTGTTTGCACTAACAAAACTGCTGTATCCAGAGGACAAAGAAACCACTACACTCTCTCTTCTGCAAACATTTCTATTCAAAAAAGATAAATTATACACCAAAGTGCCATTGTAGCACTGCAATCTGGCAGCATACGTTCTTAGCAAGTAGCCCATTCCCAAAAGGAGCCAGGCTCAAAATGGAAAACTCTAATGGAGATGAAAATGCCTATTTTTCCAAGATCCAGGCTGCAAACCCAGTGTTTTCCTGCTCTCCTTAACACTGCTCAATCAAAGATTTCATATCAAATTCCAGTTTCATAAGAATACTTGAGGATGCTCAGGCAAAAAAATTCTGCTTTCATATGATTCACAACTATGCTTTCCCATTTCGTTTTTTGCATTATTCCAGAACAACCAAGACTTTCAAAAGTGCAGCAAAGAAAGCATGCCTAGTCATGTAATGCGACTGCTTTTTGTCTCAATGAAGCTCTCATCATCCAGGAACCTGCTCTTTTTGCTGGTCTCTGGTACAGAATTAATCACAGCACTGAGGAAACCCAAACACATTCATTCAAACAATTTTTACTTTTGTCCTTCCTGTCTAGAGTAATATATTCACACTGGAGATGAATTATATTTTGTTTAGTGTACACAGAATACATACAACTGAAATATGAGTATATCCATATTCAAACACTCAAATCCAATGTGAATGGGAATTGCTGCTGGGAACATCTTGCTTTTAAGTTTTCTTTGTATTTCAACCATTTCACGAATTCTGTAATACCTCCGTAGTTTTCAAAGTGACATGGAAACAAGCTCAGCAGTACTCAAGTGGCATCGCTCTCAAAATGAGAGAGCATCATACTCATATATCATTCATGGCAACATACTGAGAGCAGCTGGGAATGCCATGCTAACAGTTTGCTTTGGATGAAGTAGTGCAATTGGAGTGGCATACTCAGGATACATTACCCTCATAATCATAGATGGAGACAGAGCTATCTGGTATGCAAGTCATTTAGAGCATTGGTGACCAAAAGGGTGGCTGATGTAGATCATCCTGTGGCCAACAACTTGTCCAGTGCTTATGAAATTCATAGAAGTGTATGGCATATGCCAAAGCAATTACTTTGTGTTAATCAGTATGCTGAAAGCCAGAAAGGCACTGATTTGAAGACCATCAAAACCTGTTGTATTCTTTGTGAATTATTTATCTATTGAATGCAGCCATCAGCTACTGATAGCTTACAAAAGGAAAACGTGAGACAGCCAATGAAGAAGTCCCCTATGCTCTTTGCTACTCCTAATGCTAAAGAGTCACGCAAGTCAAGTGCTTGTTTTGATATTCTCTTATCCAAAACCGTGGAACCTACTCACACTGGAGATGTTCACTTACCAAAGATCTTTCAATCTAAAGTTCCCTGAAAACATTCAAAGGAAAGCAACACAGATGCAAACAGATACAAAATTCACAAAGTGGGAGAATAAGATTTATTTCCTGTACTTAGAGAAAGTCTGTGATAATTTATGCTTCTCATTTCACACATTTGTGTGGCACAAACAGCTCCTGGAAAAGGTATAAGAATAAGGAGAGACCTCCTACCTAAACACAGGATACATATTCCATGACAAAATAAAAAGTTAGAATAGATTGCAGCAAAAGAACAGGAGTTCTAAGAACTTGTAAGTGGGAAGGACAAAACAAAAGTCATGCAAGATAAGAACAGAGAATCAAGAAGAGTCAAACTTGGTAGATACAAAAAGGCAAAGACAAGTTATAGGTCCCCAGTGGCATAACAAATTACCAAGTAGCAGGTAAATACTAACATTGAGAAATACTTATTCATCTCTATAATGGGAACAACTTCAGGCAAGGACAATAATCACAAAGCAGGGAAGTGCTCCTTAATTAAATGGAAGCAAATAAGAATTGTTCAAGGGAAGGCTTGCCAAGGATGTTTGGCAGGAGGAGATACGCAATGCTCTTTGTACTGGGAATGTTTTTGTATGGTGAGCTTAAAAGAAGTTTGTCAAGGCTCCTGGCTGAACAGGTAACAGTTTGGCAATCATTTCAAATCTAGGTTATCCACACATATTAAGTTGTTATGAAGATAAAATACAAAGCAATAGCATACTGCAGGCAACTGTAAGGCCCTTTGGTGTTTGCAAGCAGTTCCATGTTGTACCTCTCACCATGAGGTCATCACATCAGACTCTCTGTTTGCCTATCTCCTCCTGACCTCATCAACTCCCACGTACAGTACACAGCTGCAAGAATAGATACACATAGGGAACTTCCCAGTCCCTGTGTATATCCTAATAATTAAATGCTCTTCTAAAACATCAAGATAAATCCCATCTTCTAGACAGGGAGACTGAAACCAGTTCTTGCCTTCATGAGAAAAAACATCCTTTCATTATCATTGGAAAGCTTTTCTCCATAGACATATTCTTGCAGATACATCCTTCTCCAAGCAGGGCTGGGATCCAGCCCATCAGGGACACAGAAACCACCACCTTCAGACACATTCCTGCATGTTTCGAGAGCACAGACAGCTACCAAGGTAACAAAAGGGTCACCTCTGGAGACAGGCAGCATCCCAACTGGGACACAGATCATAGTTTTGAATTCAATTGTTTGGAATTTAAAAACTTTTGTCAGGGTTGGGGATTCTTGTCACTTACAGACTTATTAGATTTGACACTTTTGGGGTTTCTCCATCTCTGCAGTTTTAAAAGGCTTAATCAATTGAAGACACTAGAAACAAAATAAGGAAAAAAAATAAGGAAGAAAAAAAAACAATTTGCATTCAAATTGACAATTTATATGCCAAGTTTCAGCATGATTGAAATTAAACAGACTGAGTTATGAACTCCTGAATAACTCTGTGTACAGTGTAAACTACAATGAATCCTTAATGGCAACGCCATAAAGATGATTCAGTAAATACGACACTGGAAATGAGAGAAATAGGAGAATAGGAGAAATGCTTAAGAAATGGTTGGGAACTATAAGTTAATTTGAAGCAAGCACTGAAAACTATAATGAAACTGCACTGCAAATTTATTATGCTCTTTTAATCATAACAGTAGGTATGCACACATATAAACATAATAAAATACAACAAAATCAGAAGACAAAAGAATTAAAGACTTCCATGGAAGTTAAACAATTCATCTTCCTGCATGAAAATTTCATTTTCTACTTTAAAATATACAGCCTACCAGAAAAATCCAGCAATGACTGGAAACAGACCAATTTCCAGAAATGAGTGTTTTACATTTTCAAGCATACTTCTGTTAATTAAAAAATTAATTGGCCTTGAAAATACCAAAAGTGAGTATCGTTTTTATTCCCCTTGCAAACTTATTGATATTTTTAATCAAACCATATTCCCTGCACTGAGAAAAAGCTGCGATAACATTGTTAGCAGCACCTCAATCTCCTTGTGAGAGAAGCAGAAGGGTGCTGGTGGAGACCCTCAGAAGACCTCACCCCCATGGTGGAAGATGTGCATGTATGTGATTAACAGCAGTGTCACCATGTACTTTTTCACTCTGTAAACTTTTTAGGCCATTTTACCCATCCATTTTAATCACCTCCTGGATCATAGCACCTAAAAGGTCTGAGATGAACTTTGAGTACTCTTTTCTGAGCATCTTCATACAAAGGTGATTCTCTTGGAAAACCACTAAGTACAAGAGGGATTTTTGGACATTATCTCAATGTTATTCTTCCCAAAGTTATATTTTTCATTCCCATCTTGCCTCTTCTTCACAGCAGACAGGACATTTTCTCCCTCAGTTTAGAAATGCATGTAACCATCAGCCTCACCTCATTCATTCAAATCACGTGTTGCTTATGAGAAGTCATCTGGGTTGAATCTAACCTTTAGCAACCTGTAAGGTAAAGAACTTCAAACCTACAGTTCTAACAGTGAGAAAAATAACAACACATGCTCCCCATGCTTTTTCTATTCCCTTGCTCTCTCTCAAACACAAACTAGATCCTACAAATTTTGAACAACCTGAGATGCACGTCTGCTTAGAGAAGTTTATTTTCACGTATCTATGGCTCCTTTCAGAATTGGGGGAACTCAAACATCTGGTTATCTTGGCCAAGGTTCTCAGCATCCTGCTGCCAAGCTGTGCTCAAGTCAGTGGCCCATGGGTTTTCACCAGGCATTCTTCTGCTAGCATGGGAAAAAAAAAAAAAAAAGCAGCCAAACTGCAGGTTATACTTCTGTACTGCTTTGTGCAAGCACTGGTTTCAGTGTTTTCCTGTGCTATTATTAGGTTGCCCTGCTTCACACTGCAAGTCCTCCCACCGCTCCCAGCAGGATGCCAGTTGCTGGCAAGCAACGAGAGCCTGAAGGCTGTGCATCTGTTCAGAGACTGACAAGTAGCACTGCGAGTTAAAAAGCCTATAAATTTGCAGCAGGAGGTTTAGTTGAGACAAATAAAACCCCTGCTTTCCTTTGTTTTCAAGCACCAGGTCATGTTATGCCTCTGCTTGGCTGCAGGGAGCTGCTCCCCATCCAAGCAGCGCCCCTCTGATGAACACAACTGTCAGAGAAGACTTTGGACATCCAGTTTTCTCACCCAGGCATAGATTCCTCTGGATACATCTTACTATTTCCTTGAATGTCTGCTGGCCAAACATACAGAACAGGGCTTGTATCAGTGCTTTTCCAGCAAATGAATGGGTCTGGCCCATAGGCCAGAGATTCCACTGGTACCAACAGACAGAAATCAGCTGATGAAGTTGCTGATGGGACCTGGCTGTGTTTTACAGACAAGCCCACACACAACTGAAGTAAGCCAATTGCAAGAGGGACAGTGAACTATACCAGCACAAAATTGCAGTATCTTTAGGAAAAGGAATATTTTACACACTGGCTTCTATTCCCTATGGCACAAAGTGACATGAATTTCACATTAAAAGAAATAGCTGATGGAAAGGCTCAAAAAATGTAAATGCGGTTACTGACTTCCTCCAAAGCAGCAGCTCGCAATTATGCCCAGATCTCCAGCCTTAGTGCTCGCTAGATGGGAAACAGAAGGTCCTTAATTTCTCTCCATGTCTTAAATAGCACATAAAGCCAGATGAAATCCTCAGCATAGCACTGAGGTCTCAATTCTGAAGGTAGAAGATAATTCAGTTATTGAAAGGCCCTTTCTTCAGTCCATGAGTTCTTGTATTTTTCTTCACAGTCTCCCTTGGTCCCACAGGAGGTAGGAGGTGAGCCAACAGCTGCGTGGTTCTGAGATGCCTGCCAAGTTAAAGCACAGCACCTACAAAGAACAAAGAAGAAGCTGAATACATTTTTGCCACCAATCTGAATAGTCCTCCATACAATGAACATATTACATTTTGGCTCCGCATAAACAGATGCTAGCGTTATAGAGCTGTCAGCATACAATTTAACTAACACTTTTTAAGCTCAAGTCACATTAGCTTCTTCATCAAGGAAGAAAATATGGATTCTATGGATTACAGACTCCTACCTGTGGAAACCATGTGTCCTACAGCCAAAATCAAGTTATGAAAAAGGAAATAAAGCTCAGCCAGAAACAAGAAACAGTCTCCAAGGACAGAAACTGAACAATTGAAAATACACGTCCTTAATATGTCAAAATTGAACCACCCTGTGTCTCATCTATGTTCATTCTGAATGGTAAATAAGGGAAAACAGTACTTAGAAGAACTATCTAATTCTTTACTCTCTTGCCCTTTGCTGCTAAGTCTTTTCGGGGTAAGAGAGCAAAGGCTGTGAGCTTTAACACTAAATACAGATAATACAACCGAAATAACTGTCTCCAGCAAATTTTTTTTTTTTTTTATTACAGTTTTAATCTTTTTTTTCTTTGTCTAAAAGTTTCATGAACATCTCTTGTTCAAAACCATCTCTCGAGATCCTCATTTTAAACCAATCAAAAATAGACAAAGTCAAAGTCAGCACTTCAGAAATCAACATCCCTCTGAGACGAATGATGGCAATTCATATTTCTTTTGTAGAGCTATTATTTCTATCACATGTAGACTGTAATCTTGTCTGTATTAAGGAAATGCTTCCAAATCCCTTACTGGCATTGTTTTCTGTTCCATCTAATCTGATATTAGGGACACTTGGATGAGAAGTACCCACAGAGCTATTACCACCTGTGTTTAAAGCAGAGTCTCATTCTCTTTTCATAGACCAAACAAAGAGAGAGGTGAGAATGTAAGTGGTGGGTGACTGCCTTGTGATTAATGGGGTCAAAAATTAATGCAGCACAAAAGCAAAGACATGGAATTTGTGCATATGAAGTACAACATTCAACTCAAACTCACACAAACTGTCAAAAACATATTAAGGGGAGGGGAGGGAATGGAAATAGTTAGGAAACCTCTTTCCTCTACAGCGTCATGGCCATCACTAAAGGCACAGGAAAATGTAATTAAGAACACAAACAGCCAGCTTCTGTGTGTAGCATAACTAACACAGGTACAAATCTGACCTTTAACTGGTCCCATCCAGGCCAAGTCCTCCCACTCTGCAGAAGCCTGCAAGTAACCAATGGACTTCACTCTGTGTACAGAGAATAGATAAGAAGGCTCTCGTGCCTCAAAAAAGTTATTACAAATAAAATCTTAAGTAATGACTAAATTCCAACCCACTATGATACAGTGAGAGACGCTGTTTTCTAGAGCATTTTCAGACAGTTAAATATAGGCATTCATTTTCAGCATACACCTGCAAAACTTAGCAATGCACTCATGCCACCTATTGGCAAATTACACAAAACTCACAGCTGAGTTTTCTGATGAGTACAGACTGTTTTGGCTATGAAGTACCGTGTTCATCACAGATAATAAATATTAAAAAAATAAAGCTACTTGCAATTACAGTAGTTCATTTCAGTGGGCAATGCACTTCTCCTTTGAATAAGTATATCACTGGCTATCGAAAAGATTCACGTAGAAATAAGTAATAAGATCATAGAGCATACCACTGTTGGTAAGCAACACTTTGCAGAGAACCTGATGCTAAACTTCATCTTCCCCCTCCCCCCACCTCCCCAGCTGCTGTGGAAGACTATGAGATGGTGAGGATTTAGAAAGCAATCTCCCAAGTAAAAATTCCTGTGCTAGAACATTTATTCTCAGCCAAAAATTATATGGGTGCTTCATCTATGGATTAAAACGTCACTCAGGTGGCATTCAGGATGGTTTGCTTACTTCCAAATACTTACATTGTCTAAAGAGGATATGGATTCACATGTGCATTATAATAAGCTTGTCAAATACAGCAGGGCTCTTCAATCAATAGTTTACAAGAATAGTTTCTTGTAAAGTAAAACACAGCATCTCATCAGCTTTGTGAGTTCTGACATTAAAATGGCAATAAAGAGCACAACAGGAAATATTTACTGTTGTTAGCAGAGCAAGAGATAAGCTTTCATTACCTAATGTTAGAAACTGAGACCATTTTTCCCTTTTAAAGAACATGTTTCCAGTCTAAAAGGTTGATATAAGAATTCAATATATTTATCAGCATGCGTTTTATGAAAATATCACAGACCAGGAATGCATCAGGTTACTGGAGTTTTTGTTTTGTGTTTTTTTTCATTTCAACTGAAAACTGAAGTGAGGCTGGCTTAAAACCAAATGCTGTGTAGCTGGCTTCACTCTCAGTTCCTTTCATCTTTAATAGAAGCATTTCCTTCTGCATAGGATGGTCACCCATTTAATTATATGGTGGGGAAAAAAAGAAAAAAAAAAAAAAAGCAAAGGAAAACTCAGCTGTGGAGATAAATCTCAATAGAAATGTAATGAGTACTCCTGCCAAGAATCATTTACAAAACTTCCTATTCAACACTAACCATCAGAAATGGGACATCCAAAAATCCATCTGTGAATCTGGAGATAAGAAGCTGTTATTCAGTACCCAAAGTATTCTGCTATTGGCCAGAAGTAAATCCACCACTTCAAATTAGCGTTAACAAGATCTACGATAGCATTTTGAACTGCAACAATTAGAGTCCCCTAAGCTGGTGAACTCACTGCCTCTGGGTCCTCAGATCTGCCCTCCTTTGTGAGCTTAATATCATTCATTAGGTTCTGAGTGGAGAAAGGCAGAAATGGGGGCACAAACTCAGCCATCCTGATGCTATTATTCAAACAACACAAAGAGTGTAAGCCCAATAGAGCTATAAAAATACTCAGTGAGATAAGCGTGCCAAGGCTCTCCCTCATAGCTGGATTTTTCCCTTTTGTAAGCGATAAGCTAAAACAAGTCAGACCAAAAAGTCCGGAGAATCCAGACTGATAACCACATATTAAAATGTTTACAAGATGAAACCACAGCAGAGAATTCTAATGATGAACGCTGTGGAAAAGAACAGAAGTGTTAGCCTTTTAAATTCTATTTTAATACCTACTTTCCCAACTGCCAGATGCTTTGCTACAGGTCCACTGTAGACTGCAGAATGGTTATTCTCTGGTCTTTTCTAGAACTTGCAGGCCCCTAGGGCTCAAGGAAAGGGAGAAATCATTGTCTTTCCAGCTGAAGATATTTGGAAAAGACTCTTCAGTTTCTGTCAGCAAAGGTTCTAGGGGGAGAAAAGCCAGCATTCCCATCACTTCCGGATTATGAGCCTTTCCTGAGGACTTTGAGAGCCAAGCTGACTGTTGCAGGCTGGGAAGCACCCTCTGAGCCAGGCCCTGCTGCACCCTGGGTGCATGCAAACATTCATAGACAGCACTGAAAGCACATTTTGTGGACTCTTAGACAACACACTGCAGAGACCTAAGTGCACAGAACTGTGTGTGAAATATTGATCTCATCCTCACAAGAGTGAAGGAAGCATGGGGAT
This sequence comes from Coturnix japonica, assembly GCF_054131305.1. Taxonomy (NCBI): domain Eukaryota; kingdom Metazoa; phylum Chordata; class Aves; order Galliformes; family Phasianidae; genus Coturnix; species Coturnix japonica. Next base: position 19,838,968 of record NC_140674.1, on the reverse strand, counting down.
GGCTGAGGTAGATCCGCTCGCTGACTCTCTACCTGCTGCTATTTATGCAGTGAGGAAGCAAAAGGAAGCATAAACATTAAAAGGATAATAACAAGAAAATCACTCTTCCAGTGTGCACATAAAAACACACAGCTTGAGAGAACGATTCGTTCATCCAGTTCTGACCCTCAGCACAAAATCACAGCAGCAGCCTTCAGCCTTCTGCCCAGAGGGCAGCACTGATGTATGTCAGCTGCAGCTGAAGACAAGCAAAGCAGCAGCCCCTACCACTTTTCAAGAAAGCAAGTACTTCCAATGACCCAAATTATCAGTGTATGTTATGATCCACCATGCAACTCTGAAGCTAAACATTTTGGCATAGCAATGCTCAGAATCACCAAACAAATGTCTCCTTTCCCCACCCACACATCCCTCAAATGCTCTCTTGCTCTGTAATCCAAAAGACAGCTCAGTTCAGTCTCATCTCATATTATCCTATATCTAGAATAAACCCCTCTGAAACACAAGTCAAAATCACCAAGGATCACACATGGCTCTGTAACTTGCAGGAAAGCTTACATGCCAGGTAATGTGATGTGGATCAACGACAACTAAGCTGCAGACAAAATGAGATTTTTCTGCCTGATACACAGAACTCATGGTTGCCTTGGAAAGACATTCTATGAAATCTATGATCACATACATCAGGATTAAACTGAGGAGAAAAAGCTTGCTCCCAGTGCAATGTTTTGTGTGTAGTTTAACAAATGACAGCTCTCTAATGGCAGATATAGGGTGCATCAGGTTCCCTAGCAGCACCATGTCTCACCTTCCACCGATATAAAACACAAGCAATATTACAAAGCCAATCCAAGCAGGCTCTCAGGAGAACAAGTACTATTCAAATGTAATCAAGGCAATAAGAAATTGTCTCCGTGGTGCCTGTTGGCACATACTCATAACGCACCACTCAAACACACTGACATATACACTGATTTGGGTCTTTTAGGCAGGTTAAGATGGTTGCTCTAAAAGTACAAGAGGGCCTTTAGGTTAATATGATTAAAATTAATTTTTACTGTGTTGGGTGAAGAAGCTGTGTGTGACAACGAAAAGCCATTCAAATCGCCATCCTCCAGAGTGGCATTTTAGAGGTAATATCGCTGAGCAAATGTATGCCCACTCATGCAGTGCTACCCACCATACTCCATAAATTAAAATTAATTAAGCTGAAGCACCATCTTTATCGGGAACTGAATTTGCATCTGTAAATTTAAGACGAGTAATTGTGCAATATTTTTGTCAAACAGTTCCATTACCCTTTAATTGACTTGTGGCACCTTTCACACCTCTCACACTTCTTTAAGGGAAAACTGAAAATGTATAAAAATGCTTTAAGAAGTCACGGTGGGGGAAGCTGCGTGTTTCTAATCAGATGTGACTCAACACTGCAGAGATATTCAGGGGATTTCCTATTTTCTAGGAGTTCAATTTCTCTAAATTTAGTCGGTAAAAGTAAGATCAAATATCAGTAACATTCACCAGCCTTAGTATTCTACTGGCAAAAGTACTGGCTGCAAGACATTTAAGGGAAAATGACACAATAGAGTTGAAAAAATAGCAGCCTCTAAGCTAGATAATTCTGTATGTGGATAGACAGATAAAATAAGATTTCAGACCATTAAATGATCTGGAAAGTGACAGGAAAGGTTAAAGTAAAGAAAGCAATGATCTGTTTTCTTGCCAATAAAAAAAAAAAAAAGAAAGAAAAAAAAAAGCACTGCTTTCAGAAAGAATCACAGATTAATGTCCAGGAAAGGGGAATAAGGGAATGCCTGAAGGAAAACACTGAAAGGTTGAGTGTGTGGTCAGCAGGGATACCACTACATCAGCTGAACAGATTCTCCTCCACTTCCAACTTCATCGTGCTGTCCCACACTGTGCTGCATGGTGAGGAAGACCAGGAGCCTATTTGGCTATAAAACAGGGAAAGAAAACACTTTACAAAGCATGGGAATAGATCATTTAGATACAGGAAGGAAATAAAGGAGAATGACAAAAATAGGAAGAAATATTAAAGTTCTGTGTTTACAGCAACATGAATGTTAGCACAAAATTGATTAAAATATAAAACCTTAAGAAGAGGTAAAAACAAAATTCAAAGTTCTCCAGCAGTTTCTGTGGAAATCGTCCATTTTCTTCACATGTGCAAGAGCAAAAGAGACTGACAGTGGGTGAGCAGAGTGCAGTGCACACAGCCTATGGCCCAGGGCAACAGATTTCCATGCAGCAGATGACCCCAGCATTCCTCTCACACTTGTAATACAGTAACACAGAGCACAAAACGTACCTAGGGGGCAAACAGTTTACTTTTTATTACCTTCTGTTTAAAGGCAGCAGGTGCATTTCTTCCCTTCCACCTTTTATTAGACTATTGAATTTTATGTGATTACTTCATTGCAATTAAAAGGTACATTTCTCACCCCAGCGTAACCTCCACCTTGTTACATCCACTCCTCCAGCAGCCTTTAGTTTAAACATCATCTCACTCACCTTCTCAGGAAGAACGAACAGAGGACACAGTTCCTTTCTAGCCATGTTCTGAACACTTAGTATCACTGAACTGCTCTGATAGCAACAATTTTCTTAGCGGTTGCTGCACGGAGTGTACCTGTTCATCACTTTTCAAATGCCACTTCCTGTCTGCAGTGCTATTTTCAGTTTCTTTTACACTGCAAGCCTTGATATTTATGAATAATGCCTCTAAAAATGCCTCAGGGTAACCAAAAGATTTCCATTAATTATCTCAGTAAGAACTGAAGAAAGAAGAGCAAATATATTAACTGAATGGAACCACACAATCAAAAAGGCCTTCCCACCACTGCAGCTTCAAAAGGTCTTACAAAAAGCCTATCAAAATTAATTTGAGATGGAATTTAAAAGAGGAATAGGGTAGATGGAAAAAGCAGAGAATAGCTTCTTTACTTCAGCATTTATACAACCTTATTCTTTTTTACTGGGAGTCTTTAGACAGACATTTCTTTTCAATTTCCTGAAATAATTTTTGTATTATTTCAGAACGTAAAATTTTAAATAGAAAAATAAGGTTCTTGACTTCATAAGCCATTCCATAGAGCCCCCTTAGCTTATTGGGAAATAGCTTGTGACAACAATTCTATTAATTGAAAATAGAAGGAAAAAAAAGAATCAAAGCTAAGCACTGAATCACCCAGTTTGAGTCATCCAGTTCCAGAGGTTCTGCCTTCTTTTGTATCACCTGTATGATCATTAGATCTGGTTGAAAAGTACACAGAACAACTCAGCGATGTACTGAATATATTCAAGACACAAATTCTTCCTTAAATAGCATTGCCATTTTGACCCATAGTGTAGAGCAGTGAAATGACAAGGCAAGTCCAACAGACAACTACTAAAGCAATGCCAGAAGACAGGCACCTCTCCTACTGAGGTCACCGACCATAAAGACTGAAGCTCAACTGGACTAAACATCTTAAATGGCTTAACAGAGATGTTGCAACATCATAGTCTTTGACAGAATTAAAGAAAATAATAATTCTGTGCATAAGTACTTATCTTCCACACAATATTTTCCACCCAGCGATCTCTAAGAACTCTAGTGAAAATAGCAAAAAAAATGTTATTTCTTTTTAACTTAATACAATTAATATATCATTCCAGTTATTAAAATCATGTGAATTTTAGACTGCACAAGGGGTTCTAAAGCAATCATTAGAAATTATATAGTGTCACATGTTGGATAAAACCTTTTGCATTCTTCTGAAGAGAAAAAAGAATGTATTTAGTCTGAGTGCATAGATCTAATATCATAGAAAACTAACATTCCTTTTATCTTTCCAGCATTTCCTCCCCCCTCCACCCCCCCCCCCCCCCCCCCCAACTAATATGATTTAGAAACAAAACAGATTTAAAATAAAGCAAGTACACATCCTAAAGATTACTTTGATAATGCTAATATGCCCTTTAAAATTGGGTCCAGCTGGGAAATTGAAAAGGTGACAAGTGGAACCAACTTGTATTAGGTTGGCACAATACCAGGCACTGGCATGGCCTAAATGACAGTTACAGCATCTGGAAAGGGCTTGATAAGGAAATCCTGTTAGAGTGCACTGCTAGATTTTTATTTTATTTTTTTGCTTTTCCTTTTTAAATTACATCTTATATGATTTTAGTTTTGCCATCTCCTCATCTTCTTATAAAAAAAGTGTTTGTTTCTTCCTAATTGAAATACAGTTTTGATTAAGCAAATGCTTATGAAATGGCTTCCAGCACTTCTTTTTGGTAGAAAGAAATTCTAATGTGAGCTAATCTGATCACTGGAAGATATTTGGCTGGGCATCCTTCCAGTCAGAAGTTTAAAATTGATTATGGCTGTTCACAAGTATTTTCCTACTGATGTAAGTTCCTTAAATGGCCTCTGACCTCAATCCCCTCGGTTTCACTGGAAGTATTCTATCATATCAACTGTGTCTACTGATGTTGTAAAGAGAGTTTGTGTGTGAAAATATCCTTGTGAGCAAGGATATCCTTTCAAAGTGCAAGATGGGGAAGTGATGAGACAGGATTCAGAGGTGAAGAAAAAGAATGAAGAACCAGATTCAGAGTATTTTGTCAGAGCACTGTATTCAGCTTATTAACTTCTATGATTTTCTCAAATACAGTTACGCCTTGGTCTTTGATTAAGCTGTCCTGTGAGTTTACAGGTTTCACGAACCTGGTGGGGCTGCCGCAGCTTAGTCAAAAGAGGTGGAACATTTAACGTAGTCCTCTTGCCAATTACAATTCTATTTCTGATGAATAAACTCAGCTTCTGACACCCATGACTCACAGGGTTTTCCTGATTTGGAATTATATTGTACAGTCAATAAAATATTCAGGATGGATTACCAGAGAAGAAAGTCACAGAATGCATCATTTTTTCAGCGTCCCGCAGGCTAATGACAAGAGTTATAATCCAAATCTGAAACAACACAAACAGAACAGAAAGTGAAGCCCTTGCAACACACCTTAAAGTGCAAATTTTGTAGTTTACTTCATCACAACTGAGTTAAGGAGAAGCCAAAAGAATATATAGAAAATAATGTGAGCTATTACTGTGGCTGACTTTTCTCAACAAACAAGGTCTGTGGGTTGCATGTGGGTTCCTAAGGAATTCTGAGAACTGTTAGCCAATTTCAGTCAAATATGTCAGATTAAATATATAGTGAGTGCAATTATGCGCTCATTAAAAAAAAAAAAAAAAAAAAAAAAAAAAATTTATTAAAAAGCATATAAGAACATTGCAGAATGTTGATGAGAAGACACCATGTTTTGCATTAAAAGTTCCTGTGAGGTTATATAAGGAATCTGCATGCTAGAGAGCCCCAAATGGAGAAGGTGGCTGGAATTGAGACACTGTTCCAAAGCCAGGTAATTATTAGATGCAAGCCTACAGGAAGCCAAGCTTCATTAAATCAACGCAAATCTCTGTTACGCTGGAAAATTCTGACGCTAATATCAAGGCACACTACATGACAGTTGTCACTTTGGTAGGGTTTTCATCTCCTCAGCTTGCTATCGAGGCATCTCGGCATAAGGAGGATCTGCAGCCTCAGCCACCGCAGCTTCTCTGTACGCAGGCTTGAAGAAGGTCCTCACCTCCTCACAACATGATCTTTTCCTAACTGTGTTCTGGAAAAGCACTGCCCCTGCACCTCAGCAGCCTTTTTCAAGTGAGCCTTCCTGGCAATGGCTGGGTATTCATATGAACTGGTAGCCTTCTGGGGCTTTTGAGAAGCTTTCAAAACACAGGGTAAATGTCATAGCAAAATTCCAAAGACACTTTTAAAATAAATAAATTAGCAAAACTGGAAGTCCTCTTCTGCAAAAGATTTCACAATTTGATTAATGCAAAATACTTAAATTTTCTTAATTGTTTTTTTTCCCTTCCGTGTTATTTGAATTCATTTGTCAGAGAGACGGGGATAAAAATAGGGCTGTTTTGTTAGCTAGCTGCCATTCATCACAGGACACCAGAATTTATAAACAAGCAATCAAAAACCTGTCAAAATTGATGGGAAGAATGTGAGAAATTTCAAACGTTGTGGTTCTGTATTCTGACTCACTGTTGGATTTCTAATTTATCAGAGCACCTGTTACAGTCAGATGCATTTCGCATTTCAACTGGGCGATACTTCACCCAGCTTAGAACCTATTTGTTTCTGTAGTGCCTGCCAGTTGCAAATTAAGGTAAAGTATTAACCAGAGTCCAAAAGAGGCAGCATGGCTGGCTCTAAGTAACACTCTAACTAACAGTAGAATAGAACCTACGTCTCCTGACTGACTCCTTCTCCCTCATACCATCAGTCAGTAACAAGATCAAGAATCCACATTCTAAAGTCATCCATCTCCAGAAATAACCTGGAATTACATATTTCCTGGGAAATCAGCATATTTTCATCGTTGCCTATCTACATATTTCATTCTGTTTATCACTTCAAAGAACAAAAGATTTTAGTTAGACATTTTATAAATCCATGCACAATTTATCTTACATTAAAGTAGACATCTTTGTCTTACATTAAAGTAGATTTGAAAACAGAGAAAATAAATTACAAAACAAGTTTAAAAGTTTAGATGACAGGACAGAGAATATTACAAAAATGCTTACAATTTTGCAATCCTTGTTTCTCAAATTAGAATAGAAGGAGGAAAAACTGTTCCAGCAATAACCATAACAATTAGATAGACTAACCATTTAATAAATTATTTTTGTATAATTTGAATAATTTTTTGTATAAATTGAAAAAACACACCAAAACTTTCAATATATTCTTCCTGAAGATGAACATAACTGCACTGCAGAGTTCAATCATACTAAAGACAAATAAATTGATTGCAATCATTTCCTCCCCATTCATTCTCATTTATCAAATCATTTTAAAAGTGACAAAGTAAACATGCAAAACTGGTAATGAATATGAAGCTTCACCAGCCCCATAAGCCCGATTAAAGGAAGTCATTCTCAAGCTAATGTCAATGGAAATATCATGGAAACATGACTGCTTGTGATATTTTCAATGGAAATACCAAACAAAGAACTATCCAAATATTACTTCTCCTGTAAATATCATAAGGATATTTGCTGCTCAGATCAAAGGTAGGAGGATAAAATGGAAAAGAGGAAGAAAAGAGCAGAAAAAAAAGAAAGCAAAATCGGAAAACCTGAGAAGCAGACAGTGGCAGAGAGGTACTTGAATCAGAAGACCTCCTGCAAGAGGTAACTTCAAAAAAAAATTGTTAGAAAAAAGCTAAGTTAGTATTTATGGAGACTCATTCTCTCACCTTCTATTTTGCCAAAAAGAAAAACTCTCCAGAATTACCATTAATTAAATAAATCAACTTATGAGGCAATAAAATAAAAGAGTGAGAGGGAAGAAGCATCCTGAGATTTGAGAGGAGAATAAGAGGTGAGAAGAAGCATTCACAGATTTCAAGAGGTCACACACGTTTATACACACCTTCCTTATCTTAATCACATACATGCATAGTCCTCACTTTCAGCGCATGCAGGTAATAATCCTTACATACAAAAAAGTACACATTTTAACATTTTCAGGTACATTTTTCAGCATACATATTAATTTTCCTGACAGCTTTTTCTTGTCTGTGTAAATATATTGCAACACTTATCTCGATATATCCTCTGAGTAAATCATCCCACAAGCCAAAACATATCAGCAAGAGACTTTACAGCCCAAACGTTTGTTGACTTTCTCAATCCATCCTACAGATGATAAAATTAGCAATGGACATCTTTAGATGCATATTTAAAAATTGCAGTTTTCAGCTTCTGTACAGAACCAAGAAAAAATACAAAGAACAGTCATTATATTTTTTACATGAACTCTGTAGAGATTATTAGTGTATTTTTTCCACTAAAACTATGATAAGAACATGAAAACAAGTTTAAACTAAAATAAAGAAAAAAAAATCATTATGAGAAGAAACTCCACACAGAAGTGATTATTTGTATTCAACTGCTGTAAAATAAATTGAATGCTTCAATTTTATAGCAAGGATTAACAGAACATAATTGTACATAAACAATATATGAAGATACAGCCTTTTCAAATCTATCCTGATCAGTGAATGAACTGTAAATGGACAAGGAGAAATGATTCCAAACACCACTGAGTTTCCAGGCCTAAGTGCATTTCCAGCAAAGAATTCTGCCTCCCAGATGCTAACACAGGTATAAAGCTAAAAACACATTGCACTTGTCGTCCTTGCATCTTGACAAAATTAAATGCAAAGTTAATGATGCACAAAACCTAAATACAAACAAAATCAGATCTTAATTTCTTTTCCAGCCTCTCTCACACGAAAACCAACAGATGATGCCATCCTGCTCTTAAAACACGTTCAGGTACATAATATCTTGTGTTTAATATCATGTGTTTACGAGTCGTTTTGATGTGGTGCTCAGGGATATGATTTAGCAGAGGGTTGTTAGAGTTAACATACTATGGTTAGGCTGTAGTTGGACTTGATGATCTTCGAGGTCTTTTCCAACTTGGGTAATTCTATGATTCTATGATTCCATGATCTTCAAAAATATTTCATTAATCAATCTGAATAAAACCAAATGTATTTGAATGACAATCTGTTGTTTTTTTGTTTTGTTTTAATACGTATATCTGTCTGCTCCAAGCTGAGAAAACAAAACAGGTAGAAAGCAACTCAGGGAAATGCACTTATCTTAAGGATTCCTACTGCATAACTATTTTATTGATCCTCATGTTATGAGATGCCATTTAAGACAGAGCACGTTTCATTGTAAAGCACATGCTTTACTAGTTCAATAAACGTTTCTGTACTTTTATAAAAGAGCATAAGCTTTAAGATTACGTACATTAAAGCAGTAGTTGCTGTGTCATATACCTTGGTAAAGGAGATTCATAATCCATTGACTGAACTGTCTGCTTCATTGATTCAGCCAAACTTTCTAATAAGATGCCTCTTCCCCAGACTGAGCTATGAAATCTAATAATATAATTCCCTTTGTTTGGCATGTTTTGTCGTTGCCTCTCTATAGCTCAAACCACAATAATGTAGCACACAATTACTGCATGTTCAGATGCTGTTTCACAATAAGGAGAGGTTTAATGACACCTTCCAAGGGGGCCCAGGCAACAACTAATTTCTTCAGTTCAGCATAGGCTGATCAGCACACACAACCTTCCAATGTGGCTTTGGCAGCCAGATCACAGATTACCACTTGCACAATGTACCAGGCTTTATTCCTCATTACTACTTGTGAAACTCAGCAAAAACTGAAGTCTTTGTTTCAACTAAGCTTCACTACGCTTGTGGTTTTTTTCCATGTCATACCCCAAATTTGTTCTGCTGATACCTTGAGCAATTCTTTCTGCTCCCAGGCACGTCTCAACATCCCACATTCACATCATGTTTCTTCAGGCGTCTTAAGAAACTTGACTTTCCTTTGAATTTAATGATTTCGCACTATTGAACTCATCAGGCTTCTCTTTGCAAGTATTTTGTTCACAGTAAGCACCTCAGGTCAAACTGAGCCTTTGGGAAAATGCTTTGGAATACCACCTTCATCAAGTCTGCTTTCTCTCTCCTTGCAGATCGACTCTCTTGCTTACAGTGCTTTAATCCCCCACAGACAGATTCAGGGTGAATTCAGAAACTGCTAGATTCAAGGGTCCCCTTTTCTAAACCCTGCCATAATATTCAACCAAGTCACAAATTTATTGAAGCTCCTCTCATGTAGGATAAAGACAGCAGAGATGACAAGTAATACATTATATAATTTGTAAGGTCTACTTTTGGATATCCATCATGTGAACAATAAATCAAAAGCATGAGGCATCTCACCATGTCAACAGTGCTTACACCAGTACAAGTTGGGCCCAGCTTGCACACCAATGAATATTAAGTCAAGGAATTAATAGATAAAAAGGAAAAATCTCTATTCTGATGCAAATCACACCCCACACATAAGCAGTGGACAGGACTGAATCCTAAATACCTTACCTGTTATTTCACGGCATGGAAGAATTAGGAAATAACTGTTCCGGTGTCCTTGTTGATACTGACAGGCAACCATGAGAATTTTTATTTACTTATTTAGTATTTACTTTAATTTAGTATTTACTTTAGTTCCTGCTTAGTATCAGTCTGATACCAAGCAGCTGCCCTGATGATAATCACTGAGGTTTGCTGCAATAATACCCCCTGTAAGCTTAAGAAAATAATAGCTACTTTGGTTGTCTTCATCACTGCTCATAAGGGAAAACACACTTCAGTGATGTCAACTGGAGATGCGAATAGTTACCTCCCCTCTCCTCCCACTAAGTTTGCAGGGGAAAGAAGCAAGTTAAATTGGTGGGGGTACTACTGCCGGGGAGGGAACTACTGTCACTGTGATCCCAAAGCAACTCCTTGATGCTAGGCATTGTGTGGAGCTCCAGAGGTACTGAATCAGAAACTAGAGATTCAGTTATAGTCCCAAGGTGCTGTATCTTCCCTCAACCCAGTTCTCCCCTCCCCCTATTAAGGGAGGGAAAAATACAAGTCTCAGAGAGTCGTCCTTCAAACTCACTTCACAAAACAAAACTTTAGTAAATATTGCAGTAAATAATACTGAATTTAATTTTTAGGAGTGCTGTTTTTGCGTTGTTTTTTTTTTTTTAATGGCAACTCAGTAAAAGAAACCACTAGGAATAGGGAAGCAGCCCAGTATTTCTCTGCTAAAGAAAGCTTTTCCAAAGCACAGATGGTGCTGTAAACTTTCCACATATAGAGCACGGCTTATTTTTACCATTTTGCACCTGCATGTTTCCCTCCTAACAATCCTGCAGAAGAGCAACAAAACTGAGTCCATTCCTCACGCAAAAAGCCCACTCCTAGCATTACTCATCCTCTCCATCCCCTCTCTAATATATTTGTGAATAGGGAGATGGACTGAGAAGTGAAAAACCAAGCACACAAGGCATTCCAGCTGAACCACAAAATGAAATCATCTCCTCTTCCCAACTCCAGCTCTTAAGATGCTGCACAGGACCCCAGTAGACACAGTTCCTGCTTGGCACAGGGAGGAGGGTAGGACAGCAGCATGGCCCCCCAGCTGCATTACATTGGCTGGGGAAAGGCTGATGCCCTGGTTTCCTTTCTGTCTCTTCCCTGGTTGCTGATTGCTCAGAGATTCTGACCAGTCCCGGGCAATGGAATTTATGATAGCAGGTGCTTGATTGTATTTCTAATTCCTTGTGTACACAAACTTGATCTAGCTAATTTTAGTAGGCATACACTAGTGCAAAATCCTGTGAGAATGTTTGCAGTTTCAGTCCAGTTTAATGGATTATTATATTTTAAGCTAACATTCTTAGGTGATTTACACTACACTGAAATAAACTTATTTTAGTCTGAAGCAAGAGTGGCAATGCAGTTTATTGAATTGGTTTAATGACACTGATTTAAAATTACATCTTAATTTAAAGAGGTACAGCAATGCATATGAACAAGCCCTAATGTTATATAGCAAGGAGTGCTTTGAATATGAAGAGAACAAATATAAAAAGAGACAGACATTGCAAGACTATACATCTCAGCTCCTCAAAGCTCAGCTCCAAAGAGCTCAACATCAAATCTGATCTGGTAGTTAGTCAGGGGGAATAAACTCAGCATAAAAAAGTAATTAATGTTCATTTCCACATAGACTTGCTGTAAATTTTTATGCAAACTGAAAAACTCAGTACTTCTAAAAATCTCAGTAAAGCAAGGGGAAGACCACATACAGGAGACTGCATCTGTTTGGTGAAGCGTGGCAGGGGGAGGTCATCAAGTCATCACTATGGGGCTGATTCTAATGCTCATAAAGTTTAAACTGAAATATCATCAATTTTCTACTGGAAAGCAATTGTAGAACAGAAGAAAGAGAGACTGGGGCCTAGATTGTAGTTCAAGTTATAAAATTCTATGTTTTATTAATTGTTTCTTCTTTGGAAAATAAATTGTGTAATGGTAAAAATAAAAAAGGAAACCGAGTATTTACACATAGTTCAGCTCAGTTTACTTATGCTGTGTTTCAAACAAGAGTTGTTACTAGCTATTTCTGGAATTTCTACATCTCCCAAGATTTAGTTCATTATGCTGAAATCGAGTGCAAATAAAATATAATAGGGAGAAAGTGGCGGTATAAAACATAGTGTTGTACTTGGAAGAAGACCAGCCTTATCTTTCTTCTGCAAAGCATACTCCATTTTCTTCTTAGAATGGGTTCGTATATAATTTTAAGAGTTTAGAAATAAAGACTCCCATTTTAGTACCTGCTTAATGCCAGCTGCTCAACATTTCACGTTAGGCAATGTGATGGTCTAATATTACAACACAAGACACTCCTACTGCCTTTCTTATTAAGTCAAAGGTGGTAATCTCAGACCTTAAAAGTTGGCTTCAAATTCTTTGAGCTCTTTCTTTATGCCCTTTGACTGTAAGCAAATACAACTTTTTAAACAAACGAAAATAATGACTAGAAAACCTCTCACTCCTCTCCACAGAAGTGCTGCAAATGCTCAGTCTTGCTCTTGCTCTCTCATCTTCTCTGCTTCTGCAAAAAGATACAGAGCAAGGCACACTCCTCTATCACAGTGAAGGGCAAATCCTTTACGACTATGAGTAATAACTAAGTAAAACAGATAAAGATCTACCACTCCGTACCATCCATATCTTCTCCAGGAAAATAAAATATAAAAGGATCATATTTTTGTTATATTCACTACACTTAGGAGAATTCAGCTGCACCAAATTAGAATGTTAGTAAATTGGACAACTAATATACATTAGATACAAGTCTCAGAGAAGAGTAAACACCACAGCAAACTACAGTTGTCCTGTTTCTTTACTAAGTTTCCCTACTGCTCCAGTGCACTAATCCTGGTTTATAGCTGCTATGCATCACTGGAGCAGCACAAATTAGGCAAAGCATATCAATAAGGGTGGCCTAATACTTCCAGCAGAATGTTCTTAGGGTTTCTTAACCTGTTTTGGTGCCTGAAGAAGGAACTGTGCAGCTCAGCAGTGTATCCACTCAACACAGGTTGGATTAAAACTGGGTAACAGCAGGCAGAGGTTATTAACCTAAATTCTTCAGCACTATCAACCCAGGTGTTGCCAGAGAAAAATGTGCTAATTCTTTTATCAGTTTCCTTCTAACTCTCTAGTTTTAGTGTGGCACACGAACTTCTATATAAACTGTCTCAGTTCAGGGAGAATTGAAGCTCTGCTTCTCTTGGGAAGTCCATAGGGGAAGATAAAAACCATGATTCAATATTCAGCTCTGTGCTATGCCCACAGACACACACCACAAACTCTCCACTTCAAACATATTGGACCATATAAACAAACTGATATCAAACAACTGCACTCCAAGCTCCTTTGGCCAAAGAGAGAGGTACAAAAATCTACAAAGACTCTTCCAAAGACCTTTTCAGAAACTGTAGATGAAGTCACCTTTGTGTATAGCCAACAAAGCAGCTGAATGAACAAAGACACTTATTAATGAAGCAGCCCTTGTGACTAATTTAGTTGGGAGCCTAAAAAATACTGCAAGAGCAGCAAAAAGGAGACTGGAGAAAGCACAATTGAGTTAAACCCGAGCTACCTACCCCAGCCTGACATTATTACATGGGCTTTCTCCAATGAGATAAATACATAGACTCTCACTCAGCAAACACTGATACCAGAGTGGTGGACATAAGCCCTCCTTTATTTCCACAAACTGGGCACACAGTCACATTCATCTTCTCAACTAAACCATTCTTTTTACTTGCTAATTTCTGGAGGCCAAGAGAGTTCAGTCCCAGCCTATTTGTTTTGACTGTTTCCCTTCAACTGTTTTTACTGGTCAGATGCTCATTTGTCATTTACATTATTGCTCAGATAACAAGCATCTCTAGGAGGAAAATAATTAGGGCAGAAGGTAAACCATCTTCTGAGCACATTCTGCATTTGCAGCCTGCTCCTGTGGGAAAGCTGACATACTCTGCATTTGAATTTTGAAACAGATCCAGCAAGGTAAAATACTATCAGAAGTTCAAGGGTTTGAGCTGCAGCCAAGAAAAAGGAAAGTTAGCCAAGGTCTTATATGAGTGCATACACTGTCAGTGACTAAAAGCAATATCCTCCATTCATCTGAGGGAAGGCAAGAAGTAGATAAAAAAATCCCTGCTAGCTTCATGGCTTTGCCTAGACACAGCAGAACTCTAAACAGTGTGAAAAGAGAAGTATGCTTTTGTCTTCCTAAAGAGGTCTGACCTGAGACATTTGATTCTTACAAATGTGCATAATTCCACATGGTGCACAACACATTTTGCAATGCTGCCCAATACACCAAAACCAAGAAAAATCAGAGCAAAAGTAAAATAGCCAGGTGGTAAAAAAACCAGCCATTTTTAGCAATTGTTTACATGGAGAGTCAGTATAGGACTCCTGGGAGGTCTGGGATGTCTAGCTTTGAGCCTTCCCAAATCTCCTGTGTTTATCAAGATGTATTTACACACAGTTCTCAACAGGGTGATTTATGCTGCTTTTATCAGTCTGTCATCAGGAAATGCAAAAGCTGAGTCAGTTCCCAGCTGCAAAAGGACAGAGAGATTGACCTCTCTTGTTGCTGTTGGCAGTGAGGAAAGATTAAGGAAGGCCATGTAAAGTTCTACATTACAGGTTTTGCTGTAGAGATGTGAAATAATACCAATAACAAAGCAAAGAGAAAGTTGCCACAGCATGGTTTAAACCAGAGCCTGGAGGATCATGAGAGCACTCCAGCAAAGCACCAAAGCACATAGCCTCAGAAAGAGATCCTTGGAAAGACCTGTTACCACAACAAGCACCTCTCAGAACTGCTTCTTATTCCTTAACTGCCTCTTCTTCCTTAACGAGGTGTCCCACTTCTATTTAGAGAACATAAAATCATTAGAAATTTGAGTTCTGCACTGCTTGCAGCCCAGGAGTTCTTCCATGCCCTCCAGAAATGAGACAGTAAAAGTTACAATCATCTTTCTTAGAAGAAATGGTCTGAATTCTGAACTTTCCCAACTAGGTGATTTTTACCATTTTGTACAAGAAAAATTTCTTATCATGACAGAGCCTTCCAGTGACCCATGAGGTTCCAGAGTAGGAACTCTGTATTTGATTTGAACTTGAATTTTTGGTGAATGGTTATAACACTGCAAAAAAAAAAAAATGTTTGGTAAACCCATGGAAAACTTTACAAAGAAGCACAGAAGACTTAAAATGTATAGATGATATCACAGCAAGTTTGGAGCAAGCCTGAAGAACAATTTACAACCACTCAATTTGGAAATAAGTTCTTCAGATAAGGGCACCTTTACAAGTATAATCCACTGTTTTCAATGAAAAACCTGTATCTCATAAGTTTGGTTGGATGCAAGGCATTACCCAGAGGACTTTCAACTGTGAAAAGATGAATGTAAGTAACATTGTTAAAGATAAAAATAGACTGTGTTCATGGATAAACAAATAGAGTAGCTGAATGGCTTTGTGTGTGTGTGTGTGTGTGTGTGTGTGTGTTCCTTTGTTTTCAGCTTACTTTGAACAGCAGAGTTGGATTTAGCTTTCAATCATTTATCCTTTACTATTAAAGAAGCAAAAGAAATCTTTTCTCTTAAAGGAGCCTTTCTATTGCAAGTTAAAGACACGAGCGATAAGAAAACAAAAGTACATAAAAACACGTTGTATCCTGTTAGTAACACGTGAAAGGTGTGAAATCAACACGCCACGGTGTCGTATGCCACATGACAGAGCCAAGATTAGACAGCTGGTTTGCCTAAGCATGCTGCTGAAAAACAAATCACAGTCACAGCATTCACACAGGCAGCCATAGCCCCGTTTTTGGACAAGTTTTAATCTCACTGAGCAGACTGCCAGTCGAAGCTGGATCTGAGGGCCCTGTAACACATTATGCATTGTCACATATTAAACCCTTGTTGCTGTGTAATCTGTTTTGAAGGTGCCGTCTAAACAGGCAGAATTGATGTATGTTCCTTTATCTCTGAGAACAATAGGATCAAATGGGCCATGCGTTTCTAGGTGTGCAAATAGCTCCAGGTTGACTGTGCATGCGTGTTTGTGCATACATGCATGACCTACCCCACTGCTAAGTATGATTTCCCTATCATCTGTATCAACATCAGTATTCACCAGCATCAATTAACATTATTTTGGGCTGGCAGCCCTTATTAACGTTTTATCACAGCATTTTATATGCATTTCAGACAGATAAGTAAGTATGCTAACAGGAGATTAAAACTGCTAGTTTATATCCCTATCAGAAACACCTGCATGGAACATTTGAAGAACTAAAAAAAACAATCCTACATATGACAAACATCCATCAAAAATCTGATAAAGTGGAAAAAAGATCCTCATCTACCTTAATTGCACTCCAGGCTCTTCAGGCTTTGGTCTCTTTTAAAACATGTTGCATTGGCTTTCCAAACCTAAAAGAGTACATAAGATAATGTGGTTAATGCTGTTTCTTACTAAATACTTTTTCTGCTCAAAAATTCTGCAAAAGCTGTACATAATTTATCTATAGGTGACCCATAAGTTCACCCAGCTAACACTAGATGGTGGTGTGATGCACTACATTGTTCTGACAGCAGACTAAGTCAAGGCTCAGACACGAAAGTAGTAACAAGTTTTCTATCC
The DNA here is from genome assembly GCF_054131305.1 of Coturnix japonica. NCBI lineage: Eukaryota > Metazoa > Chordata > Aves > Galliformes > Phasianidae > Coturnix > Coturnix japonica. Next base: position 19,822,213 of record NC_140674.1, on the reverse strand, counting down.
CAAGGACTCCAGCTGAAATAATTGGGATGGCTGACTACAGAGGGAGAAAAAAAAATAATCCATAACTCAGCATTTAACGAATTTAACCTAAGGCAGTAGACTTACAATTGTGAAATTGGAAGTTAACAAAGCATTCCTTTTACGTCTCTTTATCCTTTAAATGCCTTCCATCCAAAAAGAATTACCACTGACACTTCCAATTTTTGAAGGAAAAAAAAAGACTCTGAAAAGTAAGGTTTAAAACTGGTTTTATTCCAAACTTTTATAAGATCTAAAAAATGTGCAGGAAAAAAAAAATAAGAAATTAACTCTTTCTACATAAAGAGCAGCTGAGAGTCAAACCATCTCTCTTCCCATAATCTTCCCAGGTCACACATTGAAGAGGGGAAAAAAGAAACAACTTTATTTCTTTGTGATTACTCACATACCTGTCACTGGGAATGGAAAGGAGTGAGGTCACTTTCCTAACCATCAGCCTTAGCTACACAGTAATCTATGCATGAAAATTTAAATGCCGTTATAGAAAACAGTAAGAAATTAAAAATGAAATATCTACTGAATACTATTTTTTCCCACTTTCAAAAGATATGGGGGAGAAAGTTTCATTTGATTTGTTTTTTAGAAGTTCATTTGCATCTGTTCTACTTTCATCTTGAACAAGAAAAGTCTTAGGTTTCCATGACTGTCAGACCATTTTAATGAGACGAAGAAAGTGTTTTCTCATAAATTATTCATTTCTTTCCTCTCCTATTTTTTAGTTCCTTCTCTTCTTGCGATACTATATTAATATTCTACAACCTGTGTAACAAAATCCTTCCTTTAAGACTACTGCATTTGATTTTTCCACCAAATAATAAATATAATAAATTGAGTGCTGAATAGAATCCTGCATGCAATTTCAATGTATTGCGTACAGTTTCATTCTTTTTCATCAATCCTCCTGTTCAATTTCTTTCTTTATATCTGGTGGAGGACAGGGTAAGAACAATGAGGGTGGAATCAAAGACTGATGAAGGAGCCCAAGAGAGTGAGGGTTCTAGAAGTGCATAGTAGCTTAACCTGCTGGCCAGTGCTGTGCACATCACATGCATCCAACAAAATAAAATTATCAATAAATATCTAGATAGATAAATCACTGAATCAATCAAATCTGGTTACTATAGGTTCTGTGATTTTTCTTCCTATCTCATGATCTATCTCTATCCTGCAGCATGAGAACTAATAGCCTGATAATTTTTTCCCAGCTAATGGAACAACAGATTCTATTCTTGTATTCTTGATAAATGAATTTACCACACAAGTGATTTACAGTCTTAGTGGGACAAAGAGAGATGAAGGAGTCTTTGCCAACAATAAATGACTCCATTGCTTTTGGCTAAGTTGAACAGACTCTCAGAAACATGCTTCCTTCACATACTATTTATTATAAAGACATTCACAGATAGTGAAGCTTTAACACAAAATAAGCAGCTAAACAACTTCAGTAAATATTAATGCTATGTATTAGTCCTTCAAAAACATTCACATCTATCAAATACATTCTTCAAAAATTACACTTTAGAGTAAAGTAATCATACAACTCCCAGAAGGAGATGCTGAGCTGAATTGCACAGACATATATCTTGGTTCCATGAAATGATCAGGACTTGTATAAAACTAACAACTAGTACTTTGACCTCAACATCTTCAGTCCTCTGCTACTACAGAGATTACTTATATCCACTGATTTATAGCCATTTATATTCTAGGGCTTGTTTCTTAAGAACAAAGGTTACTTACAGAGGATATCCTGGAATGTTACTACTATGCAATATAGTGACCAAGATCAAAAGATGCTAAAGATTAAACTGAAATATATATATATATATATAAAATACAGGGAACAGGTTTCAGAAGTGAGAAAAGCTGAATGACAAAATTGGCATATCCTGTGAATCAATTAATTACAATAGCAATGCTCGAGACTGAAGAGACACAAGAAGGAAACAAGCATTTGGAGCTCCAAAGAGCGTGCATAATATAAATCAGATAAATGAATTGCACAGGTTTTATCATTATTTTACTCTTGGTAATGGAGTGATAATGATGATGATACCAAACAAGTTCAGCCAACTTTCCATGAAGAAAAGTTTCATTTAGTGCTAAGCTGCCACAGAGTACCAAGAGCTAGAGCAAGTCACCATATAAGCTGGTAATAAACAAGTTTCCTTAAAATAAAAGAGATCAGGTTTATCATGGTACCACTTTCTGGATCAGCTCATGGTTACAACTTGCATCATATTCTCAGTGTACTGCAAAGGAACACACAGAACTGCAGAAAAGCTGTCTGTAGTGAAACAGGCCTGCCCTTTCCAGCCTATCAGCATGTTAACTAAATGAGTACAAAATGATTGTCCTAATTCCATTTCCCTCAATAACAGTAGATCACAACAGCTTCAGAAAGGTTGGGAGGCAACTCTTCAGGGAAACACAGAGATCTCCAATCCCAAGAAGGACTACATCACACCACTTTGTGAAAACAGCCCATTTCAAACCAGCATAACCCAGCAGACTCAGTGCCAATGCACTTAGAAGATTTTGTCCTAAGCAAATAAAAGCTCTGTTTTTATGCCCCATACAATTTAGTACACGCATTTCTATTAACCAGATTACATTTCCTTTGACTTTTTTGCTAAACACCTTTTCTTTTTCCTTTCCCGGGAGCGAAGACCTTTCCTTAGATACTGCACAACATACACAACCCCCCAGTTCTTAGCATGTAATTTCCCAGTTTCCTAATAAGTGCCCAAAAGCCTGCTTGAGATGATCTCCTACTGCCAGACAATCAGTGTTGTTCTACTTTCTTCTGGGTTTCATATAGCCTCTCTACTTAATTAACTTCAAGTGCTCTATTCTCCAAGGAAGCAGAGGGAGAGTTTATGCAGAGGTGTGGTATAAATTACATAGAAATGTGAGCAGAGTAGAAATCCAAGGCAGTCTGCTTGCAGTAAATCATTTATTTATTTATTTTAACATCTATTTCTCTAAGGACCAGAACCAGGCTTTCAGCTCTTAAATAAAAACCACATGGTAGCGTGACACTTCAGTATCTCTAGCAATTTGAACCATTAGGTATACACACAACGGCAAGTACCCAAATGCTTCTTAAGGATTTTTTAGAGCCAAAGTCAAAACTTCATCCAAAAAACCCCCACAACGGAATTCGTACTGGTTGCCTAGGTGAGAAATTCATCAGATCTCCCCTATTGCCTGAAAGCTTTTAAAGCTGCATCTAGAAGGATCCAGCCCTTATGAGCCAGACACATAAACCTCAAGCCTGTAATTAAGTACACGGGCTCTGAACACCCTTGAGACTCTAAACTATTAAGCATGTTCGAAGTACAACTAATAGACAAGATCAACTTTATTGGTTTTAAATGATAGCCAGAGTCTCTCTTCTACTTTATTAGATAATAGCTTAAAAATTAGAACAGCCCTCCAGGGAAGTGAAAACAGGTCAATACAACCTTTCTCCAGAGAAGATTCAGCACCAAATCACTCACTGCTGGATGCAATACCCAAATGAGCACCAGGCTATGTAAAGCAACAAAGAAACTGGCAAACATTTTGGCAAAACCATGCCAAATCAGTGAGCCACAAGAAAATAGTATAAAATTCATGGTGCTGCTTAGCCTTGTGATTCTGACACTATGCCAGAGGAACAGTGACCTGAGATCTGCTCTCATTCCTGCACATACAGATGATTAAGAAAAAAAATAACCCATAGGTAGAATTCTTTTAGAATGCTAGGAGTACAGCTACAGCTTCCAGCACTCCCTCCACAGCTGGGTCCTAACCACCAGACCGCCAGCCATTCCTTTGGAGATGCGTATTCATACCTAAGTCAAAGCATGTGTTAGACCTAGGTTTCTGACATTCCACAGGATGCTCCTGATGCACAGGTACCTGCTTCCTTTAATCATTCTTCGTAACAGTTAGCCCTGATTCAACAGTTCTTTCAGAAAAGGAGCATGCAGATACTCTAAGAAACAGAGAAGACACACTAATAGGAGGCAAATAAATTCTACATGTTGAAGGTTCTAAAATAACATCAAATTCATAAATCCTAGTGTTTTTTTTCCTTCCCCTCTCAGCAAAATGAAAAGTTTCATAACATAACTATTTTGTGAGGGCAAAGCCTTCATTAATTCTATCAGCTTCAATTAGATTAACAAGATCCGTTTTAACTGTCAGTATTAACATGAAGACAAAGCGTAAATGATTTGAGAAGGCTTTCTTAATTGGCACATAATTGTAAGGGGAAAAAATATCTCTTGCATCAGATTCATTGTTAGAAAGGATAAGTAAATAAATCTATAAAACAATTTATTCTGTTAGTTGCTGGGAAACCTCTGTGTTGATATGACAACCATGGCACAATAAACCAGATTACAGCTTGCTTCTGATCTGCCTATGTTCTTCTACATTTTTATTAAGGGAAGTGTTTTCTGTCTGCTATGCTATAGTGACACCTACAGAGAAAAGAATACTTAAAACAGAGGACTTGGGAAGGAATCAGCATAGAAACAATTCCTAAGAGCTGCCTAAACATGTTGCACATCTCTGCAACATGGATTGTTTTAAACCCAGTGAGAAGCTCTTGAATGCTGTATGCAAATCTCTTAGGACCCAATTTATAAGTGTTTGCACTAGACTCATATCACAAAATCACGCTAATAGCAAGTTTCCAAGCAAAGTTGGTTATTTAAATTGCTGAATGTGTTTTGCTAGCACTTATTCAGAAGCATTAATTTTAACAGTTTTCAAAAGATCAGCACTTTCTTTCCCATAGCACTGCTGAATTTACAAGCATCATCATCTCTGGAACTTTCTATTGACCCCATATTGTTGCAATGGTGTTGTACAATCTACTTTCCCTTGAAAATGTAATGAATATTTTGTTTTTGTGGAGGAAAGAAATATTCCTTTTTCCCCACTCCTCATTTTCTTTAGAAACTCTTTATGCTTTAATTATATTACATCTTCTGAGGACAATGTTGTCTTAATCATTAGAAACTACTTTCAGTACTCATCCAAGTTCATTTTATATCATATTTTTGGACTCTCAGGGCCTGACACCTTAAATACTAATTTTACTTCCCTGACCTACAGAAATCCTGAGGCATGCAGCAGCTACCTCCTTTCCCCCAGGCTTCATGCATCCGACAACACAACATCTTCCTTTCTTCTTTCCAACAGGTCTTAACTTTTCTTGGTTTTTATGGTTAATGAAGAGTTAAGTAGCTGCACGACATCAAAGACCTGTATGAAGAGGGGTCCTCTTCAAAGGATTTGGTGGAAAATCTGAATCAATTAAGAAAAGCCTTCATTTCCCAATATAAAACTGCAATTAGTATCTCTTAAATATTAGCATCTGTTTCACCAGGAGAAACTTCAGTACCAAGGGTTTAGTGAGCTTTCCGGGAGAAAAGTTTAGCATTCTGAACATTCTCATAAATTCTGCAATAAGCGTGCAGAAAATATTTCAGCAACATCCAGCCTCAGCAGAACAGAATGATTACCCGCACGAGACTATTACTATTATACAGGCTCAGAGTTTTTCATTACAAGATTATAGTGGGTGACCACATTCCAGAGGTTTAACCTAAGAACCTACTTTTCATTGATTTCTTCCAACAGCCTCAGACAATAGACATAAGATACTTTTCTTCCCAGCTGATAGACAGTTTCTCTGCTTGTGAATCCATTAGGATTTCTTTTCTCTCTTCGACATCTGGATATAATCAAGAGCAAAGACCTAGACATGCCAGCTTGAAGCTAAATAGAACAACAAGCAGATCTTGCAGTTGCCATAATTCACTCCTATTCATTTAACCTAACTAGTCCTATTCCCTCCAATTAAAATGTTAACATTGGAATTTACTGAATTAACTTGACTTTCAGTTGTGCCTGTCCAAGTTAAGACATGTATTTGTTCAATTCTGGAGATGATGTTTATTTGCAAAGAGTAGCTACTTCCATTACACTGAGCAGACCATAAGAACTATCAGCAGTGCTTGACACTGGTCTTAGCACTGTGACTGTTTCAGGCTGAAAGCAGAAGGCCTCTGTAGAATTCCTTGTGGGTCTCTAAGTAAGCACACATTGTCACAAAGGAGTTAATGTTAATAAAACACTGTTTTATTACTCCCTGTCCTTAAACATTAATCTAGACTCACAGATGTTCTCCTTTCCAAAGCAAATGATAAATGAGAAAGCAACAAAGATGACACAGCTATCTCCAAAAAAGATGAGGATTACTTCTACCTCCCTCTCTCCCAAAACAAAATCAAAAAGTTGGAATAAAGGAACACGATGCATGTGAAATTTCATTTATTTATTTTATAGGCAGACATGGCCTGCAAAGGACAGGCAAGAACTTTTTGCTGTGTGCAGCAAGTGTTATAACTGACTCTGTTATCTCCTTTCTTAGAAACCCACTCAGATTCTACCTATGTTAAACTGTTCCCTGACTTAAGTAATCATCTCCTTCAAGCCCTTAAGCAATAACAACAGACTGCAGCAAGGGTGAACTGAAACCAAATAACATCACTATCAGTGGAGGTAACTCAGCAAATGCAGAGTTATTTCTGGAATCAGCAAGTGCATAAAACAATCACAGTTTGGAAAGAAAGGAGTCCTTTTACATATTACAGACACACTGCAACTAAATATTAAAAACTGGAGAGTTGCCTTAAGCATCCCAAAGCTTGTCACTAAATATAATTCATTTTAATAATTCTCTCAGACAAGGAAAGCAAAAATAAATATCAAGTCAGATAAACTTTTGTTTTTGGATGAAGTAAGCTGTGAGGATTCCACAGAGTGATGGCTCTTACCAAAACTCATTGTTCTGATTTACTCTGCATTTCCTAAGGCAGCAAAGGCAGCTCTTAGAGTCCTTGATGTGGCAAAGAATGAAACAGCTCTTCCTTCTGCAGCTGCCTAGCACTTCTGTCCAGTATCTCCCTCACATCTAAATGCCCTGCAGGATCCATCTGGCTGTATGTCTATATAGCTCAATGCAGCTGTATCTCAGTATTCACAAAGTGCTGCATCACAGTGAAATAAAGGTATGGGTCAAGGATGCGGTCAAAGATTTCGAGGTACTTATGTCACTAGGTGTCCATCACACATCAGGCAATATTGCCTCTGCCAGTGGATGCTCCACTTGTTTCAAGTATCTGAAGTGTTGTGACTGATTTTGGATCAAATAGCAGAGCTTGAAAGCCCTACTTTGGGCTCAACTTTGATAAGAGTATTGCTGCCCCTGTTATCTTTACTGACTGCTTTAATTTTCTTCCATACATCTCATATTGGTAAAGGGGTGGATGTTAGTTTTTATCCTTTCCTAATCCTTCTCTGCAGCCAAAATAAAGACTGTACAGCATTTCCAAGCAGTATCACGCAGCAACAATAAAACAACTTTTTCCCACATGCCTCACATAGCTCTTTCATGAGAAAAAAGATGCTACACACGGGTCTATTTACCACAATTCAGAAGGTTATGCAACACAACTTACATAATTCCATTCTCAGGTCTCTGTTGTTGTAAGATGAAGTTTAAACTTACTTTTATTTCCTTCCTTTTGCTCTTCATTTTGCAGGCTTTGGGCTGTGGATATATCAAGTCAGCATGCCTGGCATACTCTGAATTTCAAACACAGCTATCGCTACATCTGCAGTGCCAACTATACTGAACACTATCATATAAAACATCTACACGAGTTACAGACACAGTAGCCTGACATACACTCAGCTAACACTGTCAAGAAAATACAATGATTATTGCCCAGGTAGCAAATGCAAACCTTTCCCATTCCTCTAAGGTACTTTCCCACCCACAGACAGTACTTTGTTTATCAGTGTTCAGTTTACTCTGTCATCCAATCATTTTTGTATGCTTCCAAAGGCAAATTTAATGAGAATATCAGACCCTTTTTGTATCAATGAATTGTCACTTATTTGTCTTCTTACTCCAGACCACATTTGTTGCATAGTCTGATATTTTCACATTTTAATTCCCTTAGAAGTATTGGTTGAAAACAATCCAGTCCTGGCGATTTGTTAATGCTCAGTTTATTGATTTGTTTCAAAACATGAGGATTGCTAAAGAGGACAGAGCTGGGCTAGAAAGTTCAACCCTGCACAGCAAACCCTACAGAAGGCTCACAACTTGCACTGTAATTACTTAGAAAAATTTAAGTACAGACACGAGGTATCTCTTTTACTACAAGATATATCTTTTAAACCACAATTCTGGATGGGTTAAATGAGGTTAGTATGTAATAGAATATGACAAAAAATAAACAAAAACAAATAACCACAGAACACCAAAGCTGGTATATATTCCACAAACTCCACAAGGAATTCTTTGCCTTTTTCAGATCATTTAAACTACTTCTGTGCACATACTGAAAACATACAAACACAAGAGCAGCAATGTGTTTATGTGTGCTCAACCTTCCAGCTAGCAATCTTAGTACATTAGTCCTAGATCCCCCTTATCAAAACATGAAACAATGCCTTATCTCTATAGCCATGTAAATATACCATATGCACTTATGCCACTAAATCTACTTTTAATCTCTCATCTCCTTTAGCCTATGCTCTTCATCTTCTAGAAATATATATATATATCTGAACCCATACTGATTTTAATTGGATTTTGTTTATTTGATGCTATATTGCTAATGAACTAAGCTAAGTAAAATGTCCTCATTTGAGGAAAATCTTCACATCCTTTGAAGTTCAAATTTGTACTGGAAGAGCCAGATGGTGTGCATCTTGTGGTACTTTTAGTTAATCAATTGTCATATACACAAAAAAAAAAAATAGCAATCTATTATTTTTAAGCCTAGTAACTAGTTGCCTGCCTGTAGCATTTAAATGGTACAAGCAACATCTCTGCTGAGGGCTGCCAAGCAAAGAGAAACACTGACGAACAAAACAAAGGCTGGAGCCAGAGAGTCTACTGAGAAACAGAGGCCACAACACTGACTGGCTACAAAGAACAACAAAAACCAGAGCCTTTCCTTGGCTTCAGTGTGAATGGAGAGAGAGAGAGACCAGGATACTTCATTAGCAGAGTCCTGAGAGAAGAGAAATTTGAGCAGTCTCTTCCTGTAGCACACAAGCAAAATAGCAGACTTTCCATTAAAGTCCAAATCCACAGTCCCAGCAAATATCTTTTCCTACTCTCTTCTCTCCCCTGCCTCCACTTGTTGATTACCAGCAATAATGTAGGATGGAAGAAATAAAAGGAAGAATAAGAACAAGATGCAAAGTTCAAGGACCAAGTACAAGGTTTACACAAAGACCTTTACTTATTTTACTCTGCAATATGTTGCATTTTGATTAACACGCCTGGAGTGAAAGAAAATAGAAGCAGCTGAAGAACCACAAAAGAAAGCACAGAAGAAAGTAGGATGAAATGGATCTAGGCCTTTAAAAGTGTACAGAAGATACAGATTTCTTTACATTTTGAAATCAGAGTTTCTTCAGAAACCTAAATAAAAGTTCAGCCATTTACTACCAATTACTAAAAAGTCATTTACAGTACAAAGATACTTTCACACAAAACAAAACTACAACATTCCTCCCTTATCCTTTATATAAATTGAACCTAAAACTGGAACAGCTGCCACGTTTGGCTGACAACTCAGTTGACACTTTGACAGGTCATTCAAATACAAAGTATTTCACTTTCATCTAAAGCAAATGGATTTCACTTTAAATAGCCCACTTCATGCAGTGATACTTTCAGGCACAAATCCTCAGTTGTTGTTCATATAACAGCATTTAACTGACTTGTAAATTATGAGCAATTTACAAAAGTAGAGATTTTCACATTACAAGACAATAGATTTCAAATTAAAATGAAGCATCAGCTTCAGAATGGAGATAATCAAGAGGAAAGGTTATGCTGTTCAGAACCTTATTTCAAATTAAGGTAGCAATAGCACACATCAGGATATGAGCAGTTCCCTTCCTGCTTCTCTTCAAGCACTTGTTGAGCCCTTGAGCACAGACACTGACATGGAGCACTCCCCATCTGACCACTGAAGTGAACATCAAGCATACAATTCACAGTGCTCTGCAAAGAGAGCTGAAGAAGTGTTCTAGGGAGAGCCTGCAAACACTTGTAAACAAAACTGCTGTCAATGGAGATGCACTGATGCGTTCAAGAGTGTGAAAACAACTTTATATATAAAGTATTGACCGCTTCAAAACAGATTACAAAACCCAAACTGCTGCAGCAATTTGTAAGATTTGTGTTGTGTAAAATCACACATTTAACTAAAAGTCACTTCATACAGTTCAGGTGCTCTTTTTGATCATCTAGTTAGTCTATCAATCTTACCAATAGGTCTTGGAAAAAAACCAAACATATAAAGACAAAGATATAAAGCTAGAATTACAAAACTGTGATATGTTTAAAGCATAACCAACCTGAAAGACGACTATCATTTTGAAGTAAGTTTTAGTCCAAAGTTCATTAGCCATATTATCGTAGCCATTTCTTTCAGATAAAAGGAATGTGATGGCACAGCTGGTAAATCCAGATGTTAAAACACACTGTCTTTCTACTTATTTCTTACAGTCACAAAGGATTAAAATCTGACTGCTGAGGTACACAAATACAGTAGAACATGCTTAACTGGCTTCCTAGTTAAAAGAGCTTGGAACAGCATGAAAGAAGTCAGCCACTGTATTCAAGGGAAATGAGCAGAACAGGAACATGCAGAAAAGTAACTCAAAAAGAAATAAGAGGTCACACTCAGAAAAGATGAGCAGACCTAATCAACAAAGCAGAAAACCTGCTTTCTGATTTTATTAGAGCTCCTGGCAAAGAACTACCATAATAAAACATCGATATACGGTAAACTTTGTAAAGAAAACTAAAGTGAACAAATATGCCCTCACCTTAAAGACGAGAAACATAGCAGGAAGTCAAATCAATGGTCTGTTCAGCCCAGTCACTCTAGTCTTTATGAGCTAGGAAATACTTCTTCCTGTAAAAGAAACTGATATAGTGTTCAGTGCACAACTGAGGGGGAGACAGAAAATAAATGCACACCACACTGAAGTTCTATAGCATTAAGGAAAACACCAGTGTGCGTTCAACTGTCCAAACCTACCTCATGTATTGGAGTGTTTCTTCTGTTATATTAAAGCAGATCATTTGCCACCTCTAAACACACACCCACAAGGTCTTCAGCACTCAAAGTCTCCCTTAAACATTTGATGCTATGAACAGAACAAACTTAGTCAAGCTACCTACATATGTTAATGTAGTGATAAAAAATCACAATCTTCATTAAAAGAGATCTAATATTAGGTTACATGATTTACTGATCACGTAATCACTGTTGCTGTGATGAGTAATGATCGATACAGACACACAGTCCCTTCACTGAAGAAATCAAATGGTTAATAACAACCAAAAACACATAGTGCGGATCTCTGAATCACATTCCATACAGACTCCCCACTTAAACCACTACAAGGTATTTTCAAAATCATCATAAAAACCACAGTGGAAAAAACACAAAAGCTTTAACCACATTTCATACATGGAAACAAACTAACAAAAAACACCACCCCTCCTTAAAGAAAGCTGAAACAGGCTGTTGTGTCTGAGAATGCAGGAAATAACCCAACAGGATTTTTAGGTTTTCTTTTATTCTGTTACTTCTCCACAGTAAGAAAAAGAATCCAAGTCACATTGTTCTTAAGGTTTTTTTATTATTATTATTCGTAGATTTACTTAGTAATCCTTAATAAATAATATCAGCAGCACTCAAGAATGACTCTTCATCTGCATGTTTTGTACAATACACAAAGATAGAAAGTCATTAAATTCTTCACTTTTACTGTAATGCGAGAACCTGCCGTTTATCCTCCAAAACTTCTTCCTCATTGTCTGTTTGGTCTTCATCACAGGCCCTTAAAACAAATACCACACAGTAATTTTCAGCAGTTCAAGTTCCAATAGCTACTCAAGGCAAAGCCTCAAGGACATGTGTTCTCACACAGGAATAAAGGTATGAAAATAGCTTTTACTGTATATTTTATATACACCAAAACCTACTCTATCCAGTTTTAGCCCCTCAGCTTATATCGCATTTTATTCTGAAGAAGGAGGTTAACAACCTTGTCACTGTTATTCCTTAGTGGAGGAATCTCACACTCCAGAATAGTAGAGCTAGGAAAGTGAGCCTCATTGATAGCAATGGTACCATCTGTAAATATCATATAGATTTATTCTGAGCTGTAATTTCAGTATTATCAACACAAGAAGATGAGATCAGCTATATTCACATAATATACAGTGCCTCAGTATTATTTGCTACAAGATCATAATAAGAAAACAATGGCAGAACAGAACTTTGGGGAATATCCTTTTTTCTAAGTACCTCTTCAGTCTCCAAAGAATTGTAAATGATACATCTAATTAGTTAAATGTTATTGACTCACTTGCTCACTACTGTTTTAAAGGAATCTTTCAAGCAGAGAGCTCAGCTGACCGATAAATCTCAGTGCTGCATGTTAACATGATCTATTTGTTTATGGTTTTTAAACCTCAGCTTTTCTAATTTGGGGTCTCAAAATATATGTTGCTTTATTTTTGATCTGAGGATGCAAATACTGACTTAAAAAAAACCCACAAGATACAAAATAGGTCATGCTGACATTAATAGGTATAAAAAGTATAATTAGAAAGTTAAGACTGTTTTTCAGTTCTAGGAAGATGTTTGGCATATTAAAATTTTACAGTACCATAAAAACATACTCGAGGAATTTAGCTTACCCAAGCATATCAGTTCTGTTATGGTCTTTCAGATTTAGGTTTTTATGGCAGTCTGTAGCATTTCCATCTATCCTTCTTGAGCATCTGCTGGAGGAGGTTCCACCTTCAGAAGTTAGGGTGTAAAGTTTTTCTTGAGGATCTGAAACATTTGCAGTTATTTCAGTAACTAATAAAACAAAGAAAATCCCACATTATTTACACTCTCAGTTTTAATACTTTTGTTGATAATGTGAAACTCTTTAAGTGCTTAAAAATTTTTCGCTGATGAAGGATGCCATTAGAAACCCTCAAATACATTATGACTGTAATGAAAACAGTAATGGATATACCAACAATCACTAATCTAGAGAGAAAAATCAGCTAGTGCCACAGTCTATAGTTGTTAGGTAACACACATGCAAGCACACTATTTCCCTTTCCTGCTAGCCTTGTATCACAAACCCAGCTTCTACAACACTTAAGGCATCCATTTTGAAGGTAAGGATACATACTAAAGGAAAGGATACTTGTTTGAAAGTAAATCATTATCTGAAAGTGTTAATTAGTTCAACATTATTAGATCTAACTGATATTAAGGCAAAAATAATAAGGAAGTAGCAACATGCTTTCATTACATTACCTCTAAGGGGCAATATTACCACTTACCTGTATAAGTTTGTAACTCTCTTTCCAGACAGAGTAAGGCTTCTTGGTCAGCAATATCTTCCCAAGAATGCTCATCTTGTTTAAGTACATCAACATACTTGTGCCTTGATGTCTCAGTATCAGCTTTAAATGTATGCATAGGTGAACTCTTTGGTCTTGGACGAGTGTCTTTGGCACTATTTATGGCCTGGTTACGTTGTAGCGCATCCATTGACCTAGGTCTGGTAGAATCATTCCCTGAAATCACACGAGGTCACAAATTGTAGCAAACTTAAGATTTCATAAAGATAGTACAGTTTCAAATAATGTAATTTAAACTACAGATTATATCATTTAAGATGATCCAAATGGATTAGTTATAATAAATTATTAAGACAAACACTACAAACAATTACTACTCATACAGACAAATCTTCAACTCTATGCCTTCCAGATGCAATAAGGCATCCTGACTGAAAGACTGCATATATTCTGCTCATCTAAATCAATCCAAGCTGTCAGGAACATTTGTAAAAGAACAAAAAAAAAGCTGTGTAAGTGTTGGTTATTGATTGTCCTTCTATAAGCAGCTGAAACTATTACTGTCATTTAAATACCTATCAAAATTCCAAAAGCATTTAATATTAATGTTTTGATGGTTGGTTGTTTCTTCTGTTTTTACTCTGTATTTGGAACAAAAAACAAACCAAAACCATTTCCTAGTTCCACATATTTCAACACAGAAACAAGGGACCTACAGCAAATAGATCTCTAAAACAGATTCTCTGCTTTAAAGAAACAAGGTTACAAACATGCTTGAAAATAAATACTAGGCAAAATAACCTATTAAATTAGGATCTCAAAACTATCATTCTTACCTGAGTATGACCTGCCTGTTACCAGAGGAGAAATTCTACGAGTCTTGAGACCACTTGTAGATCCACTCATTTGACTTTTTAAGACAGCCTGAACTACAGACTCATCAGCATGTTCACTTAGGCTTGTTTCAGTAACCCAATTCCCATCTCCTGAAATTAAGGATTAAAGGAAAATCTTTGTTGAGTTTGTGGTAATGCCTATTTGCTGTTACTATACTTGCTGCATTTCTTCATATCACGCTGTGTTAAATCTATTAAGTTTTCTGTACTTAGTATAAAACAAGTATAAACTGCAGCTCATTAGTCAGCTCTCAGACCCCTTGCATTTGAGTACTCAAGAAGTTTCTTGAACCAAGTACAAAAAGAATACACTTTAGGTGCTGAAGCAAACATTTGGTACTTGCAAGGTTAAGAAACAAAATATCCTTACAGACTAACAGATTAAGTGACCTATTCTGTATTTAAGACACAGAATAAAAACCTGAGAACCACTCTGGTGCATACGAATTCATCGTGACTACAATGAATGCAACAGGCACTGGAACACTTACACACCAAAGCCTACCTTTCACACAGAAAATATTATAATTTATGCTTTCCTTAAGCTTTTCAATATAAAATCATTTTTTCCTACATGAAAAGAATCATGGAATTGTTTGAGTTGTAAGGGATCTTTAAAGATCATTCAGTTCCAGGCCTCCTGCAATGAGCAAGGATAAAAACCATGTGCCACATTTTAAATCTGATACTGTACATTGAAACAGATTTGTAACATCACATTCTGCTTAACAATGGATTTCTTTTCAGTCTACAACTCACATTAGAGTAGCTACAGCTCATATAAAAGCTCACAGACATGAGCATACCTACCATGCAAGTTGCGTTCATGGCATTTGCATAGCTCAACAAATGGTTAATTAAAAAAAAAATACTATTATCAATAGCTGATTATCACAAGAACGATGAAACAGTATATAAAGCTTACATAAACAACAACAACACCAAAAAGCATGTGAAGATTTACCACGCAAAATTTCTTTAGAGGAAACAAGGTTTCCATCAGGAGGAGAAGGTAAGGGATTCTTAGTGTCAGCCATGAAAGCTGAGTGACAAGATGACTTCCTCATTATGGCTGCAGTCTCTTTTGGGAATAGGTCCAGTAACATGTTCTTCTGGTCTGCAACTGCAGACGGTTCAGTATTTCTCTGGTTATTCACTCCTGTAGCCTCAGCTTCCAACACCAAGAAGTTACACGATTCTTCCAACTCCACATCATAAGACTAATTAAAAAAAACCAAACAAGCACAAATATTCAGCAATAGAATAAGTACAAAGACCACGAACTCAAGTGACAAAAAGCCTGCAGACTCAGTCTCTGTGTAAATCCCATACATTGAGGGTCCATGGACACCATAGGAGAAAACTACTGTGAAGGGAAAGCTAAAATTCCCATATTTTTATGAAGATAATCAGAAGATCAAATAAATACAGATTTTAATTATAAAGTACTACATCGCTGCTAGTTCAGATTTAAACAGGTCAATACTTAAACCATATAAGATGACTGTGAAGGTTTATGAAGTTCTTCAGCATATACTCACATCATCAAGAAACTCCATTTTCAGAGCAGGCTCCACACTTTCTGCAACACTCTTGGGTACTTCCTCTCTAAAAACAGAAGTCCAGTATCTCCTCACCTCTTCAACTACAAAAAATAATTAATATGATGGGTTTGTTTTTTTTTTTAATGTTCATGATATATTTCTATAAACACAAACTATTGTTACTTTCTGGGTTATAGTTACTTTTTTCAGGCAGAAACTGCCATAGAAAAAAAAAAAATCTGACTCCCAAATACATAATAATTAGTGCCAATAACAAATCTATTGCACCTGTTAAATCATCTGCATCACCAGGATCTCCTTTCTCTTCTCCAGTCACAGCTTTGTGTAATGCAGTTGGTTTATACTCATCAACAGATGTCCTAATATAAAAGATAAAAAGGAAAAGCAAACAACTGCCACCAAAAATAATAATAATAATAATAATAATCAGGCTGTAAAAAAGTTTTAGCTTACCTGCATCACAATTTATTGCTGCTAAAAAGCAGAGTTTTGTTCAGTCTTACTTACGCTAGTGACTGCAACAATACCTTCTGTATTTCTTAAGCATGAGTTTCTCCATGTAGCTCAGGCCACTCTCCTTGAACTCAATTTGGACGCATTCTTTCATTACAGAAAGACTGGTCTGCACTTCTTGATTTCCCACAGATTCTATTAGTAAAAAACAACAACACAAATGCAGATATTCACATTTATAAGCATGCTATTTAGATTCTATTTAGTCTATGCTCAGCTAAGCCTTTGCATACATAATTCTAACATTTAGAATGTCAGGATAATCCTATTAGATGAAAAGATAAAGGGAGATATGAGTTATTTGAAGCATAATTTACAACTTGTTTCCATTTACTGGATTCGGCCAGGATGAATTTGTGCTGTCCGAACTTGTAGAAAAGGCTGGTTTTATAAAGGCTTAGATAGGTTCATACATCCAATGGTTACTTAGCTGCTCTTCTAGTAATAGAAGCTTCTCTTCTAGAAATAACTAGAAGTAAATTTTAAAGTAATCTCAGTAGGGTGCATGAGATCTTAAAACCGATCATTGCACAATACTTTCAGCAGTGGGGGTAGCCATAAAACTTCATAGGTTGTTGCTAATTTACAGTAGAATGTAGAGGAAAGGATAAACGTTTATTATTCTAGCAGAATACCTATGCTTGCTACCTAAAATAGCTGCTAACTTATCCAAATGGCTGCTAATGTTCTTAGAATGCAATTCAAACAATAACAAAGAAATTGTAGAGGTAGAACTCACCAGCATGCCGTTCTTGTCTGTGATCATGATTACCGTTTCTCCATTGAATCAAAGCTTCCTGAAAAGACTTTGCAGATTCTTCCTCATTAAATACACCATTTAGTAATATCCCTTTGTCCTGATTGCCAAGGCCTGTCCCGTCTGATTCTGAAGAGAGCTCCTAAATCAGTTCCAAAGCATCATTAATACAGCACTTCTGATGATAATCCTCTTCCTGGTTACATACATAATAGCAACAACATTTTTACTCTCAGCTACGGAAATGCAGAACCCAGTTTTCTGTGCTGCCCTGGTAATCAAACCCACTCAATTGTTAAGTGATCGTGCCCACAGATAAAGTGAAGTGCTCTGTCAAGAGCAAAATGAAGGGGACCTCAGGTCACTCAACTGAATGTATCACTAACGTTTAGAAGGATTTTGGCTTTGAACTTCACAATACCTCAGCAGTGCCCGCTGATGCTGGTGGGGATGGCGACTTATTTGCAGTGACCCCATGCTTGCTGTTCACCTTCTCCTCATGATTAATTTTTCTTTCATTCGTCGATGAAGTCAATCTGAAGCGATCGACAACTTGCAGTTTTCCAGCACGTGTACCAGCTTCTGCCTGTTTATGAAACATTATGAAACCTTTCTCTCTTTATGAATAAACTTCCCTCCAAACGTCACTAAAGAACCACACAGAAAGCAGAGAGATGGTGACAAACACACGCTAATGTTAAAAATCAACAGAAAGCAAGAGTGTTAACAAAAGAATCCAATAACCCATAGTCACAAAGGCTCGCAGAGCAGCAGCCGATGAACGCCGGCCCGGCGACGTGGAGCCCCAGCGCCCCCTGGCGGTGTGTCAGGGAACAACCAGTGTCAGAGCACAGACGGAGCTCCCATTGTACAGGTGGAGAATGAATTAATTCTTAGCTGAGCACTAAGGGAAGCAAAACACAGGTGGTTCTGATGCCAGGTGATCTTCAGAGGAGTTTTGGAAGGTAGGTTTCCTGCTTGCCCTTGCTAAAAGACGCACGCAAATCAACTCATCATTCACAGTGACTGTTTCTACTGTTACTTAGCCAGCAAGCCTGAGTTCAGAAAGAACACAGTTATCAACGCATCCTGCTTATCAAAGCATTTAAGTGCCGAAGTACTTAGAAGTACAAAATATGCACAGACTTGAATATGCGCTATTCACCTGCAACTATACAGCTTGCTTCCATCACAGCAATCTCAAGTCTCCCTCAGCCACATGCACAGCTGGGCCAGTGAATGAAAGCACAGCCTGAGGAGGCTCCCTGTTAAAGACCTGATAAGAGAGCTATTTATCTTTGCCACTCCTGGATCATCATTTAAAGCCTTCCTTTACTTAAGTCGTTATCACTGGAAGCAATCATAGAATTGAAGGGGATGTAATCGTGTAGAACATTACCAACAAATTTGTGCAAACAGGTAGAAAAACCTTATTGCAATAAAAATTCCATTCCAGTTAAAGTCAGATTATTTAAACTCAGTTCAAAAATGTCTCATACATATGTGTGTGTGTACATATATATATTTCTGTTTGTACATTGCTTTGTACCTAATAGTTTTAACTTGGCATCTCACGGGGACCATCTCAGTGAAGCAAGCATCTCCCTAAACGACTTACTATTCCCAGCAACTGAAAAACAATAATAATAATTGCAAAACATGTATAAAAACCTTGAATTTGCCAGAAAAGCTAAGGCTGAAAGCTCAGTTCAGTTCCTTGACATGATCATTTCCCAGTGGCAAAGGCATTATTAAAATATATTCCCCCTTCCTCTCCAAACAGGAGGCAGAGGGAACACGCTCCTATTGACTATAATACAGGAGCATGGCACAGAAAAGCTAGCATAAGACAATAACTAACCTTCAGGTTTAAACTGGTGTTTTCAGAGTACACATTTATCTCCACCTCTGGAGCTCACCGAAGGGATCTATGCCAGTTGAAATCCTGTCACCACACACTGTTGCTACATACTATACCATATAATCACACCTAGATACTGTTTCAAAGCTTCTATGTACACATATTCTGTTGATACAGTCCACTTACCAGGCCTGCATTCTTAGCACGTGGACGATGGGAAACTATCTTCTCTGCTTCAGATTTTTCATGAGCTCCATAATCTGGCATTTCATGCTTAAATGGTCCTTTCTCCGGCACTGGGGGAAAATAAAATCAAATAATCTGCTACCACAATCCCTGATTTCCTCTTTATTGTTTAATTACAACAACTTTCAAGAACCTGACACTCTTCCAGAAGTTTATGGGGTTTTAATTAAGATAATAAACTCTTACCTTGAAGAGGTTCTTTCAGTAGCTGCAACTTCACTTTTCCTGAAGAAACCTGTGTGAAAAAGTATTTACACACATATTTACATACTAATGTATTATGGTATGAATATTAAAAGGAACCTTACGATGCTAATGAAAATGAATACGCAGACAGCAGGCACATAGCAAGAATGCACACAAACCTGTAGAACCTTCATAACCATACTGACTGCAATTGAAAATTCAACCAATGCAGTCTACTGAACAGGCTTAAAATCCACACTGCCATCCACACATAAGGTTTGTTGAGGGGAGTGGCAGTGAGAGGTGAGAAATGGTAAGTCTTTCAAGTAGTAACAAATCCAAACCTCTTGACTCAGGCAAGGGGAGGAAGAAAGAAGTGGGTTAAAGAAAACTCTCACTCTGATCCTCTCTTTTCCACTGTTTTTCTTGTACTGAGGGCTCCATACCTGAACACAGTACTCCAGATGGAGTATGAGTATTGAGATGGGGCCTCACAAGAGCAGAGTAGAGAGGGACAATCAGCTCCCTATCCCTGCTGGCCACCCCTCTCCTGATGGAGCCCAGGATACCATTTGCTTTCCAAGCTGCAAGAGCACACTGCTGGCTCGTGTTAAGTTTCTCATCCATCAGGACCCCCAGATCCTTCTCTGCTGAGCTGAGAAATCTTTCATTTTAAATAGCTTTATCTGTACATACCCTGGTAGCATATTACCTTACTGTTTTTTCCTTTGTTTTGTGACCAAAATCGGGCTTGGGTTGGTCCCGCTTGTCCAGACTTCCAATGATAAGCACTTGATTTCCTATGAACCAAGGCAAGAGCTTACTAAACATGTAACTCCAACAGAACAGATCACTTTAAAGAGGAAAAATAAAACAAATCAAGAAGGAAGATGGAAAAGGAAAGGGAAAACTCTCTCTGAGGACCAGCTGAGAACAGCAGCAACAGGTTCCCCAAAAGAAAAGGTCAAGAGCACACTGAATGTTTCACTATGTTTTTTCTTACTGCCATTGACTTTTCATCATTTCTGTTCATACTGCTATTAGTATGGACTGTGGTATGTTAATTAATTGACTGCAAGGTCTGCCCTCAGAAATTTCACCTACTTTCTCTCCTCTTTTTCTCTGCTCATGTTGGACTGCAATTGTCGTAATTTCTTCTCCACCTCTTTGTTTTCCATTTCCAGCCGCACTTTTTCCAGCCGCATTTCTCTGACAGATCTAGAAAGGTTAAAGCAGTAAAATATACAACAGGAACTGCATAAAATGCACTGAGACAGCTGAAAGACATTAAAGCAGCAAGACAAAATAAATAAATAAATAGATAAAATTGAAAATAATTGCCATTAAAGGCAGGGTACCCTTCTGTCTACCAGTAAGACTGAAGACAGCTCTGCAAAATTAACTGCAGGTCAAGAACAACTTCCTTGCACTCAAGACTGTCCTATCACAGTGGGCTTTACTAGAAGAAGTATTCTGAGGATGCAGATTCCAGTCTCCTCAGTAAACTGCAGGTTTTTAATCTCATAAGATTTGTGAGGCCTTTGATCAGAAGAAAACATAAAGATTTATGTTGTTAATTTAAGGTTTCTTGACATTGTTTGTTTTTGACGTGATATGGCTGCCCAAGTATAAGCTTATTTTGCTATTCTAAAACTAATCCAGCTGTGTCCGAGTTCAGAAAGGTTTGTTGCTTAATTATATTGCAATAAACTGTCCCAGTGAATGCTTTATTACCATTTGTTCACAAATATGTATATGTTAGTGTAAAGGTGGTAACAGAGGATGGTGATAAATAGTCAAAGGTTACAAGTAAAGAAAACTCATCAATGTCAATGCCTGGACTGGATAGCTGAGGCAGTCTCCACTGGGGAACAATCTCCAAGAGATGCTGCCTCAGTGGTGGTCAGCCCTTAAATGAGGTCTTAGAGGGGGTAGAGTCGAAGTCCACCCCTTCTGGGAACACAGCTAGAACTCACCTGTGCTCCCACAGCTGACCCAACACTTGCCTCAGTTGATTAATCAGAGGTTCAAGCTGTGAGCTCCCATACAGTTAGTTACACAGAGTCATAAGACATGAAAGTAATTTGAAGTCAAAGAACGAAGAAAGGCTAGAGAGTAAAAGCATAGGGAAAATACTAGAAGAAAAACACACATAAGTGAAGTTTGTGAAGGCTGTGTGATCAAACATACGTTTTAATGATGTTTAAAATATCATTAAAACCCTGTTTGTGCACAAATAATTTGTTTCACCTAATAGTTCATGACAGCTTAATAAAAATGCTGATACAACATGTCTATCACAGTCAGATAAAATGCACTTACTTTGCTTTTAATCTCACAGAGGTTCCACTTTTTGAACCTGGGAGTATCACAAAATTTTTGCTGTTCATGATTCCCAGTATTGTCTGCTCTTAAAAATAAAAGAGAGAGAATTTGTGTCATCTGGAGTGAGAAACCTTATGAAATGTTAATTTGACTGAAATTAAAACAGTAAAAAATATGTTTAGAAAGCCAAGAAGTACCAATGCGTGGAAAGACAAAGGCAGAGTGGAAGTGCTTTATATGAAGCATCACTAAAAACCTAAAACAACTCTAGACTATATTTAGCTGAAAGAAAAGCTTGTTACTATGTTCACAATACCAGGGAAAAGATTGACTTTCCTATTTCATTTGGGCAATTCCCTGAAGTTCAAAGAAAGAAGCTTAATACTATATAAAATGCATCCTACCCAAACCGTTTCACAATGGAAATGTAACTTGCAGAGCAGATAGTTACTCCCTACTCTCAAAACAGGGGTAAAGATATAATTAAAATAATAAAGTAAAATGAGCATCCCCCTTTTTTTTTCCCATAGATCCCCTATATGCATAAGACACTCCTCTCAGTGAGGCAAAGAGTAAAGCAAGTCAGTATCAGAGGCATTAATTACCCCCTTACCCTCTGCCTGCTCCTGCACACCTCCAGCATCCACACTGCCCTGTTCTGGAATGTTCCTCTGTGCTGTGAATGGACAAACAGCGCTATGGAAGGATCAGAACTCCACAACCGGCTGGAATTTCTTCCTCATCAATTGAAGGATAAGCTTAATGGCTTCAAAACGGGTGAAACGGCTGTAGTCTGTGCAGCATAACAAGGAATGGATGAAACGAATGCAGTTAGTTTCAAACCACACGAGTTTAACGGGAGCAGGCTGCAGCCCTACAGCTTTCACACATTAATAAACGCATAGAATTCAAAGAGCGACTACAACAAGCACCACAACCTGCATCGAACGGCCACGAACGCGGGTTTTACATCGGGGTCTCGGCACGAGATGGGACCCCCGGCACCTGCCTTAACGATCCCAACGACCCCGCTCTGCGCTTCCACGGCGGCGACGCCACAGCCGTTCCCGTGGCAGCAGAGACGCGCAACGTCACCAGGAGGCGGAGGGGGGGGGGGGTGACAACAGTGTGGGGAGAGACCACTCCTTGATGCTGGAGGGGGGGTCGGTGGATAAAGCAATGGGTATCTGTGATGCCAAGGCTGGCTGGATGCTCCCCGCAGCCTCCGTGCCCCCAAGGATGTCTACAATGAGTGACGGGATAATCGTGTTTTAATCCATCATGTCTTTCAGTTTGTTTGCTCCGAGTCTAGCCATTCCGGTATCAGTGGCCAAACTCTTACTTGTAATGGATGGGGATAAAAACAGTCTTTGGAGAAAAGCTGTCGTGTCTGGCAAATGCACCCTGTTTACGATCCAAACCAAGCTTTAATTAGTTCAAACCACTATCTGTTAGAAATACGAGCGCTCTGAATTATACTCCACTTAGAGAGTCTGCGTTTGTCCCACATGCATTTAAGCTAGGAGGCACTAAAAAGTTACACAGCTTATCTCAGCCATATAATCTGTTTGCCCACAGTTTCACAGGTTACAGCACAGTTTTCAAGGTTTTACCCTGACAGGCAATTTGTGTTGAGAGCCAGTGGAAACATGAGTGGATTTTTTTGATCTCAAGAAAGAATCACAGTTTGCATAGTATGTGTAAATCTGAAAGCACGTCCTCATACTCTGAAGCAATGTTGGAGGCGCCTTCTGTTTCACTGAAGATGTTCTGATGAAAAGGGAGGATTAAATTGTTGTTCACTTTGATAAAACAATTCCAAAGACCGTGCAACATGGTAGTCAACATGGTGGCCAACAGGCTCCCTCATGGCTGAGACAGTGTCACTCTCATTAGCAACTGCAGAGCATCTGTTTTAGCATTTAAACATACACATGTAGTGAAAACCTGCTATATGTAGCCAGCTAAACACAGGACTTCATATCACATCTCTTGTAATGACCTCTTTAAGTAGCCAGTGTGTCGGGTCTTTAAAGAATGCAAAATTAATGCTGCTCTGGATAAGCTGCATCTCATTCATCACTACGATGCTCAAGATTACTTATAATTTCAAAGTTTCCACGAGGAAAAGTGCAAAACTTTTAGCTTATGTGTAAGATTCTTTCTTTTTCCCCAGAAAAACTGACATTTTACTTCCAAAACTTCAGTGATTCATGCTGACTTTGTGGGCTTTGAGTCAAGTACTTTAGCTGGAAGTGTATCAAAAGCCTGTTTTGAGCTTTTAGGTTTAAATACATGAGACATGAAGAAATGCAGTCTGATGCTGGCATTCTACACATCACCATATTTATAATTGAAGGATTTAAGTTTCAACTATTTTAAGTGTAATTTTTGGTGTTCAGTCCTATTCTTTGTTTCATATTAGGTCCCTTCCAACCCGCACGAGACTGTGATACTGTGATATACTTGGACCTGATCTTCATAGTCAAATATCAATTCACATTTCTGCAATCAACTTTCACCAGTGATGGTCTCAAATAAATAAACAAATAAATAAGGGAGTGAACAAATAATTCCTTCTAGAGTTGCTTTTCATGAAAGTAAATATAAAGTTTATGAAGAAGCTGAAATTCAACTAAAATCCATCTGGTGGAGTTGTGCTATAAGTTATAAACCTTCTGTGTTTCTTAAGGCTCTTCCTGTTGCTATTAACTACCTTCAGTCCCACACTGATCTTCTAAACAGGAGAAATCAGATTATTTAACTTTGTAGATTTAGTCTATTCAGTCCATATCATAGTATTACAGAGCAGTGTTTTTGAAAGTCTGTATTTGAAGCTACAGTTAGAAAGAGCACCTGAGCACAGACACAAAATAACTTTACCAGGACTGCCTTATGGGTCACATTCCTATTTTGATTTGTAGTCCCTTAAATTTATTTCAAGTGACGATTTCAAAATAATAATAACACTAATTATTATTCTTCTGGAATAACTGGGCACAGCTTTTTTTGGATCAAGTCAGAGAAAATCTAAAACTCAGTCATTTCTAAATGGATTCATCTTGCAACTTCAGGTAAGGTACATAGGACTTAGTTCCTCTTTGCAGAGGCAGAAGAAGCTGGCAGATGCATGGGGAAGTTAGGAGGTCTGTTCACATGAGTTCTGAGCACCTTATGGATTGATGCCTGCCCATTATTTGGGCCTCCCTAGTCAGCTCCCTGCATCATGTTTTTATCAGAGGGTGGTGAGGCACTGGCACAGGCTGCCAAGAGAGGTCATGGATGCCCCATCTCTGGAGGCATTCAATGCCATGTTGGATGGGGCCCTGAGCAGCCTGGTCTATGGCTGGCAAACCTGCTCATGATAGGGGGATTGCAACTAGATGATCTTTAAAGGTCCCCTCCAACATAAGCTATTCTATGACCATGTTCTCTGGCCACATTTTCAAGCCACTAATAAGGCTCAGCCCCTGAGACAGATGAACATTAAGTGCTTTGTGGGCCTCAGACTGGATTTGGCCAATTTTACTTCCAGCCAGCTTCCTGCATTCCCAAAGGAGATGAGTCACTGTGTGCAGCTGTTTGCCAGGACAGAGATGGGCTGCAGAGGAAAGCTGCCAAGGAGGGAAGGAGACCCTGCTTGAGGAGAGCCACCCTGCCCATCCTGCCTGGGTCTGTGGTGGATGTAGCACTGTGTGCCTATAGAACAGACTGATAAAACAACAGGGAGACACTGCCTTCTGTGAAGACGAGGTACAAAGCCAAACAGTTCAAGCTTTGCAGGGCTGGGAAGCAATGAGTTAATAGGTTGATGATAACGACACTGGAGTAAGGATCGTTTTGTTTTCTCTCACTTTGTTCATTTTCCACAAATGTTCATGTCATTCAAATCCCATTTTCATGAACAAAAAGCTAGTTTTAAAATCTCATATACCTATATTTGCAGGAAATGAACTTTAAATTTGTTCTGGAACAGCTTGGTCTCATGCTCAGGCAGGAAATGGAAATAATCCTTTTATTTACCTGACTGTGTACTACTAATACACTTTCAATAAAAGCAATGTTCAGGAGGATATCAGGTTAGTTATTAGTGAATTATTTGCTCTACTTCATCATACAGCAAGAACTTTGTTCTTCCTTCAGTGTTTTTGACTGCAGATTAATAGGCAGAGTGAAAGACGCCAATCAACCAGCTGTGAAGCAGGGTAGGTTACATCAGATCCTTTTTAAGATGGCCTGGAGTATTAGAGCTATTTAAATGCAAGCTAACTCCTAAACAGCATAATCCCCTTTGCTTGATGCACAAGGACTGGTTAAGTCTGCTCATTAGACCAACACAGGTGTTGTGCATCTTCAAGGAAGGCAGTGAGGAAAGACAGAAGTTATCCAGGGGGTACATGACTCCTGTGGTCTGTGTGCCAAAGCTGTTGTTCTGTGTCATAAAATGCTCATTTTGGCATTTCAACCTGTCATTCTGTAAAAATCTTGAGATCAAAGGCTCTATGACATATTAGATTTGCTGTCAAAATGCCCTTCAGGCTTCTCAGAACTCCAGGGTTACATTGTCATGTTAGATAACATTTTAGCATCCTTCATAAA
This sequence comes from Coturnix japonica, assembly GCF_054131305.1. Taxonomy (NCBI): domain Eukaryota; kingdom Metazoa; phylum Chordata; class Aves; order Galliformes; family Phasianidae; genus Coturnix; species Coturnix japonica. Next base: position 19,795,746 of record NC_140674.1, on the reverse strand, counting down.
TTGGGATTACCTTGCTTAGCCGGAAGCCCTTGACTAAAAGCCTTGGGCTCAGCTGGGCACATGTGGAACTGAACTGAGAACTGCAGAGAGGGGTGCACACCAAAGTATCAGGATTTACCTGACAAAATGACAGATCGTTCACCTAAAAGAATGGTGCAAGGACAAGGTGATTAATTTGTGGTTACAGATGCCTTGAAGGAGAAATACTGGTGCTGTTATTGTCCCTGTTCACCCCAAATTCAATCAGAAATGTTTTTAAAAAGTCAGATTTTGGACTTGATGAGAGACCAGGTGAGTTTCAGATTTAATAAGAAAGTTTCAGTTCTCTAATCAACAGCCTACACATCTGAAAGTTGTGCAGGCTGATGCCAAAAAAGAAAAACATTTTGCAGTAATAAATGGAAGGAATTATCTTCAGTGCTTCCTGTGAATACAGCTGCTGGATAGTGTTTTATTTGTTCACTTTGTACGGATAAAGAAACAAAACAGAACTTGTCTTAAGCCATCCAGGTTTAAGATAGGCTTTATCTCCCTGGTTGGAGGAAAAGATTAGCACACTTACTAGAGTCTAATCTTAATCATATCCATTTATAAATAGGGCTTCAAATTGCTGGAAATATTTAAACATGATGAAATGGAAAGACTTAAGACAGCTGAGGTCTTAAGAGAAAAAAATCCACAAACCTGAAGATTTATCTACGAAGATTAAAGTGGCTTTCATGACAAGGCCCTAAGAAAATAAAGGAAAATAAAAGATCAGAAGAGAGAAAGCCGCAATCAGTTTCCTTACTAAACAAATTAAGTTATATATGTACTACAATGGGCTACAAAATTATTAAGGCTTAACCATTTAGTTGCTGTTTCATAGCCAAAGGCAACAAAATTGTTTTCTTTTGACTACTCAATTGTTTGTCTGGGTGTTTTGGCAGTCTTCCCTTTTCATGTAAGAGTATTAAAGTATTCAGACATATTCAATATTAAAAATAGAAGCATTTCTTCTTGTTTGCGTGCTGATATTACTGCATAAGAATCAAGAGTTATTCACTGTGCTCATAGTGAGGCCAATTCCGGCCCCATAGATCTTCCCCCTCTGCCCAGGATCACAGTCCTCCCATGATCACACACCATCAGGAGACAGCACAGCCAAGGTTTTTGTTAACAAAAGCATACACAAACTTCCTAGAAGGATTCTAACTAAGAAAACCTCAACTGAGCTTTATACGTTGACTTTCACTTGATAAAGTTACTGAATGTACCTCAGTTTCGCAATTTATTTCTCTAATAGCTTTTTAGAGCTTCTTCTAAGTCATGACAAGTTATTTATATGTCATCATCAATATTTTATTTGAAAATTGGGTATGAGAAACAGTAATTGAGCTGTTTATACATGAATAATGACCAGTTTTAACAGCAATACCACATTATTTCCCTTAGCCCTAGAAGAAAAATTGTTCAAATCTTTCATACATATAAAAAATGAAAGAATAAGAGACAAAGAGGAATGCAGATCACAATGAAGTTTACAGCCAGAATGCCAACTTGTCATTTTTATATAACTTTCACTGTCATTGGTTACAATTTAAAGGAAATATTGCTTATATCGCATGTCTGTAGAGAAAATGAGAGATACTTCTCTAGAAAAAAAAAAGGGTTTTTAATGTAATTGTTAAGATAATGCAATCTAGCAAATACTTGAAGTCTTGAAAATGTTCATAGGCCTTGAAAGACTGAAGTCTTGCAAACTTTTCTGAATTTTTACTGTTCACTTGCTCCAGCTCTGATGTACATGGTACAGTGTGTGCAAAATGCTGATAAGGAGAGTTTGGTCTGCCTGTATTAAAGTTCTTTCATTCCAGAGTCACTGCAATGGCACATTGAAATGGGCAAAAAAAAAGCTCAGGTCCTCAGGGCTCGAAGGGATACAAGTTCTTTGGAACAAATGTGTCTTAGGTCACATTACTATCTTTTCTAACTTTTAACAAGCTGTACAGAAAGCGTTATTATCAGTAGTAACATTTGACCAGAGCCATTGACGTTGTTTCTGGTGTTGGGAGGGTGAGAACAAGTGATGGAACAAAAACTCTGCATTGAGAAACTGATTTGTGCATTGTCAAAGTGTCATGTTAATGGAAGAACTGGCCTGGTTTCTATGTTTATGGTGCTGGGAAACTTTCTATCACACACAAAAAGAAAATCTTTGCTACTTTTCTGTGATCAACTCTCATATTCTTTTCAGACAGCCTTAAAGATCAGAAAACCCAGATAAATTACTTTCATTGGTTCTATACAAGTTTTCAAGATATAAACTCTGGAATGTTTTCTCTCCTCTAACCATTTTATAACAGACATGCTTAGATCCCTTTAGGCACCTGGCTCCCAAAGGGGTATCTGAATCTCTGGATAAGCTATCTAAACTCTGTGCACAATGCATGGGAGAGGGAAACATCTCAGGAATCTAAAGCAATGATTTTCTGAATTGTTTCATTCTAATCTATTCTCATTTTAAAAGCTGCAAGTGTAAATATATCCACTTCTAAAAACACTCTACCTCACATACCTCCAGACAAAAAAAAAGGGATATTTTTTCCCCCTTGATTGTTTCATTCAAACTGCTCTCAGATGAACATTTTTCACCTCCCAGGAGTGTTTAACGATTAACAATTTAGATAAAAGCATCCTGCGTTCTTCTATTGGTGAGTGGGATTTCCCACCTCCTTAAGGCTGTTTCTTGCTTCATTCTGAACTGTGATTGGTGACCTGTTTGTAAGCAACTGGCTTTATTTATTTATTTATTTTTGTAATTGAGCCCACTTTAACAAAGAAAAAGGGATTAAATCAAGAAGCTTCCAAAAGAGATCATTTTTTGATCCCAACTATATTAGACCATTAATGAACACAAGCTAATCAGACTGAGACACATCTGAGCAGGGGATGAACTCTGGTAGTTAGGAAACTTCATGTGAAATCAAAGTTAATCACTCATTTTCAGGGCCTGAAATTATTATTTTTAACCAAGGTATTTCAGATCTGCCTAAATACTGCTATAAATGCCAAATGCCTTTACCTGATAGATCTCTTAGATTCACTGCTCTTCTCAGAAAGCTATTTACTGATTACCATAAATGAACAAAATCATTGTAAACACTGCTGCTCTACAAATGGGTCCTCTCTCAAAGAAAAATCCCAGTAGAGCCCACAAAAAAATAAACAAACAAACAAACAAATAAATAAATAATGTATTTATAGCTACATACACTCAGCACAAGGTGTGGCTTCCATCCCCATCTATGTTAAAGTTACATTGGTCATGGCACTGCCAGAATAAACCATTTTAGATATTCAGCAACAAGCACTGATGTCTTTATAGTGCAGTTTTTGTAGTCTAACCATTGGATCACTGCAGAGAAAAGACAAGACAGAATATCTATCAGGAAATTGCTGACAGTGCCACAAATAAAAAAGAAAAAGATTCAAGTCGTGTCCAGAAAAAAAGAAAAGAGAAATAAAAAAAAAAATCAACAAGTAAAGAAGAAAGCCCAGAACAGCTGTTGTATTACAGACAAAAGAAAGAAAAAAAAAAGATGTAGAAAAGCTTTACTGCAGTCATCTTTTTTTTCCTCCCCAAAAGCAAAAGCAATAGGAATTAATCACTTCTGCTGGCACACCAGAGTTACAGACTAAAACATCAGAGCTGCAAGTACGTACAAGTGAAGATCTCATTGTTAGAAAATTCATACAAAACCATTACAGCAGAATAAGATCAGACTTTTTTTGCCAATTTCAGTAAGCTGTTGAAAGAAATAATTAGGTATCAAATCACAGTGTATATGAATTAATCAATACAGCATTGTCTTGGTAGTTGCATTAAGATGAACAAGAAGGCAGTTATTGTATGGACAGAGAATAAGCTGCTAGAGAAACAGCTTTTTTATTCTGAAACTCCAAATTTCTCTTCATTTTAACATGGTGAATGAAAACAGTACTTAAGTTGTAATTATCAGATTGTAATTTCAGAAAATTAAATATATTTAACTTCATGTGATTATTCCGTGTCTCTGCCACTCTGTGCTCTAAGAGGCTTTTCCAGCGCTCCCTGCAAAATAAGAAACCTAAATATTCCAAGGAAAGGAACTCTTACTTAAAGGTACACAGATCCACCAATGGACCATCTGCCTCTTATTTTCCACCCATAGCCATGGTGTGTCATCATCTTACGTCTGTCAGAACATTTCACTGCTTCTTTGGGATGGATGCAGAAATTCAGTGTTTTGGAGAAAGGTATAGCAGGAAGGAAATGACCAACATTGGTCCAGAACAACCACATTCTGTTAGAGACATCCACTTATGTGAATCTATCTGTAATGAGACGCATTAGGCTATGTAGTTCCCTAAATACCTGTCATCACGACAGATTCTCCATAATTCACTTCTGAGGACACGCCGACAAAAATACCGATAGCGCAATTATTAAAAATAACAGTAATTTCTCTGTTTTTTATGGCAGAGAAATGAACGATCTGTCCTTGATTCAAGCCCATCATTTAAGAAGCATCTCAGTTTTGACACTTTAAATCCAACACAGATCATAAAACTGCATAAATTTTCATTACAGCCATATTGTTAAAAATCGCAGAGTGTAAGGGTGTGGGGAATTTCCTGTTTCCCCCTCAACACCCATTTACTGATTGTCATCATATGGTGCTGTAATGAAGTGCCAGAATTGCTGCCTTCAAGCAGAGAAATAAAGAAATGAAGCACAATTACTGCTCCCCAGCTGAGTGGTGGCAAACACATTAAGATACTACAGCACTGGAGTTCTTCAGCTGTCTCTGGGTTAGAAACAAGAAAAGCTGGGATAAAGAATTAGGATTCTTTTTCTGACAAATATTCCGATATAAGTACTTGCTTGTTTTAATGATTAATTTTATTCAGTCCCAGTGAAAAATCTCAGCAACAGGGCAATTACAAAGGAGAACATCCACCTCAGTCTTTAAATGGATGCTGTGTAACACGCATTACGACCTAGCACAAATAGTCATTGATAGTAACTTGCTCGAAATTGCAAATGATGTTAACTTCTTCCTCTCAAGACACGGCATTTCATTTTAAAATGTGTCCACGGGGCATATTGTAACTATATTCTGTTTTAACTACAGTTATTACTTTCCCTGTAGGCATTTGGCAAATGGAAGGCTTAAAAAGGGCCATTTAAGTGATGAAGGATATGTTCAAGAACAGCGGTTTACAACTGAAAATGTGCTGGTTAAGAATTAAAATTTGATATTGGCAAACTCCATCGTTAAAATAAAGCCGTGTTATCCTCAGTTCCCTATTACCATCCTTCCTAGATGCAGTAAATCACTTTCTCTGCATTAAAACAAGTTCATGAGCAGCCCGAGGACCAGAAAAGTAGAGCAGAAATTAATTTAAAGGCAAAATGAACATTCCCAAGGTGCAATACAAAAGCACTGGCAGCCAACAGGGCTCAGCATCTTTGAGTTTACTGGTGCTGTGCCGTGCAGGAGTGTTCACTTCTTTGCAATGGCCAAAAGTAAGCAGAGTAACCTGGAATAGGTGTTCTTGTCCAACACTTCTTCTTTTGTGGCTGTTCCAAAACAAAACAGCTCTCACAGGTGTCAGAAAAGTAACTGGGCAAGAAACTGTCTGGCCACAGTCAGAGGATTAGGGCAATAGCTAATATCTGTAATGAGAAGGATTAAGCTTAAAAGAGCAGTTCTCATTTTCAGAGGTAAGTTCCTCATCAATGTCTCAGCTATGAGGAATTCTTTCCTAATGAATCTGTTCACAACCAGCTCCTGCTCCAATGCTTTCACTTTGGCAAAGTGCATTCACCAAAACAAGCCAAACCACACCAAATTCTTCACTGAGACTGAACAAAAAGTTCCAAAAGAAAGAAAATTTACTGTCATCTCCTATGGAAAGATCATAGCACTGTCAGTTTGTCAGTGTCATTATCTTTCAGGTAGAATTAAGAAAAGCCCACAGGTGTTACACAGAGTCTGAACAGAAGTCTGTCAACCCTGACAGAACAAGATCTTTCTTTACTTGTACAAGTGAGCAGAAGTGTTGATGTGTGTGAAAACTTATTTGTGCCTATGGCAAGAAGCTGTGATGCTCGGCAGCATGTACCCTTTTAGAGAAGATTATTATCCTTATGCTAGCGCTGCACTATCCTTTAGAGTTAAAACTCCTTGACCATGAAGAAAATTTGCCTGCTGAGAGTCCAGTTCTGGTATTGCAAACACAGGTTACAGTGCAAGGACTTTTCAGATGGTGAGAAGTAACTGTCCCAAGGATCACAACTCCGTAAGCTTTAGGATATAATGTTGTATAAAACAGTATTAAGAACACTTCTGATGGCTGAGAGTCAAAAGATCATCGCTGCTATTTTCAGAGCAAGCTGGTAGCATTCCTGTTCTTTCCAGATGAGCCATTCATAGGGCCACGCTGAGAAGGCCAAGGTGGGAAAAGAGGTGCTGACTTCCAATTCCACTGAGCAAAGGCTTGTATCTGTCACGGATCACAAATTCATTGTAAAACAAACATTCTGGACATATGAGGAAGTGGGGAATAACTGGCAAAATACGATTCTGCAAAAGCTGTGGAGAATTTACCATCTGTTTTGTTTTCTACCCAGGTACTTCTGGGCTCTGAGCAAGCCTTTGTGTCTTGGAAATTCACCAGATTTAGAGCAGTCTGAAGAGTCCTCGTTGCTATGGCAATACTGCCCTTCCACAATGAATCCGTCTTGAAAGAAAAGGACGTTGGCAAGATAAATTTTTAATATTTAAATATTTTATTTTTGCAGCACGACAGACAGAATTGGCTGGAGGGAGAGAACTTCTCACCCCCAAAACATAACAGTCAGCAGCAGCATCTTTGCTGGAACAACACAAAACAGCTGTGTAGCAGTATCAGCTGTGCACAAAAATCACCCCCTTAACATGCTGAGAATCACAGTTTGGCACAACAGGCACTGCTCTGTGAATGAGCAACAGCAGCCTGAGCATTGCCTTTCATAGCCCCTGCCTGTAGCAAGGGGTTGGAACTAGATGATCTTAAAGGTCCTTTCCAATCCAAATCATTCTATGATTCTATAGGGACTTTAAAGGTCACCTAGCACTTAGCGTCAGTAGGGCTGGTTTAATGAGGCAGACTTCACAGAACCATACAATCATTATGATTAGAAAAGACCTTTAAGATCCTCAAGTCCAACTCCAACCCAGCCCACCACACCTACTGACCATGTCACTCAGTGCCACATCTCCATAGTTCTGGAGCACCTCTGGGGACAATGAGTCCACAACTCCCTGTCCAGCCTGTACCAATGCATCACTGCTTTTTCCAAGAATAAACTTACCTAATATCCAACTTGAATCTCCCCTTGCACAAATGAAAACTGTCATCTCTCTTTCTATCACTGTTGCATGGGAGCACAGGCCAACCTCCACCTTTTGCTTCAACTTTCTTTCAGGGCATTGTAGAGAAAGCTATATGGCCTATTCCGAACCTCCTCTTCTCCAGACCAAACAAGAGTGATCAGTAATGATCTGCCCTTCAAGCAGGCCATTCTCATTGAGGTGCTAGTTAAGGAAATTAGGAGTCTGTGCAACCTGGCAACATCCTTGTCCAGCTCACACAGATAAGGGCACCTTGTCATGTCTGGCAAACCCCAGCAGGTGGAGGCTGCCTGCAGCTATAGGCAGAGTAGTGAAGGCTGAGAAGTGTGAGAAAACTGAGAACACAAATGCTCTTCTTGCTTGCACAGTTATGTTTTCTTCTGTGTTTCTTTTGTTTGTTTGTTTGTTTTGCATGCTTCTCTACCTGCACACCAACACTCCAGCATCTGAAAGCACCTCAGAGCTGACCCTCACAACGAGCAGCTGTGGTCTCAGCTTTGTGTTTCAGGCAGGGTGTGGGCAGGATACAATCTGATGGCTGCTGAAAGCATCATTGTCTCTGCTTGTGGAGAGTGGAAAGTGAGACAAAGCCACTCCTTCAGCATTAAGACCTGACCTATCCTTCTGCAACACTGATGTGTCAAGTGATTTAAGGCCAAATTCATTCCTGCCCAAAAACACACTTCACATCTCAAATAGGTGCAGGAGCTCTGAGAAAACTAAAACATGGCTCAGTACAGACGTGGCACAGTCTGTCATTAACCTGAGGAGTTTCTTCAAAGTATCATATTGAATTTCATTCACTTCAAAAGCAAAGTATGAAAGAAGGTAATTTAAAGGTAATGTATGAATAAGATCCTAATAAACTGATGCCACGAGCTGAAAATACTGAGTGTTTGACTGCCTCTGATTGCATTGCAGTGTGGGCAGCTTGTGAGAGACGCCGGTGATTTTTGCAGTCATTTATATGCTGTGGCTGTCATTACTGAAAACACTTGTGTTTTGGAATCTTCACCTTATTGATTACATATGTGATTCTAATTTCTCTTTTATAAGCCTGAATCAACTGCACTTCCAAAGCACCTCTACTGATTTCACTAGTATTACAGCTAAACTGCATGCTAGTGAATCGGTAGTTTAGTTTATTACAGTATTTTTCCCTCTCATCTTATTCTACTCTTCTTCTGCTGTCATTTTACCAACACAGAGAATACAGCATTCACTTATCACAGCTCGCCTTCAGTTCTTGTGCCACACTGCATGGAGGGAGCATGCAAGGAGAGCTGCCTGCCAGTGACAGACCGTGTGGCACTTGGCACCTGCAGCAGCTCTGTTCAAATATTCCTGATAGGAACGACTTATAATCATCTGCCTGAATGGGCAGACTTGCATGTTTACAAATGCCTGATAGAAGCCAGGTTATCCTTTGGCACATTTCTATGCATCTAGAAGGGACTATAGTAGGAAACAGTTTCAAAGCACCACTAAACATACTCAGAATTTTTATTCCAAGCGGCTGCACTTGTTAAGATTGTGTTCAAATGATAAAAAGTAATGAAAAGAGTCCCGCTGCCTTTATAAGTTTCAAGATTAAAATAGTCTGGCTTTCAAACACATGAACTCACCTTTTCCCATACAGATTGCACGCATTTAAAGTGTTAGCCAAAAAACTGTAGCTTGTAAAGACAAAACCGTGCCCTGTGAAGTCTTTCTTTCATCTTTCAGCACCTGTCTCTCCTTTCTGAAACAATACCACTGCAAATGCAAACTAAGGCAGGTAGACAGAAGAGAATGGAGCAAACGCCAATGATACGAATGGTAAATATACAAAATGTTCTATCTCTCTGACATGTGAAAACACCAAGCCTGTACATTATTTTAATTATTGTGAAATACTGTCTTGCAGCCAGAGTGGTTCTCCTGTTAAACACAAACCCGGGTTTTCAATAGTGTGATGCTTCCATCCAGGATTTTAAAGTCGAGGTATTAGTATAAATTTGACCTTAAGTGACACTTTGAGAATAGAGATTTTCTTTCACTGAGACTGGGAAGCCCAAGTTAAACTTATCTTTAGAAATGCTGCTACCAGAGATTGACTTAGAAGTGCACTTCAGAGGGATCACCTGCCCACCCTTTCCTCCTTTCAAAGAACTGCCACAGCGTATTTACTTTCTTTTATGGGAATCTTATTTTTCACTGGACAAGCACTATACAAAGAAATAGTGTCTCTCTCACGAGTTAACCTAGAGCATAAACTTCAATCATGTCAGGGAGCTGAAGTCAGGAGTTAGAAAATCATCTCACTTCTGCTTTTCCTTGCGCCAAGCCCATAATTCTGCTTATCACCTGCTTGGTCCTAAAGGCATCATCTGAAAAAGAGTGAAACCAATGGGACTTTTCCCATTTGTTTCAATGGTCTTTGGATCAGTGCCCAAACATGTTGGGTTTCAGAGTGAAATATTTATTTAATTCAGTTAAGTTTTCCAAAGCAGCTTCTGCTGAAATCAATAGGAAAGTTACTGGTCTTTGGGGAGAGCAGAGATTAAGGCTCTGCTAACCACTCTGCTGCTGAAAGCTTAAGCAAAAGGAACTTGGATTCGGGCAGCGGTTGTATTAAGCACCATGTAAAATATTGAGCTTTTCTTTGTTAATAGCAGTCGCTAACCACACTTGCTAACGCTTCAGTTGTTTCATGTGAATAAACATCATTAACCACTCCTGAAAGCCATTTAAAGGATTAATGCTTACATCTACCTGGAAAATTGTATCACACTTCCCTGACACACAGTGAGAAGTTAGGTATGAAAACAGATTTGAAAAAGAAAGACTCAAACAAGGACATAGCAATGCATGCCATGAAAGCCAATGGGATCAATGCACCAAGGCCACTTCCATCCCTTCCCATAGCAAAAGAAATCAGAAGCAAATTCAGTAACCACCCCTGCCCGCTCCCCCCGCCCCCCTTCAGTCAGTGCAGCAGCTGCAATTCTACTCAGGGCTTTTTTGAGCAGATGAGGTTATTTTTTTCCTACAGATGCGGAAACATTTCTTAATCTGCCACTAGCTGAACAGGCGTGAATGCACAAATGGCATTAGCCTATGAGCAATCTAATCTACAACAGATATTGAGGTGTTAAAAGCACTGGAAATATCTAATAGAACATCTCAAAAACTTTTGTTCTGCATGAGTTTGGGATAAGGCTGTTGTGACTTGTGCATATCATCACAAACACAATTCAACTCCACACTGTCACCCAGCCTATATGCTGTGTCTACACCCACAGTATTCTCTGCAGACACAGTGAAGCATACACTGTCACTCTGCCTTCATTAAATCCAAGATTGCTGAAGCTTTAAAGAAGGAAAAGGCCATAAATAATTTGTCAGATATTTCTGAAATCAACCAATAGGGCTTTTCTGTAAAGGTGATGCTGGCTTAAAGCCCAACCTGTTGTGATCTCCTAGGATGAGAAGCAAGCATTGTAGAAAGATACGCTCCTTGTTCAAGAGTATGAAAGTTTCATTTCAAGCCAGAAAGATAGAAATAATCAAACCTAAGCCATCAGAGCAGTAGAACCAAAGCCCATTTGTACTTCTGCTTGACTCTGCTCAGGGCAGACCTGCTGCAATCTCTTCCCAGTTCTGGCAGCAACAAAGGGCATTGCTACAGCACATCAGTTTTTAAAAATTGCCCTCTGCTTGAAATTCCTCAGGTTTGAAATTAAGTTTAAGCAATATAAAAAGACTCCATGTGCACACTGGGCAGTCAAAAGGGAAAGCATCTCTGCTCCCGCAGTGCTTACTGATGCATCTCTCTGCTGCCTGTCACCATAATCCTACTTGCACCTCTTCACACCCTTAATCCATGCAGAAGTCAGCCAAGGCCAGGCTGCTCCTACCCTGCATTTAGCATGCTGTTGATCTTTGCCATACGTTTACTAACCTGGCTAAGATGTATACAAACTGCTTGCTTCATTTCACTCTTCCATTTGATTACTCCATTTATCCACTTTAGAACTAGATTTCCCCATAGCAAGGATAATTTTTCACAGCTCTGAAAGCATCAAGTATCCAGGTATGTGTGTAATTGAGGTTCTAAAGCCATTAAGGCAATACTACAGGAGAGTGCTAATAAATAAATAAATAAATAAGAAATCCATAGGCTTGAGATGCAACACAGTCCTGGTAAAAACAAATCAACAATAATTTGTAATTCTTCAAGGAATTGGTTGAATTATTTAACTCCTCAGCATCATTTGCTTTGTGGAGTTGTCCACAGATTTCTATACCTATCATACCAGGTTATGCTTCAGTTAACAAGCACACATTGACCCTATTTCATGTTACAGGGAAACTGTGTTCTTGTAGGAGATTTTACTTGCTCTGAAGTTTACATGGCCCTAATGGCTGCTAATTGCTATCTGCAAATGCCTTTGTAGGTACAAAGGAAAGTCAGTTGAAATAGGAGGTAGAATTTGGGGTCTGTACATAACTTGGAATCACAGAATATCCTGAGTTGAAGTGGACCCATATGGGTCAAGTCCAATTCCTGGCAATTACTTAAACTCAGTTAATGATAATCAAACCTTGAAGACAGCAAATGCTTAGCAAGAATACCTTTGTAAATAACATTCATCTGCAGCATCACACATGCATTTCTGTTTTTAGGGTCAGAACAGGAACCTCTTACAGAAAACCTGCAGCTAAACAATGGGAAATAACTCACAAATAACAGCACCGATCTCAAACTAAATCAAATTTGGATTTGGTTGCTCTCAGTTTAAAAACACTCCAAGGACATCCAAATGCCTTCAGCTGTGCTTCAGTAAGAAAAATGATCCCAAACAGTCAAAAAAAAAAAAAAAAAGAAAAGAAAAAGAAAAAAAAAGAAAAAAGAAAAAAAAAAGAAAAGAAAAGAAAAGAAAGAAAGAAAAAAAAGAAAGAAAATAATAAACTCATTGATCTCAGTTACTTCAGTGGAGCAACCAGAATCCAAAGCTGGGCACCCAGCCCCAGGAGTTGCATGAGGATGAAGTTCCACCTAAAAGCTGAAAATGCTGCCCCTAAGGAAAAGGGTTTATGCTGTAAAAAGTAATAACAGAATGTAGAGAAGACAATTTCATTCTGGATATGGCATTTTTTATACACACCTCTCTTTGTAAGTAAAGGTTTATTTTTCTTCCAGCCCTACTTGCCTCTTATCTCTTTTTATCTTGCCATCAGCTGCACATGGCTCACGGAGTTGCATTGCCTTTTGTTCACAATCACGAATTTCTTCTGGGAACAGGCTCTTCTCATCAAATACAGATTTCGAGGCAACAAAACAAGCCTGAATCCCACATCAAAATCAGTTGTACATTTGGTGAGGTGCGCTGCAAAATCACACTGTGGGGAGAAAAAGGAATGAAAGCAGCAGACCTGAAGCACTAAAATTCACAGAACAGCACTGAATTTTCCTCTCCTAGTGCTGCTGGCAAGTTTAGCTTTCTGGTAGTTCTCTCCCAGTAAGGAAATAAGGCTTGGTCATATCTGGGGTCTGCACTGTGTTCATCCAGCATTGAGTTCAGGTCAAGTCTAATCCATAGACTCACAGAACCATAGAATGGCTTGGGTTGGAAAGAACCTCAGAGATTACCCACTTCCAACCCCTCTCCCATGGGCTGGTTGCTGACCAGTAGATCAAGCACTAATTAATCTTAAGAAAGATCTCAGGGAGAATTTAAGTTATATTTCTGGATCCGGTTAATTAAATTGTATGTTAAATACAAAGAAAAACTGTAAATGCATCTATGGATAAAAACTAGTTAATACATTACTGAACCAGGAGGATTTAATACTGAAGTGCTATATCTCAGATACAAGGAAGCAATTTAAACACACACTTAAATGCCAACTCTTCTGACCAGGAACTGTTGTTCAAGTTGACTACAAAAAGACTCTGATGTAAGTGCATTGATCCCCAACCCACAAGGCAGCAAGAGCTGCTCTTGGCTTAAATGGGAGATGGCTCAATGCCTCAAAACAGCAAATTAGTTTAGAGCCCCTATTTCTGCAGCACAGCCATCACAGGAAAAATCTCTCAATAAATAGTGAGCTGGAGGGTATTTTTTTATGAAAGCACAAGTACAGCTTGTTAGGCTCTAGTGGAGTCTGTGGTGTGGCTATGGCCACAGAACATTATGATTATACCATGACACAAGCTGGGTCAATAGGACAGAGATCTGCATCAAAAGTCCAGGTCTATATGCTAGCTGTGTCCCCTATGCAGTTGTCACTGAGAATCCACGTTGGCTTCAAATGAAGTGGAGATTGACTGGTATACGTGCTTTTTAAATTTGGTAATGCTGGTGATACTCACACATAGTAATTAGCAATTCATGCAAGTGTTGCTATTAAAGTTACACTGGCCACACTATCTCTCACCCTCTCATTTTGAGCACTTCACAGTCACGTAGAAGTGTACAACTTATTCTTTTTTTGCTTGTTAAAGATGAGCTTGGAATCCTTAGAGCTAAGATGATGGGGAAGTCACGAAATAAAATAAGCACAAGGCGTTACACCTTGCCTTTCACAGACAGGGCAAGGAGAGGTGGGGAAAGAGAGAGACTCCAAGCAAGGAGAGTGCTAATTAAACCTTTTCTGCGAAATAACCTCCCTTGCTCAGGTGAAAACCGGTAGCTGATTGAAAAATGAAAGCTCATTTGACAATTAATTGAGCTGCAAAGTTTTTAAAGATTGTACCTTTGGCCTTGCTGATTCAGCTGCAAAATGTCTAACACAATCAGGTTCTTTCACCTCATTTCTTTCCATGAACTTAGCTACTGACCTTTGATTTCCATCTCATGGAAAGCTGATGGTGCCTCACAGAAGAGCACCAAGTACTGCCCTTCAAATAGCTGAAATTTCTATCTATAAGTCATTATCCACTGAGCGTTCTAACACACACAGTTGTAAGTGTTGTATATTCTTTACTTGTCTTGATAGGATACTTTGTAAAGAGTATGGAAAGGCTGCAAAACAACTCACAAAGCCATCAGGAACGTCTCATTAAGGATACAAAACCACCAAACAAATGCACAAGCTTTACTGAATCAAAGTAAGCAGTTCTACAGACCTTGCTAAGAACCACTTTGACTTGAGCAGAAGAAAGGTTTCTTTGAACGAAGACAACATCTATACAACAAATATCTATTTTAAGATGGATATTGCTGACATTTCATCAGGACTTTGATTGTTTAACAGGAATAGATAAAGCAAGCTGTTATAACATTGTTGTTGGAAGGCACTTGGTAAAGACCAAGCACAGAAATAATTGGCTTCCTGCATCTCTTTTAGTACCATATTTACTTTCTAAATATTTCTACCTTTACTCATCAACATTTTCTCTTTAATGAGCCAATTGAGTCATCAGCAGACACTAACGCTTGCAGCACTGATGAGAGGAAAGAGAAATTTTGTGATGCCGTCTGGTTTGGACTATAAAGGCACTGCAGCAAGAATTATTTCTCAAGTTTACCAAGACAGCCTCTTGCCCACCTATCATTCTCCTATCTTCAGTCATTGACAGCTGAAGGAAGTTTATGTTTCCAAATAGATTGAGGGAAGAAATACATCATGTTACTACTAGACTTAGCTCTGCAGAAATTGCCTGGTACAATAAACTAATATCACTCTCCTCTCACACTCTTGGGTGCATTCATTTAAAATGTTTACAAATTAAAATCATTTTCTTCTTCTGTCATGTGTTTTGAAGTCAGGATTTCAGATTTATTTTGTTCTGTTAACCTATAAAGCCCAATCCAGTGTCTAGTGAGAGAAATTCTGATCTTTCAATCAAATTCAGTGGGTCACAGAACATGCCTGTACAAAGTTAGATGTTGTTGAGACAGGGTTATATCTCTTAAGACTTACTTGAAGCCTCAGATCAGCAGCTAAGCAATACATCTTGGAGTTCTCTATTACCTTCATCTCATTTTAGTGCAGATGGTAAAAGCTAGTGACCTTTCTTTCTTTCCTTTCTTTCTGTGCTGAGAGCTGGAGTAATGAGAATATAATGAAGGTCTACTTATTTTCCAACAGGCTGGGAAGATTCAGGTTTTCAGAGCACCTCTCTGTCTTATCCTTAAAGTGTTTCTTAGGGAGAAACAGAATCAGACTTGTTGTGCCATTAATCTCCTCACAGGCTCCAAAATTCAAAGACCTATACACACCTAAAAACTCCATGTTTACAGAAAAAAATAAATGCAATTGTTCTACGATAAGTTAGACTTTCTCAACTAATCTTCATAATACTGCTGGACTGGGCTGACAACGTAGTTAATGGTAAAAAGCAGATGTCTAGAATAAAACTGATTATTTTTTAGTCCCTGAGAAATAATCAATTCTTTAATATCTTTCTAGGGAAGGAAAAAATGCCTTTCTTTCCTAAAAATGGTTTTCACTTCAGTTAAAAAGCCAGAATTCTACCTACTTTAGATTAGACCCTTCCTAAACAAGATGAACCCAGGTACCACAGAACAAGTGGGAAATTGGGCAGCCTCCTGCAGATAGCTAATACTGTTAATTTACTACCAAGTCCTATGAAAACAAACCTGCATGGAGAAGCTTCAGGTGCTTGTTTCATTTGTTGACAAATTGAATTAAATATTTAGCTGCAGTTAGAAACAACAATTGTAAGAGATAGGTAGGGATCACTCTGAGCCCATACTGAAAGCCAAATTGCCTGAGGCACAAGTGCAGTAAGTTTGCACAGTGACAGACCACATCGCTCACGGAATCCCCAGTCAAGGCAAACACAACCATCTCCCCTAACGTCAGCCTCACTGGAAGAATCCAGAAGTATTGATGTGAGAAGCAACCATGCACCATCTCCTGTCAATCCCTCCATTTGGGTCTTGTTCACATCATCACATTCAATCTTCTCCTTAGCTAGAGGATAAGGGAGATGAATCTGTAAAACAAAAAAGTCTTTACAGGGGGAAATATTTTTATACATGTACGTACAACACGAAGCAGACCTTTGGAGAAGATTTCCAGGAAAATTAAAGACTCTTTGGCTAAAACATAAATACAAATCCAAAGAGTTGTTTGTGCTCTACCCTTCTCCCAAGTTGGCCACCTCTTTCAGAAATAGCTGCTGCCATATGATGCAGTGATATGACACACATATGTCTGCAAGTATCTGCAGTGTCTCTTTCAATGAGCGTAAGCAACAGACGGAGATGAAGCATTTTATGATCAGATTAAAAGCTCTTTAAATCCAGGAGAAAGGCTCATGGCAACTTTGGAGGGCTTCAGTTCAGGCCAACAGCCATTTGCAAATCATGTGTGAAACGACCACTCGTTGTGCAAATACGAGCTGGATGCTTAGCAAGTGAGCCAGAAATTCAACTTATATAAGGCTCCAAATCATCTTTTTTTAATGAACTGTTAATTATGTAAAAGTTAGAAAACCAGTCTAGAGGTTTACACGTTACCACAAGTGCCTCCAAAAGGAAAAGCATACCCTAAGAAATGCCTCCATCACTGCAGAAAGGAAACTAGGACATGTTGATGTGATCCCAAAGCAATTTTTACTGAAAGCACTATTTCTGAGGAGTCTGGCTCCAACAAAAGAAAGAATCCCTCACAAAGCCACTTTCTAGTAAAATATTTACAAGTACACCCAAAAGCCAACTTCTTTTTCACATTTTACTAAAAATGTACCAGAAGTGGAACAAGTCAGTCTACTTATCTTTAGGCACTTCTAAAACTTGCATCAAAAATCTCTGCCTCTCCCTCCCAGTGAGGTTTTCCAAGGCCCCTATGCTTTGCTGTGAGGCGGAAGGGGCCAACACTGCTCCATGTTAGAGACAACACTTGGGAATAGGCAACACTGCTTTGAAAACAGCAGTTCCTGAGAGCAGTGCAGATTCTGCCACCTGATGAGCACAAAGGTTTTGCTGGATGATACTGGCTGTGGCTGAGACCACATCTGCTCTTCTCCCAGAATGGCGATCATTTTGCGATTTATGATTTTTCTATTAGGATTTTGAAAGCTACGTGAATAACTGCCTTGTGGGCTGAAATCTAGAGTAATGCTCTGAAATTAGAGCCCAGGTTGAAAGTATGTTAAAAGCATTTCTTACAAGTTCATACAGCATATTGTCAGTGAGTTTAAACATTATCTTTCATAATAGCTTCTAACAAACCAAACTTCACTTTTGAGAGTCCATATATATACACTAACCAAGCAACATACTCCCTATTAGCCAGCTTCATCATCCCCTTCCTATTTGGAGGAGACACTGTCTAGTACACAGACAAGGAGCACTCTGCACCCAATGTGGAGGCAAAGCCAGGATCTTCCATTTGCTCTTGGAATTTGACATCAAGCCATGCTGCTAACTGGAGGATGGGGGAAGTTAAGGAGAAAAAAGTTTGAAAAAGAAAAGGAATTTACCCACAGTATAAGTTTTGGTAGGCTACCATTTAAATATTTTAAATGTTTTCCAATTTGAACACAAAAACAAGCACAAAATATCGAAGTCTTCCAACATCCTTCAGAAAACTGAGTCTGCAAGTCCAAATGTACCACTGCAATATCCCACACTTTGTGAGTTACAAGAAAAATCCTCCACACCAAGATTAGAAGATCCCTCTTCAAGAAAAGAACTATCTTTGCTCTGTATCTTCCCCCTCTTCTGCCATTGTACTTGTTCATTTTTCTGACAACACCCTTCCCTCAGAAGGCAGGAATATTTTCCATTTGCTGATTTTCCACTAAAAGCATTGTGCACGGAGTTGCTTGAAGCTTGAATAATTTCTTATAGTCCTCATACAAAATAGGCTGACTCTTCTATGTATGAAGATAAATACATCAGTTGTCACCATCTTCCTGAAAGCAAGTAAGCACATATCTCTCCTGAGACATCCACAGAGCTATGGTATTTATTTCTACCTCAGCAGCTCCTTAAAGTGTTGTTTTTAAAAGTCAAAATAACTACCACACCTCAGCTGCTTTATTGTTTTTTTCCTTTTACATTTCACATTTCTGCCCAAATACTGTCTGAAGACAGAAGTTATTCCTTATGTACTCCAGTAACATATTCCAGCCTTCCCAGCTAATAGAGTTAAACAGAGACTGTGAGCTATTCTACAACAATACAGAAAGGGATGTGAGGAAGGAGTAATAAGCATGTCCATTATTAGGAAATGGGAAGTAGCCAGGTATCTGGTGAAGGGCAGATTTGGGGACACAGACAAGCACTTTCTCACTGGGCAGCAGCCCTGGCAAGGAAAACCAGCCAGGTACTGAGGAGCCTGAAAGCTTCCAAAATGTCACTGCTTGGTTCCACAAGAAGCAAAGTTTGCTTCCCCTAAAACACAACATGGCCAAATGCTCATCTCTGCAGGGCACAACTCATTGTTCTTGTCAGTTTTTAAATCTTGATTGGCACAAATTGCAAATCAATCCTATCCACGTCAGTACATGTTGCGGGTTAGTTGCTAGAAGCATTCATTTCCCAAAGCAATGCAAAGTGAAGAACAGTTATACAACTAAAAATGTTCTATCAGGAATTTAACCTTTATTTTCTGTTCTTGAATATTGTGCTCTGAAGTAAATCTATGTGAACAGTTTTCCTTACAGGAGTGAAAACTACTGGTGAAACCGAATATACTTTAGAGATGCAGAAATAAAATCAATACACCTTTGAAGAGATTTCTTCAAGCATAATAAATAAATCCAAAGCTTTTCAATTCCGTCTGTAGACAAATAGTGCGGATCCAAAGGATACCCATTCAAACCAAACGAGAATGCATTTTGCATTCTCCACTCAGAAAACAGCTGAAGATCAACACACACAAAAAAACCCAACAAGATGCGTCATCATCCATCTCCTACACAACCTCATTGACTTCAGAGCATTTCATGGGCTGTAAATCAGTATTTATTATGATTCCATGTTTGCAGCCAGACTTTGTTTAGGCTGGTTATATTCCCTGTCAGTATCAGTTATGGTCAAATCATTTCTTGCAAAAGCAAAATGCATCTGTAACAAGAGTTAATGCTTTGTTGTTTGAAAAAATATTCCAACAAGCAATTACCAACACTAGGAATTCTAATTGAACCATTCTTTTTGAGAAGAGGAAATTAAAGAGTGCTGCACACTTAATAAGATTAGAACCATTAATAATCATCTTTTCCCCAAAATTCATCTCACTCTTTCCAGGCAAATTGAGCCAAGCCAGCATCCAGAAAATACCTGTCAATGAAATATTCCTTCTACTGTCCAGAAAGACAAGGCTCGTGATAACCTGTTGAGGTTGCTGTAAATCATTAAAGTCACCTCCAGGCATCGCACACCTTCCAGCATGAAATCTCTAAGCAGAACTACACTACTGGTTTAGAAATCATGTTTCTACCAGAGGCATTCCCTGTTATTATCAAGGAGCTCATAGTTTGTAAATAGGCATTACAGAAACCCACAGCTAATTTTCCCATTTCCATACCCGTTCAACAAATCCCAATCTCTTTTGAAGAGAATTTGCACATTCCTACTATTTTATAATAAGAACAGAACTCTGCAATCCTTTCTCATGATAAAGAGAATCACATGCTGGAGATTCATCACTGAGCTTCAGTAGAACCATTCATTGACTAACGATCAAACTCAACAAACAAGGTGGCAGATGGCAGCCATATGAGATTTTCTAGCACCTTTAATGAGCACAAAACACAGGCTCTATCTCATTTGCACATCCTAGCCGCTGCATCAGTTAATTGTCTGCACACAAGCAGCTGTCTGAAGGAGAAAATCATTCCCTAATTACGGAGTCAGATCCACAAAGTGGCCTCACTCCTTTTACACCAAAAAAGATGAGGACTTAATCACCAATGAGCCATATTAGTGGCTTGTGCAGGGTGGCTGTGGGACATTCTCCAAGGAGCCCAGTACTGCCCCAGTCCCACTCTCTACAGCAGGGATAATAGCAGATGAAGAATAGACCCCTAAGAACTCAATCTCATTGTTCCTTTTGCTTGTCAGTGACATTCACAGTACTATAAGTCTTCCTCATCTAAAATATTTAGCTCTGCAGATGCAGTCAAACAGAGACATACATCATAGCTGACACATGTATACAGCAGATCACTAATTTATCCTTTACAGCCCTCCTGGGTGCTGTATACACAGAGACAACCGCATTCCTGGAAATGGACATAAAGATCCATATTTATTTTCCCATCATATTCACCGGGGAGCCAGGGGAGAGGGAACTACAGAGAGAAAATGGCTCGACAAACACTCTCAATGTGCTTCCCTCACTGGACTACTCTGCATTATTTTCCCTCTGCTGTTGAGAGAGGGCTATAATTATGGATTTGCACCTAGCATGAGGATTAGTATGTATTAGGTGTTAGTCTGGAAAGACTGTCAAACCACCGAAATGTTCGGGTTTTGAGCAGTCTCCAGGGTAGTGCTCTGTAAGACTCGGCTCCGCGAACAGTTAGTGTTATTTATAGTCTAGGGCTAAACGAGGCAGAAATTAAGGGAGCACTCCTGGAGGTGATGATAGGAAAAAGCTGATGTAGGGCTGTGACAGGAAGCAGAAACAATAGCCTTGAGAATATATGGAAAGTAGGGAGATGAATAAAGTGATCAGCACCCCAAGGCTGCATTTTGTCACTGTGATGGGACAAAGAGGTAAATAATCCCCCAGTCTGCACTCAATTACTGGTAATTTAGTGGCACCCAGGATATTATATGCACCAGAGAATGCAGTATGTCACCTTCAATTCTCAGCAAAATTTCTCAGATAAGCTGTGTTTTTATTCGATTTGGGTAGCAGACATTTTGCAAAGTTTAAGGCAGGCTTTTTCTGTATTACTGTATCTGATTTTGTACCCATGGTTTACAAACCCATGGAGAGGCACTATATGCCTTTGATAGTAAAAGGCATTTCTCACCGCTTCCATCACACTGACTGCTTGAGTGTGACCTGAGTATTTTTCCCTCCAGCTCTTATATCTTAAAGGGCACAGAAAGACAGTGTTTGGTTTGAAGGGTCTCAAAACAAGAAGATACAAAAGTAATGCATTCCTTATCTCTCAGCAAGTTGTTGTGTAAGTCATCCCTTCTAGGTATAACATTTGTATTTCCTGAATTTCTAAGATTCCAAATGAAATGTTTGTAAATTGTGTTTATTTTTCATAATGGCATAAAAATAGCAGAAAAAAGGCTTTTATGTATATTTTTCTTTCCCATTCTTTGATAATCTTGAACAATTGAAACAAATGAGCTTTATCCCTTGTTATTAGACAGAGAGAACAAAGCCTCTGAAAGTCAATAGTGTGGCAATCCTAACCAGTAAAACACAAATCTTAGAGCAGCCTGTATTATGGACAGAACTATGGGTTGAACCAAGATTCAAGACCCATTGGTGCAGAACTGTTGCCTGGCTTTGTAAGAGTCATGCCCTCAACAGCGCAACAACTTGAACAGCAATGATTGCTTGAATGTATCCCAGTGATGTGCAGGCAAACACACATCTTCCTACACTGAGTTGCCATCCAGCCAGAGAATTACTAAGCTTTGAGAAAATTAGATTTTGACAGATTTTACTTTAAAACAAATGAAGCAGAGTATACATCTCAACAATGCCTTCTGCTTTTTTCTTATACACAGTGCCTTCCCATCTTGCAATCCATGTCACCCTCTTCCATAGCAGGGTATGGGAGATGCCAGCTGCTCTGCCCATCCATTCCAACACTAAGTTTATGACAACAGTGAACAGTGACTTCTAATTAAGAAAAAAATTATCTTCTCTTCCTAGTGTAGGCAAAGCAGAAAAACACTCCAGTAATTTCCAAATCAATAAGGCAATGAAGGAACACATTCCTTGTGTCCAATTTGTTACAAATTAAAAACAACTCATGTAAGCCAAAGGGGTTGTATGGGCAAAGAAAAAAACACCTGATACAAGAGACAATGTAACTCACAGGGATTACTAATCACATCCTACACCTATCTCATTTGATGGACTTTTAGCCATCAGGACACAGAAGCAAGCAGCAATGACAGCATGGGCAGACAAAACTTACATTATGTATCACGGATCATTAACTGAGACAATGACAGAGCTTCAGAGCAGGAGCAGGATAGGAGCCAACACTCTGCTAGTTAGGGGATGTAAAGTCTATCCAAATCCCCATGGATGTATTTGCACAATTTAGTGCTTTGAAGGAAACCCCTTCTCAAGGGCTTTGGATACCTCTCTGTCCCAACACTTCATGATTTTCTCAATCATTGTTCATAGGTCTCCTAGAGATGCAGGAGAAAATCAGGTCAGATCCATTACTTTCTTTTGTCCGATATTCATTAATTCACAGTCTGGTTTCTGCTAATCAGAACAGTTTTTCAAAAGATGACATTAGTGGAAGAATTGGTAGCACCTCTTACTTTAAATGCAAAATAATTCATGTGGCAATCATTTCTATCAACAACTTCAGATGAGTTGTGTTAGCCATTAAAGCTAGAAGGTACTTCACCTATTCACATGCCAACTACACATATTTAAATGCAGGAATCTAATGCAAAAGTGTCAAATACATTTATTTTATGTGGAATTCAGGGAGTCTTCATTTTCAAATTTATCTCCAAGATGGAAGAAATGAAACAAGGAATTCCCTTGCTGTATCATCCCTGCTGGAAATGCTCGGTGTCATCTTCAAGACACTAACTTAAATCTTGGCATGTTCTTTAAGTCTGAGCTTTCCTTAGGTGATCTTTTGAAGAACATCACCTTTGCACCTGTGCTTTGTTGTTTTAAATTATTATTACCTATTTAAAATGGAGCTCTGGTTTTGTAAAGCTATTTTTAATACATCAATATAGAAGACAGGAATATTACATAGAAGACTTAATATTGCTCCCATATTCATGGAAGTAGAGTTCATTCTCTTTCCATAACTGCACTGTATCTGGAGCTGGGTACATCATTTTGCTCTCATTAATCTCAGTAAATTGGCAGAACATCTGTAGTTAGATAAGTCCTAACGTAACACTTAGAGAAGAATCTTTTCCAGGAAACACATATTATTATTATTAGTTCTTCACACATCTTTAAAGTAGTGTTCCTCTGAGAGCATTTCTTCTTCAGCAAAGCCAAGAGCTGACTTCACATTAACCTCTGTGTCAGCACTTTGGAAGCAAGGGAAGGCTGAGGGCATGTGCTTGATTTGGTGTCACAACACTGAGGTCAAGGCAGCATGAACATCAAGTGCTTGTCATTATACAGAGAAGTTTTTGCCCATGAGATACCAGAAGTACTTTGAATGGGTCCATTTGACTCAGACTGACATTTTTCAGTGTGTTTGCAGTGGACTTTCAAGTCAGCCCCATTTCCTCCAAACCCCACAGTAAGTCAGATAGTCACCTGTTTAAAACTTATTACCCTTTTCAATTGGCACAGCCCTGTTTTGAAACTAGAAGTTTTCTAGCTCCTGTTTGGAAAAAAAATGAGATTTCTACCATATGTTGCACATTCTTTGGAGCAAGGAGTGTGTTGTGGTTTCCATGTTTATCACAGCTCATAGAATAACAATGACACCAAACTGCACTTTCCCAACCACTCTAACAAATTCAGCATCTTCCTTTGCCAGGCGGTGGAAAAATCTGCTGTTGTTTTGACATTTTGTATCAATATGGGTAAAATTGCAGGAGAAGCCAATTCCTTGAAATTGGAAGGGAGAAGGAGAAGGGAGAAGGAGAAGGGCTGTAAGTTTTGTCTACACCTTTATGGCTCCATTTGTGCTCCCAGTTAAAGCCTGGGCTTACTTGCATCCAGGGCCACAGCACTGGAACTCAGCATCGCCATGACAACCAGTCAATGTTTGGTTTTCTGCCCGCTGCCAGTCACCGGGGAGACAGCAGTGGATGCTGCGTTCAGCTAATTACGTAGGGGAAAACAGAAACTGAGATGAAATATTGTCTTGCTATGTGTGCCTTCATTACAGTCATCTCACGCATATGTGCTCTGAAATTGGAGAATTATTAACATCTCAAATGCAAACTGCAGAGCAGTAGGCACTGATATTTTATATGTATACACACACACACACATATATATCTTTTTCCTTTTTAATTCATAAAAAGTATGTCTGATCCTGCTGAAGCCCAATTCTAAACTGAGCTACCATCATATTAGATACCAGAAGAATAAATACCAAGTATCCTGTACCACAGACATCCATCTCAGAGCCAGCAGGCCTTGAAGGGAACGTTAATCAGGCCATGAAGGGAACGTTAATCAGGCCATTCCAAGGACACTGCCTTCTTGGCAGGTGAACTCAGTGTCCATGAGACCTGAAGCATCTTCACTATAGTACTAGCAATCACAGCCATAGGTCAAAAAGACGCCCATCCAGGTTAAGACCCTTCCCCTGTGCATGCATAGCCATGCAGGTACACAGTCAGCATTATTAGAATGCTATGAAAATTGCTACCAAATGCAGACTTGCTCAGAGACATCAAATTCCTTCGGATTGAACTACCATGGATATAGCCCCATTGTAAGTGCAAAAAAGAGAAAGACTATGACAGGCATTTGAAATTTATCCATTGCAACAGCTCGCTCAGCAGTTCCTCACAGCGCAAAACTCCTGTTTCTGCACAGCCTGCAATAACAACAAAAGCTATCTGGCAATTTCTGCTTTTGACATATTTCCTCTCCTTCTCAAAATCCAACATACAAAAACAACTTGTATATTTTTCCTAGAAGCAAATCTGTATTGTTTCCCAAGTTCCTCCAACAAAAGTTTCACATTATTTCTCTGAAGCCTTAAGAGCTAAGGTTGTGTATTCTTGTTCCAATGTAAGAAAATACTTGCAACCATAGCATATAACTAAACTGCAGAAAAACCATAGCATTAATGAGTGTTTGCTCTTCACACTGAAGTTCACAGTATCAATTGATTCTAGTAAACTCTGGCCAAAACTATAAGGAATGTATCCTTGCATACAATAAAATTTCATTGAAGTGATGCCGTGTTAAGCTACCCTTTCCAAGACCTTATTTAGTTACTTAAACCTAAGTGAAAAGCAACTTGCTTCATTCTACCTTCTCCAGTTCTCTAAAAGCTGTTGCACCAAAAGAAGGTAATAATCTTCTGTCCATGACCACAGCAGGAAAAGCAGGAGGGATCTCAAACTGCAGTAAGGAAAATGCTGTAACACTTTAGAAAAAGCTTTTTGACATTAAGGAGAAAGTAAGCTCAGCATAAATTGCTTGAGGAATTAATAGAGCCTCTGTTTCCAGAAGTTTTTAGTGTAAGAACAACTTGTAATGGCATGAGGTCACCTCCTGGGACCCTCCGCTCCTCTCTGGCTGCAGACCAGCAGGCTCAGCGTTAGGATGGACTCATAACCAGAGTTTAAACACAGGGCAAGAGACAACAGGTCATAACTACTGAGTAAAGCAAAGAGCAGATGCTAAGAAACATAAGCACTGAGGCTGGCTGTGTCAAGGCTGTCAGACATAGGGCACAACAGTTTGCCATGTGGGCCACCCACCGCAGCTCTCCACTACTCAGAGTGCAAGCAGTGCAGGACATGACCACTGTTCCAGGGCATGACCAAGACAGGCTGCTCTCTGCCACATCAGTATCACCTTCTGAACATCAGCCCTTATTGTAAATTGCTGTCTGCACTTTGGGTATTCATCTCTTGTTACATTAGAACAAATTAATTATCTAACTTCATTAATTATCTAACTATATCTAACGTATATCTAACTTCTGAATACCACTACCAAAAAAGGCTTTCAGATGGTTTTGTCCCTGCAGTAGAAGCACCCAGCGATGCTTCTCTCTTGTAGTAATTAGTCATCCTTTGTTTGATTCGCATTGTGGCTCACAGAGCATTTCAACAGCTAATCTGAAATCATATATACACCTGAAAACAATGTCAAGTCTAAGTAATGTTTTACTACTAATAAAGTTAATTTCATACTTAGTATTCCAAATCTTAATTTCTTTTGAACTCTTGAACAAAAAGCAATCAGGAATTGATCCATTATTTTCCAGGGAAATTCTGATATGTCCCAACAAACAGATATCGACATTTTATAGCATGGTGGTAGGGGAAGAAATCTTGGTCAGCTACAAACAGAAGGGGACTCAAAAAGGCAAAACAAATCAGGCAGGATCGCAGTGCTAAAGAGAGCACCAACTGATGTCCAAAATGTTTCTAATAGAATGACTGCTAATCATATAGGCTTCTAAGAAGAGACGATGTCCCCATTAATGAATCATCAATTATCATAAAGGCAATAAAGGGCCTGGATCATCTCCCTTATGAGGAAAGGCTGAGAAGCCTGGGGAAAAAGATGACCGAGGGTGGATATGATTAATGTCAATAAATACCTACAGGGAGGTGAGAGACAAACAGTTGAGGTCAGGCTCTTCTTAGTGGTGCACAGCAATAGGGCAAGGAGCAAAGGCCTCAAACTTGGACATAGAAAGTTCCAGATAGACATGTGGAAAAACAGTGAGAGTGACAGAGCATTGGAACAGGCTGCCCATGGAGGTTGTGGAGCCTCCTTCTATGGAGATATTCAAGACCCATCCAGACACCTACCTGTGCAACCTGCAGTAGGGAACCTGCTTCAGGAGATCACTTCCAGCCACTGCAGTTCTGCAATTCTGTGAAACAGACATGTAACTTTTGAGAAAGGGTTTAGAATACTCTTAAAGCTATAAGTGAAATGTTTAAGAATGACTAGTTTCTCTAACCCAGGATGAGCATTAGATCACTGGATGACCTGATTTTTATTCCTTCCTTTCTATTTTTCCTTTCTAATCAGATTGTCGCACTGTCACCCTGCTATAAACACCCCCTTACATCAAAGTGATGGCCAAAGTCATGATAGACCCTATCAGGGCACAGTATGCTTTACAGCTTGCATCTCAAGCAGTAGATAGAGGATGCTGTTTGGGCTGAGCTCAAGAAAACGTTATCAGAGGTGTTCCTCTGTATAGCAGCTACAGCTCTTCATTGAGATGCAGGTAGTGCCTCGATACCAAAGACTGCAGTGCATCATTAAAGTGCTGTGAAGACAAACAACACTCACACTGCATACCAAGTGGTATTACATTTAACTGAATCATTTTATTATGAATACATCCAGATCTGCCACCGGGAGCCACTTGTGTAAAACGTGCTGGCAGAAATGGATCTGCACTAATTACATTTCATGCATATTTCAGAATTAACCTCAGGGATATGGAAAGGTGGCAATAAAGAGAAATTTTATAACTAAGTTCATTTGCTATTGGCAGCCATATGAAGAGCAGCCTTCCTCAGAGATAACCCCAGAACATCTCACATTAGGGGGCTTATTGCTGTTATCAGTGCTTTGCTGAAGCACAGGACACATGAAGATTTGGTATCTCTTTGTAACACTGAACCTTTATCAGAAATGAAACCCTTTCAAATAGGGAGGAGTGAAGGATTTGAGCTAGTACACTCCTTCAGCTCAAAGGTGGAAGAAGCAAAACGCCCATATCTCCCTCCAGAGAGCATCAGAATGACACAATGAGGCTCCATCACTATGATATTTCCATTTCTTCTCACCCCTCTAAACTTCTAGAAACCATTTTTTAGGTATGCACTTTAATGCTTTTTGTTGGGGGGAAATGAAGAAAGGTTGGTTCACTCTTCTTCTTTACCCATTTCAGCAGCAAGTTGCCCAGCTCACAACTTTCCATTGCCTCTGACCCTTCCACTCATTTCCTGTTCCATTTCCAGGAACTTCAGCTGTTTACCAAACGAGAGAAGGAGGCATCTATGAGCTTCATTAAAACAGAGAGAAGAATGAGATTTCATCTCTTTGGGAAGAAGCCAGCAATCTTCTGGATGCACAGCTGATGCTGATGCCCCCGGATCCCCAACACCTGTGAACATAATAGAGAGATCACCAATTATCTCCAGTTTTTTCTTGAGAAGGGGACTCAGAGATGAACAGCTCACTCTGCAGAAGGTCTGCCTTGCTTATTATTTTCCTCATTTACCACTAAATACATTTGGGTTCATTTTATAATGAGTTGTCAACGACTATTTTCTGTTCCTCTTTGTTTTATATCAACAGCCAGAGTCTTGTTGTATTATTACTCATGCTATGAATACACAATATATTCTAGTGATATCCTGTTCCTACTCCAGCACATTATATTTTATGTTTTTCACATTCCTTTACACAACTGCAAGAGAATCAGCTCAAAGATCCCAGTCTGTCCTCCCAGTCCCCTGCTCTTCAGAGACTGTTTGTCAGACCAGCTCATACATAATGTGTTTAAAGGGTGCATCAACAGCAAACAGGTGTGGCATCCAAGGTCACGCAGCAGATAAAGGGCATGGCTTGCAGTCAGTCCTACACTTACTACCATGCCACGCTTCAGCTAATGAATCATGCTTTTCTTTCCACAGTTCATGCCTTTCTCATTTGATGCATCTGCACTGAGACATTGCTTTTACAATCAGGCAAATGAGAGGAAGCGGAATCAGAACAGCCACAAATCACTCGCACGCAGAAAGCAATTAGAGCTATCAGAGGAAACTTCAAATGACTTGAAATGGTATTGGCAGGCCTCTGTTTTGCAAGGGTCTCCAAAGATCTGGGAATATTAAATATGAGCTCTGCAGCCAACAATACAGGTTTAGGAAGCGATATGATAAATATCCCCTGTGGGGCTGAGGCAGAAGACCAACAGCTGAGATGGAAATATCATGGTCTGCTGTGCACATAAATGAACAGGTAATTTCTAAGCCACTATTTACCTGGTGCTTTGTGAAGGGTTTTTATTAAGCATATGGCTGTAAGTGCTCCTTATGACAGGAAACTGCCAATCCTGCAGGGCATGCGGGGACTGTCCTCTGTGTCATTCCTGAGAGCTCAGGAATGTTCAGCACGGAACAGAACAACAGCCCACGTACAGAGTTGATCTCCCTCCTGTCTATAAGCTCTACAATGTCAGAACTACTTTAAAAAGCAGAGCATCTGATTTTCAACTGTTCAGCAATGACTTCTTCCTTCAAAATCATTTTTCAGAAGTGCTGGATACTCAGAAGAACTTTCTCCAGGGAGCAGACTCCTCGCAGGCATAAACACACATTGCTCCAAGGGTCCATTTCACTGCATGGGAATCCATCCCTAAAGTCATATGTAAGAAAGAAGGAAAACCACCCTTGCATACTAAATTTGACCTGTCAGAAAATAAGAGTCTACCAGTTTTCAGCAACTCCATCTTGGCCTAATGAAATACATAAAGCTTCTTGTAATTCACATCAGTTTTCTCATTCTAATAAACAGCTATCCTTTATTTTTTTCCTTTCACATTCCCTGATACTGCAATATTTCTCATTAGAAAGTTTCTGCATTCTACTATTTGCTTAACCTATACCATAACTGCTTAATGCCAAATGCCTTTAGTTCTTTCAACATCAACAGCCTCCCACCATAAACCACTAAACAACCCTAAATCCTTCCTCCAATCATTTCCTTCTGACCAATAACCTTATTTATATGGTCCTCTATTGGATGCAAAGCAGCAAATTAGAATAAAATCCCCCCCCACCCCCCTTCATTCAGCGGCCCAGGATTTGTATGCAAACTCTTTGTCTACAACCAGACATAGGTAGTTGGTATAAACCTGGTGTACAGTCCAAGATCTACCAGCTTTTGGGGACCTTTCCTACTATATCTCAGGGGTTGGGCAAGATTTTCCAAGTAAAATCGATGACAACTGAGATAAACCTGCTTTGACAATGGTTCTCCTCATCATCGGTAGCGCATCTTTAGTGCAGCTCCAGCAGCTGCCCTATCCATCTCACAGGATGCAATATCATAGTGCTGGTAGGGCCCAGCACCAGCATACCCACACCACAGATCCCACACTGACACATCACTCTGGCACTGTTCTTTTCCAGGTTGTTTTGAATCAAATTGCATGTACTCAGGCACTCGTAACTGCTCATTTCAATAAGGTGATGATGTGGGTGCAAGGATGAGTCGATGGTTAAAGAAAGTAAGAAAATGCTGCAGCATTCCCCTTCAGGAAAATGAACTGATGTTTCAAACAGGGAAACTGGAGCAGCAGTGAAGAAAATAACTTGTACCTGCCAAAGAAAGACCAAACTGGGGTGCGGGGGGGAAGGGGAGAGTAAAAAGTTCTGTCAAGCTTCCCAATCAGCTGAAGGCGGTTTTTCCACATTGGCAGCACAGAGTTCTAGCCCTATTAACCATCCCCAGCTGGCAGGTCTGTACATTTTAATACCACTGCTATGGCTATGCTCCTTAATGAGACAGAAGATGTTTGCTTATGAGGAGAGACTGAAAGACCTCAACATATACAGCCCAGGAATGTGACAAACATGGGGGGAGACAGTGTGAGAGTCATTGATGGCAGCCAACATAAATAGAAAAAACTGCTTAGCATGGTACAATGATTATAAATGTGAGTAATGGTTTGCAGCTAGGATGAGGGTAATTTATCCTGAATATTAGAAAGTGCTCTAACTGAGCTGAATTCATATTCTGTGCTGTCAAGAAAATGGAGTGAGTGACATGAGAGGTCTTTTCTCCTGTAATTTCCATCCTCTTATGACACAGTAACATATCTCATGCCTACCTTTGCATCCCATTCAGGTCGTACATATATATGGCAACAGAACAAACCTCAGCCTGCAGGTCCAAACCTCTGGTGCTGTGAGTGACATATTAAGTCTTCCTGGAAATTTAATAATCCAACTTTAATGCAGTTTGGATATTTTCTTGCTGCTTGATCGTTTGTAATTTCTTTTTACAGTTCCCATTGGACAGCTGCCCTGAAGCTAGCTGCCCTAATGATAATTGCATACTTAAATCTTTCAGGACCAATTTATGCGTGTTCTTGTGCCAGTACTGTCCTTTCACCCAAATATTTTTCTAAAACTTTCTTTTTATTAGCTTAAAATATATATGAATGCAATCATAGCTTCCCCCAAGCTCACACTTACCGAGCAACTCCGGGCTTACAAAAGAAAACAAACCAAGACCACAAATATGCACAAGATTACAAAAGCAAGCCCAAGCAGTTTGCCTTCTTTTAGCCAATGATTTGGTTAAAACCCCCATTTAAGACTGAAAAATTAAATGCTACCACAGAATTGCTGCCAAAACACATAACATTATGAACTGTCAATGAGAGTCCAAGTGTTAGCATCTCCACAATCTACAATGGCTTCGTAACCATTGTAAGCTCTACATCTAGGGTTGGACACAGCAGTGACCCTGAGCAGCTGCTCTAGGCCAACCCTCAATACTTCCTGCTAGCAATCAGGCTGCAGAACCAAATCTTTTTGCTTGCAAGGAGAATAGCTATAGAAAAGCTGCTGCTGTCACTAACAAAATGCATTATAACTTATAGTTACTGAACTATATAGCAGTTGAAACTTGCATGTTTTCAACTGGTAATTGTTGCTATCAACTGGTTGTTGTATCTCTGGTGAATACACAACTCCTGACAGCCTTACCTGTAAAAAAAGAGAGTGTGCTCTCAAGTTGACACAGAAGCATTGAGACCCCACCCAGCCCCAATCTCACCATGAGTTACAGAAGGCTGAGCCAACAGATCAGAATGGTGCAGTCAGAACTTGAGACAGAGCTGATGCTTCTGGTGGCTTTCCTGACATTCATGGATGAAGTCCACCCCAATGATAAAGTACACACACCCAACAACTTGCTGAGATCTCCAACTGTGAGGGCAAGGGTGATTTTCATGCATTCTATTTAACTTTAGGAAAAAAACCCCAACTTCCTGCACTTTTCAGTTCCCTGGGAAACACAGTGCTATTGCCTTCTCTGCAGGCTGGTCAGTGCTGAAATGGCAAAAGGTGTAAATTAATTCCAATTCTAATGAGTTGGTTTTTTTTTCTCCCCAGTTTGGACACCTGAGACCATAAGCTTATTTCAGAAGATCTATTGAATAGCTGTCAGCTGGTAACGATTTGTGGTTCCTGGGCGCACCCTGATCTGGTGGTAAACTTGGCTGGAAGCTGCTGTATCTTATTAGTAATCTCCTGAGGAATTATCCAGAGTGCATTTTTCCTCAGCTTCTTCCATTGTCTTTCACTAACCAAAAGCAGTGGAGAATAGACTTAGGAATACAACCCAATGTCTTGATGACACATTTCCTCTACATTAGCAAGTAGTCTTTCCTTTTTGTGTCAAAATATGAGAAACAAGAGAAATTCAGCTTCATAACACATAAAAAAATCACAATTTAATCTCAGCAATTAAAAAAAAACTCTAACAGAAAAAATGTGTCCACAAGGCTATATTTTACATGGAAGCAAACTTCAGGAGCAAGCTTTTCAATCACTTCTACCACTCTGATCTCCTCACTACAGTTCCCTGGAAGTAGAGCAGTGACCAGAAGTTCTGCCTGCGAGGTTTGGAAGTGGCACAGGTTTAAAATCCAGCTTTCAAGAACTGGAGAACCCACAAAGCTGCCAACTCTGTAATTCCATGTACTTGAATCAGAATGACAGCCTCTCTCAAGATGAGCTGAAATGACAGCAGCGTGCAGCTGAACCATTCCCCTGGTAAAATCCATTTATTTCAGGCATTTTTAATGATGAACTTTTCCAGTTGTTTTAAAGTTATACCAGTGGCTAATAGCCTGGAGAACAGAAATTGGAGCTTGCAGACCAAGTACCCAAAGGGAAACTGAATGACTGCTGCAATGAAAACAAATGGCACCGTGTAGGAGCACCTCCAGCAAATGAGCTCCCATCCATTTTAACCAGCTCCAGGGCCACAGGGGCAGACTAGCTTGAAAATGAATAATGAGTGACAGCACGGTCGAGGGCAGGGGAATGCCCCTCTGCAGCAGACCCAAAGGCTACAAGGTTTGCCTTAAACCCATGAGCTGTACCGAGATCTGTAGAAATAAATAATGAGGTTCATGCTGAAATCATCACAGAAGTGACTGGAGAGTCAGCAGGGTTTGCACCTGTTCCTCCTCATTTTGGAGTTGCAAGATAGATGTTGTATTTATATGTAATTACACACATATATGAAACAGGCAAAAGAAGTGGTGGCTGCTCACTGAGCATCCCACATGTTGGGTGAACAAAACCCACATCAGCTCAGGTGCTGCTGGTTTCCTCCCCCATAAGGAGGGCACAAGAACAGTGCAGCTTGCTGTGCCCTTGTGGCTGAAGCACAGAGCAAGGTCCCACATCACCCCGACACCTCAGCAGATGAGAATTGGATGAATAGCAGTTTTGATCTCTGATTATTCTAGTGTGTCAGCCTTGCAGATTAATTTGTGTCTAGTAAAGACATGATTACAACAGGTGTTTGGGGTTTTTTGGCACCTCAGCTGTATTTGCCTTATGCATTACTTTGCTAATGCAAATTGCTTCTAAATATTGGCAGAGAATTACAGAAGCGTTATTGCCTGCTCATGAGAAACAGCTCCAGACTGTAAGAGGTCAACAGGTTGAACTTCCCTCAATCCAGCATCATCAGCAGCTGCTTCTGTGTGTAGTTCCTACAATACAATAAGGGCTTGCCTTACACTGGAATGAGAGAACGCACCTTTAATGCCTTGGTAATGTGGACATTTGTTTTGTCTTTGGAAACAATAGCTCAGCTCTCACCAAGATACTTCTATGACAGAACATCTGCTTGCACAAGTCTGCACTGTTTAATGTTGTCCATATTTAAAGCCATGTCAAAAATGCAAGTAAAGCTCAGCTCCAATTTAATTTCTCTTTGTGCCATTCTTATAAAGCAGATGGGATGTTTCCCCAGAGTCCCTACAGCTCCAACTTCAGCCCATCATGACCTTAGAGAAGATAACATCCCCACTGCATAACATCCCTCACCAGAATTTCTGATCTCCCACTACAAAGCACTGCAGGAGCAGTTTGTCACTCTCACTAAGCAGATGCAGGAAAGCACATAGAATTATTAATACCAGACAGTTATGCAAACAGCAGTGAAAAATGGTTGCCGCACTTTCTCGATAAGCGATGCAAAATCCTTCCAATTAACATTTTAATTAGAAAATTCACTTACCATGAAAGTATCCTGAATTTTCTTCAGGGTTCTACCCATTTCTCTGCAGCATTTTCCACCAGCTTCAAGATGAGGGACTCAGCAGCTGAAGGGGAGTTTCTATGTGAATTATACTCTTAGCTCATGCTTGATTCTCTTTGTTTTACAACTTCAGGCACTCAGGCTTCTATTTCACCATCACTTGCCCTTGAAGACTAATGCAGTTTTTGGGGGAAAAAAAAGCAATTACCAACTCTGAAAAGCCTCGTAGTTACAATTATGAAATAATAAGATGTCAAAAGCAAACGCCTAATTTAGATATAGTGGTTTAAACTTTGTTTAGTGAACTACTACAAACTATTCTCCCCAGTCATTGCACCTACACAGTACACAATGCCTTTGGCTGGCACAGAAAGCAAATTCACACAGCTTTCATAAAGTGTTGCTGAGAGTGCATTAGGAATTGATAACCTATTTTGCTCACCGTGTCACCAATAATGCATTGCTTAGCGCTCCAATTCCATTCCCTTTTTTGAATACACTTTGTAAGCAGGAAAACTTCTGTCTCTAGGGTGAAAAATAAGGGTAGCATTTGAGAGCAGTAACTTAGTGAGCACTGAGGCTGATGGATACAGGCTTCAGCTCCTGGTGGTCTCCACACCAGCAGCCTGACATCTCTTCATGCCCATCTTCCTCTATTGGGTGAAATAATCTTTAACTCAGTGAAAAAATCTACAAGAATACCAATGGCAATGTCTAAACAAAGACAAATATTCAACTGGGGTTTTTAGACCAACCTACTCATCACCACACAACATGCGTATTTGGGAATGGCAGACATTGCAGATTCTCACTGCGTGTGCTGCCAGGTCAGGTCTTACTCATCTTAACACCATCTGAGCTCAGATAAGAAGCGCTGCAAGGTGGCAGAAGGGAAGAGATTACACCCCTTATCCTGAAACTGTGTTCTCTGATAGTGTCCAGGTACCGCTATCACAGCCCGAGCCTTTTATGAGTGGAATGCAGACACACACAACTCCTGCGCACTGAATGCTGGCAAGCTGCGCTCCTCATCCTTGCAACAGGCATTAAGAACCATATGCTTGCACAGATTTTGCAAAACTATTGTGGAGACGTGCAACATGTGCTGAGAGAAACCAGTCACACGCAAGCATCCAGGAACCAGAGCTGGTGCAAGTGCTTTTAAAGCAGTCTCCCCCTTCACATTGCCCAAACCTTTGCTGGGACCTGGAGCCACTTGTAGGTCCTACAGCACACATGCTGTGCCTCAGCCATGGCTGGGTGAGCATTACAGCTCATGAGAACCATTTTGCACTAGCTCAGAAATGAAATACTATGTGTATAAAATCACATGCAAGCTGTAGGGCAGGGGAGCAGCACCTGGATGGAAACCCTCCAATAAGCCAAGCCTTCCTTCTCCACCTTGGAAGAAACAATTCCCCTGTTGTAAACTTCAAATCTGTGCAGCAGCATGAGACAAAGCTGTTTCATCTCAGCCTCAAAAGGATCAGTTTAGCATTCCCTGCACCTCTGCTCTCCCTAGATAAGGTCAAAACCTTGGGACTGGATTTTTTTTTAAGCAGTGAAGCCCAGGGTGAGATACAATTTGTCCCTCATCACACACTGAAAGGCCAAGCTAAGGGAAAAAGAAGAATTGGCTGTGAACGAGGTTAGTGAATTCATCATAAATTAAATTTATAATAGGTATTTAATTTCAATCTTTAAAGGCTCTCTGCCCTTTTCATACTGTTTTAAAATGATATCTAGCAAGAGGAATAAGGACAAGGAAGATGGCTTCAAAACAGAACTTGATAGATTTATGACCAACATCATATGGGAGCTACGTCTGAACTTCTGTAACAAGACACCAAGGTTATGACCCAGGAGCATCCTTTCAGCTGCAGCACCAAGGTTACAGCTCATTAGTGGCTCTTTTCCCCAAACATGTTTCCTACCAGTTTCTTTCGATAGCAAAATCTGCCCAGAAGACAGAAAATCAAAAGCCTGGAGTGAAAAAAAGACAGAGTGAATAAATGCAATGAATCATTACACATAGCTAGGAAAGTTCCCACAGCTCACAGACAGAAACTGCCTGCAGCACCTGTTTTCAGGAGGCACTGCTTAGTCCTGCAGGAAGACAGACAGACTGAGCATGGCAGAGCAGTATTCTCAAGTGGAACAGCCAGTGCCTAATCCCCAGCTAAGTGATAATCACCACTATGCCAAATCTGAGAGCTGCTATCTCACACACTCACATTTATCTCCCTCTCATTCTTTTAATAATGGAATCATCTGGAAAGAAATCTGTGACAAACTTGTCTAGACACCCTTTTCAACCCCCACCCAACTCACAGAGAATCATATGCAGCCTCTCTGTAAAATACAAAGATCAGATAACACCTGCAGAACAAACAAGACATGTTTTCCTTTGTCACACAGCAAGATAGATTTGAGAAGAACACGAAAACAAAACACTTCAGTGATAACCTAGGTAAGATTGGATGAAAAGATAATGGTTAATTTAGGCTGATCCTATCCCACCACCTTACTTACATCAGCTGATGATCTGACCATCAGGCCTCAACCAGTTCTTCCATGAATATCACACCCACATCCATCCTCTAGCTCAAAATGAAGCTCATATGGAAGCTGGGCACCTGACATGCCTTGCAGACTTTTAAACCAGACATAAATCAATCCAAGCTTTTCATTATTTCTGTATGGATTAAACAAGCACTTAAGACAATGCTTCTCCACATTAATACACAAAATTGTATCCTATGCTAACGTTACCATATCAATTATAACCCATGTTCACAGCATAAATTCTCTGACAGGAATCTGCAACACCAGATACTATATTAGAAATCCTTAGGAAAGGAACTTATCTTGCTGCTTGAGAAACTTGAAGATAAAGTGCAAAACCACAATGCAATCCAGACAGACATGCCCTGATTTGCACCCAGTGAAAGATAAAGCTGAGTTCTTAAGACTACCAGATATGGATTCATTGCACTTGACAGAAGAGTGACCTGATCTCCATTTCCAGCTTTCCCCACTACCAGGCATGTATGACAATGATTAATTTCACACTACTTTAAAGGTTAAAAAAAACCCCACCAAGTTCATAACTAAAACAAAAGCCTGAATACCTGAAGCTTAGCAGTACACCATGCACCTTTACCCAATAAAGATGAAGAGAAATGCTCATTTAACAGCTTCTTTGATTTTAATGTCAAGGAGTCAATTAGCAGCACACCTTTGGGATCAAAGTCATAATATATGCATATATTTTCACCTGTACCTGCAGAACAAGTACATAAACAGTGTCATTGTTCAACAGTGTCATTGTTCAGCTGATAATTCTGCCAGCTGCTTCTCACTCCAAATCAATAAAAACAGTTTTAGTTACTAAGTCCAGTTCACAGAAAGTAAACCAAGCTTATGTCTCTCTTTATAGCCACTGTAGAATTTCACCCACACTAAACACTAGTTGCAAACCAAGCACTAAAAGCTGTGTGTGACTTGCTGCTTCCTTTTACCTAATTAGTTTTCATTAAGCCCTTTGGAACAAGGGCTTAAGCTTACATCATCCATTTTACTTCCAAGATGCAAATCAAAACAGCACTCAGTGAGGTAGGCTCCCTCCTTCCTCACTGCTTCTCTTCTGCCATCCAGTTTAGCACACCATAGTTAAAAGCTCCTGTTACTAGTTAGATGAGTTATGAAGAATAGCTTTGTAATGTTTCTGAGCTCAGCTTGCTGGTAAACACATCAGTGTCTCAAACAAAACCATTCCGCACATTAAGGACTTCCTTCTGCTCACAGCTTTATGTAATCATGAAATTGGCAATGTACATTCCATAGAATTCATTTTTACTTAATGCTCTCCTTCACACTTTTGTATTATTTCATTATTATCAGTAATTCAGCTAAAGAAAACTTCCACATACAGGTATGCAGAACATCCAGGGTTATTTTAGAGGGCAGCAGGTATCCAATGTTTTCCTTTTCCAGATAATTTAAACATACAAACAATTTTAAGACCCATCTGATGTACTTTGGTTAAGGCAGTTGCCCCAGATGAACAATAATGCACCAAAGAAAGAAGAAAGCCAGACTACGTTTCTACATAGATGAAGAATTAATCCTGTAGTAATTGTGCTCCTTCAGTCTCCAGTGATCCTCTTGCAGCAGGCTTCTGCAATTTTATAAATTGCTTCATACAGGAATTCACTCCATAAAGATCTCACATACTCCAAAATAAAATCAAGATGCACTTCAAAGGGAAGCTCACAATACTGTTAGAAATTGCCCAGTACTGCCATGAAATCACACAGACAAGATTTCTCTCTGTCAATCAGCAGTTCTTAATCATCAATACAACAACATTTCTCAAATCAGGCCCCATATGATTTAAAACCCTGGCAAAAGCTGCCTTACAGCATACATAAACATCACTTCTGGAGGACTTTTACATTTTCTCCTGCTCCTCCCCAAAAAGGGTACCCAATATAAAAACTGACAATACTTGAATACCAATATATGCAGAGATGGGTGAACTTGAGTAATCACCTCAAAAAAA
Source organism: Coturnix japonica (assembly GCF_054131305.1). Classification (NCBI taxonomy): domain Eukaryota; kingdom Metazoa; phylum Chordata; class Aves; order Galliformes; family Phasianidae; genus Coturnix; species Coturnix japonica. The sequence continues at coordinate 19,756,638 of NC_140674.1, read as the reverse complement.
CCATATAATAGTAGACTAGTAAGAACTGTTAACTTACCGTCAACAAAAGGATTAAGAAGTTGGATTTCATTTCTACAAAAAACAAAACACACCCCTCACTTCTGAGGTTCTTTATTACTTTGTCAAAGACATTTTAATAGAATTATTCTGGTATTCTGATCCAGTACCCGATCACAGCCAAAAACCTCCCTTTTAAGGAAAACCCCTCATTTCGTACCAATTTGGACTGCCAACTGGCTTCAATTTTTCCATTTAATGAATGCTCCGCAGTTCTAAGAAGATGAGTTATGCTTTTCTGCTCACATACAAAAAGACAGTCTAATAGATGTAAACTATTTATTGAATATTTGCCACCAATATTGTTAAATACATCATCTCGCAGTTCTCCGCTTTCAAGTTAAAATGTCAGAAACAGAACACCAAATATTTACAATTCTTATAAGGAATGTTACATAATGACACATTAAGGCGTAAATTCTTTTGGCTTATAATTCTGAAAAGAATGATAATAGCAAAAAGTGATGCAAAATCTTCATCGTGAGATTATGATTAAGCTACAATGTTTTACAAAAATATGGTGTAAGATGGCAATAATCCCATTCAAAATCCTGCATTAGGCCCCTCAAGAGAGGCTGATAATTTATACAGTCAAAACTTTAAAATTTACATATAAAGGTACCCTATCCACCATTGAAAAGTACAACTCTCAACATATACAGTTTTCAGGCCACAGTTTTGAAGGTCTGGAGTATCAAGTTGGTTTGATGAATTAGTCGGTTGGCACTAATGAACACATTTATTGCCCTGTTAGAAAAACAAAGATTATGTTTTAGACACTTTTCAAAGAACGCAGTTCAGTAAATATAGAATTAAAATCTAGATAAATGAATATATTAGCATCCAGGGAAACTAGAAGCATCTTTATGTATTGCATCCTATGATGTACCTGAAGCTTACAACTGGCACTTACGTGCTTCTTCTTAGAAGTCTATTGGCAGGAACTTGAACAACTTTGGCACTTGCTTACATTGTTTCAGGGTTTTAAACAACTAAGGAAGTATAGAGCAGATGACCATTAGATGTCTGTTCTTTCCCTAGCTGAACATTCCAACACCTGGTAATTTCAGAATTAGCAAATTCTTACTAAAACACTGAGCATGCAGGCACATGGAAGAAACTTCCTTCAGTTACCTCTGGTAACAAAGAAGCATGGGGTCACTGAGCTTTCCAACTCAATGATACCATTATGAGTGACCATGCTATTTAGTGCTCTTTCTTCCTCATGTCAACAGGTTATCTTATCTAGAGTGTTGTTCAAACAGATGTAAATTATTTTCTGTTCCACAAGGAACATAGATGTTACCTGGGATTTTCTGAAATACTGATAATACCCGAGGCACTGTAAAGCTTATATCCACAACACACAGCATTCACTTCACATAGGGCTGAAAAAAGCTGGTCTGTTTTTCAGCATGTATGGGGTAAGCACACAACACATACAATTCTTGGCCCCACTTTTTCAGTCAAATGGCTTTGTCTTTATTTTCCTCTAGTCACACCAATTAGGTAAACAAAACCTTTTCACTGTGTATAAGCTTAGTATAAAAAGACACTTACTTGCCATCTTTAAAATAGGTTTTCAGAGTATCGCTGAAACTTTTGGAGTATTTTACAAACTCTTTCTTTTGGTGCTCAAGTGCCTACGGAAAAGAAAAAGCCAAGAAGTCTAAGTTGAGATGCTATTGTGTACATCACAATTAAAAATAAAAGAAAGCACACAAGGATTATGTAGATAAAAGAATGGGTTTACTGTGGTAATGGGTTGTTCTTTCCCTGTATGTTTTTTTAAAACCAATCTTCCTACGGAACTGCTGAGAATTACCAAACAGCCATGTTAAAACACTGACATTGACCAGTTATGCTCTTCTGTTCATCCTACAAAGAAAACAATATGCTTCCTCTTCTACTAGAGAAATACTGTAATAGGTTATTTCACATACCCTCCGGTTCTGGTATTGGTATTTCTTGAAGACATTATTTACTGTGTCAAGAAGTTCCTTTATTGCACTGGCGATGTCCCTGTTTGAAAATGAAAAGAATTGTAATATGCATAAGCTATTCAACTCAAACATAGAAATTTAATCCTTTTTTAACAGTAGCACAGAAAGAATTTCAAAGAAGACACAGAAATCAAATGCTAGGAAAGTGACATGGAACTTCAGCTGCTAATTACTGATTCAAATTACTATCTACTAACACAAGGATCTCTTAAATGTTCAGCTCTGTTCTTATTTCTATGTGTATGAGAAACTCTCCAAATGAGAACAATTTTACTAGTGCCTCCCACAGCATTTGAACATTCAGCTCCAAACATAAAGTTAGGCCCCTAAAACTCCATAAAAATATTAAATACTGTACTTACTTGATTGTTTGAAGAAACCTCACTCTGTCATTGATCTCATCTGGAATCTTACTAAGAATCTGTTTAAGTGCTCGCGCCTTTTCATTCAGATCTTGGAATTCTGGCTCTGGTCTTTCAATCATATATTCTAATAAGTTGGATATGTGAAAAATGCCATTAGTTTTCCATCGAAAAGTTCCCAGTGACAGCTTAAATAAAACATTACTTCACAAAATGCACTAGCAACCATGATGGATCCCAAGATACTAACAGAAGCAGCCCAACAATAACTTTCCTTACTGAAAACTGAGGAAAGAATAGAGCCCAATTTTATTTCCAAAGAACACTGACAACATTACAATAACGAAATACAGTTTTAAAAGAACTTTAAGCTCTCCTGTCATCGTAACTGATGCTTTCAATTTGAAACAAACTGCAACAGGTGAACTTCCCACACAAACCATTCAAAGGATGCATTTTCTTCCTCTTACTCAAGAACATGTCTGGGGAGTTGCAATGGTAGGCTTTTTCTTTATTCTCTCCAAAATAGGTACTCAGAGAAAGAGCTATTTCTTCTATTGAATATGGTTGAAAAAGAATCTACTCAGTAAAAGTAAACCTCTTCTGAAAAAGAGGCAGAGCAATGCATGCTCTTGTTTAGAGTACGATGAAGAACGCCCTTACACAACATGAGGCAAGATATTACCTTCTACATCATCTGCTGCCATACGTAGGAGGGACTCTGTAAAATTCACATCCACACTTTTTTTCTCCAGAATTTTCATAATAATGTCCTGTGTGAGGCCTGGATTTTCTTTTTCAGCCTGCATTGTAGGATAAATTACTCTTAAAAATGCTCTAGAAATGCAATCATAATATTGCAAGCACAAAAGCAGATTTTAATGCAAGTTGTTTTGTACACCAGTGTTTGCTAGAAGAATTTCCATTCTAATGCCTTTAAAAAAGCACTTTACACTGACAGCTGTTCTTCCAGTATATTTTTCTTGGGTTATATCAGCAGTTTTATATGAATGACTTTATCAATATGCCCTTCCCCTCATTACAAAATATTTCTTACTCAAATTGACAGTACCATCTTTATGCTGTTGTACTCCTGCAATGTAACATTAGCAGTATTCACAGTACCCGTGTTGCTATCACAAAAATATGCTGTGCTGAACAAGAATGAGGGTGTGTGTGTTCTGAGCTAGGACTACCATTTCCAATAGGGTCAGTTTCCATGCTATTTGTATTCAGCTTAGCTCCTCAGGACTATCTATATAGAACATTTAACTTGGAAGAGTTCTAATTGAGAGTTGTGTCTGCTCAGGTACACTTTAAGAGGAGAAACAGGAAAGCACTGCTTGGTTGCTACGCTCGATGTACCTTGCATGTATACTTATTATTGTTTCTGCTAAAAGAAGTCTAAAAGATAGCTACTGAATGGTACATAGTAAGTTACAAGAAATATTTCTTCAGTTTCCTGCTAGATTTAAGTAAATACAAACACCAAATACCAAACTTATATTTCATCCACAAAAAAAATTTCCCTAACTATTAATCTTTCCAAGCCTGATACATTCCTAGTACTTCTGAACACCTATTCTACATAATCTGGTCCCATTAACACTGGATTTGTTACCTCTATTTCCTGTTCCATCCTCACTGATTTATGCCACCTTTAAGCTTTCATACCATGTACACAAGGTAGGATTGTTTAAAATTGTTCAATATACTTAAATCATTCAGATTTCTAACATGTGCACACCTTCCAAACTTACAGCCCATGCAATTGTACACTCAGTTTTATTGAAAACTATTGATCATAAAGGATGCATTCTTCAAATGCAATAATATAAAGAATTTAAGTTTCAACATATATTGTTTAACTGACCATCCTTCAATACAAATTACGTCTCACCTTAATAAAAGCTGCTCTCAGTGTCTGAGCTGCAGATAGATTTACTCTTTCTAGCTGCAAAAGAAGTTTAGAATTATTAGTAATTTCACTGTTAACAGAACAACTCAAGCACTCATGCACTGCCTTATGTGGCCCAGTGAAAAAGGGTATTGACAGAAGAACAAAGACTGATCTCATCTGAGGGACAGACAAGATGAAGTTTGATCCAAACAAACAGCACTCGATATGCCTTGCTTTTATTCAGCTTGCAGCAGAAATCTGACAGAAGACTTTTGAGAACATCTTGACCTCTGATACTCGCAGGGAGACAAATATTCTATTCAATTACAGCCATTAGCAGTAGAAATGGAAATGTATGAGGCTGTTCACAGGTATGTGTTACACCATGCATCACTTCTTGTCACATAATGTACAGGTTCCTAATGCTGTGTCAGATCTGGGAACATTAGAGCTGAAACAGCTCCAAAAGCAGCCTCCCAAAAATTGCTGTGTGCATTTACAGGCATGAAGGGGAAAAAGAACACTGAAGAGATCATCTGAAAAGGAACTGCATGGTCAAGAGAAGTATTATTTACCTAGCATTTCTGCTAATATCTTTCGCAAAACCTAATTAAAATAATGTCAGGGTCAAGATAATAACTTCTGAGAAGCTTGAAACTGCATTTATGGGAAAGAAGGGTGAAATAAGTGGTGCTAAGAAGTTCTCTATGTCAAGGTAAGCAATCTGTTACTGCAATCAGATTTTCTAATGTAAAAGGGATTACTAGATTCTAAAGCAAAAGCACACAGCTTACCTCATTAAAGACAGGGTACATAACAGCATAGAGTGGCATGGAAACCATTGAAGTGGTCTCTGCTTCATTCTTCATCTCTTCCATTGTCATCCTCATTCAAAGACCCACTTCTCAAGAAAAATGCTATAGAAGCAGAAGACTCCTCATTCACTGAAACGTTTCTTCTTTCTCCTCGTTGTGCAAAAATGATTGATGAACTTGAGAAATGTCCTTATGTCACAAGGAAAAGAAAAACAACCACAAACCAACAAATAATTATGAATGATAATAGCTGATAATTGCTAAAATAGAAAATAAAGCACAGAACAACATCAGTCCCTGCCCAGAATGGGGGAATTCTGAGTTTGTTAAGCAAGTATAGAATGACTGCTTCATGCAATTTTAAACTCCCAATTCTAATTTACTAAGCAAGCAGGTATTTTACAAGAACACGCTGCCACAAAAAATCTTCACTGCAAGTTCCTACATAATTCATTCCCCTAGAAGTGATTTCACTTGATACACAATACAAAAATTGTGAATACCCTATCTTTGTTTTTATGTAAGCAAAAGTCTTAAGTCATCTTTCCACTCAGGGTGTGTCAACTGCTACGTTAAGTGAATGGAAAATTATTGTTCCAGTAACTGAACCTTGGTTTTGGAAGTCCTCCACCCAGTCCAGCTCATCGTGCCCAAGATAGCACAATCATTGCTCTGACATAGAAATTAAGGGGGGGGGGGGGAGGGAGGGGAGATGAAAGGGAAGATGGCTGACCTGTGGTTCATATGAAATCTTTGTAGCAGACCACTAGACTTTGTTTTCAACAAGACCCCTAGAATATTTTACTTAACATAATTGAGGACCTAATGTCCAAATTAGGAACAAAGATGCAAATCTTTTATTTCTTCAGTTTTGTCCTTATTTAATGTGCTACAGGAGTTTTTTTCCCCCCCACACTCAGGAACCTTCACACATCCAGTATTTGTATGCCCAGGTAACAGATTTCACTGATATTTTAGTAAATAAGTGAATAGGGTGACATTTTTAAGCAACAGTAAAAACTACAGCAATAACCAGTATCACCTTGCAATGGTTTGAATGTGATAAAAAATGCTAAGACACTTCAAGCTCTATTCCCCACTCTGCTCTGGTTAGAAATCTCCTGCACACATCTATTTAAATGCAAAACACTTCATCCTTTTGCCCAGTGCAGGCACATATAAGTGAGATTTGTTATTGATTCAAGTAAGCACACAAGGAACGTGGATGGCTACAAATACCATGCATGCCTCATGTGTGCATGTGATTGGGCAACATGAAAACACCCCAATGTGATAAAACTCAGGAGCAGGTCACAGTACAGAAATAGCCAACAGTTGGGAAAGCACATTAAGAAGAAATTAAATGTAGATATAGTAAGAAGTGACAGTCCTTCACACAAATTGTGACATGGATTATCTACTGCAAAACCTTTTATTATTTCAAGCCTTCAGTGCAACACGTAAGCAGACCTCTGTAGCCACCAAGGCTACTTACTGGATCCTTATAGAGGTAGCTGTACAGCTACGTTGGCATGAATGGTATTACAGATCAAGACCAGATGAAAAGACCAGCAGCTCTTTTACAGTTATAAGTAACTAATATTCATCATTTCCCCCAAGCGGAATCATCTTCAAACAATTTATTTCCAAGTTACACAAATTGATGCCAGGTCTACTCCCATGAAGGGGGGGGGGGGGGGGGGGGGGGGGACCTCGTCTGAACAAGTTTCCTCACCAGTGCAAGTACAAGCTGTCCCATTTCTTACACATGCATAGTGCCAGCACCAACAGCCTTGGCATGTCATGGGCAAGGGGGAGGGAGAGCTGCTTGTTTTACTCTTTAACTCTGTGTTTCTGGAAGGTCAGTAAGATAAAGACTCAAGGAAGGCAGCACACAAAGGAGCATCACTGAAGCCAGCATTCATAGATTGCCTGCAAGTGTTTATCTAAAGTATTGTGCTGTCAGTACAAGCTTTTCAGAACAGGTAACTGAACATCACTGAACATTACCCAAAAGATTTTTGATCACAAGCAGAAGGGCAAAAGGGACAAAGCAACCATTAGATGTAGTTACTGTGATTTTATGGGTTGCAGTATCCAGGAAAAAAATAAAATATTAACTGAAATGATAGATTTTTATGACAATGAAAACCTATTGCACTGTAGACTACCATGAAAGACTCGCTTTCTGAGGAGCTATAAGCTACTGTTACTAACCTATTGTACCATTAAACACCCCATATTAAAACAATTATAGACCATCTATTACCCCTTTTGCAGGTAAAGACATTCCTCAGACAAAGTAAATCAACCCTGGACTCACATTATCACAGAGAACTCAAGGGATGGAAGACAAGAGGTAGTGAGGACAAGAGGGGCTTTTAAATACACATGCACACAAAAAACAGGCAAGAACATGAGCCACTTTTGTTGGCAACATCACAGAAGGGTCCAGGTTGGAAGGGGCCCCAAGGACCATGAATCTCTAACCCATCTTGCAGGCAGGGCCACCAACTTCCCCATTTAATACTAGACCAGGCTGCCCATAGCCCCATCCAAACTGGCCTTGAACACCTTCAGGGACAGGGCATCCACAACCTCTCTGGGCAGCTGTTCCAGCACCTCACTAATCTCATGGTCTCAAACATGATTTAGACCAAATCCCCATGCAAACCATAACCAGCTCCATCATTTTAGTGAATTGTTAGGTAGTCCAATAGCTTTCAGAAGTGTTGCTGTGTGTGGCTTTGCTGACAATCAAAAAAGCTGGAATAAGATCCTACAAATAGTTGATCCATTAGAATACCACAGTGTCATGTAATACAGAAAACCCTGGAAAATTGCTGTTAGATGCAAAAAGAACATTACTCAACTGGCCAGTCTGTTAATTGGTCTGAGGGAGAAGACTAGGAGAAATTAGGATATACCATATGAGTTATGGGAAAAGACAGACTACTCAATATCATCTGCATATAAGACTTGTTTCTTTACACAGCAGTCCCACAGATTCAAATGTAGCCTGTTCACCAGCATGTGTAATTACAAGTCATGCCTCACCCCTATCAGATGAAATCAATCATCAGAGGGAAGGAACAAGATGGATATAGCGAGTGTAAAGAGAATTTAAATTCGAAAACAGTGCTAAGATGCAAGCTAATATAATCCTGTCTGTTTAGCATTAAGCCAAATGCATCAAGCCCTATTCCCAGAGAATAACTAATACAGAATCTACTTTCACTGTCCATATAAATCTTATATGTTATAACCTTCAATGTTTCAGCACCAAAAGACTAGCCCAACTATTCAGTAATCACAGAACCAGCACACTTTAGATGAATTTCAATGTTATGTTATAGATCTATTCCTCCAAATCCACCCAATGAGGTTTTCAATCATTCAATGGAACTGCCTGAAAGGAAAAACAACACAACACCCTACATTCAGATAAACTTCCTGTAAAGCAGGAGGATGAAAAGCAAGAAACTCCACACTTTCCCAAAATGTACAGCTACTGTTACCAGTGCCCAAGACACAAACTTGCTTTTCTCATCTATGCTATTTTCTGACAGGCACTTAAAGTCAAGTGGCAGAAGAACCAGGAAGGGCAGAAACTTTCCCAAATCCACCTTTGCTCACTGGTCAGTGTGAAAACAATCTACTTGTCTATGAAAGAAAGTATTTTGCTTCATACTACCTTTTGAAAGCGTGTTTAAAGAGAAGACAGAAGTGTTATGCTTGGAACTTGAAAGAAGTTGGAAAACAATGGATTCATGAAGTTCCAGATGGCAGAATTTCACTCCTCAGCTACGTCACCTACCTACACCACTGGTGCTGTCTCCATTCCATTCTCCAGGCTCCATTTACCTCAGATGTAGATAATCTTAAAGCAGCCAAACGTTTGTGCTATTTCTTTTTAAGCCTGCTCCTTCTTTTTAAGCGAAGTACCAAGTGGAAGAAGGCCTGAGGCATTGATCTACCTGCATGATTAATTCAATGACTGGTTTTTAGGACAGAACCAGAAGTTACAGCTCTGCTCCTCCTAGAAAGATTATCCCCACTAACAAGAAGTTCCACTCCACTTCTTGTAGGGAGGATTCAAGAAGGTTGTGTTAAGAGAAAATCCACTAAGATCTTTGCCATCAGAAAAACTTAAGCTTAGTAAGAAAGAACGGGATAAAAACAAACACTTAACTTGAGGCCTGTCCCAAATTCAGAGGCAAAGACCTTGGCCTTTCTTTGTAAAGCCCAAGTGCATGGCTAATATGTTGTTCTAACAGTGTACCTACCCTGTGCACAGCTTGGTACCTTTAAGTTTCTCTTGTTAATTGTTGCTCATAATAAACTGGGAAAAAAAAGCACAAGTTCCCCCCTTCAGGAGAGAAGTTACCTACATGGTACTTCCATTTGTAGATCATAACCACTCCTCTTGTATAACTTTGACTGCATAGTACAAAGCTGAAAGCCTCTGTGCCTCAAATACTGAGCTACTTCTCTTATTAGAGCTGGGGACAGGATGGTTGAATTCACTGAAATTGGTGTCAAGTGCAGCTGTGATGATAACAACCTCTGTATTCTAAAACTAATAAAGACAACAAGAAACCTAAAGAAGCAGCCTACTGTACAGGTTCTGTATTAAGCTAATTCTTACATTCAGCACCTTCCCAAAAGAGATAACAAAAGGAATACTATCAGAAAACAGCACTCAAGTTTAATAGGCATCTTTAAATGCTTCTTAGTAGAGCAAACATGTACTCCTCAAATACCTGCATGCACATCTATCACAGCCACTTCCAGATGAGTTCACTCTGACAGAGTATAACTGCTTGTGCATTTTATTATTGTGAAGCCAATTTGGGTGACTAAGTTGCACAAACTTGCAGTAAATTCAAGATGCCTATTTTAAGACGGTTACTTCAAAATACTCTGAAATCTGGCTTTCAATAAATCTGTTGTCTGAAGCTCAGAATAGAAATTATTTAGTACACCCTAATACTTTGGTTTTGTGTCTGCCTATCACATGAAAAACAAAAGATGCCTGGACTAGGCCCTAATTTCATCTCTCTCTTGTACTATCACTACTGACACACAGACAAAGTTCATTTCTCTTTTGTTAACATGTCTCTTTTTAAGTACTAGAAGGCCACAAAGAAGCCTCTCCAATACAGAATAACACACCACATCCCTGTTTCTCTTTCAAGCTCTTTTCCTCTTCCAAGGGAATTTGAAAGTAAAACTACTCAGTTCTCATTGCCCTATCAACCACTAACAGATAAACCACAAACAGAAAACAGCTCCAAACACAATAACACATCCCAATGGGTAAACAACCAGCACTCAGCAATCAGTTCCTCTGATAACAAGAACACATCCACCTGCCTCAAGGCTTCAGCAGCAAACCTGTGCCCCCTATATAGACAAGCCCCATGAAGGCCACACACTCGCCACTCATTAATCATATAACAGCACACTAAGGTGTTTAACAACACCAGCCTAAAGCTCGGTTTAAAGAGGAAGCACGACGTGATCACTTTCTATCCTCCCCCAGACGAAAGGCCCCACCTGGAGCGAACCAGGCCCAGCCCTGACAACGCCGTTCAGCAGTACGAGGCCGGGCTAAAAATACACTGCAGGCCTAACGCTGCCAAGAACAGCCATAGGGCTGCGGACGGGGGTTGGTACCCGGCCCTACCAGGAGGGATCCGAGCGGGAAGGGCGGAAACAAGGACGAGCCCTTGGGCCAGGTCACCCCGCGGTAGGAAGAAAAAGGCCGAGGCCTCACACCTGCAGCAAACAACGTTTCTCCCCTCACTCAGCCTCAAACCTGAGACACTTTAACGCTTCTAACATAGCACAACCCCAAAAGGAAACCCAGGCCTTACACCGGTGACCCCCAACCTCTTCCTCTCTGTCTCTCCAGGCGCTTATCCCTTTAAAGACATAGGCCTAAAGAAGAAAACGAAGCCTCTCTCACCTCACCGCCTTACCTCGATACCTCTCCGCCCCGCAAAGCTCACCGAGCTCCGAGGGGGCTCCTCCACCTCGCCGGAAACCCAACAAGGAGGAAGCGTCCGCCGTGTTACCACACACCAGGCGTTGTCCGGAACTAACCGGCAGCCGCTCGGATACTTGGGATTCGTAGTCCTCTCTCCTCAACTACAACACCAACAATGCAACGAGGCGATAAAAGGGGCGGGTAGGAGGGAATGAGGAGGAGTATAGGAGTAGAGTCTATTCAATCAGAGCTCGAATCTGGAGGAGTGGGCGAGGCCTGGACGGGGCGCGGTGGCATATCCCGGCGCGGGGAGCAGCGGCTGCACTTCTCACAGTGGAGGGGGGTGGTGTTGAGCTGCTGCGCTGTGGTAAGTGCCTTTAGCCTGCTGTGTTCAGCCGGTGCTGTGTTTAGGGTTGTGGGAGCAGCCTGCGGTTTGATGTCGGTGTGAAGCTGCGTGGCTCCGTAGTGCGGGTTGTGTGTCAGTGCCTGAGGGGAGGTGGTGGGTGATGTGGGGAGAGAATGGGGAAGGAAGAGAGCAATAATAATGTGGCGTCCTGCTGTCCCGGCACCTGCAGCCTGTCCACCTGCATGTGTTTTATGCTATTCTGTGGTCTCCTGGAGCTCTGTCCCAGCCGTGGTTTGAGCGTGGCAGAAAGAAGCTGCCCCAGCCTTGTGCTGAGCTGCTGCCTCTCTCCTCTCTATCTCTTGGCTTGTGCTGCCCTGTAGGTGTCCCCTATATGGGCTGTTTGACAACGGTCGCGTTACTTTTGGTGTTCGCAATTATTCGAAAGCTTTAAGGTGAAGCTCTTAGTAACCAATATGAATTCCCATCAATACGCAGCTCAGTTCTGGGTTTGAGCCTTCGTTTCTAATGCGTAAGCTTGCAACTTTTCCTGGTTCTGTTATTACTTTGGTGAGGCGTATGCGGGTTTTGCTGTAAGCAGGTGATGAATCGGTGCATCGCGGTGCTCCTGAATGCCAGCTGCATCTCTTTGCAGCGCCGAGGTGGTGAAATGGGAAGATACTGATATATATGTGTGGGAACAGAGCCCTTGTGTGTGCTACCCATACATGCTACCAGTGCCCACCATCTGCATGTAGGTAAGGAAGGATGCTAGAAAACAACTACTAGATTTGTCATGCTTTACTGTGTATGCGGAGTATTTGTCTTTGATTCCTCAATTATTTTGATGCGATCAGTGCTTTAATCCAGCAGAAAGCCTTGCTATTTAGTTTGTGTGACAGACACAGAAGCGTTATAGCATGGGTTGAGGTACGTATGCATCTATGATATTGTCATTCCTTGGTGGTTGTAAAGTGATGTTAGGAAGCTGCAGTCCTACTGGTGCTAGTATTTTACTTTAAGTCACAGCATAAGTAATGCTTAATGATGCTTTCCTAGATTTACTCAATAAGCTCTTTGACCTGTGTTCAGGCAGTCCAGCAGAGCTCCAGGAGTGTCTGAGTGTTCCATCATTGTAATAACTCCCAACAGTTATTCTTTATAAGTCAATGTCATATGTTAATTCACCTCTTAATTCAACTTTTGTTTTGTTACTAAATGGAGCAGTGGAGAGGAGATGGTGCTGGTAGGATCCTTTGCACCAAGCTCTAGCTACTCCAAGGTCTTTAGTATGCTTTCTCACTTATGTATCTGCATGGTGACTGTTGAATCAAAGCCTGAACCACTGATTGTGCACCTGGGGAAAGGACCCAGTCAACTGGGAGCACTGGTGAAGGCTTCACCAGTTCAGAAGGAGCGGAGTCTGGCTGTGTCTCTCTTAGACCACACTGAAGAGCTGACTGCCACTGGGGAAGAATCTCTGTCTGGAGATCCCTCCCTTGTGGTGTTTTCCTTGTGAACCCAGATCTTCAGTGATGGGTGAGCCCTTTTCCTTTGTAACACCATCACATTCCCACTATTCCCTTTGCTTCTGTGCTCCTTTATCGCTCTTCCACTTTGTTGACCTTTCTGATTGCTCCAGTATCTTATTGCTTTCTCCAACTCAAGTTTTGTTGCTCTTTATCTATGTCTGTCACTCTTGAATGTTTAAAGTAACTTGTTAGCAGATATTCTGTGTAGGCAGTATATTATTCTGTCTGCCTGAACATGAATTAACATGTTAAGTGTCCTGTGATTCTCTGCTTAAAATTATTTAGGAGGTAACCATTAATATTCAAGGTAGTGGGCAGATAGTAGGGATAGACATCTATGAAGTAACATGTTTAGTGGTAACTTTGTACCTTTGAAGATCAGAGTAGTTGATTTAAATTTGGAAGCGTCTTCAAAACTGTTGGGTTAGTGGAGTTTGTTGGTGAGTATAAATGTAGGTAAGGTAACCTGTGCATTTTGTTAATAAAGCCATGCTGTATTAATAAGCTTTGGTTTTTTTTTCCTGTTGGTCTCATACATGCAATGTGCTTCATGTTGATCCTTCAGCCAAGCTGAAATTGGGTGTCTATAACACAGCCCTGCTGGTAGGGTGGTCACTGCCTGGCATTGCTTGGCAGAGTAGCAGCGATGTTCTTTTAGCTGTTTGTGTTTTGGGTGATTATGAGCAGCATCTCATTTGGTGGCCTGAAATGTCTGATAAGAATTTTTTCTTCTGTGGTGTGCTGAAAATATCAACTCTAAGGTCACTTTCTGCTTTGTTTAATATACTTCAAAGCTAATGATTATGAGAACAGCAGAGTGTGGCTAATGTGATAAAAGCTGCGTGAGTTATCCGCATCCTTCTTGGTCTTTTAGAGCCATTGCAAAGCAGCTGTAGCTATGAGATGAGAGAAAAGAATGTTTTGTTGATACAAGCTAATTAGTTAAATATGCACCTCACTTTTGGTTAATAAGATTTGACCTTATGTATTGTGAAGAATTTTTAGTTTTGTGGAGTGTTTAAATATGGTAATTCTTCAATAATAATTCAGATCTTGAGACAGTTGGTATTTTGGGAGGGGAAATTGATAGTGACAGGTAATATTCCTACTGGAAGAAAGTTGAGCCGTGTGCTTGTGCTCAATTTTAACCAAATAGCTGCCTATTAATCAGATGTCTTCCTGTTTATTCAGTTGTTCTTCAGCCTTGTGGTTTTTCATCATTACTGTTACATCTAAAGTAATAATTGCTTAATAATGTGAAGGATATTTAATCTGCTGTGCATGTCTCAGGGAAAGGCTGACCTCATGATGGCTTTTGAGTCTAGTGGGCTGCAGGCTTCTAGAAAGATCCCTTCCATCCACACTGAAGCTGTACGCAGTGAAGTTTCCTGCTTACACAAACAGAAATGCTTGTTAGCTAAGAGTGTTCCCCTGAGTCCTTCAGTTCTTGTACTCATTTGTTTTCACATATTTTGTCATTTGAGTTTCTGTCTGTGGAGTGGGCTTGGAGTTTCCCTGGTATGAGGAAGAAGAACTATTGTTTGCTTTCTGACTTGTTTTAACAACATATTTAAGACTTGTTTTATTTCTGAAACTGGCTGAATTTTGCTCAGATACCATAGCAAGCACTAATTAGCTTGACAATAAAATAACGTGCCCAAATGCTAGTACCAGATGTGAACTACCACTAGTCAGTTGCTTCAGCAGAGATACCATTCCAGTCCTTGGCTGTGACACATCGTCACAGAAAGTTAGAGAACTTGGACAGCCACTTCTTAATGTTATCTTTTAACCGACCTTGGCATGTCAGGGTAACGTTTGGAGCATGGTACTTTACTGAAGACAGCCTGTCTGAATTCCTCATGATCACTGAGCCACTGGAGACTGCCTCCTGCCTTGACAATAGAGCAAAATGCTGTTTTTCAGTAATGACCACTTCTGTCTGAGGTAATACTCGCTGCCCCAGTTTTCCCTGTGTGCTTCTTGGTTATATAAGTTACAGCTACAAAGAAAATAGGTTTAAAGATTTAAGATTTCTTTTTAATTGGTACACTAAAGCTGCCCGTTTGGAATGCTTTTCTTTCCAGTTCTAAATTAAAGCAGCTCTTTGAGCATTTAATAATTGGGTATTTCACATTACAACTTGAACTCACTGAAGCAACTCGTGTTTTCTTTCTTGCTTAACTTCTTTCCAAAATGCATTTGCTCTAGTTTCTAAACTATTTAAAGATACCAATCTAAACCTATACCCACACAAAGAGCTTACTGTAATACTTGGTTTTCAACTTGAGATTCTTTTGGTGTTAAGAGGGGTAGGTCTCAGCATTGTGAATAGAGATGAAGCTCAAAGGTGAATAATATCTGTGTCAGTGGGGAGGAGACAAGAGGAAAGCCAAGTTTTTACTTTTTGCTGTAGAAACATCAGCTTGTAGATTTGTTAATTTCAGATTTATTTGCAAAGCAGGAGGAAGAAATGCTAATGTCTGCCAAAATGAGTTAATAGAGGGAATCAAAAGATGTCTGATGATTCTTATGAGTACTCGAGAGGAATAAACTTCTCTTATTGAATTCTAAAACACTGTAGTGTAGTTTTTATTCCTTTTAAAAGCATGTGCACTTGCATATGGCAGCCATAAACCTCTTTATTAAGGAGCATTGTTTGTTCATAATAACTTTACAGGCAGCAGCTGTTTTTATTAAAGTAAAAAAACCAACAAAACAAAACTGACTCAATGCTTCTAAAATAGCCTCAGATAATATTTGACGAAAGTGACATTAGAATTGAAGATCACAGAATAGCCTTTAAGTTTAACACTTTATAAGCCTCTCATGCTTGTAGCTTAATATGGGAAAATAAGACCTTGTTTCAACACTATATATGCTTCCATATACTTTTTTTGTCCTGAGACTCTGGCAGTGGTTCTCCCAGCCACAGCACTATTGAACATGAGTTCTGTGTTCTCCCATTTCTATCTGTCCTTAGAGAAGTTATTCCTGAAGGCCATGTGATAAAGGATTTGAGTATAAGGGATTAGTAGTACATGAGAATTGGATAAGGCAGTGTTAAAAGAATATACATCTATCCATTGTAATACAATTGTAGGAGAGTCAGAGCTGAGGTTTTAAATGAACAGTTTTGGTCTTCTGTTGCTATGGTTTTGTTTTCATAGAGCACTAATGAAATTGGCTTTCCTGCTTTCCTTTAGAGTAAATAGGAATAATTTTGTTACGACTGATATGAACAGGAAATAGTTCTGAAATATACCACCTGATGAGCTTTCCCTGAAGAAGTGTTTTTTTAAGATGTCTGGGATGAGAGAATGGCTGATATGCAACTTCTTCCCCTGCTCTGCACCTCCTGGGGTATGGGACTGGTATGTGAAGAACATCCTTAAATGGCTGTTGGAAATTCAGCAGGACATGAGGTAACACTGCTAATAAAAGAATGTCTGAAGGAATAAGCAGCGTGGAGCCATTGTGATGTTTTGTGGCTGTGGGTGTTCCTGTTCATCCTGGGGACAGGCTCTGAAGTTGCATGTCACTTATGTCTAAAAGCAGCTCCTCACTTCACTGCATGCTACAACTATGCTTGTTCTCGCCCTCCTGTAGGACAGCCTTTCATTAGTCCTCCCCAGTATCTCTGAGAGATAGAAAGTGTCACAGTAGCACAAATAAGCATGTGGATTTGGAAGCTTCTGAGGTCTCTACTCACACAGAAGCTTCTTAGCATCATCTGTAGCTGGCAGCTTCCATCTGCACTCCCTATACTGCATACACTGGATTACTGAAGAATGCAGAATATTGGTTTTATGGGAAGATGCTAAGGGAAAACAAGCAAGCATGTGTTTTAACTATGGATGATATGAAGCAGCAGGACAAGTAGAAAGGTTATCAATGAAAGTAAGTACAGAACAAGGTGACTCTAAGTGTATTCAAGCACTTAATGCATGAGTCAAAATGTCATTACTTTTTTCCATGTGTGAAGGGCTTTCAGGCATCTGAGTATTAATTTATTAAAGGTATATTTGAATGGATTTAATACTCTGAACAACACTGTGTTGTCTATAAGCTGTGTAAGCAACTAGGTAGCCTTGATAATCATCAAGTATGATTATCTTTACCATTCTAAAGCATCTTGCTGTAGATCTTGAGATATTAGGTGATTTATACTACATACATACTACAGTGGTGTCATCAGTTTCCCTTTTTTAATTTGCAAGTCTTTCAGTGCAGAGGTTGAATAACACTGTCTGAAATTTACACATTACAAGTCCAAGATATTGCTTGACGTAGAGTTGTTCTGCAATGTCCTGATGAGTTAAGTCTTTTAACCATATTAGTTATGTTCAAAGAGGTAGTTGGATTATCAACTTAAATGAATGCTGTTTTGTCATTCACTTGTTGGGAAAAAAATCCAGTGTTGAGCACCATTTCAGTCAACAGAATGAAAACACTTTAACCTTTGGGAATCAACTGTTCCATCCTTGAAGTCTTGTGGGACTGTGCCTATGACAGGAGACATTAATATGTGATGTCCATCTTCTTTGTGCTTAAATAGAGTAGATCTGAAGCAAGTTCTTCCAACTAGACTGCACATTATAACTGCTTTAGAGCTCATCAGAGGCAACGTGCTCTGAATATTTTGCTTCACGTGTGAATTACTGAGACTACTGAAAACGTTCAGCTGCTGTGCTACTTTTATATTCTTACATTTTAGTTGGTTGACTACAGTCACAAAAAGTTTGACTGTTTTTTAACTTACACAAAATAAAGTTAATTAAGACATGCTATACCTTCTCCCTAGAGTCAAAGTATGATGTTCAGCTGGCTGACTTGCATGAATAATCCATCACTATGAATCATTAATTTAAAAGACAAGTTATGGTAATTGATGTCTTAATACAAGCTATGAAAATACTTAGGGAAATCACTTATTTTTAATCTTGGTACATTTTTTAGTTTGGTTTAGAATGCTTTCTGGCCTGAGTAGTGCTGTGCTGTAGCCCTTGAGTCAGATTGACCTGTGATTAACTGTTGCAGTGATAAGTGTGTCAGGTAGTGCATGTTTATTGTAATGGAAGGCTTGCATCTGAAGGTTTCATAAAGTTCTTGTAGTTAAATTATGCTGGGGGCTGCTCCAAAAGTAACGTCTCCTATTGAGTTATGGTGGCCTACAATTGTTGGAGGCAGGTTTTGGTGTTGTGGCAGTAGAGGCTGAAGATCCCCACCTGATATTCCATTCCATTTTGTTGTCATGAGGCAGATGGCAGCAGAGTGGTAGTCTGACCAGATGGTGTTTGACGTGGAAGTGCATACGAAGCAAAGGTATGTCACCGAATTCCTCCATGCAGGAGAAAATGGCATCCATTGACATTTACTGATCCCTGCTGAACACTTCTGGAGACCAAATGGTGGTTGTGAGTGCAGTGAGGTGGAGCACAGTGGTGATTCAGTGGTGGGTATAGCTGCTCTTTTTATTTGTTATTTCCATGAAATTAATAGGAGTCATTACTTTTGGAGCAACCTATGTATAGCAATTATACTTGTATGTCAAGGGAAGTGTTAGTAGTTTCTTTTGTGGAATTTCTTCCTATAAATGAAATAGGATTTAATCATCTCTGTGGTTTACTAGTCTATGACTTTGTCTCTATTTATGTTTTTTTACTTTCAGAACAAGGAAGATGTGACTCAGTATTTTAGCCAGAGAGTGAACTCTGTGATGTTTCAGTAGCAGTTCAGAAGCACAATATCAATAACACATAACAAAGGCATTGTTGCTGAGGTACAAACATCAAACTACAAGCAGGTTTTTATATTATTACAGATCAAGGCAGTTTGTTTCAGTATTTCTTTCAATTGCTGGTCTCATATCTGAGAATATCCTTTTTAGATCTAAGTTCTCTCCTGCTTTGGCAACCGAGGATGGTTACTCTGATTCTTTGAACTCTATTGTATTACTGTTGGTAGAAAAAACATGAATTTCACCTCAAATAGCTTGTTTTTGTGATGGAAGCAGTAATCTGAAGAACTTTAAGGTGTTTTTTTTTTTCTGTGTATGTGTACTTGAAATAATATATGTGCCTTAACTGTTGTAAATCTTGGTAAAGATTAGTGTCATAAACAGTGAGTTCATTGAAGCTGATGAAAGAAATTTCAGAGCAAAGCAGTGTTCAGTAAAAATAGTGGTCCAAAATTTAGCCGTCAAATGAAGTGTATATGCTGGGTTTCAGTGGTGTTGCTCCTAGAAACAAAACAAGTATTTTTCTTAATCCATTGTTTTACTAGGTCTTTCCTTGCCCCTCCTAGTACATAGTAATAATGGTAACAAATCCAAAACTCAGTGAATCATGGGAGACAAGTTTTAAGCTGTTAATTTCGGGATGGAGGTGCAAGTCTTACCTAGACAAGTGTGTGTTCATGCCTGACATCATTAATATTAGTAAGCACAGCAAGTGTGGAACTATTACAGCTCTATGTGCAATGATCTGTTTCATGAAGGGTTAACAGATTCATCATGAGTAGGGATGAGACCATTCACACTGTGGGATGTATTTGGAACCCACAGAATGACTGTTCTGCAGTGAGTAACTAAAATCTGTGTGCTTCCAGCAATGCTTTGCAACAGCTGCACTAGCTGCAGGAGGTCTGTATGAGGCTTTGCGTTCTAGTTGATTGTTGGTTAATGAGTTTGCTGAAAATATGTTGATTGAAAATTAATATCTTGTGTCTGTTTTAGTGGAACCGGATGGCACAAATTCGGTCAAAATCCCCTGCTTTGAGGTGCAGCTGCCCACCTCAACTGTTTAACATCCTAATTTAGACCTAACCTGTGGAGGGTTTGAAAACTGCCAGGCACAAAAACTTCGGCTAGCCTGTTAATTTTTCAAAGCCAAGCTAATTATGATTAACCTAATTTTTTCATCAGGGTGTGTGCTTTTTACCCACCAATGTAGAATAGTAGACGCGCATGAATCATAGCCCCGTGTTTTATATTATAGGCTACTATTAGACTTCATAATAAGCCAGAACTGAATATTAACTTGCCATAGGGAGTCTCAAATGGAGCACCTATGACTTG
This sequence comes from Coturnix japonica, assembly GCF_054131305.1. Lineage (NCBI taxonomy): Eukaryota > Metazoa > Chordata > Aves > Galliformes > Phasianidae > Coturnix > Coturnix japonica. The sequence goes on along the minus strand of NC_140674.1, from coordinate 19,736,556 downwards.
CTGGAAAATGAGCAGTTGTTCCTTGCAGAATAGACGGTAAGATTTCAACCCTCATTTTTTACTGTGTATTGGGAATGCACTGATTAATTTTTGCAAGGGACTGTAGTTGTCGAAGTGCAGAAATCTTTTTGTACTACTAGTTCATACTGCCCTGGGGAGATCATACTGATGTGAACCAGTGAATTCTTGGTTGCTTCTTGATTGCATTTGGTCATGTGAATTGGTTCAACATTTGCATTCAGATCTGATGTGATCCAGGCTTCTGAGTGGCAAACTGAATGAGGAATATTAAAACCAATTCAGATCTTTACAAGTGTTGTTTAAGTGGCACGTCATAGCGAGGATACTTGGAACACAGTCAGTCCTCATAAACACGAACCAGTGAGGCTTGAATGGTGATCTTCAGGGCCAAATTCCAATTCTAGAAACATGTAGCATGCTGAATTTTCTTTGTATCTTGCTCAACCACCCAGTTTGAACAGTATGAGGTTATTATGGGTCTTTCTTTAATATGGTACATACAGGGATGCAGAGAGGTGAGGACTGAATAATGTGGAGAAAAGTGAAGATTTCAGTGTCAATTCCATCCACTATCTCAATTTAGCTGTACTTTCCTCTTGGCCATGTGTGATCAGCTGAAAAGTTGTCTGTATTTGTGTTCTAGTTGCTCCCTTTCTACATGCTTGCAGAACTGGTCTTAAGTAGGGGGAATAGTAGCTTGGTGGTTTTGAGCTGAAGAAATCATGGAAATAAGACAGAAGAGAATATGTACAAGTAGATGAGCACTAGTATTGCAAGCAGCAATAATGCTGGAGCCTTAGAGTTAAGACTTGGAACTGACATTAGAACAGAAGAATAAGTTGAACTTCGGTTTGCAGGTGGTCTTCTCATGTTTCTTTCCTTTAGGATAATTGGCCATCAGTGTCTCTAGCTTGTAAAACAGGACTGTTGTGGTGTGCCTTGTTTGGAGCTTCCCCTCATGCCAGTAAACAGCCTTCCATTAGTAGTTCTTTTGGTCTCGAGTTTTTGCACAGGACCAGCTTTACAACTGCTTTTGCTTGAATTTTGTATTAATGGTGGCTCTGTCAGTCTCATCATTCTTGCCAGAACAGCTCTTTCAACTGGTTTCAAAAGCAGTCCTTCGTATGTTCTGTGTGGCTGCAGCAGCTCTGCCAGCACAGCTCTATTAGTGGGTGGCAATGGTTTGGCCAGCTCTGCCAGCCCAGCTCCCTGACTATGCACAGAGCAGCTGCTAGCACAGGAGGTGCCAGAGCTGCCGGTGGCCTGGGGAGCCTGGCTGGTGTGCTGCTGTGCTTGAGTTATCATGGCACAATGGTTAATCAAGTTGTGCTGCTGGCTGTCAGGTTTGTGGCTGTTCTGATGGGCTGTCATATGTATGCATTTTTGTATTGGAATAACTGTAGCTGACTGGAAACTCACCAGCAGCTGGGAGCTTGCCTTGGGTGTAGGAGCAGACCCTGAAGTGGCAAAGTGCTAAAGAAGCAATGCTTGTGCATCAATTAATGTTTCTAATGATAATTTCCATTTTGTAATTGGGGCATAATGTCTACCTCCAGTGCTAGTGTTAAATGTTATTCTTTCCTGAGGCCATTTGTGTATCGTATTTCTTTGCAATAAGAAACTAATTCTGATCTAAGTGCTGCTAATGTGTGAGTAACCACTCTTTGCAGTAGTGATGTTACACAAATGCCATCAACATTGGGTTGCATTTATAAGTTTGAAGCCAATACTGTAGTCTAGATTAGAAAGCTGTTTGGTATGTCACATTCTCATTCAGTTAATGAAATGAGACTCCTTTTCTGAAATTGTGATACATTTTAATGAACTTTGTTCTTGTTATCACTGTATCCATGGTCTGATCTTCTGAATTGCAGTTGAAGGAAGCTGAATGAAGCAGAAATTTATCCTTCAATACAATGAACTTTCAAAGCAGCCTCACAACTAGTATATGGCTTGTCGACTTATTGATTTTTAAGGTGATTTAAAGACTATTGTTCTTGGCTGTATTTTATTGGAGATGTTTAAGTATTATTCTGTGGTTACTACATTTTGGAGATGTTTCTGATACATTTCAAAGGAGAAGCAATTTCAAGGTAGTTTTAATGTGATATTTATCATTATAGGTAGTGAAGGTCTTCTGTTCTTTTACTCTTGTATTCTTCAGCCCTTCGTTCTCAGGGGTCTAGTACTGGCTACAAGAGCTCCCGTAATGCCAGACTCAGTATATTCTATGATGTAAAATCTCTCATTGTTTTATGTAAAAATACAGAGTTTCAAGAAAATGTATGGCACTTGAAACATCGTTTCCAAACTTGCAGGCTGTAAATGCTTTCACAAAGTGTATTTTTTTTTTTCATTCTGCTGAAACTGTAATATCATAATGCATTACAGAAATGTCTTTGACATAAGTGACAGCTTTCATCACACATAAGGCTATGCTCCACTACATGCAGTAATGTCGCCTTTAGACTTAAACTGCATAGATTGCATCTGGCAGTTGCATATGGGGGGACTTAGCTACTGCCCCTATAATTTAATTAAAGTTGGGAGTTTGCTTCTGGGAGCTTGCTGATCAACTGGATTTCATTGTGAAATAGCAGAGATGTGACTTACTGTAAAAGAATTTGCAGTACATGCAAAAGCAGACAAGAAGTCGTTCCTGTATCTAAAATACCTCATTAGTGTGCTGTCTCTGCTGTTCCTGATAGAAAGTTACTGTGGAATTAGGTCAGACTTTTCTTCCTTTCTTTCCCAAACCACACAAAGGAAAACTGAGGATGGAAAAGTTAATCTAATTTGGGCTGTCTTTCCTAGATGGTTGTGTTAGAATTAATGTAGTGCCCTGCTTCTATTACTTACATTCTATGCACAAAAAGTTATATTCAGAAAACTGCCTAAGGTATAAGTTGTAACTGATGCTTCAGAAATGAGGCACTGGTTATTTCTACTCCTCAGGGGGTTGAGACCAAAATCTTTACTGTGAGACCAATATGTTTGGGAGCAGTCTCATCCAGAGTAGTGAACAGTGCTGACTACCCTCACTGAGAGATGTATTATCGGTTAAAAATCTATGCACGATTAAGCTGTTTCTATGGGGCTTGACAAGGCCAAGTCAAGCCTCTAGCCTTGAAGCTTTCCACCTCAGTCTGTGTTCCTCAGACCTCCAGTCCTGAACCTTCAGAATCCCCCCAATTCTTTAGTATGCAGTTTTCTACTTGTGTCCTTATTTTTACTTCATTCTCTGTGGGTTATGTTGTATCTGTTGCAGATTAAAAACAAACATCACACTACCCAAGAATTTCTCAGATGTTTATGTCCTGGAGAGATGGAACAAATATACAAGTTGTAGATGGATCCTCACAATTGTAGCCTTGTAGCAGTTTCTGGAATAAAAGACCACCTTAATCATCTAGATGTGCATGTAGATATTTGCTTTAGGCTATTCAAATATAAGTATTTTGGACAGTTTCTCAGCGTATTCCACTATTTTTTTAATTGGAGCTGAGGGATTTCGCCTGAGGAAGCTCAATTAAGACAACTTTGGCTTGCATAATTGTCTCAGCAGGTTAATGACTCAGTGCCAAGCTCCGTGCAAGTTTAAAAACATTTGGGATTTAATGGTAGAAATTTTCAATATGAAAGTGTTCAGTGCGTGTTTTCAGACATTTTCCAGAAGCTGTTGGTGTTATGGGGCCTTACAAAGCAGGTTCAGAAGGGCTTGTCTAGCCGTGGTTTGCAGAAGTCTTAGTACTGCCCAGGCATTTCTTTATTAGCACCTGTATAATACTGGTTTAAATAGGAGGGGTTTTTGATACTGAGCTATTATGCTGCTTTCTAATGAAACTGATTTCCAGGTTCCTTTCTCCAGAAGGCAATGACTCCATAACTAACAGATGGTGATAAAATCCCACAACTTTATTACTAATGTTTGTGCAGTTTGAAATATGAATGTAATTGCACATCTCTGAAACAGAGTCAAACAAGCTTAATGATACCACATCTGTCTGTAGAATCTCCATTTGACAAAGTCGTATGCTCACATAAGTCTAAGATAAATGTTTTCTAAAAAAATCAGACTTTTTCAAGGCAGAAACATGTAAATATGTGCTCTAATATGAAGGAGTTAACATTATAGCTGCAGGTGAATCCTATTGTAGCTAGCACAGAGGTCAGTTTACCCATGTCTTCAGATACGGGGCACAAGATGATCACTAATTTTAATAACCAAACTGCTTGTAATATCAGAAGCGCTTTGTCAGGATCTGCTTGTGCTGGTCATGATGACTTTTTCTTAAAACATGCTGCAGACACAGACTTATTCTCCTGTTTCCTTGGGTTATATCATCCTGGTTCTAGGCAATAATCCCTCAGATTATACAACAGGTATATAATTGGTGAGACCTGTATATATATTATTTATTTTTACCCCCATGGCTTTCAGGGTGGCTCTTGTGTTTCAGTTCCATGTACAAACCTGACCCAGTAGACTGGATAAGCATTCTTTTAAGGCAGTTGGCTTGCTTGGTAAGCAGTCTCATCTCTTGCTCTATGGGACTGTTCTGCTAGACTCATCTGTTCCCTTGGCTGTTCCTCTTTACAGGAAAGCAAGAATGCTGGTGGGGCTGGCGGTGTTCTTTTGTCCCCAGGTTTTTCTTTATACACTGCTTGGAAGGAATCAGCAGTTATTTTCATTTCTGCTTCCCACACTTTTGGTGTTTAGCTTGCATATAGCCAAGAGAGATCTTCAAGGTAACTAATCTTAGTTCAGTCTCTGCTGAGGAACTAAGGCAATATATCACAGTTCTATTTTGTGGAGTTGCTAGGCTTCTAAAGCTGCAAAGGAGTTTCTTTATAAAACCCACAGTCTGGAGGTGTAAAAGACAAGCAAATGATAACCTTTTTTTCTTTCCAACCTGTCTGGCATGCACAAGGCACTAGAATTCAATCCTTAATTGAATTTTTTGGCACCTTCCTACTGTGAGTTCAATTCTTGCTGTTTCAGAATTCAAAGTACTTAATTTCTGTGAGCCGTTTGAGTTTGTTCGTATGCCTTAAAATATCTTGGCTTACAGAGGATGGTTGCCCCTCTTGCTTTTTTTTTTTTTTTTTCCCCTGAAAGCATATGCAGTGATCTGAATAGTTCACAGTTTGTGGGTGTGAGGGGGTGATGTTGTTCTACTTCCTCTTAGTCATTGCAGCCTTATGCTTGGTGGAAGGCAAGAGCTATAGTTAATCAGCACAGTATTCTAGCCTATGCATCTTTTCCTTCAAATGTTATGAAATTGTTTTTCTTTCTGCTGGTGTACAGGAATACATCTGTGCTGGCTAAAGCACAAAGGAATGGAAGTGCTGCCTGCAGTGACTGGCTGTGGGAAAGTGTCAAACAGAATAAGTGTTATTTTTCATGAAGACAATTCTAAGAAACTCTTAAACCTTCCACAGAGCAGTGTCCAAAACCTAAAGAAGCCCCTGTGTGTGAGAAAGGCATTTCTCTACTGAAATCAAGTGCCAGGAGGGAGAAGACATTAAATAGCTCCTTTTGCTGTTACAATATATTCTGTGGAGCTGCAAGTCTTTGTGTTTTCAAGTAATACTGCATTGTTTAGTTTGCTGCTGCTGCTTTTTTAATAAGAACCATTGGAAGCAAGGGTAAAACTGATGCTTACTTCTGCATCTGTAAATGATTTGTGATGCACGCTTGCTTCTTTTTTCAATAAGATGCTACTGCTGGAGGAGTTAGGGCTGCTTCTTTCTTTACCTGGAAGGAGAATGTGATTTGTGTATTGGTTAATGTAAGTTCTGCTGTTTTAGCTTCAGTCACTGATTGGAGCTCAAATGAAATTCACATCTCAGCCTTTAATATTTGTTTACTGAAGGGCTGGAAGCAACTTCAGCATTTTTTTTTAATGTATGTCAACCAATGCAAAATGTTTACTGTAACTGTGTAAGTGTGCCCCGGTGGCGCAGTGGTTAAAGATGCCGCCTTGCAACACTGGGGCCCGGAGTTCGAATCCCCCCTGTGGCGCAAGTGGTAGAAGTGCCGCTCTGCTACACAGAGGCTCGAATCCCGGGGGCTGGACTCGATGATCTCTAAGGTCCCTTCCAACCCGCATGAAACTATGAAACTATGAAACTATGAAACTTCTGAAATTAATGATTAAGTCTACACTGAACAGTAGTTAAAAGAACAACTAATTTAGCTGATGCAGTAACTAGATTTTACTGATACGGAACAGCTGATAGTGTTGTTCGTGAAAAGACTGCGTTAAAATTCTTATGGTGCTCAGATTGTTTAACTTCCCAAGCAGAAACTGCACAATGTTCAGCTTTGTTCCCTTCACTTAAAGTAGAGTACAGGTATTTTAGAAAATGCTCTGATTCTGTGTTGTTGTGGAAACGAGTGCCCTTGACTTACTAAAGAAAGATTCTGAGGATGTGCTGTACTTTAAGTGCTCGGCTGTTTGTTGGACCAAGACCTGCTGCTTGAAGGGGCATGTGGAAGTATGAAACCAAGTGTAATACTGCCTAAAGCAAGGTGGAATTGGAGGCAGTCACTGTTATGACTAGAATGATAATTGAGCTAGATTTCCATTGTTAGTTGAAGTGCATACATGTGCTGTCAGTACAAGGAAAAAGAAACTGAAGAATTTACCCCTGATGTCTTGGGTTAGACTGAGAATAAAACTTTACTAGGAAATGATTTTCTTATGGACAAACAGCTTGACCAAGTGTCTGTTCTATTCTATTGGCTTATCCCACAGATCTTTGCATTGAAACACCGTCCTTTGTTTTATACTGTATGTTGGGAGAGCCCTATCCTTACAGATAGCCTGAGAGTGCTGCCACTTCAGGACTGCGCTGCATACTCATACCCACCTCTTGCAATTATTTAAGAGTTTCTGACAGTCACATTCATGGCAGAGATCATTGATGAAGTGCTGAATGGTGCCCTCTGCAATGAGGAAGCTGGGGAATTTTCCTCTTTTAAAACTGAGAATTCATTTGTGTGTTTGAATAGTTCAGTACCACTGTCTTGATACAATGGAAGAGAAACTTAGTTGTCTGCATAATTAAAATCATGTTGAACTATGCGAACTTGCTCATAGGCCTATTGAAAAGCCATAATACTGCCTTGTGCTTGGTGTGCTTTTTGCTACTGCTATGGGTATCCTCTATGGCAAGTTTACTAGCATTTCTTGTATGGCTTTCAGGATGAGATCAGTACACACCACCTTCTTTTCCCCCCAAAAAACATCTATTTGTCTCACTATAATAGGAATTGTAATATCTTTGTTAAACAGGTTTAAAACACTTAATAAAAGGGCTGGAGAAACTTGTGTTACCTATTTGGTTCATGAAATGATGGTTATGCCTCAGACTGAAATGTCTTTCACTGAAAAGGCGGTGCAGTGTTAAGTGCTGTGTGCACAGTATGAAGCTGCTTATGTGGGCCTTGTGCTTTCTTCTGTGCTGTTCTTAAATAGAATAGGAACTTCTGGTGGTATTTTCTGCTGTCTTGCAAAGAAACAGAAACATCAGTTCGTGCAGAAAGATGAACTGTTAACATGGGAAGGGATCATTAGAAATGGAAAAAATAGAGTATATTTCATACATTCACATAAACAGACCTCATAACGGAGGTGAGATGAGGGAGTAGCAGGGCTCTGGCTCATCTTTCTCTAAGAACTTACCATTTTTCCCTGAAGCACATTTGTTTTGTTAATTCATCTGTTGCATTTCCTCAATGAAAATTAAACAGAAGGCTGAGCAATGGCTGAGAAACAGGAAGGATCTTAAACAGTGGCCATATTGCTTGCTGCCAAGGCATGTACCTTGTTGCTTTTTGTGTTTTTCTCATCTATGAAATGTGAGTGGTGTTTATATTATGTATCATGCAGTGTTATGCAAGTTAATTGTGTAACGTACATAGTCCTTTGAAGATGAAATGAATGATACAAATGTAGTACAAAGCTTACTGATGGTCTCTGTCAGGTGTAGGGCGATGTGCAGTAACTGCAGGCACACAGCTGGGAAGCATAAGGCAGAGGCACTTTAGCTAGCAGCATGTAAATTGACTTCAGTTGAGCAGCAGGGTAGCACATTCACATGAATTTATCCCATGCTGACAAGCCCTGCAACCTGGCACAGAAACATACAAATGCTGCTTCTGAACTAAATCTGTTTGCCTCGTGGTATTTGAGGCTGTGTGTGTCCAGGAGAAGAAGCTGAAGTACAAGCTGTGCTGGCTCCCATTGCTGACCTGTTGGTCAAGTGCCAATGTAGTGTGAAGGGAAAGGGAGGAATGAAATAATGGAGATGTGTATGCAGCTTCAGAATGTGAAGTTTTAATTAAGCTAGTAGTTGTGTGACAGACCAAACTGGGCTAGAGTGACAACTGTTGCTTGCTGACACCTTTTAGCAAAGCCTGGGGGTAAGTTGGGTTAGTATTAATCCTCTTGATTTCTTTCTAGTCTTGTGTTTCCACAGTTGAATCTTTCTTGCCGTTAAAGTAATTTGACCTGCTCAAGGGACCTACATGGGAAAGTTATTGCCTGTTAGCAAATGTAATGAGTCAACTTATCGTTGTTTACTAGCAGACATCTTGGCTGCTTGCTGTGAGTTCTGCAACCAAGCAACATCATGGTGTCAGCAAGATTTTACTGCATCTGAAGTAGTCTTACCAGCTCCCGGAGTAGTGTGACTTAGATGAATAAGTGGTGTATCTTACTTGGAAGGTCAAATGAAAGAAAAATGTTTTTAAGTCTCCTTGGTGGATAAGGCACAGAAATGTGTATCACTTCCATACCAGCACTGCTTAACAATATCAAATTTGACAAGAAGGAAAGGTAGGGCTGTGTTTGAGGTTTTGTGGTAGAAGCTGAATTGTATCAATCTGTTCTTGAGAGACTACAGAAGCATCAAGTCAGGTGTTACCTAATTTTTCAGGGGGAAATAGTTGATTGCTTCATTTTGAAGGGTATATGTCTCTCCTCCAGAAAACTCAACTATTTCCTTTACTCCTTAACTAGTTTTTTCCCACAGAAATCAGAAATTACAAAGTTTACCATGGTGCTCAATTTTAATCTGTTGCTATATGGAGTTAACTTATTTCCTCTAAAATTATCTTGCAGGTCTTAATATCTCACGACATGTATTTCCTTGGACTGTTGTCTTTGCTTGTTCTGCCAAGCAAAGCCTTCAAGACAAATTTTCCTGATGAAACTATTGCCGAGCTTTCTGTGAATGTTTACAATCAGCTGCGAGCTGCAAGAGAAGATGAGAATATTCTTTTCTGTCCTCTGAGCATTGCAATAGCCATGGGAATGATAGAGCTTGGAGCCCACGGAACTACTTTGAAAGAAATTCGACATTCATTGGGTTTTGACAGCTTAAAAAATGGTAAGGACTTTTATAATCATGCTTTACAACAGGTTTTTAGACTTAAAGAAACAGCTGGCAATGCTTCAGCAACTGTGGAAATGACCTGATGATGTCCATTAATCAGTAGGCTTCTTGATGTTCTGTGTGATGGCCTGAGCGTGCTGAAGCATGCTTGAGTGGATTCTGTGTGAGCAGCAATGCTAATGGATGATCCTGGCTTGGGCACCTGAATCTCAAGTGATTGCAGTATACTGTTGATCATAGTTTATCTGTAAAGTTAAGGATGCTCTTGCCTCTAGAGTTTTAAGACTTGTGGAAGTATCATTTTTTTTGAAGGCTTATGATAAAACCTGAAAAAGAAAAGATTGCTTTAAGCAGCACTGCTTAGACGTAGAACTTGGTAATAAAACTAGAAAGTCCATCTCTTACTTTGAAACTTGTTCTTGTAGGTAGAATGTGTAGATTTTAGCCTAATGTGTCTGTAATGTTCTGTTTGCAATGTAATATGGCATACAGGCTAATATAGGAAATATCAATGTCTTGGTTGTTTCTGCATGATACTTCATGTACTTTGGGAGCTGGAACTAGGTGATCTTCAAGGTCCGTTTCAACCCAAGCCTTTCTGTGATTCATATGCACCTGTCATCCTTGCTGAGAAACTAGAAGCATTTATTTAACAGAACTATGGTACTGCAATATTGTGGGATGAGCAAAAAGTCATGCATCTGGATGTAGTGTTGCAGAGTGCACACTCAATGCCAACTGTTCTGATTTGCCTTCAAATGGAGATAAATGAATGGGGGAAAATATTTTAAAGACAATCTTTACTAATTTTGATTTTGGAATAATGAAAATCTGAATGAAATTGCTTGTTTTTAGGACTCATTGGTTACTAAGTCCCCTGTGAATGGGTGTTGAGGAAGGAATTCTGAATACAGTTCAGAAAAGAACAAACTTTGTGTGCTGTACCTGTATGCAGTTGATAGCTTTCTGTAGAGATTACAGTGCACGTTGAACTCTCAGATTTCTCTAACAGTAGATAAATTAACTCCTTATCTGTAACTTAAGAAGCTATGTAGTGTATTTGAGCTACATTCATTCATTCTTCTTGACACAGTGCTCATGATAGCATTCTGTCAACTTGAGCTTGAAATATTTGCATTGCATATGCTTGCAATTGCATTCAGTTTTTAAGTTACCTTGTGAAGAAAATTAGAATGTTCAGCTTCAGGTAGGCACTGCAGCAGTGTGAGCTTTCTATCTTCAGGCAAGCTTTTTAGAATCCTTTTGGCTGTGAGGACAGTTAGGTTTCTGTGGCATTTAATCTGATGCTGTCACTGCCAAAACTCCTTATTACCGAAGCAAATGATCCATGCTATATCCTGGGAAATTCTAGACATGTCTTGGAGTGGGCATTTTTGCAGGGGCCCTAAGCGTTAGAACTGAGCACTTATTTTTCTTTACCAAGCTCCTGAATAATTGGGTTTTTTTAGAACATAAGGTAAATCTGTTGGTTTGTGGTGACAAAACATAGAAGTATAACTCACAAGAAGAATTTAGTTGCTTGATGTTGAGAGGTTTATCACTGATTATCACTAGGTCTGGTGGGGTTCAAATGGCTTATTAACATTGATAACTATAAGTTGTTGAAAGAATAAGCTCTAAATGTGTTCTGCTTTGCAGATTGTCTTCTCAGATCTGAAGGTGTTCAGATTTCAGTCAGACTTCATGTGTTTAACTGTTGGAATTGGACTTCCTTCTTAAAATGACTGAATTTCCAGTGCAGAGCTACAGAGTTGTTTTCTGAAGTGCTCTCACTGAGTTTGTATTTCTTTCCTCAGGTGAAGAGTTTACCTTTTTGAAGGACCTTTCTGATATGGCAACTTCTGAAGAAAGTCATTATGTTTTGAATATGGCTAACTCTCTCTATGTTCAGAATGGATTTCATGTCAGTGAAAAATTCTTGCAGTTGGTGAAAAAATACTTTAAAGCTGAAGTAGAAAACATAGATTTCAGCCAAAGCGCAGCTGTAGCTACCCACATCAATAAGTGGGTAGAGAATCATACAAACAGTAAGTTTATGTGGTTTCTATTTCCTGCAGTAAGTATTTTTATTTCTGGAGTTATGACACTGAGGTTTTTACCTTTTCATCTTTTTTGTTTCTCTACTCATAAAGGGAATTGTAGCATTAATCCTGCCATGGCAAAAATATATTGCCATCTGAAAAGAAGTAGTGTTCTAAGTAACATTAGCCATTTAATCATATGGTAGGATCTATCTGAATAAATTTTCAAGTGTTACTACTGTGCAGTACCTATAACATCTATTGGAGGAACACATTTTAATGGTAGTCATTTAAAATTTTTAATACTGATTTCTCTATTAAGTTACAAAAAGGTATAGGTAAGTGCCATTGTTAAATGCTAAGCACTTATCTACAGAGGGCTTATTGGCCTGTGCTTTGGCCCTCTTGAGGACTGAAGAACTGAGAGGTATGAGTTATGGAGAAATGGAATGCTAATGAATACTAAAGGTTACTTCAAGCACAGAACGAGACCCTGTGATCTAATCTTTCCAATGTGCGGTTATGAGATAACATGTTTAGAGAGTATTTGGTTGTAGAAATACTGTCAGAGTTCTGTAACAAAAGAAAAAAAAAAAAAGAAAAAAAAAATTGCAGTGGAAGGGGAGAAGCAAGCGCCGAATTACTGATATAAATGTACCTATTTAGATCCGGTTGGTGCAGCACTTCAGGATTCTTTTAAGGAATTAGCACCTCAATGTTTTATGTGCGTTTAAGGATCCATAATGCTTTACAGGAAATCTGCAGCACTAAAGTTGAAAGACATCTTGCATAATATGTTCAGTGCATTTAAAAAGCATCTAGATTTTTTTTCTATGGGAAAGCCACTTATTGTGGTAAATTCTACCCTTTATCTCAAGCTACAAAAATAGAGTGAATGGAAGTAATGCAGCTGCTTCTGCAGAGCTTTAGGAAAGCGTGTCTGAGAGAAAAGCAGAATTCTCTTTGAAAAGAGCACCCAGATCTCATGCTTAATGCCTGCCACATCTGCTGACCAAGCTCGTAGCCATCACCTTGGAAAGAACTGTTGAGCTAACAAAGGCAGCTGTTGGTCTCTTAGCATTAGGTTGCGATAGTAACAGTCCCTCAGTCTAATCTGTGAGCACTAGATCTCATTCCCTCCTGCCTGCCAGTTCTGACAGAGAGGGCTCATTTTCTCATTAGTTAAGGACTACAAGACAGTCAGCGTTCCAGTGTGTTTAAAATGATGGGAAGCTCAGAGTAGAAAACATAACTGTCAAGGTTTCTCTGGACAGAGAAAATTCTTAATGTACATCAGTGTATTAACAAGATGTGACTGAAAAGCTCAAGAGAAAATGTACTAAATAATAAAGCTCGAGCATATTGCTTAATTTTTTTTTTTCCCAACTGTAGAGTAAGTATGGGTCACATCTCATTTCTAATGATGTTCTAGTTGGGATGAAGTATAAACAGTGACCTGTAACAAATATTGCCATATGATACACAAATTTCTCATCAGTTGGTAGGTGTCGTGGTCCAAAAAGCAGAATTTGTAGTTTAAACAATGCATTAAGGGATTAATAACCAGGCTGAGGAATGCTTATTTTTAACACTTTGTACTGCAGTGTCAGTTAAAAATAGATGAATGAGAGGCATCTGAACTGGGCTATAATTTGTTGAGAACACCAACAAATGTGGTTTTGTTGAAAAGGAAGCTGTTTAAGATGAGCTTAAGCAGGTAAGACTGTATTCTCATATAAATGACTTCTATAGGAATAGGAGTGAAGCAGCTGCCATGCTTAGCTGACATACTTCCCTTGTGTGGAACAGATGCTGGATGTCTCTCTTGTGCTTTTCAAGTGCTAATATCAGTGGAACAAATGCTGAGAATCAATACAGATTAGCCTTTACTAATCAGTGAGATACTACTTGATTAGAAACCAAGAGCTTAAAAATTAGCCTAGGTGAAGTTCCAACGGGTATACATGTCAAACATCCACTTTTAATTCTTCTTTGGATCAGAACCAGAATGTAAAGATGATCTGGTGTGAAGAGGAATATGCTGAAATGTTTTACAACACCAGTGTAAATAGTGTGACTTCCTTTTCCCCATGATTTAGTTATGGAATATATTTAAGTAGTGATACAGTAACAGTTAGCTAACATGTCCTTGATGGAAAGATTTGTGTGCCTACACTGTGTCTTTAGGTTCTCAAAATGCTGGTGGTTTAATCAGAGATTTAATGGAACATCTGAATTGGAAATTACATGATAGCATAGCTTTTTATTTTGTTGCTTTTTTTTTTTTTTTGAGCTGTCTTGATTTGATTTAATGCTCTGTTTGACATAAAGACTGACAGTTGTGTTTTTCTTCTTAGATATGATCAAAGATTTTGTGTCATCAAGAGACTTTAGTGCTCTAACTCATTTGGTTCTCGTCAATGCAATCTACTTTAAAGGCAATTGGAAATCACAGTTCAGACCTGAGAATACAAGAACTTTTTCTTTCACTAAGGATGATGAAACTGAAGTGCAGATTCCAATGATGTACCAGCAGGGAGAGTTTTATTATGGTGAGTTGGAGATGTAGCAATTTAAATCCAGTATGTCTTTCCTTAATATCTTTGTTGCAGTAGTACTCGTTTGTGTTCTTCCACATAGAGCTTTGAGTATGTTTGCCTAGTGTTTTTACAGTATGTGTTTATACATTGTACCAGGCAGCAGTGTATTCAGTGGTTTCGTGATTGCTGCTTAGGTATGTTGTAGTGCCATATGATGAATTTCAGAACATTTGTTTTTCATTCTATTTACAATTATAGAGCTATATCTGCCTTTCAGTAAAATATTATTCTTGTCTTAAGTATTAAAAGTAATAGGATGGATTTTAGGGTAGGCTTCTTTATTGTGGGGGTGGCTATATGCTGGAGCAGACTTGCTAGAGAGGTGGTTGATGTTCCCATGCCCCTCAGTGTTGAGGAGGTGTTTGTATAATGTCCTTAGTGATATTTTCCAATTGGTAGTTCAGTAGTTGTGTTCTGATTTAATTTTTCTAGATCCCTTATATTATATTCTAAATAAATACAAAGTCTTAATATAAGGATGCTTATCCATTACTGCCCTAATGTCCTTAGATGAAATGAATTCTTCATACAGCAGAGCTAATGGTTGTTTTTATCTTGAGCCTGAACTCCAAATGGATTCTACAGTGTCTGCTGTTGGCAATATTTTACTGTCTCATTGTTAATAAACTGTCTCTTTCTGGAAGAAAAACTCTGCCCATTTCCATGAAGGTCTTAGCTTTAACAGCTTCTAGACTTTGCTTGCTAAATGGAAGTTAGGTGGAAGTTAAGTAGCAATTTCAGAGGCACGATTACCTGCAGAATGTGATTGTACGAGCTTACCTTGTTTAGGAAAGGAAATATGAGACTTAAATCCTATGATGAAGGAACTGACTTGTTTTTCTTTACAGAATAGAGGGTCCCTTTTAACTTCTGTATTTAGTCATCATTACCTACCTCTTATCTTTCCTATATCTCCAGTAAAAATGAAAGAGCGTACTTCTAATAGCCTTTCCCTGTTTTTCTTGTAGGAGAGTTCAGTGATGGCTCTAATGAAGCAGGTGGCATCTACCAAGTTCTAGAAATACCATATGAAGGAGATGAAATTAGTATGATGATTGTTCTTTCCAGACAAGAAGTTCCACTGGTCACATTGGAGCCACTTGTCAAAGCCTCATTGATTAATGAGTGGGCTAACTCGGTCAAAAAGCAAAAAGTCGAAGTATATTTACCAAGGTGAGAATATACTGCCATGTCATTAAAAGGGGAAAGGCTGTGTTCAGTTGGGATGGAATAAGCAGTATCAGTAAAAACTGGATTCTTGACCAAGTCTGTAGTTATTTAGCACCTACATGAAGGTTGCTGTGACAAGATCTGGTGGTATACAGTGCATAATAGTAGTTGTTTGAGCAACAACTTAAAGCTGCTTTCACATCCCTTCCAGGTATAAGCTCTAGGAAGGAGAATTTCATCAGAAATATATCTACTGAGTGATGGCTCCCTTTTTATTGCTGAACTCATTATGGTTATTTCTGTTTAGATAGGAGCCATACAAATATTTCAAGCTTGAATCAACTAAGCTAAAATGTTTCATTTGGGTTCTAATTAGATTACTGTTTGCTGCTAATTCAGAAAGTTTTAATCGTATATGTAGATGCAAACAGTTGAGTATTGAGAGGTAATTTCAATCAATGTCTTTCTTAGATGTTACCAGGGTTGAGCTCATTTTCTTTAGTGGACCAACGAAATTGGCTTATTTGTAGACATAAGCTGCATAAACTCAAATGCACTGTTACCTTTCCTGGAATTTTCATCTGCCTCTAAATGTGTACCTCATTTGTGTACTCCTAAAGGTCTGTAATGTGTGGCTTCATCCTAATAGTCTTCAAAGGATTCATAATGATTTCACTGATTTTTATTAAACTGCTTATATAACATAGTAACATACTTCTGTAGTTACTGTGTTTTTTGTTGTGCTGTGCTACAGCACAAAGCAGCAGAAAAAATGAACCATGGTGAACCCTTCTAGTCACAGAAACTATTCTTGTTTTCATTTGGAAGTGTGGGTTATGTTGCACTTGTAAGGAACAGAGCAAAATCCTTTGAAGGGATGAGAGGCTGCGGCTAAGCTATTTCTCCTTCTTTCACAGTGTGTGTTACTAACAAATTAAATGAGACTTCCATCCCTTAAGCTTCTCTTTTATAACTGAAGTATTTCACTGCCTCTGTATCAGGTGCTGGTGCTTGATATGTTTCTCCTGTGTATGAGATGCCCAGAATCCAGAGGTCTATGAAAAATAAGCTTCTGAATGTAGGAAGTTAAAGTATCTCAAGTTAAATAAGTACTGTTGGAATGGTTCTGACATTAAGTTTTAGTAGGCAGTTTTAGATTTTAGTTTTGTTCTTCTTAACCTAAGGCAGAGAGTTCAGGGTTATATGTAGCCAGAATTTCAGACATGAGTTTGTGGCTGAGTTGAGGCTGTTTTTGTGTGGTCATATAACTTATTTATTCTGTACCGAACAATTCCTACCTTAGGCTAGTTTTCATGCCTGTCACATTCATCTAAGAACCTCCAGAAAAATTGCTAAATGCTTTTTGAATTAAGGTTAAGCAAAGGCAAAACAGGTACAATTAGGTTCTGATTACTTTCAGCAATTTCCAGTTACGAGAGCTCTCATGAACTTGAAATACCACACAGTAACAGTGCAATTTCCTTATAAAAATTAGAAAGATTAATTGCATGCTCCCAAGGTGTTGGATTTCCATTAGAGATTCAGAGTGGATCTGCAGGATTTTATCAATGCTCTAAATAAAAACTTCATAAATATTTTATGCTCTGACTCAGGAAAGCATGTTATGAAATGTGGCCTGCAGGCTCTGTCCACTGAGAAACTGAAAACAGCAGAGGAATAAAATTAATTTTTTATATCCTGAAAGATGCTATCAAATTATAAAGTGAACATTTTCTAAACTGTAATAGGGCCTGAACACAGCTGAAAGCACAGTTAATCACAACACTGTAATTTCTGTTTGCATTATCTATGTGCAAATTACTCTTTTTAATAGCAAAGGAGAAATTTGAACAGAATTGTTAAATTCTTTTTCATTTGCAAATGTTTGCAGTTTAACCCAGTCTAAAATGATCAACGTTCTAATCCAGTTTCTTCGTGGAATTGAAACAGACCATGAATCTAATATGCAAAACTAACAGTTTATTTGAAGAACACGAGGAGCTACTCTCTAATATTGTAACAGACTGCAGAGCACCCATTGAAGACTATCCCAGTATGCTTGGTTTTCTACATTGGCTGTCCTGCTTTACATGACGATCCTTCTTTATCTGAAAGTTTTGTTTCTCTCAAGGAAACAAACCATGTCCCTTTATGTTCTTTTGAGTCCTGTTTGATGTGGTCATATCTTGTGGTTCTTGAGATAACAGCCACAGAAGAGGAACAAAGCTGTGTGCTGTTGCAATACATACGTAGCCAACATCTTCAGCCTGTATTTAGCCCTCACAGAAGCACCTTGCCAGAGAGAACCGTAACATGCCTTGATCTGCCTGGTCAGAACAGCAGTACTGTGGGATTTTTTTCTTGTTTTATTTTCTAGCTATTGAATTATGCAAGCTAGTTCTAGCACCTCGGGACAGCCTTGCTGAAATTCTGTCTGAAAAGTTGAAATTGATGTTAGCTGGCAGCTCTGTATTATAGGTTGCTTATTGGGCTGAAATCGCAATTCAGATCCTTAAGGCCTGTCTTCTGAGCAAGAAATTGTTGATTTCTCAAATGCAGCCATTGCCTGGCTTTTTGTTCTGCAGAATGTAATATATTAGAACCAAACTGAGAATCGGGCATTTTTTGCTTTTTCTCACTCAGGACTTTTAGTAAGCCTTGAAATTATAGCCTTTGGGATGAGTCACACTAGGCTGTAGTTATGCTTTTATAACTGGGAAGCATACTCAGATCCCCTTGATTCTGTAGATCTTGAGCACCTAGGGACTCTACTGGAAACTCAGCATTTCAGCAGAGTTGTGTGGCCTCATGCAAGATGAAACCATCTTTTCTCTTGTCTTAAAGTCTATTAACTAGATTACTTGATACATTTTAAGCTTTATAGAAAACCTGAAGTGTTGGGTTGCTGTAGCTGTGAACAGTTGTTCATTAAGGTAAAGGATGACAGGATAGATTTAGGTTGAATGTGGGGAAAAATTCTTACGCAGTAACAGCTATGCTATACAACAGTTACTGAAGCTCCTATTTCACATTGTCTCTGAATTTCAGTTGTTTCCTAGAAATTTTAGTCCTCTAGTAAGTACTGCTTACCTTGGTTAACTTTCTTTTTTTCTTTCATTTTTCAGGTTCACAGTAGAGCAAGAAATTGATCTGAAGGATGTATTGAAAGGTCTTGGAATTACAGAAGTGTTCAGCCGTAGTGCTGACCTCACTGCCATGTCTGGTAAGAGGAGATATATAAGTACTAAAATCATCCACTTGAGGATAACCAATGTCTTTTCAATTAAAAGATACCTGCTAGCAAACTTCTGATCTTCCGAGATGTTTTGTGTGGTGCAGGGTTGTTGTCTATAGGAGCAGCTGAGGTGGGTGAGCAATCCATTGGATTGGTAGGGAGTATTTTTGAACTGGGAGAGGTCACTTTAAGATATCATACTGGATCTTATGAATGTGCGGGAGGCAGATCTGTGTTAGAGCAATGTGTGGCTTCAGTGCCATAATATCAAGTGAGGCTTATTAGGTAGTTGTCCTCTTTCTTCTCCAGAGGGCATTTCTTCATGGCATTAAATGCATTAAATACTTATATGATTGGTTATCCCCCAAATACCCTCTGTATGTAGGTGTAACAGGAAAGAGTTGTGAAATGGAAACATGCATGCTGTTTGTCTAGTCCAGTAAACTGTGAACAGTTTCAATTTGAAGTTGAGATATCTAATACTTCAGGTGGAAAACAGATGTTTAAGCTCTTAATACCTCCTGAAATGTATGAAAGTGTTACAGAAGGTAGCTGTGTTGCTGTTGCTCAAATTCTTGTATGTAAAAAATAGTAGCCATATGAGCAGTATATTTAGCACAGTCTGTCTAGACTTGTGATGTGACAGACCAGAATATTCTCTATCTAGAAACATGTTACCAGTGTGGGTTGACTGATGTTCTTGTAATTTATGCTTATATACTTATGCTCTGTATATGTTTCTGCTCTGTGGGTTACTGTCTAATCAGCCAGAGACTTGCACAGCTGATGGGAAGTAGTTCCGAATTGTCTGTTCCTGGAAGCAATCATGCTGGTGGATCTTGTTCAGGGTAGTAGTAATGAAGTATAAAATTTGCAGCTGAAGCATTTAGAATTACATCCTTTTCATTTCTGCTAAGTTAGAAACATTGTTCACGGGCTATATGTAGCCTACTCTGCTATTTTGCTGCATTTCCTTTTCCTGTGAAATTATAAGAGAAGCTGAAATTAGGTAATGTGAAGAGGATTTGTGTAAACGAATGATGCTTCCTTAATAAATTTTTCTGACAAATATTAGAAACTTGTTTTTACAAATAGCTGGATAGCATGTTGGGTAACAAGGAAGCTGAGGCCATTAGTTTATATGCAGCTCAGTGTTAGCACTTTGGGAAACTTGCTGTTGTATGAAAACTGAAATCCAGATATTTGATTCAGAACACCACTAATTTAGGGAGAAAATAAGGAGACTGAAGAATCTGAGAAATTCTGCTGTATAAAAGAATTCTCTTCCCCTTCTCCTGTTGCTGTTGGCTTTGAATTGATGTCAAGGGAAGTCTGTGATTTCAGCCGCCCTAATTCTGTAATCAGATCCAGGTACAGACTGTTGTCTTCGGTGAAATTATGTGAGTTCAGTGGCTATAAATGAAATTGGAAGATTACAGAATTTTCCATCTTTAGTATCTTTTACTTTTTACACTCAAATGGAAAAATGGATCCGGATGAGTCAGGTTTACCTCTCAGGATGTCTGCGTTGTGGCAACCACAGAGTATTAATCTAGATGCTTGCTTTAGATTTAACTTTCCTGCAGAAACTGACAGTTTGTGCAGGTGAGGAGGAGGATGTTCCTGTTTGACTACCTGGTCCGGAGTATTTGACTCACAGATGTTGTTTCCATCTCTGATTTGATCTTGTGTTCATAGTAATCAAACTTGAAACTTAGCAAAAAACAAATTTTGAAAGAACTTCCAGTGTTTGGGATTTTATAACTTACCCAGACTTACAGTTTGATTATCTTGACACTGAGAATTTCAGCAAGTTTCAGACTGTTGTGCTAAAGGTCAATTTCTCTTCCAAACGATTGTAATATTTTTTGCCTTAACTGGCAACTGCTCTTAAGATCAAGGTGACCTGTGTCTCAGTGAGCTGTTAAGTGTTTTTAATGACTGATTTCACAATATTAAATAATTGGAAGAGCACCATCTCAGTAAATAGTTCTTCACAGTCTTGTCTGAGGTAAGTGTAATTTTTCTGGGGCATCCTGAGCTAGGAAAGCCAATAAATAAACCTACATGCTTTTCTTTAAAATGAGACTTGCAGAGCAACCGTTTGGCAGCTCTGAGTAGGAGTTTGCAAGCATATGGAGTGTAGTGACAAATGAAATGTGATGCTAACAGAGTCACGGACATTAGAAATAAGCCTCAGATCACACCTACACATTAATGGCTATCTAGACAAGGGTCTTGCAGAAAGCCTAAACTCTGTGATGCCGAATGTTCTTGGGGCTTTTCTGAGTAATAGTTAACAGAACACATTGGCCCCTTAGAAAATCTTGTTTCAGAAAAGCTACTGGGGGGAGATGGGGAAAAAGATAGGAAATACTCAGGTAAGCTTCATCTCTTCCTCTTTTTAAGGGAAAGACATAAGTGTTGTGTATGTGATACTGAGTTCATTCAGTCACTTGGCAATTACAAAACACAGTAAAGAGAAAGATATTGTCACCTAGTGCTGTCCCTGCTCTCCATATGGAAACTCACTTCAAGGAGGGGTGTAATAGCAGCAGTATAAAACAAATTGTCTAGAAAAAGGAAACCGGTATGTGAAATTGCTATTTTCACCATTCAAGGACAAAGATATCCATCAGGGTGAGAGGCAAGAAATTGGAACCAAATAAAGGTATGCACTTATGGAAACCTTAACCACAGACATTTGGGTATGGTTTGAGGTTACGAGATTGGGATTAAAAAAAAAAGTTGCTTCAGCACAATTAAAACTGTTCACACTACATTGACTAAAGACTTCTTACACCTTCTGTAGATTAGAAACTTGGTTTAGGACATAAGTTGTGTGCTGCATGACAGGATGTTTTGCTCTTGAGAGTAAGTTAAGCTGTAGTTTTTAACTGAGATGTGTTATTAGTGTTTATTTAGTACAAAATAAATACAGCTTATTTAGTACAAAATAAATCTGGAGATATTTCATCTGTTCTTTAGTGGTGCACTTTGTATTCCTGTTAACTGTATATTATTTTCTATACTTAGAACCAGAACACATTTACAACTTGTCTCATTTAAATAGCTGATGGTAAATATTAGTAATATTTGTGTTGGTTGAGTTAGGGCCCAATTTCATAATAGTCAATAAGCTCATTAGATGGAGACTGATCTTTTAAGGTGCTGAGTGTTCAGGCTAGAAATATACTTCAGAGTAACATAATGCCGTGCTATGCAGCATCAAACATACAGGGTTAAAATAGGGAGCATTGCTGTATCACAGGTCACAGGAGCAGGCTGAAGTACTGTGATAAAAGTCATGATAGAAGGGCCGGGATTAGGGTAAGTGGAGTATTTTATTATTAAATATCTATGCTTAAGAAAAGAAGCTCTGAAGCAGCATTTTTCTACGAAGGCTGCAGAGTTCATGTTTTCTTCTGTTATGTCATATTTAACTCAAATGCTCAATAGAGCTTTAAAATGTTCTCAAAGCAAAAATAGCAAAACATAACTATCCTGGAATGAAGAAATGTGCTGAGGTGACCAATAAACTTACCAGGAACCCTGATAACCTGACATGTTTACAAAGTCAGCACATATGATGCTAGACATGCAATTGGGGTAAGGTTTGTATGGGTCTGTCACCCTTTCTGGCCACTGGTATCTTCCGTACACCATCACTTCTGTATATGATCATGCATGTCCTAGGTTTATTGCAAAATACTTCTTGGAAACATGAACCTTAATGATTTGTAAGAATGAGAGCTTTGGAGGATGACCATTTAACACTCTATTATACTATTTATTCAGTTATTTTTAATAGACAACGCTGAAGGTTTAGAAGAGCTGTTAATGTTGTCTTTTCTGGTGGTGTTTTTGTTAATAGCAAGGGATACAAAAGCTGTGGGAATCGTTTTGTTTTCAAGATAGATTCTGCATGCCCCACATTCAAAGGCAACAGTGGGAAGGAATTTCATCCTAGCTCTCTAAGTAACATTGCTGAAAGCTTGGCTCTTATGCCTAGGATTTCTAGTATTTAGAAGTCTGTTATGGTCTGTTCCAAAGGGAATCATTTAAGGCTTCTGCTGGTGGTATTTAAGGTCAGCAGAGGAACTGTGAGATCTAGTTTGATTTTGAGTGCATATAGCAGTAGTGAGATCTGAGGAGAGGCATCTTAAACTGGTGTCTCTTGTGGCTTAGGTTTGTTAGTGTTAGAGCTGCTGGCTGCAGTTGTGGATAGCAATTAAAAAAATAAGTCCTAATTTTTCCTTCCATACTCAGCCTTCAGCTGCTGTTTTGGCATTGAATGTTTTGTTAAGGATCAGAAATGCAAAAAAGTATAGCTGTCTCAGTGGGGTGGTTAGATTAGATTTTCATGGTTGGGTGACTTCCTGTTGAGTGCTTTTATTCCTTTCCAACTCTTAACTGTGTTCTGTCATTACTGTGGATTTTATGCAGGTACAATAAATGTATATCTAATCCTCATTATGTCTTACTGATGAAACTTAGTCAGACTGATTAAATGATGTTATGTATGGCTTCCTGCAAGCTGCTGACTACTCCAGTAGGTCTGATCAAGATCTGATCATTTAGATGATGAAGAATAGTGGAGCATCCACTCACTTAAGCAAATGTAGGCTTGCACCAAAACTAGAAAATGGGGGAAGAAAAATGGAAAACAAGACTGATGCAAGTCTTCTGCACAAAGCTCTTATCTGTTCTGGCTTGGTGTAGAAGGTGGATAATAGCGCTAAGGTAAATTTTTCACTCTCACTGTAGAACTGCTTGAAATAGATATCTTTTTTTCTTCTCCAGATAACAAAGAACTCTACCTTGCAAAGGCATTTCATAAGGCTTTCCTAGAAGTTAATGAGGAAGGATCAGAAGCTGCTGCCGCCTCAGGTACCTAATTGAAAAACAGAATGAAATGTTGTTCTAAGTTAACATTTTAACTGTTTTGCTGAAATTCCAGGAAGCTAAAAAGTATGTAGTGTGAAGGGAGCACAACAACTAAACTGGTTTTCAGAACAGAATTAGAGAAAACTTCTGTAGTGCTTACACATGGTTTGTTTCACAGTCGTGAGGCTCCTGTGGAAAATCTGTTTTGCTTCTAAGTGTCAGGCCGGTATGAACTGTTTGTTCTTCACACAACTTAAGCACTCCTCAGTTTTGGTGTACTAATTAAGGATGGTCAAAAGTGTTTGATCCAGAACACTTGGGACAGAGTTGCTGCACTTGTATTTTAATAAGCTCATTTAGAGAGGCAAGATTGGAAGTGATAAATGGAAAAACTTAAGTTGTCGGTATTGATGTTACGAGACCAGATAGCTGATTTACATGGTTATCATATGCTTTTCCTGAAATTAAGTTAGGTTTTGTATCATCAGCTGATTTTCTACTTGTACTGGAGGAAAAGATAAATGACTTCCTTGCTCATAAATACCAGTAACTAGCTTGGGTTGTAACATTAAGATGGACAGGGATTGCTGGCATGCACGAGTCTTTACTGTCAGTACAGTGGAACTGTAAAACTAAATGAAACACTGGGAAATAATGCCCTCGAGAAATTCATGTCTTACCAAATAAAAATAATGAAGAGCCAAATCCTACCTGATTCCTATTTAATTTTACCCTTTCCCTCTGCTTTTTTTGAAGACTGAAGTGAAGCTAAAAGCTGCAACATCAGCCCAGTTAATTGTTGCATTCCCTTTATGTGTTAAGAGTTATCTTTTCCTATCAAATATCAGCTTAAAGCCAGCAGTACTGTCCAGCATAATACATTTCATTTCTACAGGGATGCATGATTCCTTTTAAGTTTCTTCATCTTAGAAGCTGCTTCCTCAGCCTGGGAAATTGTATCACTCCATTTTTAATTACTTTAATTTAACATAATTGTGCCATTACTCTGTAGGTCTCAATTTTGGTTAGGTTGTTCATGCTATTTCTTGGTTACATTAAGTGCTGGAGTGTAGGACTTCACTGTTCATGAGCTTCAAGTATGTTTCATTAAGAGCAGGGGAGAATATGTAGTAATATTCAAGTTTCCTGTTCTTTGTCCTTCAGGAATGATTGCCATAAGCAGAATGGCAGTACTGTATCCCCAAGTTATAGTAGATCATCCATTTTTCTTCCTGGTCAGAAACAGAAGAACAGGTGAGACTTTCATTCCTCCATACTTTGCACAATGCGTTGTCGGGTATGAAAGAAAATTGCATATTTAGAACAAATTCTCTTCATGTTCTAAGCTTTCTTTCATTTGTCTTGGAGTAAACATTGGAAGACTGGCCCTTTCTATGTCCCCCTAGTGTTTCTTTGAGCAAGACACCAAAATCTGGTATAATTCTGAATAGTACTTATTCTGTGATTAAGGAACATGAAGGAAAACCCTACACTTTGCATCAAAATGTACTATTACTCCCCTGAATGGTCATAATTATTGTACTCCATAAGCACTTGGCACTTGTACTGAGACCAATAAGCTGTGTTCCCAGTACCAAGTGATTTGCATAATGGACAGAGATTACAGCAATGAATAATTCTGTTGTACTCTTGAAGTGTTCTATGGCAGGCAAGAGATGAGAACAGCACTTGCAAAATGGGCAATGATGAAGTAATTCCTTAGTTTCATATTTATCTTAATGATGTGGATGTGGCTGGTATGCAAAACATTATTATACGGCCACAGACTATCAGATGGTTCTGTGTTCTGGCATCTTAACTGTTCTACAGACAGGTGAAAAAATTGTAATGGTTATCCTTATTCACCATAATATTCTAAATGCTTGTGATTGGTTACTACTTATAAGCAGGCATAGAAATATAACAGCATGGAGGCTATAAATGGTGGTTAAATAGCTGGGGAGTAGTATTTGTATAGAGAACTCTTGTTTATTCCAGATTGTGCAATCCACAATAATGAACAAGTATCTAGTAATAGTTCTGGTAATAATCAGATTAGTATGGTGGGTTTTTTTCATGCTCACTTAATTCCTTGATGAATGTTATTCACCAGTTCAGAGTGGAGAGGGTGTGAAGTGGTTAAGGAAGTCTGGTTCAGCTCAGGTCTGGCTTCAGTTAGGCTATCTGCATCCTTAGAAACCCTCCCAGTCTAGAGAGCTCTGACTCCACATCAGTGGCAGTATTTCCATGAGGCTTTACCAGAACTATTGGAATTGAAGTGAATATCTGTTTTGATCTGTGGTGGGTTTTGAATCAAGCCTTTAGAATAACCTGAAGGGTGCTGAAATGCAGGCAGTGTCCACTGTTCTTGTCTGTGCACTATATAACTTCTGAATACAAAGAAGTCCTTTTTCTTTAGTGTTATTGATCCATACAGTTTCACAGGCACCAAATTCTAACACAGATTCCTATAGAAATTCTTTACCACATGGTCAAGTATTCAGTATTCATCAGCTTTTAACTTCAGCATTTCCTTTTAGTTCTAATGACATTTTCCCCTTCTCCCTTTTGCCACAGGTACTGTGTTATTCATGGGGCGGGTAATGCACCCTGAAGCAATGAATACAAGTGGCCATGACTTTGAGGAGCTTTAACTACTGCCAGCTACCAAAATGAAGGAAAAAGCACATCAAGTTTGAAGTTTATGTATTTAAGGTTTGCTGTGTTCTCCCCCCCACCCCCTAAGATATTGTTTAAAATGCTTTCAGATCTATGTGCAAGTGAGTTTCCAGAGGAGAAGTTCACAGTATTAAAATAATGGTTTTGTTTTTGTTACTGTGATTGCCGTGTCCTTAAAATAAAATTGTGTACATGTCGACAACTGTTTCTTGTTCTAGTGAATTGTAAAGTAAAAAAAGTCTTGCAAATCCATAATTCCTGAATTGTTTACAGTGCAGAGACTTACTGGATCGATGAGACAGGAGTACAATGTGCTCAGCTCTGAGTAATCAAATGACAAACCTTCATGATTTATAGTTGAGCTACATCTGGAAAATGTAATCTTGTAATAGTAAACAGACTGCAGTGTGCTGTCTCAAAGTTAATGGGAGAATCTAAACCTAATGGATTCTGTCTGAGAACTGTGGTAGACTGTGTAAACTCCAACATCTGGTTCTAAAATGCTGCTTTTATGAATGCTCCTGCATGCAACTCCGTGATTCACCTTCCGTAAGTGTTGATACCAATAAAGTTTGATCGCATGAGTATTTCAAGCCAGTCAGTGTAGAATAGCTCTGTATGTCCAAATTAAAATAGTTGAACAGTCACACTGTGTGAACATTTTTCTCCCCAAAAGTAATTGTTCTGCTTTTAACCCGAGCTTTACAGCATCTCACTTTGGTGGTTAAGAATGATCTTAAACATTTTCTGTATTTTACTTTATTTTCTTAATTTGTGTCTGAAGATGTTTAATTCATACAGAACAGCATAATACTATTTGTTCCCTAAGTTTTTGTGTGTTGACAAACAAAGGAGAATGACATTACAAGTAAATGTTACCTTGTGAACTAATTGTAATTTCCATTTTCAAGTGATCAGCAGGCAGGCATATAATTCCATTCCTCACAGTGCTAAACATGAGATGAATAGAAGTTATCAACAAGGTAAGAGAATAGGAAAAAAGGGTGAAGGCTTTTGAAACAGCATAAATATGGACTTCTAGATAAGTGGGACTTCAGTCAATAGAAGCTTTGTCTTTTACATTCCATGGGAACATATATTGGCTAATTGTAACTTTTACTAAGGGGCTTCTCTGGTTTGTATTCAGTTCAAAACAGACTAGATACTGCTAACAAAGCTATTCATGCAAGGAGAACTTGCCAGGTTTGACACATTGTTCGTTCTTTTATCCTGCTGGTACAAATCTTCCAGGACAGGGCTACAAAGTGATGAATGATCTCTGTGGAGGCTGGTTAAACTGCCTCAGACAAAGGGCATTTGAGCACATATCAAGCCTCACCTCCTTGAACTGTTTAGAGCTATAGCACGGATGAAAAATGAAGCTCCATAGTAGTACTTCAGGTACTTTGTTGTTTCATATTACCTATAGTGTATATTAGTCTTAATTCTGAATTTTTTTTTTTAATTGAATTTAAATTATAATCTTAATACTGTACAGGTGAGAGATACATTTTACACTTGACATTCTCTTTGCCTCCAAAGTAGAAGCGGAACTACTTAAACCAAAATAGAGGCCTAGTCTCAGAGTAAGTCCAGCTCCTTTCATGCAGTTACAGAAGGGCTGGTTCTAAATGTTCAGGTGATATACAGAGAACCATTTAACGCATCTAAAAGTAACCAGTATGCCAAGGATCTCCTACATTTTTGACCTTGTCATGAGTCTGAGTTTCATGCTGTTATATACATCTTAGGCAATTTTTGCGGTGCTTTTTGAAGCACCTCATTGTAGAGGAATTTATTGTAGAAAGATAAGAAAAAAGCAGGTAACTCTCAGTTGAACTTATTCCTAGTTCACTGAAAGGTCTTCCTGGCTGATTTTGTCATCTTTACACTAGGTTCTCACAGTGTAGGTGCTCCTTACCAAGGGAAGACTTTGAAGATAGACTTGACCTAAAGGAAGGACAACTGCCAGTCAGAAGGATATCAGGCAAGTGCATGTAGAGCCCTAGCAGTTAGTCTGAATGTAGGTACTAATTGGAATAAGGCAGTCTCCTGTGCCAAGTCTGAATCTGCTAATTGCCTCAATGGGCATATTAGAAAGCAAGCAGTAACAAGAGTGCAAACACTAGCTATCTCCTTTCATATTTGCCTAGTTCTAGCAAAACAGTTATTTCCTGGTTTTTTGGAAATAAACAAATGTTTTCCAGTAATCTGAATGGGTTTATTACCAAATTATGATGTTTGCAAAGAGAGCAGTTCTCAAACTATACTTTTTTTTCATTGATATCTTAAGTATTGTTGCCAGTCTATTGAGATACATAATGTTCCATTGTGTTTTTAATCTAGATTTTGTATATTCTTTTCAGTGGTACTATTGCTTCTGAGCCAAGACTAGCAATGATTCTTTTTGTCCTATTGGTTTTGTGGTAAGGGGGGGTTTGTTAGTGTCCCATATGCGAGTTTAGGTGTGTAGTTCTTTAAAGTTTTGTATTTTGTGTTGGGGGTTACATCAAAAAATAAATTCTGAAACTCTATGTGCTGTGTGAGTGACCCATGATACCAGTGTCTGTCTGCATCACAGGGCTGCAGCAGTTTAAGCACAAGATGCAGTTCCCTAATGCTGTCATCTCTCTGCCTCACATTTCTCTCCTGGAGTGCTGCTGGAAATGCTGTTGCTTATTTTTAGTATTGATGCTATGACTTGAAGCTGGTTAACGATAGTGATAAGGTCATTTAAAGCTTGGGATTTTCAGCAGCAAACATTCTTTTTTTCTGAATTAGTACTTCATTCAAACAAAGCCTTGACATGTTCTACACAATAGAATGTTAATGTTCTTCCAAGCAGTAATTTTTCACTGTCTTCCCTGAATCTTGATTGAAGTTTTTGTTCATTTTTTAAGTATTTAACCAAAACACAACCACCCACTAAGGTTCACAGGAAAAAAAAACTGGGATATTATTGAAAATAGTTAACTTGTTAAATAGGGTGTATACATGTGTACTTCTTAATGGAAGCAAGGCTGACTTCAAGCCCAGTTTCTGGCTGTGATCATATGTTACATGCAAGTGTGTTTCATTTAATGTAATTCAGCTGCAGACTTTGATATTGCAGTAAGAACCATGTTTTGCATTTAGAATGTGATTCACCCTACTGCAGTGTTACAGAATTGCACAAGCATGAAACTGGACTTTTATGGGACTGAATGAAGCATGATATTCCTCAAGATCATAGGGTTATACCAGAAATAGAAGTTAGTCAACATTCCGGTGGCTAATTCCTCAATGATGGACAGAAGAAACCACAAGATGTCACTCTATCCTAAGAAGCAAAGAAGTACTTCCTTGTAGGGCAGTAATCCTAGGGGAATATTGAGAAGCTGAGCGTCCTGATAAGAGCTGCTTGTAAGTTTTGGCAAATAAACATGATTTCCTTGTATGTTTGAGGATGTAATTAGATACAGGTGTCTGACATTAATAATTGGAAGTGTAATAACTATTCTGAACTTCTCCTTGTGTCTTGATAATTGATTGCTGGATTAAGTCCATTGTTTTAAGGCTTGGGGTTCTTGGCATTATATTTTTATTCCTAGAGTCATTGCACAGATTGATAATTTAGATTTAAGTAGACAGATGAAAGCAGAGAGTCCTGGGAAAACAAAGGGGTACTGGTGTTCATAATTTCAGGCATTAGCTACCTAGCCCTGTCCAGTACAGGAAGCTCCTTCATACGCTGCTTCTGTATTACTTTACATGCGTTTTCTAGATACACCAATTTGTAAGTGGATTTTATTTGTAGTACCATGAGAAGCAGCTTTAGGACAAGTTAATTTGAGCTCTCTTAGCCTTGATAACACCTGATTAAAATATGCTTCTTTCCATGAATGAGAAGAATAGAGATTACATTATGACAGTTCTCCAACAAGTGACTTCAAAAAGCAGCAGAGAAGGCTATTCTTCGGAAAGACCATTAACCGTCTGGCAGCTCATTTTCCACCCTCCTTCACTGCAAGCATAATAATCTGAAAAGCATTTGAGAAAAAGACAGATCAAAGTCTGCTACTTCCAGGTAGTATGTGTCCTGATGACTCAAACAAGGGTTTTCAAGTGGGGAGACTTGTTTTACCTTTACATTTCCTTCAGTGCTGTAATGCTGAGCTTATTTAAATTAACTTTTCTAAACTTTTTTTAAAGTGAGATTTTGAGGTTATGCATTGTGTGTGTGTTCACAGTTGGCAGAAATGTATGGAAGACAGTATATGCTAATAGACAGAGGGGAAGAGTCAATGACTGTTAGGTTTTTGTATGTGATGCTGGTGAGTTATCCTGCTGTTACCCAAATTGTGCACATTTGTGAATTCAGTTTTCCCTAACACTGGTGGTAGAGGAGCATAAGATCACAATATTTGCTCATTTTCCCCCCCATCTCAGAATATACTTTGAACCTTACAGGTTACAGATTTGCTTCCCCTGGCTGTTATGTAGGAAAGCAAATGGGACCTGGGCCTAGGCACACTAGAGGGGACCTGAATGAACATGATGAAGGCATACAAAGAACTAATCCTTATTTCCTTCTCTTGGAGGACAGGGAAAAAGGCATGGTGATTTGCACCGCTTAATTTTGCTCCAGTGCATGATTGGATGCTCCAGTCCTCTGCCAGGGAGCACATCAGACACAGAGCAGTTCTCTGGTCCTTCTGCTTGACTGTAGCCCAAGTGACCTATTCCACAGAAAATAATGGTGCCAGAGTACAGTATAAACCCCATGCTAAATGACCAGCAAGTGAAGTTGGTCCAATGCCCTAGGGCCTGGAAAGGAAGAATCTGTTAGTTTGGCTTGTGGGTTAGGATCCCTGCCTTTTTTTAACTCACTGTGTTTTTCTGAGGCTGAAAATGGGAGTGGTATGATGCTGTGAATTGCAGGTAATCAAGCAAGAAGGAGACCAATATGCAGCTATCTATTGTGCCCCAGGCTGCCATCCAACTCCCTGAATCACCTCTCTGGGCCAAAGTGACAGTGGGTGTGTGGGTAGGAAAATACAGCAAACAATCAAAGCATTTAAAAACAAGTCAACAAATATGAAGCATTTGAGAGCAGCAGCTGATTTTCCATGAATGATCCAACATAATTTCCATAATCATAAAGAAATATTTAATCTTGTTTGCTTAAGCCAACCAGTGTTTCACTGGGAGTATTAATCAACTGGTGTCACACAATAGCACACTAAATGTCGCACATTGAATCACATCTTTTGTAGCATCATTATGGATATTCTGGATGTATTCCACAGCTGTAGAAAGAAGTGCTTCATGCTTTGCTAGCTGTAGAGCAAGCACAGTCTTACTGCTTTGTTTTGCATTCAGTAGATCTACAAAACAGGAAGGACAGCATTTAAAGTAAGGAGGAATACTGTTGAAGCTCAGCTGCTGATCTTCCGCAATGTGACTGCAAGTACTCAGGGATCTGAAAAAAATAAACAAGCGCAGTAAGATGTTTGCCTGGAGCCGCAACAGCACCATGTAATGTTTCCTGCTGAAGATAGAACTTCCTCCCAGTGCAAGCCAAGGAGAAATTTCATATTACTCATCTTCTGGAGTATAGCATAGAGTTAGCAGAGCAAGATGAAGTGGAGCAGCTGAAAGGTGAGTTTAGTTTATGTTTGAGACCAGTTCAGTGGCCAGGCAGGCCTGTGGATGGAAAGTTTACTGATGTACTTTACTGGTATCACCATAATTCTTAAAGTCAGCAACAAACTTTGCTAAAGTCTAAAGAGCTGGATGGTGTGTGTATGTAAACACACAGTAGGAAGAGAGGGGAAGTGAACCTAAACAAAAGTATAAATTTATCTTCTGAGGTGATTCTGAATGAGAACAGCTAATACAGTGAGAGGCAGCAGATGAAGTTATTTGGTTCCAAAGCCTTTACTGGACCCTGCTCAAAGCTAACCTGTTGGCCAGAAAGACTAATTCATATAGTTGATGTGCTGCCCTTATCAGTGATTGCAAGCACGTGCTCTGTGATGTGCTGCCAACAGATTTGGTGTCCTAAAGTCCTAGAACTAGAGTGGAAAGACAGCATTAGGTGAAATGAGGTCGTCTTGTCTTTTGAATGTGAGAGCTGAGAACTCTACTGAAGTCAGTAGGTCTGATTTGAATTTGATAATTATATGTGTGATAATTATATGTATGGATTTAAAATACTTATTACCATTTGGTGAGGCCTGTGCTCACATTTAAATAGCAGCAGGTACAAATGCATACCCGAAGGACAAAGCATTGTAAAAATGGTCCAAAGAATGCTTAGATGCCTCTAGTGCTGCTGAAATGTAGCATAGCCCTCGGGGCATGTAAATTTTCCTTCCTTTTCAAATTTATTGCGTCTTTGTGAGATCTTTATGGCAATGTGATACAAGTGTGTTCCATGACCTTCACCAGAACCACACGTTCATTGAATTCCATTTCTTTTGGTGGTACGTGTCAGTTCCTAGCTACAGTGTCTCCCCATTCTTCCTATAGAAGAAGCACTGAGGGGAATAACGCTTATTCTCCTTGCTTGTATCACAGGGCTACCATTTTTATTTATTTATTTATTTATTTTCATGCTGAAAGCAGTTGGGAACAAATTATTTACATTTCTGGAGAAGAGTTGCACAATTGATGTATCTTGAACAGAAATGGAAGGTTCTCATAGCGCTTTGCTCTTCTGTGATTGTAGGAGGCTCTGTTTTCAGCTAGAAAACATCTTTATTATACTTTCAGGCAGTGGATAACAAGACTGTCAATTGAAGCACTTTTATGACAATAAGTTGGGGTAAGAATACAGATGAATAAAATTGGGGATATCAGGAATGAGTTCTGCCTGTACCCATTCATAGGACTTGGTTCTGCCTCTGGTGCCTGTGAAGGCAGGTGTCTCTGAGTTCTAAACAGCCAAATTATAGGTGTCACTTAACTTCATTGCTTTGTGTGCTTTCCCATTCTTTCAGTCTGCTCTTCACTTACATAAGGCCAGTTGGTTGCTGGCATCTTGTCCCACTTACAGTAACATCAATGTGAATTATAGAACAGAGGAATACACAGTTACCACTGGAACCAAAGAAGGATGTTAAGGTGTGTTAAGTACATTCACACTGGAGCTCAGTGATGTCTGTATAAGAATAGTCATACTGTGTTCTCCTGTTTGGCTTTGCACATTACTTACATGCACACGTACACACTCAGCTGAGTGTATACATATGCAGAACCACACATCTGTAAATACACATACAGAATGGATTGGCTGTGCAGGTGGAGGTCTGTAGTTTGTACATGCAACAGATGTTCATGAGAGGCAGGAATGTACCGGGAGGAAAAGATGCAAAGTATTTCAGATAGAAGTCAGGCTGCGTAGTATGAGCAGTTTGAGAGCTGCTGGCATTGATGATGTAAGACTGAAGAAATCAGATGTGTTACAAGTAATATATTCCCATTCCATACTTAAACAGATTGTCTGTTTATCCTAAATATCTAACATATGATAACTTCATAAAGCCTATTTGTTAAGGGAGTGCTATAGTGACTCCTGAGTATTTCTGTATTACCTGATCTGTGTTTTGGGAAGTTTTTGATGCATGAGGTGAAATGATTTTTTCATCTTAATTTGAGTAATGAATTCTCCACAAAAAGCAAACAACAATAAAAACAAAAACTCTTCAGCGATTGGCAGCAGTAACAATTTGTGGAGATTTTGTAGCACCTGCAGCGAAGGAAGTTAGGCAGGAGAACAACCAGAGGCACTGCTTAAAAATGACAGAGTGCAAAAGGAAGCTTATGAGACGGCAACAAGAAATCGCTTATCAAAATAAATTTAGAATGATTTTCTTATGATTAAAATTATCTGATGAAACTCATGTTCAATAAAGCAGGAAGCTTTTAATGAATGTTGTCTTCCATTGGGATTTATTAACAATTAATGTGTGTAATGGTGGAACGTGATGTTCACATCAAAATGTGGATGGAAGCAAAGGGAACTGTCCGTCTCAGAGTTTCCATCTCTGGGTGGTTTCATCACATGGCTGATATTATTTTGGCAGCTTTGGGTCTGATGTTTCAGTCTGTGAGAATTAGACAGAAATGGCATTTGGACAAGTCAAGGCTGACGGAAAGCTCATTAAAGTGGGTGGCATTTGACGACCAATTTCAGCAAGCTTAAAACTGTGGCCTCCATAACAGAATTCTTGGTTCAGTCTCTTAAAAAAATCTGGCAGGTACTATTTTTTTTTTCCTTGTATGCACATACAGGTTTTGACTCTGCCCTTGCTGAAGTCAATGGCAATACTCTTAGGGGCTAAAAGGTTAATCATAAGCTTATGTGTGCCTGTGGGCTGGGGGTGCAGTAACTGTTCATTATAAAAAGCTGTGTTTTTGAGGTGAAAGTGTAAATGTACCTTGTCTCAGTGAGAAGTGCAATGAGAGAAATTGTTTCACTTAAATGAATAGGAGCACTGCATGCCACTGGGATCTGATTTTTCTCTTTCATACAGCCATGGATAAGTTGCCAAATGCAAGAGAAGGCAAGAAACTTCAGAGGCAAAAAAAAAGAAATCCCAACATATTACTTATACATGATCTTTTGTATCAGAAAAAGTCAACTTCATCTGTAAATTCTTGACTGACATTCCGTGAGAAAAGCCCAATTCAAGTCTCCCCTGAAACCAAATAAAAATGCCATTCTTCATTCCATAAGCATCTCTTCCTATGATCCAAAACCCATAAAATCAATGGAAAAACTCAATCTTTTGGCCAGATGCTGTTGCTGTGGCTTACAAGCTCTTTGCTTTTCCAGAAGAGAAGAACCAAGTTTCAGTGGTGTTGCTTGGTTACAGCCTCTCCAACCCTCTTGGAATTCATGGCTTTAACACCTTAGAAAAACAGGCATGTATTATTTTCAATTATTTACGCAGGCAGTTGTTGATTCCTTGTTGTCTGGTAACCCTGATGAACCATTTCACCAACTCTGCTTCTCCTATTCAAGGCTTTATTTTGCTTTTCTTGGCTTTTTTTTTTTCCCCCTGTAAATGCTCTCCAAGTCCTATCACTGGAAGTGAAAGAGTTTGCTGGAATCCCAAGTGGGCAGGACAAAAAGAAACTTGTTGCCTAGGTAACGTGACAAAATAACCCGATAGTTTATTCCAGTATGTCTGCTTATGTGCAGGAGCGCAGAAGGGCAAGTATATCCACTTAATATTATTTTCCCTTTCTAGTGCTTCCTGCGAGTATCCATTCGGATTATACTAATTAAATGTTCAAAGAAATACTCTCAAGCTGACTCACCCAGCATGAGTAGCGTGGATTCCTGGGTGTAGTCAAGCCAGGTAAGGTCAATATAGAAATTTAACTTAATTTTGCTGTTGACTACCACAGTGCCAGGATTTCATGGTCTGAGCATTCCAGTTCTGTATGAAAGGGAGTCTTATTGCCTTTCCCTGACACTTTGTTTGTCTGCTCTGTTCAATTAGACTGTAAACTCTCTGGAGCAAACTCTGTTTAATGCCTTTGTCGAGCTCAGCACAAGGTGGCTTCTCATGGCCTACAGCAGCCATGATATTTTGAGTTGTTTCTGCCATTAATCAGGTCTCAGGAGGGGACAGGTTCTGCACAGTGCATGCATATCTCAGCAGGATACCAGCTGGATCTGTAGGACACACAGATAAGAGGTGTGATCAGCCACTTGCAGGTGGGAAAGACATGGCTGAGGAGGATGCACGCTGTGTTTGCCCCACTCAGCCACTTCAAAAACAAAGCTACTGTCAAAATTGGACAAAATGGGAAGAGCTACATCTTTCTTGCAGGGATGTGTTTGTGCTGCTGCACTTCTAGGTAGAAGCAAGTGGTTATCCGCAGGTAGTAGGGATCTGTAAAGCAGTGTTGATACCATCTCACATGCCTCATTTCAATGAGATAGCACAGATTTTTCCTGTACTTTATGAGGAATGTATTTACCATCTTGTTTAATTTAAAAAGATAAATTAATTTCTGTGCTGAGCAGGTAGAGAAAAGATGCGCTTCAGTGACCTGAGGAAACTCTTAACATCCTGTCCTATGCCCACACTATAGTAGACTCTGATCTAAATTATTAGTGAATGCTGTGCGGGATTGGTGCTTCAGTTAAATTTCAGATAATGAATTTGCAGGTCATATGAGAACTTGTTAATGAAAAAAGAGGAAAGAGGATTCTGAAGGAAAAGGAGGACAGGAGATGCATTTTCTGTGAAGAAATTGCAAGGTGGGAAGGCAACCATAGAAGTCTGTGACTATATAGTATTGTCCACTGAATATCCCTGGGCAAAGAAGTTTACTGTGAAGTAAACTTTTATTACACATTGATCCTAGTCTATTTATCCCCTCACCTTGCATTAGGATGGCTAGGAGCTTAGGTGAGGGAAAAGCTATGTCTGCAGTGTGGAAAATGCACTTGCAGATCGATAGGACATGATAGACTGCTCTGTTATAACCTCATAGAGCACTGAAAAAGAGTTAAAGCAGGAATGCAGGACCACCACTTACACAGATCAGAGTGAGTTACACAGGCATCAGCAGATTTTCCTCTTATGGAGTTTGGAAAACCACCAGTCTGACCTTCTTTTTCCCAATGCAGACTTAAGTTATTTGTATTTTATAGACAGCATCCTTGCAAACAGTGTGCATCAGAACGCCGATGTGTTCGTACCCAATTCAAGGAAGCCTGCATTCTGCACCAGCATGCCTTCTGCTGGCTTACAAATATGTTTGCAAGGCTGGAAAAGTCAGTCAGTGGGAGCAAAGCAATGGCTCGAGCAGCAGTTGTTACACATAAGTCCATGTGTGTATGTATGATAGCCATTATGATCTTTTCCCCTTTATTTTCTCTATGTTAATAAAATGTTTTTAAACTCCCATCCACTAGTTCTACTTGATCCCCTATGCCCCAGTCTATCCTCCTTGTCCTGGGAACTGCGGGCCAAGCCATCAACTGCGCAGGGCTAAACTGTCTCCTAGGTTAAACCACATCAGAACAGAGAAGCAAAATCACCAACCCCAATGATTACAGCCACATTACCACAGAAGAAACAATAAATTGTTTCATCCCTTAAATCCAAAGAAAGACACTACTGACATACCAGACTCGCATGCTTAACAATATCAATGACTAAAGACAATTAACATTAAAACAAAAGAACAGAAATAACTTTATTCTTACTGGGGAGCAGAGGGAAGGGGGAGCAATCAGTCATAAACACATTTTAAAATAGTAGAAAGGAAAAGGTTTATCGCTCATTGCCCCCTTAGTGTCATGTACTGCATTATTTTGAATTATAAGTGGGGAAAAAGATGAAATTGAATGAAGTAGGTTCTGTTTGTGTAGTCTTAAAAAGCAGTTTTGCCTTTGTTATGGACAGCTGCCCACAGAAGTTATGGAGTTTCATTCTCTAGGGATATTCAGAACCTACCCAGATATCTGCCTGTGTGACCTGCTGTAGGGAACCTGCTTTGGCAGGGAGCTTTGGACATGATGACCCACAGAGGCCCCTTCCAACCCCTATGATTCTGTGATTCATTAATCTTTCTGAGATCCTCAGTTCTGGGAAAGAAACTAACCTTGCAATGGAGGCTTAGTATACGTTTCCAGTAAGCAGCCAAGTCCAATGAAGTTTATTTTGTTTGTACTATGATGAGATTTTCCACTCCTTCTAATATATTCCCAAAGTAACTGCAAAGCTAACCTATGAAATCATACTAGCTGCTTTCAGGTCAATGAATGATGTGCACACGTGTATATGAGCATGGTGCTGAAGTGATACTGTACAGAACAGAAGCAATTCTCAAATGAACCCAGGAAACTCAAGCTCTTATATTTATAAGCTTACCTTTTCAGTATAATTATTCCTGTGTCTTATGAAATTTAATATCAGTACCAGCTCAGTTCCCGTAACCACTGTTAAAGTCAAAAAGTCATCAGTAAAGTTCAGCAGGGGATAGTCAACATCCAGAACAATTCTGAGCTGCTGTAGTTCCATCAGTGACATGCTGCCAGCATCTCCTCTTGGTCTGAGGGTGTCAAAGGAATATTATATCCAACACATTTTTAAGTATGTAGCTTCATTCAACTTATCCAAAGGGCCTGAGCTTTCAAGTTTTAATGAAACTTTGATACAGAAATAAACCCCAAACTGATCTGCAAGTTTCCACAAGGAGAAGTGTTTGGTTTTCATTCTCAGATGCAAACTCAAAGAAGATAGCATGGCAGATTGTGCGTAAAAAGACTGAAAGTGTTCAGGTGGTGTGAGGATGTTCACCAGAGAGTTGACGTTCATAAAGAACTCTAATGAGTGTCACTTTAAATATGAGATTCTCTGAGTATCTATTTTGTTTTCATCTGAAGTTCTGCCATTGTTTAACAAACTGCTCAGCAGCCATTAGTGAAGGAGGGGACCATTTACACAAAGGCAAGCTAATGGGCAAAAATATGCAAGTAATTTGGAAGAGTGAAGTTGTGGAGTGAGCATCCCTGAGATTCATCTGGATGATGTTGTGACAGGGATCCCCTGCCTGCCTTCAGCCGCCTTCTGGAAGGGCAGACAGCTCAGTGACAGCTATGAGATCAGCACAGGAATTTGTTTGGTGTGCTTAAGAGATCGGTAACAACCTCTCCTAACGTGACTGCGTTGCGAGGTGACAGTGTCTCCCTGGAGACACTGAATCCATAGAGCACCAGCCTGGACCCTGGCAGGTCACCTCTCCTCAGAGGGTTCCGAACTGCCTCCCTGTGCAAGGGAAAAGATGGGAAGAGAAGCGCTGTCTGTGCACGAATAGCCTTATGCGAGATGCGAGGACTTTATGCAACAGCAAGACATGTCGGAAAGGTAGGAGGGTGAAAGAAGAGATGTGAGTGCAGCCATTGCACAGCTGCCTTGACATGCTTTGACAAGAAAGATAGTGTTACAGGATTGAGTGTCTTGTTTTAATGTACCAGCCTGCGTTGCTGGTGGAGATTGTTGTGCAGTGAAAACAGGGGGAAAAATAAATGTGTTGGTTTTTTTTTCTTGGTTCCATTGGATGATTAAGGTGTCTCACCAAAAAGGTGTAATTTGTTATGAAAATGTGCAAAAGGCACGTTGGGATGTGGCATGTGTATGGCAGAAAGTTAGATCCGTGATGAGCTGTTTGGAATGTCAGTTAATTTACTAGGTATGTACAATTATGTGCATAAGAACTAATTATGTTAATTGCATCTTTTTAGGAGGTGGTTTTATGATGTGTAAAGCAAGATAATTGATGGTACAGTAGGCAGTGTTGTAACTGTAACTCACAGGTGTTTTTGTCACTAAATTATGCTCAAACGAACTGCTTCAGAGTGTTGGATAATGTCTTATAATACCTATAAAAATAATTGAAGGGCAATAGAGCATGAAAACACAATGTCCAAGTCATATACAATTCTAAATTCAAACGTTTTTTTTTTAATAAATATTGCATACAAGCAACACCTGCTACATAGTAGTAAATTGTCTGCATTTTGACCAAGGCACAGCCTGAATTTTGAGTTTCTTGGCCTTTGAATGCCTATACAAATTGCATTTGTAAGTTAACCCTGCAATTCATTTCTGTTGATCAGCTTTGGCATGTGCAATTGACCGAGACAATGTAAATAACCGGGTGTTTGTATTGTGCAGGCAATGGGATACGTGTGCCAGTGATTGGGCAGATCCATCACCAACTCTCTCAGAGCCTCTGCAAAATCAGTGGCTCTAACCCAAATACAACAGTTCTTCTCTTACATAGAAAGTAGTCATTGTTTGATGAAAAACTAAGCCTCCTTGTGGCTCCTGAGTCTTGAAAAGTGACTGGGGGTAGCACTATTGTAAGCTAGACCAGATCCCAAAACTTCTCCAATCACCAGGACAGAAGCCTTCCAAATCCCAGGTACAAGAGCTTCCTCATAGCTTACCCCATCCACTGCTCTTTCATCTCGTCCATACTCATCCATCTACTTCTCACCCACTGAGCTTTCCAATTGCTGTTTTCCATGAGGCAAAGCTGAACATGTGCTGGAATGTCTAGAATGTTTCTATATCAAGCTGCCAGTTATATCAGGAGAAAAGACTTCTGACTGTCAGTCCTTTCTTAAAGACTGAATACCTAAAATATTATGCAGGAGGGTTCATTTTTACTCAGAATATCTTTCACCAAGTGTATCTTCAGAAGTAGCACAGCTATGTCTTCTTGGAGTATTAAGAAGGTTTTAATATATTCTGCACTTAAAGTCAACTGTATTAGGAAATTCTCTAAAACTTCAGTGGGGCTGAAACAAACCCATTCCACTGACATGACTGACATTGATATCTTGATGCCTGGGACTTTCATTAGTTAAGATTTTTTTCCCACTAGTTTCTTAAGTTTAGTTTTTAAGTTTCATCTCCAATTGCCTTTTATGGGATTTTTAAAATATAGCTAAGTATCTCTGCTTAAAAGACATCACTGGTGCCTTCCCATAGACCCGAGGAAGAGAGAGAATGGAGGAAGGTTATTGCCACTGAGGGTTTCCATTACTGAAATTAATTCCTCTCTCATAAGAATTTAGATCTATGATTTATGATAACCACCAATTTCTCACTGCAGGCAAAGTGAGAGGAAATGACTCAGCCTGGACAGACATCATGAATCTCCTTTTTTTTCTTTTCCCTAATGCTTGACATAATCTGGTGTGCTGCTCCCAGAGGTGTCATTGGAGATTCATATCCAGCCAGAGGGCCTCACAATCAAGGCAGAAAATTTAGTTACTTTCATGTATTGTGTGATTTGTAATTGTTTGGAATTGCATCCTGCCTCATTCACTGCAGTTTCTTTTACATCAATTGTACAGCAAAATGGTCAAGAAAACAAAGCAAGAGGGCAGAAAGCAGTGTCGCATTTGCTCCTTCCAAAAGATCCTCTGACATAATTTGAGGTTCCAGCTGGTGCTTATTAAACTCAGACAGTTTTGAGATGAAAACTGCTTCCTTCTGCCACTCATTCCAATAAAAATCTCACTGCCCACCTGACTTGAGAAGTGTTATCTATCACATATTGATTCTGCAGTGTTATGTTGTATTTTCTATCACTGACACAGAGTTTGGTGAGTGGGCATCTGCCAAAATATCAGAATAGAAATCATCCAGCTAATATATGTTCACCCACACTCCAAGGGACCAGCAGTGTGTACTCATGTCTCAGCAGGGGAGGCAGTGTCTGGGTGAGAGGAAGGTTTGGGGAAGTCTTATGATTCTCAACAGTTACTTGAGTGCATCCTAACACACAGGAGAATGGAAGCAAAACAAATACCAAGAGAATACTATGTAAGACCTCCCCATGCGTTTTTTAATGTCTTTTCTTCTTACAAACTGGAATTTTGTACATTGTAAATCAATCCTCTTTTCACAGGGTTGCTGTGTGTGTGGATGCCTGCTGACTTGCGGCAGCACACCCATATGAAAATGGTCTGTCTGAGGATGATCTCTAAAAATGTCCTTTCCCTATGGCACAGCGCTATGGGGCAGTGCTATGGGTCTCTATATAGGTCATACATAGCTATTTTGTGGATCTCTATATGGGGGAGGGGGAGCAGTGGGTCATACATAGCAGTTCTTATCAGAAATGCTGAGCATGAACTGCTTCTTCTCAGTCCCCTGTGGTTTATTGTGGCTGCCTGGATTGTATTAAACAAACAACAACAACACAACAAAACCATAAAACAAGAAGGGAGGAATAATTCTGTATGTCAGTAATGTGCTCTGCAGTCAGCATGCACTTCCAGGCAAGAAGTAACACTTGGTTTTGATAATGTTGCAAAAAGGCAAAAGTCTGAGGAGCTCAGCACAGTGAGTAGCTGCAAGATTATTTTCCAATGAGTCTGTAATCCTAAGTTTTAACCAGCATGCTGTTTAGCCTGTCTTTTACACTCAATGTGAAACTGTCATTGCCACCCTCACTAGACCATTTTAAAAGCTTCTTTTTTACTCTCCATTTCTGCTCCTGACTATAATTGTTTTAATGATTCTTTCTGACGGCTGATGCTTTCAGACAAGCTCTCGCTGAGCTGATACAGTAAAAGGCAGATTGTAGTGCTGTATGCACACACTTACTAAGACAAAGATATTTTTCTCAAGCATTCGATGTTAAATTTCTAAACTGCAGCCACCAGACTGCAAATTATTAAATATCTCTGAAGCACAATTACAGAAACTGCACCATTTGGAGTATGTAAAATACACTTTTGGAAGTGTTCTTGGGCATAAACTGGCAAAGCCTACACAAACACAACCTCAAGATATTAAGCAAAGCTTTGCTCTTCTTTGGACCTTTGATGTTCTACTGAAACTTACTTAAAAGATTAAAATAAGCATGCAACAGAGGAGTTTTGTCCTTCAACCCAGATCCAAAAATGCAGGGTGATACAGGAGAAAAAAGGACATATTGTGATCTTGAAGGTTAATGTTCTTTAACAAACTGCTTCTTTTATGTAAATAAATGGTATCTAGGTGAGAGGTTCCCTCCAGGTACCAGACGGGAGTGCTGTACCTGTGGTTTGACCAGGATCATGAGGCTCTCATCTGGTGCCACGTCCTGCCCCTCACTGCTCTGTACTTTGTTATTTATCAAATAGTTTGCATTTTTTGGAACAGAACCTGTTACTGGTTTAACGCCTCCTCTTCAGTTCTTCAGGTCTGACTACGAGCAATCAAAACTTCTGTACATCCTATTCAACCTGCTGCTCCATCCTCAGTGACGTACACGCTGTTCCACCAGTTTTATCACTGAACAGAGGATTCATCAGGCAGAGCTGTGACTCAGAGCTATCTTCTCCAGTAAGTGTTTGCCTTACCAGTCTGATTGCAAGACTATAGATGAGATGCTGACACAGAGTAACTAAGGCTGAAATCTCTTCTTCACCTTTGAACCTGTTATGTTTTGCTTGCCTTTATCTCCCAGAGCTGGATCAGGTCACAGGACTATGTGTTAGCAGTGTCAAGGACTTGATGGCCTAGGAAGCATTGTAGCACTGTGCACAGAACTTGGTGCAATGGACACACATGATAAGTCTTGAGGAAGCTGTATGCATTTGCTATAAAATGTCACATCCAGTACTGCTCTGAAAGGTAACAGATACTGTGTGTGCAATATTAGAGGCAATGCATACAAGTAATTGTGAATCTAGAAAGGGTGGTGGTAAACTACACCTAAAACGTGAATCCCTGCAGCACTGCCAGCTGCTGGATGTGTGCGTAGCTCAGCTGTAACTGGAGGGGAAAAAGCCCTGAAATATTTTAGTGGAAAGGCAAAACAGGCAGAAACCTCATGTTCTCAAATGCTGCGGCAGGTATCCTGTGTTTAGATTGAATGCGTCATTTGCTTTCAGGCTATTTTGTATGTAAGATGGTCTATAAATGTGATTTCTCACTTATGTATACAGAAATTCATGCCACTGTATCCTCACCACCATGTGTCCTTTTGCTGTTAACTAGATGGTATTAAGGCAGATGACAGTGAAACCACATATGAATGTTTTTGCTTCTACAGTAAGGCCAGAAATATAAGACAATGCAGTGCCAAGAACTGGAATGTGTTACTGATTCTTTTACTTCTTTGTTTTGCTTTTTTTAAGCTTCCTTCTGATCCCTTCAAGTATCTCAGCTGGTATGACATAGAGGAACATGATGTTCGAGGAAGTCAGCTTCATTGTCCCCGAGTGAGAGAAGGTAAAGAGCAGAGACATGCTTGGGTTGAAGCCTCATCTCTATTCTATCAGCGTGTTGTTAAATGTTAGAGATGAAATTGTGAG
The DNA here is from genome assembly GCF_054131305.1 of Coturnix japonica. NCBI lineage: Eukaryota > Metazoa > Chordata > Aves > Galliformes > Phasianidae > Coturnix > Coturnix japonica. The sequence goes on along the minus strand of NC_140674.1, from coordinate 19,692,684 downwards.
GTTTACCACCCTCTTGAAAAGAGACAGAATCTCAGCCCATGTTGTACATCTTTGCTGTTTTTAATTGCTAGGAAAATGACCTTTGTACCTTTGAAAACAGGAAAGCAAAGTCACAACTCTTAAATTTTTTTACTATTGTAGTGTTTATTATTACCTCATAAAACCTTGTTAACATTTAAATACTGTTCAGGACAATAAAATCATGTGCCAGACAAGAAACCAAGAGTGAAATCCAGTACTGCAAACAGTGATGCACCTTTTATTCTAAGGCTGAATCAGCCCAATTACAATCTAAAGGTGTAATCAAGAACGAGGATTGAAAGGTGAATTTTAAACCCCACTATTTGCATGTTCAGAGCTAAACAGTGGGAAAACATTCCACACTGTCCTTTGGATGGAATTTTAAAGGTGTGCATAAGTTGTAAGCATTTTAATAGACTCACTGAATTTTTGCATCAATAATACAAATAAGTTTTCAGTAAGGTTATAAAGCTTATTTGTAGATGATGTCAATGGCTGACAAGCTGGAAACATAATCTTTTCTCGAAACAATTAAAGTACAAGTACAGCTCTGTTATGTAACCTCACTTGAAACATGCAAATGAATACACGGAGTATTTTAGAACTCAGATGCCTGCCCTGTGCACAACCATTTAGAAAAAGCTTTTATTCTGAGCTCCAGAATGAATGTCAGTTACTAACCACATAGTAGATCACCACTACCTTACGTTGCTTGCTGAGTAATGGGCCAAGAAATGGCAGAACATCTTCACATTCATTCACTTCACGAGAGCCTGGAAACCTACGCACCTGTAACACTAGATATATTCCTACATTTCAGGTATAATTCCCAGACATATATGTAATCTTTCAACAAGGAATTAAATGCTGGTTCCATACCACATCTACTGTTGTAAATCTTTTCTTTCTGAGCAGGGCCTTCCGAAGAAGAGCTATTTTTCAGAGGAGAAGAACATACCTTGAGAAAAAGAAAACAAGTAACTGACACAGAGAAGTGGCAAAAGAAACTGCAAGAGAACTGGGAAAACTGTGCTGTAAAACTTTCTCATTAATTCTATGCACTGTGGTAGTAAATAAGCCAAAGAAGTGATGCACTGGCTACTCCTTGCAGTTAGTCATTTTAAAGCTCAGGTTGGCACCACAGCACTTTAAACCAGAATGTTTTCACAGACTGGAAGAAACACTGGAGTACACTGTAGTTTGGGTTTTTGAAGCAGGTCAAAGAGTAAATTCTGCTCTGGTGATAAAGCTCGGTGCTCAGGCATATAACAGCTAGTTAAATCCTTTGCCTTCATAGGACCTTTGCCAAAAAATTGATGAGTGAACAGCTAAAGAATGGAGTGGTTCCATTTCAGCTTATCCTCTCTCTTCTCACAGCAGCCGGAGCAGTTATTTTGTCTGGATGTACTACGTTATTGCTGCCTCTCATCAGCAATATGTTATAGCTTCTCTGAGTTCAAGACAGAAGTCATGTAGAAACTTACTTACCTTACATAGTGTTCTGGTTCTCGCCTCTCCCTGTGCACAAACACAGGATAGAGAATGCCATTGTTTGGCTGATGCAGGGCATTGTTTTCTAGATGAGATTATATGTTGAATGTATAAGCCGTGATCATAGTTGTGCACACACATCCCCAGTCAGAGAGAAAAGAGGCACCTGGGAAGAAAGATTCACATGACTAAGGGGTGGTGGTCAGGTTGGAGAAAATGCAAAGGTAAAGATAGTAAAAGATTATGGGAAAGACTATTGGAGAGTGGGTGGAGGAAGTGGATCAGTGGAGAACATGGCTATAGAGAGAGATGGAGGCTGCTGTCTGATTTATCTGATAAAGCTCCAGCCTTTTCCACTGTACCACTTCAGGTGACTCTTACTTTTATAACATTGTGCAGTTCTGTGATTCTAAAGGAAATTTGGCACCACTGTTTGTTTTTAATGGAGGAAAGAGCAGCATGATAAAATAGATTGACCTTTTAAGTTATTCTGACATTTAAAAGATTTAATATAGCTACTAGAATGCAAAGAAAATGTTATTTCTATTATTTTTCCCTCACTAGGAGCTGAACCTCTCATTTCAGGACTTGGGTAATCTTTACCAGGTGGAAAACTTCAGAAGGATTCTCCATAGATTGATACGGGTGGAAAGACTTTGGTTGGTGGACAATTCTTTGACAGACCTAAGTGCCATACGGTTGCCAAGGTAGACAAGCTGTCCTGCTCATGTTTTATTATCATAGGAATTAAAACTATTATTTACTTAAGTAATATCTGGAGCAAAACCTTTAAAACTGGTAAAATATGATTTTTGGAGCATTATTGTATGGGGAAACCATCACTGTATTTCTATTCTGAGTTCATGCTATATTGAAACTGAAAATACTGGGTAAAAGGTGACGTCTGCTTTATTCCTGTTGTATAATGAAGTCACGAGTCTTACCAAGTGCAGTGATATTTTTGCTAAAAGAGTACTTATTGAACAGTGAAAGAATTTATGTGAAGATATTGTGAGAATCCAGGTGTTACCGTTACAACTATTTTAATATGGATCCATTGCTACTGTGATGTCTTGTGCAAAAGAATTCTGAGAGTTACAATACAGAGAACAGGAATAATGATGTATCTTTTGTAAAATATAACAAAAGCTGAGAGTGTAAAGTATGGGGATCTGATCTTGCAGGCCTTGGTTAGCAAAAATAACGCAAGTGTGAAAACAGGTCCTTCAGTATAAAATTCTTGTACCTCTTATTGGAAACTCTAAGATGCCGTGACTTCAGATAGGTGAAGAACCGACCCTTTGTTGACTTAGAGTTATGCACTGTTATGGATATGATCAGTGACATCATATGCTTTGTACTTCACAGATGCAGAGAACTAAATGTCAATAAAAACTACTTTACATCCTTCAGACAGCTGCCAAAGTTACCTCAGATTCAGCACCTGTCACTGGCTGAAAATAACATTATGACACTGAGTGGAATATCAGACTTGAGACATACTCCACTTGAATCCCTTGTACTCAAGAGGAATCCCTGTGAGTTTCAAGAAAGCTACAGGCAACAGTAAGTCTTACCATGTAATGAACTCTTGGACATTCACACCCTTGTTTCATTCTTCCCAACTGATTTTGACTCCAAAACCCTGTTGCTAGAAAGAAAGGGTAATGAAACGTGTTCCTTATAAACTCCAGAAATATAGAGACTTGGGCTTTTTTTCCCAGCTACACACACTGAATCCCATCTACAGCAGACATGGGTGGTATTTTTGAGATAAACATGTAAACATGTTCAAGAAGTCTTCACTTTCTAGGAAGGTAAAAAAAAAAAAAAAGTAGGAACATCTTTAATGAAAGCTTTTCTGAATTTCCAGTAGGCTTGTAGACAGTCCTTTACTAATGTGATGGAAATGCTTGTGCTTTTAAGGATAGATAGGCAGATATCAAAGTGCAGGTTAAAAGTTGCATTTAAAATAATGAATTTCACATTTTATTTACACATCAAAAGATGTAGGGGGAGAAAAGCTGAAGAGCACTTCTTAACAATTACTCTCTCCATGCCCCCAGTCCGACCAGCGTTAAAGTCAATCATTTAATTGACTGCTTTGACATAATTCTTGCACTGCTTTCACTGACAGTGTTGGAGGACAGAGAATCATTTTCAAGCACTGATAAAGCCCTGACATGTGTATCGAGATTGAGTCCTGAAATCCATGCTCATCTCAGAAGGTGCAGAGCAAATGGTGCCGCGTGTGGGTTAAGGCCCTGTGTGGCACTTTCAGGTGGATATGACTCTTCTTCTAAGGAAAAAAATAGAGTGATCTTAATGACCAAGATCAGAGATACTGATACGCTGCTTGAAAGGAACAGTATAATGGGAGGTACAGCCATTCATTTCTCTTTGGTATTGTGCCTACAGAAGAGCAGAAATCTTTGCAGAGAGCTCAGGTTCTCTATCGCAGGAGGATGAAAGTTGGGCTGTGCATCTTGTAGTATGAATCCTTGATTTTCAGCAGTCCAGGTATTTCAGTCTAGGTTAGCACCATGTGCTCACTTTTACATTAGACAGCTGGTTTGATTCTACTCCATTCAAAATGTAGATTCCTGGAGTGATTTCCAGAGTTTGATGATAGAAAAATTGGACGGCAGAATGGAAACTGAAATTTTTAAATTAGTTCTTTACCAGCAACAAATGCCAAATCAAGGTTTCCATCAACACAAACATCTGAATATCACTGAATCCCCTGATAGTTTCTCATTGGTGCCTGCTTTATTCTCAAGATCTCAAGGAATATTTATCTCAATTTCTATTATTCTTTCATCTCCTTTTTCAGTGTATTCTCCAGTTTGCCAAATCTGAAAATACTGGATGGTGTCCCAAAACTGCCAGAGGACTGTTCACCCCCAGATACCAGTTTTCTCCCCAGAATGTGCACTGTACTCTAGCACTGCATTTGTGTGGGATCACAGCTGTGCTAGAATCATCTTACTTAAAAGAATCAATAAATTCTGTACATGGAAATTACTATTTAGGTTTTTTTTTTGGCATTGAACCAGAAATACAATTTTTTTGGAGCGTGTTCTTGATACCACAGTCATCAAGTGAGTATTGATAACCGGAATATAAATAAGGCATGATACGTATGCTGAATGTCATGGGTTTCACTCCAGACCACATGTTCATTCTGGGAAATGCTGCAGGGATCAGCGTCCAGGTTGCTAAGGGAAAAAACTGAGTGGTAGAATCAGTGGCAAAGTAGAGCACAGAAGAGGATAGAAGTCTGTCAGCTGGCTGCTTGTACTGTGTAGGAATGTCTTGCCGTTTAGTAAAGGTTTGCCTGCCCAAAGCTGCAATGAGGGAAAAGAGGTGTAGGAGCACAAAAGGGATTTTTCAGGACTCCCCAGGATATCTGAATGCAATTATCTGTGAGAAGTGCCTGTCTTTGTCTTTGATTCATTTCCTGCTCAATTTTAGCTCTTCTTCCAGTCAGCTCACACTGGCACATAAATAGCTATGCCTTTAATGGCTCAGGAAGAGAATGACAGAGTCCTGGAAAATGAAAACAATTAACAGAATTGCCTAATTCCAGAGACATTCAATAAATTCTCTTCTGTGTATTGGCTGTGGGCACGGTTTGGTTCAATTACAGAGAGAGGAATAATGAGTTCTCAGCCTTGTATGTTCTGAGTGCACAGAAAGGCTGCAGCTCAGTCTGTGTTGGACTGGGGCAAGAGGAACAGCCTGACTCTCCCACAGCTGAGTGATCCATCCAGTCAATCCCAACACTGCATGACCTAAGATCACACGATTCTGCTTGTATAATTGTGTCTAGCTCAATGTATGTCCTAATGCTGTGCAGGAAAAAAGGCTGCTGCAAAGAGATGTCAGAATGAGGGCTCACCTTGATAGAATTCGACAAGCTTTCACAGATCCAGAGAAGACACACAGTTTCCACAGAAACAAGAAGGCATCCAGAGCTTTCAGACAGGCAAAGTAAAGCAGTGTGTGCTGTGCAAATGGGTCCAGAAAAGTGTCTTTCCCACAGAGAAGAAAAGAGTAGAGAAGTCAAAAACTTTCTGAGGAGTTAGGCTGGTGTGCTGTCTCAAGTCTAGAGATTAACCCAAAAATAGGATACTGTGACAATCAACATAATACCCAACTGATGTATTTGGAAGGAGACAAAACAGGATCTTCTCAGCTGAGGAGGAATGAAAGGAGGAATTTGAAAGCACCACTTCCAAAAGTATGTAGGACTGGGGGAGCCACTGCTCACACTTGCAGTGAGGAGTGGGTTTGTTTTCTCTGTGGAGCTCCCTCAGAGCTTTGCTGTTGTGACCTGAGCCCTGGGTTGGTCACAGGCAGAGGAATAGACGCTGATCTGTGATTTCCCAGTAGGGAGATGGCTCTTCTCTCACCATTTTTACTGTCATTATTTGGGTTGTTCGGGTTTTGCAGTCCCTGAGGATCACAAGGTGATATCTACACAGTCCTGCTGATCTTATTTAAAGTGCATCCGGGAACAAGAAAGCTCTGGTAATGTTTGAGTCACTTTGCTGCAATGAGATTTAAATGAGACGTTTACTATCAGCCATATCACATGGGAAACTGGGGAGAAAGAGCAATTACTTTCCAGCTGTTTGGCTGGACGAAAGCCACGAGGCAGAGGAAGCTCACTGGACACATTTCAACATCTCCAGTCAGCTGGAAACCCCAGCAGCAGGAACCTTTAGAAACTGGCCAAACCATGGATAAATTAATACACATTTTAGGCTCTAAATTAGATTATTACTACCTACCTTTCTTTTTCTGCCAAACTTACACTCAGCTCAGCTTTGACATTTCTTAAGAGGAAGTTCTAAGCCTGTCCCAGGCCCAGCACCACTGAGGACATCAGCTTGGAAGGATTTGCTGCATCTGCCGTGAGGAGGGGAGATTGTTTAGTTATTGTCTTATCTCCGAAGATGGGCTTAGAGCACATGAGAAATACCTGACCAAGCCCAAGAAAAGATGGGCCAGCTGCAAATTGTGTTCTCCTCCTTTGTTTTCTACAGTTATGTGTGGAGTGGTCTAATCTAAACCTAACCTATGATTCTGACAGAACCTGTCTGTAATGGTACAAAAGTAGAGCTCTTATTCTGTTTGAGCTTTTCAGATCTCATTTACTGTGATTATACTCTGAAATCTAGAATAATAGCTACTACCTGGGAGCCTGGTATTGAAGTACCACAAAATCAGCTGTGATCAGCTATTTCTGATTATCCCCAAATCTTCAAACCTGACTTTTCATGAACATTTAGCAGTGTTGCCTAACATTTAGCAGGAATGCTGCCTATGACTTCAGAGCTGCAGTAACACAGCTTTATTTGGTGTGGAAGGAAGGAAGGGGGGAGGGTAGTGCTCACAAACCAGGGAGCAGGTTACCAGAAAGGGCATGGTGAGGCTGCTCTCTTCTGGGAAGCAGAACAGCCCGCCCCTGTTTCCCTTGAGGACCTCTCACTGAAGATCAGTCTGTGTTCATTTGTGTCACCATTTACTTCCTGATGGATTAAAATCAAATGCCTTCTCCTCTGTGTGATGCAGCGTTCAATCGCTGCCATTTAAATTTTACTTCTCTGTAAAAAACCTTCATCATTTTTGATGGTTTCCTGGCTATCAGCATTCCAACAGAAAATGAATTTAGTGAATATACAGACTGATGTTTTAATCTGTCTGGGTACATGTGTGAGACACACAGAGGCACATTGGCAGAAAGCATGGGTGGGAAAAAAAAGCTATTAAGAGATCTCTAAGCATTCATTTTTCATATGTAATCTATCATCCAAGATAAACTTGCTTTGGAATGGCCAGGTACCATGTTGCGTTATGTGACAGGGCGCACTGAAGATAAGGAAGGAAAGCCATTGACAGCATATGCTTTGGATAAAAGCAGCTATAAAAGTAAATGTAACAGCCATAGCAGGGACGAGACAAGCAGGGATAGTAACATATCAAGAATGACCTGAAAGTTCATGAATAGGCAAACTACAGGAAACTGTGCAGCCGGCACTGGGGAGTGAAATCCAAGCCTTTATTATATATATATATATTTATATACATATATATATATATTTATTTTTTTTTTTCCAGAGATCATTTTACTTTTATTATCTGTTAATGTATTTCTCACTTCTACTCCATGTACAGTCTGTTTCATATCTGATGCATTGCTTCGCTTATTCTTCTCAACCTGAGCACTGAACCAGTTCAAGGATGTTTCTGAGGAGATAAACCGACGATGAAGTCAGACGTTCCTCTGATGCAACTTTAATTTTCTGTGTTAAACGTACAAAGCTCCGTCTTTCTGAACACAAGGGAAGCCAAACAGGAGACTGCATCTGCCCTTGAGGCTCAGAGACCTTTTTCACCTCATACTCAGCTCTCAGCATTACACATCTTTGAGCTTCTTTCCCTGGGGACTTATCCTTCATCTTTTTCTGTGTTAGCTCAGTGTGGCAGCAAAAACTTTCATCATGTTGGTCTGATGCTTCCCTTAAGCATGATACGACAGCCCAGGATGCCTCCAGTTGCTCAGGATGCTGTGAGCATTTTGTTACACCTCAACCCCAACTGTTTGCCTCCTCCACCTTATCCCCAGTTCTATCTCAGCTACACCACCATGCTAGGTTTGTTTGGTCTGGTTAAGGAGCAGGTTAAGGACCTCAGACCTGCTGCACTTCACTCATCTTAACATTTTACCACTGATTATAATTTGAAGTATTGATATTCTGTTTTCCTCTGCTGGTTTGGGTTTGTTTTGTGGTTTTTGTTTTTTTTTTTTTGTTTGTTTGTTTTTTTTTGTGTGTGTGGCTTTGTTTGAACACTACAACAGATACATCCCCGAAAGCACAGCTTAAGTTTGGAAAGTATGGATCCGTGCCTGTAGAGAAATTGGAATATAACATCAATTTAACTACAGAGAGAAGCAGTTGTGATCATGTCCTGTGCTTCACAGAAACATTCTAGGTAGCAGAGTGCCTAATTATTATGATGGCAATGGGTTGGTGGTTGGACTTGATGATCTTAGACATCTTTTCCAAACTCTGTGATTCTATGGTTGTATTTGTCAGCTTGAACGTGCTGGAATAATTCTGAGACAAATTTCTCTCCTGATAGAGTCCTGTTTATTGTAGTTGGATGTATTTATCACACAGATGTCTGCTTGATATTGAAAAGCTGAGCCCAGCCTAAACCTGCCTTTAAATCCTAGGTCTTCACATTCCTATTTAAGAGAGTAATATTTGAGTGCTGGAGGAGTTCAGGTGTTGGCTGCAGGATAATTTCAGCACAACACAGGTGAGTTCATCAGGACTAGCCTGCCTGAGTCCATACATAGCTGCAGAGGAGATGAGGAAGGGGTGGATGAGCACTGAAGAGGTGTTTTTGCTTTGTAGTGTTATGCTTTGATTGCTCAGAAGATGTACTACATGTTTTCTTTGTGTTTGTGATGCAGTGTTCAGTTATCTTCTCATTTGCAACCTCAGAAGTACCTGAAAAGGTAATGTCTTCTGTTGTATTAACAGTGGGAAGAGTTGAGATGAGTAACTAAAGGCTCAAACATCTACTGTCACAACAAAATATAATGTGGTACAGTAAGTGTGTATGTATTTAATTAACACCAAGCAGCTTCTAAGTATGCGCAGCTGGAAAGGGCAGCTCGTAATGCAAGAACAGGATTGGGGCCTTAGGAATGTGGGGTGGATTGGTTAGTAAAAGCATATAAATAGTTATTTATGAAAGGAAGAAAAATGGTGTTTCTGTAGCTAACTGTAGTGGGAGGTATTATGTGGCAATATTAGGAGAAAAAAATATCTGAGTTTCTGCTTCTAACACAGAGCAGATAAAGGGTTATGATGTGAATGACTGGTAGGGAAGGGGATTGAAGGGGCTTTGTGTAAGTGCTTGCTCATGGTGCTTCCTGTGCTCTGCTCTCTCAGTCTCACTGTGGTTGCTGAAGTTCTTCCTGTTGGTCTGGGAACAACTATCAGCGCTCAAATGGAAGCAAATAAGGAGGCAGTATGGTGCTATAACAGGTGAGCAAATTATCACACACCTTCTCATAGACTGTAAATCTTGGGTTATTAATTACTGAATGTGACTTTGGTGGAGGAAAGCAGCTGGAAAACAAGTTTCTTTACAGAAGATATATTGCTGAAGGTTAGCATTCTCCTTGCATTTATCTGCTTTCCAGTAATGCAGTCTGCTTCTCAACATGGGACAGAATGCTGATACACCCTTTTTGGCCATTGTGATGGGAATTAAGGCTGCATTTTATGCTCTGCAAGTATCGCCTCTTCTGTCTGCTGCAGCTCTAAATCTTTCAGAAGCAGGCGGCTGCTGCTGTGTTCCCATTCAGGCTTAGCTTCTTTTTGTTTCTAAATACAAACTGACTTTGTAGTGAGTGATTTCTGAGCTCAGGAAGCATGCTGTGGTAAAGAGGTGCATTTGTGAAGCCATCTACCTGGAAAAAGTTGTGCCCTGGGAATAACAGATGGCTGTGCCTGTGCTGGTGATGGATGGTCATGGAATGTCTTTTTTCAAAGCACTGCTAGGGTTGGAGCTCCCTTAGGAGTGGTCTGAATTAATCCTTCCTTTTCCAGCCTTCTTGTGTAGTTTTAATTAAGTTACAATTCATCACTTCCTTTAAAATAAATTGTTTTACTAATTTACTTGGAGGTGCATCCTTTAGCCTAAGATAGGGCTGCACGGATGGATGGTGTGCTGTTTGCAGTAGAGCCAGGGTACAATCTTTCAAAGAAGATGAATGGGGTTTCTCAGATATGCTTAGCTCTTGTTCTTGTCTAGAGACTGGCAAAGGGCAAACGTACGTATCACCAGCCCCTTCAGGGCTCATTCCTAAAGCAGGAGGCTTTGCAACTCCCTCAGTACTAACTGTAGTTATTCGCTATAAAATCTCCTTTTATTAGTTTCAGTGCATAACTCTGTTCTGACAAAACACAGTGATTGGAAGTGAAGATATTCACAGAATTGGCTTACAGTGAGACAGATATCTGTGTGAGCACTGAAAATTGACGCAGCAATTAATATTTAGGGGGGTAAATAATATGATCTAAATTCTCCACCAATGGAAACAAGAGAGAGTGGAGCTGCAGGTGCCGATGAGCATCGTTGTCAAAAGCTGAAATGAATGAGAAAATAAAAGAGGTTTGTTTTTTTTTTTTCTTGTGGATTGAGCTACAGCAAAAAGAAGCACTGACTTCACAAAGAAATCTGTCTTTCTTTTTAGCAATAATAATCAGCTGCAATTTTCTGCTCTTTATTTCTTCCTTAAGCCCCTTTGGATCTCCCAATTGACTGCACTGTCAATGGCACATCTTTAAATGGAACATCTAGTTAATTCTAAGAGTATCCGGACTCACAAGGTGCCATTTCTGCCCAGAGATACTCAGCTCTCAACAAGTACCACAGAACTGAGGAGTGCCACTGAGGGTGATCGTTAAGGGTATGGGCCTCTCTGGTCCAGCCTCACCCAGAGAAGAGCAGGTTCCATGCTGGAAGGACTTCTGGTCTTGCACCTGACTAATGCAGCTCACAGTTGGTCCTTATTCATGACTGGTTACACCCAGGATCTCTATTTTCATAGAATATACAAGTGTATTAAATACAAACTGCACAGTGCAGCACTAAACTGTGATTGGAGAGCAGTATTTAAGTGATAATGTCAAAAAAATAGAAAGGATATGCTATTTGTTCAGATATCAGCTGACAAGCTGGAAAGGCGTTTAAGACAGTTTTACCCACTGCTTTTCCTTGATGTCGTGACAACCAGTGTAGGCTTCTCATCCACTCAGCTGCCAATGGGGATCACGTTGTTATATACAGGGAAAAGTATTTATTGTAGACTGGTTTTGAGGGCTTTTGTACTTAACTTGTACCACATAACAGAGATTCCAGCCTGCTTCTCTGTTTCATAAGCCTCTCACAGTAAAGCATTCACATATATATTTTCTTTATTGAGAGACACCAGAAATTCCACGTACACTACACAGCAAAACAAAACAAACAACAAAAGAAAAATAATTATTGCAAGCTTAAATTGAATGCAATAATACTGAGAAGGTGTTTCAAAGATGGTGAATCACATACAGGAAAGTTACTCAACCAGCAGCTGCTGTCTGAAAGAGCAATTTTGAAGTATTTCCACGTTTTCATGCTCTTTTCTTTGACCTTTAGTTCAAGGCCATCTGTGCTGAGCTACTGACTTTTCTTGGTCCCTTGAGTGGCTGCTGAAGATAGGCTTCAGTGTACATAATGAGGAACAAAACCTGTTTTTAGAGCTCCCCTCTTCCAGATAAAGTGTGATAAAACTAATTTAGCCCTTGAAGGAGCAAGTCTATTAGCCTTTTGATAGCTAATTTGATTCCTGATAATTTATTGTGCCACGTGAACTGGGAAAACAGATTCAAATGCCTTTTGGAGGGCAGTAAGAAATCATTATCTGGGAGAAACACCATGGAAGAGGAAAATAGTTGAAGATCAGGCAGAGATGGATGAAAACACTTGCCCAGCTGGGGCTGCATGTGGGTTTGACAGACTGAAGGAGGGAGCTGAAGGCAAGAGCAGTGTCTGGGGAGAGGATAAGGCTGGGAACTTGGCTGTAAGGGAAGTGCATTCGTGTTTTGGGTTCATCTGTTGTGTTGAGACTTTGGAAGCTCATGTTTTTCTCTGTCAGATAAAAAGATCTCCTTTGCACAAGGAAATTAGAAGAGTAGGAGGTGAGCCTTAAATCTTTTTTAATATTTTCTGAACCTCAGGGATTTGTGTAACTTACTTAATGCTATCTATCATCCCTGTGGACCTTTAACTGATATGGCCATAGAGTTCTAATTTGTGTAGATCCCCTGCTGGCTTTTTACTGTTGATGAATCTGGAGGATGGCACTATGCTGCTGAAGCTAGCAGCCAGCATCAAAATGAGCCATTTGTATGGTAATCCAGAAAGAGAATTCATTGGCACGTGCTCGGCGTCTGGCATACGAGGGCAGAAAAATATTCTGCCAGCAAGTCAAGGGAGCAGCAAAGCTACTCATGTTTGCAGGACATCTTGCATATTAACATGTATTTTCCCCCTGATTCAACCATCCCAGCAGCTCAGTGAGCACAGCACAGCCTCCAAACTCCCAGTCTTTCAAATATGCATCTTCTCTCATAATGTATTTTGTAGTGCTGCAGTTACTGCCAGTCTTATTTAATGGCTGCCATGTGTTAACACTTTCCCTAACACAAAGCCAGCTAGAAGTGCCCCATCTTTCTGCTTTGGTTAGGATCTGGCCTGGGACACTAATTTCAAGGCATGTGGGAACCCTGGTCCTATTTCAGCTTGTTGCCTTGTCATAAATTTTGTTTTCAGGCACGTTGCCTCCCTTCTCTGTTCCTCCTTTGCAGTGCAGCAGTGATGTTTTAGTGAATAAATTGTTTGTTTGAAGCATCAGGTGATCCCCACAACTCAGGTATTTGTGCAGCTTGAGCAAACGATGCCATGTTCCCCCCTGTATCCCCACATACTGCAGTGTGTGAGGTCAGCCCTCCAAGCACTGCTGTCAGGTCTGTAGCATTGCATCCTCGCTTATGAGCCATGAAATAAAGCCCATCTCCCTGGCAGTTTACTGCCATGCTCTGCCATTGATTTTTATGGGAAGTGCCTGTTGTGTCATCTTGGAATCTAATTCTGTTTTCTTTCTCAGACATCTATGATCTGCCAGTCCTTTGTTTAATGGCTCAGTCAAAGGCCCACAGAGTGTTCCATGGTATTTAGATGGGAGACATTAGCATAGCATGGTTGCTTTAATGCTCTTATCTATTAATCTTTAATATGTTCTTATTGATCAAGGGCTTGTATGACAGCAAAGTGCTGTCCCACCCATTTATAGAAACAACAAATTGAAGCACAGAAGGGAAAATAACTGCAAATGTCAAGCAGTATTCAGCAGCAGAAACACAAAAACATTTACTCTGATCCTGAAGTTACAACATTCTGTTCATCCTTTTTCCTTTTGAGGTCTCTTTGGGTGGAGGTGTTCAAGCCACCTGTATAGGAGCTGCATCCCTCCTGCAGCATGTTGCTGGGCTGGGGAGGTGCAGCCCTGTCTGCCCTGAGCCTTCACTTACAACCAGGAGAAATGCAAAGGAGCTAAATTAGCTTCTAGGGTTAAAAAGCCCTAAGGCTATTTGTTAATTCATGAAGGTAAATTGTTGGTAAGATTATGTGAGCATGTGGGAACAGCTCTTGGGGTCATTAAAAACAAAACCAGATTTATCAGCTGCTCAGATGTCAGTAAGCTTCCCTTACAAGAGTGGACATCGTATCCTGCGAGGGAGTTAGAACGGGCAGGGAAGGTATCAGCCTTTGCTAATGCAATATTAAAGAGAAATCCTCTCTACTTAATCCTCTTATTAGGTATTGCATTACGTTGGCTGTTGGCATGCTTGCTGCCAGTAGGTAAAAGCAAGTCCTGCAGTGATCGGGTGTTTTCTGAGAATGCTGTAAGTGGTTTTTATGGGAAAAGATGGTGCATCAATCCATTGGCATTGATGCTGTATGAGAAATAATATCCATATGGGCCCAAATCTTGTGAGGGATTGAGAGTCTGGTGACTGCTCTGCCTTGTGGAGGATGGATGAGGTCAGTGGTTCCGCTCCCTGGAAATGGGGCTGTTGAGTATTAGCCGGGTGATACCATGTGTAGAAGGGCTTTGTGGAATCAGGATTCGAAGCCCCTTCATGAGGGTGGATGCTGCTTTCTCTGTGCTTTCCTTGTGTGCATTTACCGTAATTCTGCAGGTTTTAGAGGCAGGGAGGTGTTTGGAGTCTGAGCTCTGTCAGCAGCTGATGCTCTGCAGTGATATGGCAGCTTATGGTGGTGCTGAGCCTCTCTACAGATGGGGCGTTAATTGGTGGTTGAATGATCAGCAAACAGAGACTGAGACAGAATTCTGTAGTGCCCTGGGCAGACAGATCGACAGCTGCCCAGCTCCTGGGTGGAGCCAGCTCAAAGAAACAGCATTGGAGAGGAAAATACCATCCTTGCAGGCATGTAACCAGAAAGCAAACTTTCTGAAAGCCAAGATCTGACTCTGTGCTGCACTCATGTTGAACTGTGCTCTCTCTGAGAGGAATGAAGCGCAGAGCTCAGCTGCCTTCGAGCAGGCTGAGATCATAGAAACATCAAGGTTGGAAAAGACCCCCAGGGTCATCAAGTCCAACTGATACTGAGCAGCATGAGCAAACAAAAGCAGTGAGGTTCGGTGTCAGTGTGTGCTTGGCTGTGGGAAGTTCTAATCGCCATAAGAAGTAGCAGATCTTTGGATTTGCAATTGATCTGTATCAACATGAACCAACTGAGTAAAGCATGGGCTTCTCATACAGAAAGAGGCTTAAAATACAGGCAGGCTGTGGTGGTTTGTAAACCTTGCATGTGTGATGCTGTACGCAGGGTGAAGAGAATCACACCTTTAACACACCAAGGAGAGTCAGGTGACTCTTCTTGGAAGCCAGGGCTTCTGGGTCTTTAGAAGCTCCCCAAAATACAAACAATCCTTATTTTTCTATGCTTTCCCTTCTAATTACCCCTTCTTACCTTCACTCCTTGCTGGGTGTGTCAGGGTAGATCTGAGCGTTCAGGTCTCGCCATCCTCTGACACCAGTGGCACAACGCTCCCCAGCCCGTGTGTGAATTAATTTCCTACTCTCATTGTTACACAGCTTTGGCTATTTTATTCTGATAACAGATAACAGTACAATTTGTTCACTAATTAAGGCTGCCTTTTCCAAAATGCCATCTCTGACATTTTGCTAGGCTGGCATCGGGCAGTGTACAAAATTCCCTGTGAAATTTAACCTTTCATTAAAGCTAACCTTCTTTATCTGCTTCAGTCCATGGCTGAGTTCTTAATTGCATCTTGCAGACAAATGTAACGCGGTCAGATTTGGCATGAGCAGCGGCTCTTGCAGCAGTAGAACTGTGCTAACTTACTCTTGTTGTCAGCCAAAACCCTCCATAAGGAGGAAGATGATTCCATCAGACACTATGTGAATTCATGGTTAAAATCTGCAGGCTGTAGAGAGATGCCAGCATAAAATTACACCCTGAGGGGGCCTTGTGTTGTCAACTGAACTCCCAAACATAACAGAGTTGGTGATTCCCTTTAGTGATCTAAAGCCCTAACGAAAGCTTAAAAATACATTCTTCATAGATAATGGAGTTATATCACTTCAGGAGTGATAATGATGAGGAAATAATGAATAACTTTGCATCTAAACCTGCAAGAACTTGGGAAGGACAGCCATGTTGGAGCCTGATGATGTGTCAAAGGCTCTGAGTGCAACTTTCTATCTTGCTCTGGACACTTTGCTCTGGGTTTCTCTGTCCTCTCTCTTTGTGATTATTTCCATTGTAATAGTATACATTTATTTCCTGCTGGTAGCAGAATAAAAAGAGTAAACACATCTTATGTGCTCAGACTTGAAAAGCTGCATGAAGGTCATATTGATCGGTGATGGCTCTGAAGCTCCTTTGTCATGGAGCTGCAGCCTTGGGGCATCTCCAGTTTGTTTTTCCACGCGTATCCATTAATTTGTTGATTAGCAAAATAGTTGCCATTCCTTGTATCCCAGAACTGTAGGGATAGCAATGGGGATAGCATTTGCATTCATACCAGCTGCTGATCTACCAAATAGGACCTTAGGGTCTGGTGCTGAGTGCTGTGTGTCAGGCGAAGGGGATGGAATCTGGCAGTTCAGGGTGAGTGGCTATAGATGTTCTCGTGTGGTTTGTGCTTATGGAAACTTTGGGAAGTCGTGCAGTGATGCTGTGAGCTGTGCCAACATCCAGCAGCTGGGCTGGGAAGCCCTAGGAAAGCCCCACCATGCTGTGCTGTAGTAGGAGCTGGGTGTTATGGGTTGCACAGTGTTGTTGTCAGCTAAGGTTAAAACACTGTTTAGAAAGTTGAGCTTTGGTCAAGTATTCTCTGCAGTGAATAGGCCCTTGGTGAAGGACAGAAAAAGCTTTCATTAAAATATTCTTGGCCTATTGACAGTAAATGTGAACTTGCTTTGTTTGCTGAAGTAAATATTGCATCTGCTGCGTACACTGGCTCATACAACATACAATAGGAGCCCTTATTCTGCAGCTCCCAAGTCTGGGCAGAGTTTGTCACTTTGGACTTTTGCTGGAGTGCCATGTTAGCCAAGCAAAGCCTCAGGGTCTGAAGGAAAACAAAAGGGAATCATCACAGCTGCTTAATAACCACACTCTGTCTATCCACCAGCATTAAAGCTGTCATATATGTCCTGTAACAGGTAATGCTGCTTCCATTAAAATAAATGAAGTATATATTGTGCGAGACAGAGCCCTTTGTATTCCCATGTTCAGCATTAGTTTAATAGTTGCACATCTACCTCCATAGTTACAGCCTTAACCTTCTGCCAAGGGGTAATGAAGGAGTCACAGGATGAGGGAGGACTCTCCTATTGGAACACACAGTACTGACTGGTTGCTACACCATGGGTTGGGCAGATGACAGCTGGTCATCTTCTTTTACTTGCTAGAAAGGTTAAGAGATGATAGAAAGGTGAAGAGATGATGTGTTCATCCTCCAGCACTTCATGCTTGTGAAAAATCAGTGACTATATTCTAGTTTATTGACTGCTGTCAAGTTTTATTATGCCTCAAATAATTAAATACTGCAACAGTGACATTAAAAATACAGGCCAATTTACCAAAATAATTGTATTCTGCAGATTATGTACATATTATACATTTTACAGTATCATGTAAACTTTTATTTATACATAAGGTAACTCTGATGTGTGGTAACTGGAAACCCAAAGTACTTGCTGACAAAAATATTCCTATGAAACATAAGCACTGTGTCTGAGATATTCAGGAATATTACCGGGAATGGAAACCAACTGTAAAACATAACGTAATTGAGTTAGTAGAAAAATGAATTAAATTACATTCATAACAGAAGTTAAACTGAAACGGTTGCTAAGCGTTGTTGTTTAAAAAGGGAAAAATCCCAAACTTTCTCCTTTTATATATTAACACACACTTCCTAAGGGGAGCTACTGCGTGCCTCATTTCCAGCAATGGGGCATGGCCTAGGAAATCCTGATTCCCACTCTCCTTAAAACATATATTAAATAACTACAGTCTGTACCAATACAAATATTGTATATATTCATGCACTGTGATTATGTTCATAGTAGCTCACACCAAGGCACCGTTTTTGTGTCATTCCCCACCCCTTTTCTGTTACATGCAGTGCTAGAGATGCTGCCGTTCAAAAAACTTCTGTGGGATTTGTCTCTCATCTGATTTTTCACACCGGAGGACACAGAAATTCTTCTGGCTTAGACTTAAAAATAATTAAGTAAAAGAAGGTAAAGGCTTCAGTCCAACATCTGGTGGTGAATCACACCAACTCATTTTGAATGCCTTAACCCTCTCTCCAGTCTCCAGAAAGCATGACATGAAGGTGATCTAAGTACAGTTGGTAGGTCACATTTTTAATATATTAGCTAGGATGACAGAACTGTTCCTTCTGTAAATCTTAATTCATGTGACAGCTGTAGTGTTCTGATTTGTCATGAAGGATCATCAAGTCTAAATCGGTTCCTAGCTGGCATCTCAGCATAGCACCATTTACGTTATCTGCTATGTAGTGCATGTAATTGAAGTACCTAGGCATGCTCATTAAAATAAATGCATAATTTAGCTGTATATAAACAGCTGCCAAAATGAACAGCTGTTAACCTGGCTGTATTTTGAAGGCTTGTAAAACTTGCATATTTTATAACTGTCCCGCATCTGTAAGAGGTTTGGTCCCACAAACAGCTGGGTATGTGCTCATCTCCAAGGATTTGAAGAATCCCATGAGGTTGTAATGAATGAAACTACCTGTGGGCCTTCAGGAGCACTGCAGGTTGTGCCTCGGACAGGTAGCTGGCCAGCCATTAGTCACGAGTGGTGTCAAGGAAGACAGAGCTGGATTGACTAATGCTGACTGGGTTTAGGCACTAGATGTATTCCTTCAGATGTTGAGCATATCTGGAATTAGACCAAGTGTTCGTCAGGCTTGGATAAAGTGGAAATGTATCACGGATTGGCCTCTTAAAACATGCCCTGAAGGATGAAAAATGAAACCTGCATGATGTCTGCTTATGTACATCTTTAATAGAAAAGAAATCCTAATCTAGAGTATCAAAATACTGTATTCATATAAACGTATGAGAGCATCTAATAGAAAAGTAACAAGAGTAAAACACAAAGTTCTCTTGGGATTTAAATATCCCAAAAAGGTTTTTCTTAAACTCAGGAATGTGTGTGCTACCAAAAAGTGAGGACTACATCTCCCCTCGTCTCCGTGTTTTTGCTGCAGCAGCTCCACGTTCCTCCTCTTCCTCTTCTTCCTCCTCATAATTTTCCTCATGAACTTCCTTCTGAGGGTTGTTCTCATCTTGCATTTCTTGCTCTTGATCTGTTTCTCCATTATTCTTTTCATCTCCCTGATTTATGACAAGAAAAATAATCAGATTCCACAAAAGTGGCAGTTTTTTCATAGTTTATTCTGGGGCAATGAGAGGAGGTTAAGGAGAAAAAAAAAGGAAATGAATTGGTTAGAGTTGCTGCTGCTGCTTTCCAGGTATAGGAAAAGCTTTCCATAGGTGTCCAAGCACCAACAGTGGATGTGGAGGTGGAAGGATGAGCAAAAGGAAATTCAGATAGAGTGTGAAAGTTTAAGATCTATAGCCTGAAGAAAGTTAAAACCATGATTATGCAATGTCACTGTGACACGATCACAGCTGTGTTAAGTGTTTAATCCTGTCATGTCACCCACTGAGTTTAAGGGTTTACACAGCACTTACGTTTTCATCATTTTCACCATATGGCTCCTCAGCATTGCGCTCCAGTTCTCGTTTCTTCTCCTCAGTCAAATCTTCCTGAATCTGCAGAGCACAGAAACGTTCTGTACATTTTAGTCTTTTATTTTTTATTTATTTTTAAAGAAGCCTATGGCATAAGTGTGCACATCTATTCCTAGTTAGAGCATCTTACCTCATTTCTGATTACCCATTCAGTTGCTGCTTTACAATTAATGCTTCCAGTAAGGACGCTGGTTCTAGTCCTTTAGGAAAGGTGCATCAAATTATTTCCTGTAGCCAAAGTAATTGCTAAGCGCCAGCCATTCCCAGTTCCTAATGACTGGTTTGATTTAAGTACTGTATTTTGAACTGTTGAATTCTAAGTGCATAGCAGCTAATCCCCATTAGTGAATAATGAATAGCCGTTTATATTGCTTTTTGTAAATCATTATGTATGAAGTAGAAAATAGCAATTGATTGGGTAAGTACTGAAGAACTGCAGAGCACAATGCAGGGTAGTGTATGTTAATGTGAATGCCATTCAACATATGAAGGAAAAGCTCCCTTTTCTCTCCTTCTATTTCTCCAGTTCAAAGCAATGTACCAACAGCTTCCTACCTATTTGACTCCAGAGCAGCAGGGACTAACTTGCAGTACTTAGAAGGAGCACAGATAAATCAAAGTCGGTCTTAAACAGTAAATAATTGACCAAGAAAGCAGTTTGCCCAGAACAACAATGTGTGATTAGAGGTGCAAAGTTAATGAGGTTTGCGGTGACCTTCAAAGGGTTTTAGGTTTGCAGGATTTTATCCTTGCATTGTGAATGGCTTAATCTTTTCAATTATTTCACAATTAATATTGTGTTTCAGGGAAGGCTAACAAATCACAGCACATAAGCAGGAATGACACTAAATGTGTCTGTGTCCATCAATGCACAGCAGAGTAATGGCAAACACTAGCAAGGTTTCATAAAGTCAGAAACTACTGTTGGCAACGTGCTTTGGGTTCACTTTGCAGTTATAAAAGATACCAGCCTTGAAAGTTAATGAACATTTGCTATGCTATCTGGTCCACATATGCCTTACATCTGTTTTCTTACCTCTTCCTCGCCCTCTTCCTGATATTGCTCATCCACATTATCTTCCTGCTGGTCAGGATTTCCTGCCATCTGCAGAAAGATTATGTGAAAATTCAGTTTTTGTGCACGTAGCCATTAATTTTAGAAGACAAAGGGTTAAAGATTCTCATTCTGGAACTAAAAACTTTATGTAAAGGCAAATAAAAATATAATAGGATAAGAAGTTACAGAGCGTTCATTAGCATTAATGATAGCCTGGCTGTAAGATTTAGACTTGCTCTAAATTAAAAGATAGACAGTAGAATGATTATAATAAAAATCACTTCATAAAATTAAGCAATACTTTCCATACTAATTGGGAATGAAACAGTCACACCAATACAGACTGATGTCGTAAAAATACAGATTATCTCTAACTAGAGGAGCTTATAGTGAGAACATAACTGAAAGGCGCAGCATTCACTGGAATGGCCACAGAGGTACAGGATGTCAGTTCTTACAGCTGATTGAGTGCTGATGGCATGGAGACAGCACAGCAAGGAAAAACAGAATAAAAGCATGGAGACTACATGAACAGGGACTCCAGCAGCAGTGGTTTGTGTGAAGGTCATTACAGAGGCCCCTAAGAATAAGGCTATGGAACCTTTCTGGGCAAAGCTAGTCATGAAAGACCTACTGATGTATCACCAGGAGTAATTTCATACTTTCACCTATGCATGGTTTACAATAGATCTTTACATTTGGAATTTAAGTGTTCTCTCATCAAACGCTACTATGGTGCTTTTACAGAGGACCCATAGGTGCTTCCTTTCCCTTTACTGACCACTAGGTGCTCTTCCACTCCGGGATGCCCTTGTTTCTCACTGTTCTGCTTGTGCTTCTCATTTTCATCTGGTAAATTTTCTTCTCTCTCTTGTTCAGCCTCCTCAAATTCATCTTCTCCCTGATTATTAGGGTCATCAGCAGGGTTCACATCTTCCATGGCTTCCTTCTGTATTTTTCAGATATGAAAATTAAATACATATTCATTTAATCTCACAGTCAAATTCCATTTCACTTGAAAGCTACCTTAGCACAAGGTATGTTAGAGCCACGTAGGCTGCTGGACTCATCTGTTTACTGAATATCTGAAAACTGACAGTGCCTTGAGGAAGACCAGGTTAAAAAAATAACTAAGAACTTAATATACACAGTTTAAAAGAGATCTCTTGGTATCAGTCTGTTTTATAACATTGACCTCATCTTTATTTAGTCTTCACCATACTTTGCCGTTCAAAAATGAACATTTTCTTTGTGCTTTTCATTCAGTCTTTCCAGTATCTTTATAGCCAACAACACAAAGGTCCTTTAGAAATATTTACTATACCACATTTGCTGATGGGGTGAGGAGGAAAGATGACACGTTTTATTTTCCACAATACCATGTATAAAAATTGAACTTGGGGAAGGCACGATACTGATTCTGCTGCATCTAAATCTCTGTGCAACCCATACTGGGACTGCTGGCAGTGCTGAAGTTATGTTCTCCTTTCAAGAACTCACACTTTGTGGTACTGACAGGATTTTGATCTAGTGACCACTGATTCCTGTGGAAAGGTTCCAGCTGGTTTCAGTGGTTATTAAGTTGGCTCTCCTCCTCTTATCTAATAGGAATCAATTTATCCAAAATCCTTTATTGTACCTAACGTGCGGATCAAAAGAATTTACAAAAGTAACTGGCTTCCAACAAGAAAGCTCTCTTTCATTTCCTCCCAAATTAGACACAGCAACCTTAAATAGATCACGGATGTAGTTTCAAACTGTCAGACTCGTCTTCCCAGCAGACCTCTGCTTCACCTTATTTCTGTAATGTGTAATTATGTTAGATGAGACTTCTGGGTTTTCATTTCAGTAGCAATTGCAATCCATAGCATCTTAATTCATACTCACTGCTTCATCAGCCTGCTGATTTTCTCCTTGATGTTCTGGTTCGTGCTGTTCATTTGCGTTGTTTTGATCCTCATCCTCACCTTCATCCCGGTGCTGGTTGTCATGTTCATAAGCTGACAAATTTTTGATATTATTGTACTACTGCAGTTTCTAGGTAGCCCTTTTAAGTGTCATATAGTAGCTTCCATATGTGCTCTTAGCAGTAGGCAGCTTCTCCCTGAAGAGCTTACCAAACAGGTAATGCCAACAGAGCTGTTTTACTTATAGAAGGAAACTAACACTAAAAGATCATTAAATTTGAAGACATCAAAGAAAATCATAAGGCAAAGCCATAAATGTAACAGAGACTTAAAGTCCAGTTCAAGGAGCTTAATCAAAAGGACACCTTTCAGAAATATGGATATGATCTTTATAGTGAAACCCGTATTTCAGTCAGTTCTGACAGTGTTACTTGAGCTTGGGGTTTTAAACTGCTTCTTTTTTCTTTGTTTATACTTCATTTGAATCTGAACTGAATGTAAAATAACATGAAAACCTTATGGAAGGGAGTTCAGAGGGAACCTTACCTCCTTCTTCTTCCTGAATACCTTGCTCTTCTTCCCCTTGTACAATATCATGGTCCATGTTATCATAACGAGCCTGCTGACTGAGAAAAGTAAATGCAAATTCATTACTTCAGCTTCAAAAAGCATTTTAGCTTCAAGAAACAAACCACCATACTGCACCTCTGTCTCTCCTAACTCCTGCCAGAACATTTGACACTCTAGCTTTATATTAGCTGCTACTTTTTAGAATCACCTTTCCTGAAAGACAATGCCCATTATAAGATGAGCACTCCCTATACTAACCTGTGTGCTCTCATTTCTCCAGATTTCAGAGGCTTTCATGGTAAAAGGGGAACCCAACCAACCCCCACTCTGAATAACAGCCATTATATTTATCCATAGAAAGGGGGATATAAAGCTAACTTCATTTAATTTCTGGACAGCCCAGACTTGTATTAGATTTGCCTCTTTTCAGTGATGGTGTGAGGGATGTCATAATGCCCAGAGCACATACCATGCAATGCCCAGTCCATTACAAACATACATAAAAGATTTTAACCTCAGTCGGTTCTTATAGAATTTTTCTCCTTGCTCTGCCTCTCTCTGTAGCTGAAGCTCTTTTTCTTGAAGCTGTTGCTGCCGTAATAGCTGCGTTTGAAGTCTTTGCTGGTGCAGCGATTCCTGATGTTCCCTGAGCTGATTGGCTTCCTCTGCTCTTTGGGCTGCAAGCTGTTGCTGCTCCAGCTGCTGTTCGTAGGCTGGTTTATATCTTTTTGTGACAGCTTTTGTTGGTGTTACCTGCCAAAGAAATGTTTTAGTCACAGGTTAAAATCCCATTATTCAGTGATCAGAAGCAGATGTGAAGAAACTTCTGACACCAAAAATAAGTGGGAAAATTATACAGATCCTATATGCAACGGAGAAAATTGTAACAAAGTTATTTCATTATTTGTTGTCTTTGTTTAAATTCAAAGCAATTTTTTTTAACAAACTTTGAGAGTTTTAGGGGTGTTTGTGGAGAACATGGTGAAGAAGATAAGAAACTGCAGGAAATTTTTCCTACTCATTAATATAAAAGGAATCAGTAAAATCTGTATTCCATTAGAGATCTGATCTAGAACATAAATCCAGCACTCAGTGGTTTTATATAGAGCTGCACAGAACAAGACTTGCCACTGCTCCACACTGATTTCCCCTGATTTAATTGTGTTCACCTTGCAGTTTGAATTCCCTCTTAAATGGCAGTGAACACTGAGTTGGAAATGCTCTTATAGAAGGAAGGTATATCTGAAAAGGAAAGGCTGTAATTTGCTAAGATTGATCAAATTAATATGGCAGAACACCTCCTCATCAAAGTGCTGATCACAATTCCCTTCCAGCTCAGGCTATTCTACAATTCACGCTCATAAACTGTCTACTTTCCATTACCTACCACAGGCTTCAAATTTAAAAGAGAACACAGGATTCATCATGATTTTCTTCCACCTGTTGCTCTTTATCAGCAGAATTAATGTTAATTAAGCTGCATTTGGCAAGCACAGCAGTAAGCATGTGCTGATCCTAAGCGTGTAAGTGCTTTGAATCCCAAATTTTCTATAAATGCTACACTAAATTTACCTGGGAACAGGCAAGTGAAGTACCAGGGCCAGAAAAGATGAGCAATGCCTCCATTTAAACAGTGAATTAATCAACCAGTAGGTAAGAAAAGCGCTCCATACCTCTGATGGAAGACTTTCACCCAGTATGTTGGTTTCTTCTTCTTTCTGTTCCTGTTTCTTCCACTCATGCTCTTCTGGTGCTTGGTCCTGTTCCTCTTCTAAGTGCTGAGGCTGACCTGCCTGCTCCATTTCTTCTTCTTCAAGTTCTTTTTTGCGTTCCTCTTCAGCCTGATCAACACGTTGATCGTCATCCTCTCCAGCTTCTTGTTGCTCCTGAATATTTAGTTCTTTGGCATGCTGGCCCTCGTTAGCCCTTCTTTGTAGATGAAAAGACTCAGCTCTGTCATCTCTCTCCTGGGTATTTATTTCTTCTCTCTCTTTTGGCTTCTCACTCTGGAAAACATTATACAAGTACAAGATATTAGGGATTTCATCTTTTCAGGAGAGCTAAGCACCAGATACAGATACCTGTATTTCCACCTGCAGTAGTGAAACTGTAGTCAGGAGAGCCAACTGGCTGCCTTAGCACATGCTGCCCTTCCTGCCAGAAGGTATCAGTACCTGATTCTTGGCTCTGCATACCTAAGCAAGTTGTTACACAATACAACAGCATCATCAAGTAGTCCTGTATGCATGTTTCCAATGGAAGTTAAGCACATAGCTAGTATTTTACTGAACAGAAACCATTTCCTACAGCTCATATAGGAAGTCTGCGCTTTATACCTCTTCATGCTCTCCAGCTCTGTGGTGTTGTGGGAGGTCACTGTGAGGAGATGGCGCCTGCACCTCTGGTTCTTTGTTTGGTTCCGACTTCTCAGATTGGCGGAAACTTGGTATTTTGTTCAGTGTGTCCTTCAGCTGTTTGTATTCCTCCACCTGGGACTGAAGTCAACACATTAATTACACCATGTCCAAATCAACTTCTTAATAAAACGTAGCGATGCCAGAGTGAGCTTGCTGGCAAGACATATGCTAGAAAGACTCAATATTCACATCACAGCAACTACTAGCAAGTAGCAGGGATGAGACCTTTTAAGAATGGTCATTTCCATGCGCTAAACAGCATTGATTCATCATAATCTTTTCAGCCAAAGTGCACGTGCATGAGAAGATTGTTGGAAAAATCCCCATAGGACAAAGGTGAAGATTTGTTTTTTTCATGCCAAGCAGGAGAACTGTCACAAGGAGATGATGCATTTTCCTTGGCAGATTAAAGCAAAGGGAAACAGAGCACCCCAGCTTCTTTACTGGTAGAAAGCAGCACAGTTCTTTTAGTACATATACACATCATGAAAATGCCAAATCCTCAACATTTAGACAGGTGTTACAAAAGACAACAGACAAGATACAGAACTGAGGCAAGGAGAAGTTACAGAACACCTTCTGTGAAAGGAAAAAGGAAAAAAAAAAGACCAAATATAAATTTCTTAACTCTTCCTAAACTGTAACAGTCGGATGTATTCTGATTTGCAGTTTAATGCTGCATAAGACCAGAATATTTTTCTCAAGCCTTGAAAACCAGCATGAGAAGTAAGGACTGGTCACTGCCTATATGACAGGCATAGAAGAGAGCTCGTCACAAAGTAAAATTTATTGAGAAATGCAAGATTTATAAGTGCTGACCAACTCTTATGTGAGAGGTAGTGCCCCACAGCAGGGTCCCTCTGTCACTCCAGTGGAGGTGGTGGGAGCATTTATTACTCTGAAGTCAGAGTTGTGCTTCGTAAGTCATTTAAAAACTCAACTTAAAATCTGGTTACGTTGTATGTCATTCAGTGTGTTATGTGGTATCATAGCAATCAATAGTACAGCAGACAGGCACGATGCATCGATGAACAATGCATAATACTCATACAAAACAATATCCACAGTGCTACAGATTGACATGATGCATTGCATTACAGCTCCGAAGCTAGGCGCACCTCGAAGCATCCTCAACAGACTAAGGCAGCCGTTACAACAGAGGGGCCTAAAAGCAAAGCAGAGCAGAACGCAAAGTAATTACTTTCATCATTCCAGAGGGATACTTCTCTGTCCTGATTAACTGTTGGAGAGTCCAATGTGAAATTTTAGAGGAAAACAGAGTATTTACTCAACATAAGACAGATACATAGGTCTTTGATTTTTATTTTTTCCCCCTATTCGCTGACCACGCAGAGAGACCAATGTGCTGGGGTATTTAAACTGTGCATGTCTCGATCAGACTTCAAGTACTCCATCTCACCATACAAATCATTGTAAGCTGAACATTGTGATTCAGGGCCACAGCCTGAAAGGTATTAAGGCTGGCAGAAAGACAGGATTTATAAAAATGTATAAAGAGTCTCTCTGGCTGTTTGAGCTATGGAAAAGGACAGAGATTACAATGCCTTGAAGATTCAGGTCACAAATACATTAGCGCTGTATTGACTACTGATGTTTAATGTCTAGAATACACCTAGAAATAGCAGGGTAATGTACAGAGCAGTATTTCTAAGAGATAATCCCTTGTGCACTTTCTGCAGCTGATTTGTAGGAGAAACTGTGAGTGTGCTGAATACCTTCTGTTCTGAAAGGCTGCAGGAGATCCTCCGCTTAAATGAGGTTCTCCAAATGATCAATGACACATTCTGCTTACAGACAGAAAGGCTTTGTGTGACACAAAACTAAATCCGAAACCAGGAGAAGTAAAAGGAGCCTCCCTTTGGCTTTGGTAGACCTTGGCTCTGGCTCTGCCCTGGGTGAGTTTCAGTTATTACAAATACATACCAAGTAACTAACAAGGACAGTGGAAACAGAGCTTACAGTCAGCTTCCAGCATGCTTAATGCTGGAAATTAAGAATCTTCATACAGTCTATGAGAGACTTTCCTGGTCTCTCCCTGTCTTTAAAATATCTGCCTGCAATGCACAAAAAAAAAAGAGAACCCCAAAAAAACCAAAACCCTTTTAATGCAAAGATTTTGTGGACCTTGAAAACCATTTAGATGAAGAAAGTTAAGTCAGGAATAAAAGTAACTTCCCACTGCCTCGTTACCTTCCCTCTCATCTTGCATCAGTCTTCCTTTCTCCAACATTACTCCCAATTTCCAGTTCTCTGTGACTTACACATGCTGTACAGCTGACTGAATTTGCCATAGCCTAGCAAAGTTTGGGCTACATGGGTGGTTCATTTGAAGCCAAGATTTAAGACAATGCTGCAGATTTTAAAATAAAAAGGAAACTAATTTGAATTTCAAATGGAGCTTGTATATCTACATACATATATACCAAATCTTTCTTGCACTGATGTACAAAGCCTTACTCGTATACAAAAAGAAACTTGATTAGACATCAGCACCAAGGTCTGTAAAAGTGATACATGTGAAATCAGAGAGAGAAAGATGTTAAACTAATAGAAGTTCTATCAGAGACAGAAAGAAAGGAATTCTACAGCTCCCGTAAGTGCAGAGATTCTCTTCTTCCCAATAACACATGCACTCTTGGGCCTACAAATACAGCTTTGTATTTCCTGAGAGCCCTGTAAGTTGTTGCAGCTTCTTTAAAGCAACCCTTAAACTCATGCATTTCTCTGCAGTGTGCAGTGTTGTGCTAATTGCAGATTCCCCATGCGAAAGGCTACATGCATAACAGTTACAGTCAGCTGAACTAGGAGAAACTAGCTGTAAGGAAGGTTAAAGCTAATACAAGCTGCTTTCCTTTCTGACCTGTGCAGCAGCTAGTGCACTCTTGTGGTCTTCCAATGTCACTACAAGCTGGTTGTGCTGGGAGAGTAAGTTCTTATGCTGTTGCTATACACACAAAAAAAAGAAGAGCATGACATGTTTTACAAAGTTTATTCTAAAGATAAGTCGAGTAGCCTAGGGGGTTCTGAACTACGGAGATCATTTGATGCACTGCAAAGTGCAACATTCTTTATGGCAAACACACAATCTGCTACTTACAAAGTCAAATTTCCAATTCTAATTTCTACACAAAACCCTTCTCTTCCAATTTAATCTCTTCTTAAATATATATATATACACACACACACACACACACACACATAAATATATATTTAAAATGATTATGTTCTGTAAGTTCAGGTGACAAAAACCAAGAAATGCAGTTCAACCATATTCCTCTCCCTTTTGCCACATTGGAGAAACGACAAGTCTCTGTCACAGCCCATTTGTT
The DNA here is from genome assembly GCF_054131305.1 of Coturnix japonica. NCBI lineage: Eukaryota > Metazoa > Chordata > Aves > Galliformes > Phasianidae > Coturnix > Coturnix japonica. The sequence goes on along the minus strand of NC_140674.1, from coordinate 19,663,887 downwards.
GCATGTTAAATCTTGGGATTTTTGTTCTATTTCCTAACTAACTGTTCTGGTAGCCCTCCTTCAAAACAAACCTACCTTTACATCTTGTAACTGGGTATGAACATCTTGGTGAGCTTTTCTCAACTGTCTGTTCTCCTCCCGTAAATTATACAGGGATTCTATTTAAAAGAAACAACAGAGGTTAAACCCGGTCAGGTTTATAATACTAAAGAACCACAGCAGGAACGACCTAAGAGTCTACACAATTCCAATACTAAATCTGGATCAGCAAAATGGTAGGATTTGCTTTCCTTACATGTCTCGCTTATCCTATAAAGAATCTTACATTTTCAAGCAAAAAATAACTGTAATATTTGGTTAAATTTTATTACAGTGCACCCAGCCTGCAACTGGAACTATGCATTACCACTCATTCCAGGGACTGCAGATGGCAAAATTCATTATGGTAATGTGAATCTTTAAAATGCAGAGAGGAAGCCACCCTCCCCTCTTCCCTCTTCCCCCACACTGCATCTGGTGAGTAAGAGTTTTCTTCCAAAGGACTAAGCTATTATTTTGGAAGAGGTGCCCAGATGGCCAGCATATTTAAGGAGCTTTATGTTCTGGGACCAGGGAGAGGGGCATCTCTTCCCACTTCTTACATTATATTGATGTGGAATATTGCAAGCAGACACAAGCAAGCTCTGCCCACACTCCAAGCTGTTAGGCTGCAATCCAGCCCAGCCCCAGAGCTCGCTGTGTGACTTCACTGGTGCCAAGGCAGAACTAATACACACAGCCCTCGCCTGTGAAATACTGTGCAGACAAAACTGCAGAGAGCTCCAAAACAAATTCGTGTGTTAGCGACACATGGGAGAAAGTGGCCATGATGGGGAGCCCCTCATCCTTCTGTTTTATGCAATTGTATAATGAGGATTGGAGAGTTCTGCAAACTTCAAGACATCTTTCTAAGAGGAAACTGGTCACTAAATATAAATAAATGCCTCATCTTCTACGCATGCAGGTGCAACATGTTTCAGACATGCTGAGAAATACAAAGAAAAGCAGATCTGTGAGAAATGAGGTATGAGAAGGCTCTGCATAAAAAGGCATAATTAGATATCAGATAGAAGTGACAAAAATTATTAACTTCCTTTTGTAAAGAAGCGATTTCTGAAAGAGGCCACAGAAAATCATAATGAAAATAATAAGTCTGACACAGCTTACACCTCCTAATTAGTGAGAACAGACATTGTGCCTCTCTAGCTCACATCACACAAAACAGACAGACACACACTTAAAATACGGACAGCCAGCATATACCCTTCAGCTTAGAGATCTCCTGCTCTTTTTCCTGCTGCAGTTCTAAGTATCTCTGCTTGTGATCACTGAATGTCCTGCTGAACTCTTCCCCTTGTTTTCGGTGATCCTCCTCAAGGTTAGCGTGCTGTTTCTTTAGTTCTTCGTGTTGACTCTGCAAATACCAAGTTGGACACTGGAACAGCTCTGCATTAGCATATCTGGCTAATATTGACTTTGGCAGTTTATTGAATAAGTCTAAATGAATACGAAGCATTCATAACAGGAAGTTTATTACTCAAAGCATGCAGCCTGCGGATCCTCTCAAATACAAAATGATCTCTGTGAAGAGCAGTCTCCTTTTCTAGGGCTATGTCACCTCACCCAGAAGTTGCACTGTCCCATGGGGAGCAGCTGAATGTGACTAAAATTCCTTAGATGCCAAACTATGTAAAGTCTGATAAGTTGCTGCTCCACACAAGTAATCGCATTCGGTAAGATTACATTACCCAGTGGAAAACCTGATTACTAAACACCATGGTAAATCAGCTTTCAACAGCAGTCATACAAGGAAAGCACCATCAGTGTGCTGACATTTTGGAATGAGATGACTGATGCCATATACCCTTCAAGCTGCAGAATACCAGTGTCTTATGAAACTGGATAGCTCAGTTACCTACCTTCAACATCTGGTGCTGGACACTCAGTGCACTGTATCGGCTATTTGAATCTTGCTGTAAAACAAACAAAACCAAACAAGCACACATTAGTATTAATCTGAACAACACTGTTATTCACCTAGCCTCAAATACATGCAGTTATCTAGGAGTCATAAACCAAAGGGCATAACATCATCAAGAAACAAATTAAGCTTGCTTTGAAACATAACAAGTGTGTATATACATACATGCACATATATATATATAATATATTATATTATAGTATAATATATATATTAGTACTTACTGCAGCAACTATGCATTTTAATGTACCCACTTTCAGCCTGAAGCCTCCACAAAATACCGGCTCTACAGGTCTTTGGGCCTTGCCAAAGACAACTCTCCTTCTGGGTTTGGTATCTAAAACACTTTATCATTTGGGTTTTTTAACGATTTCATTATTATTATTATTATTTATATGTGGTTTCCTGTTCAAAGACCATGTGTTAGAAAGCTGTCCTTGTTCTTTTCCCTGTGAACCAAGAAATGGAAAGGTTTCTAACACCTTCTTATTCCCCTGTCCCTTTAAAACTACTAACAGTGTTTGAACAACTATAATATAAACAGGAGAATATCTTTTAAAGTAATTTCCTGGAAAGGTATTATTACAGCTTATTAGTTGTATCTCTTACTGCAACTCACATAATTAAGAACAGCAGAGGAGAAATGCTGTGAGAGCTCCTTCAATGAGCACTTGTAAGACCTCTTTCTTTGAACAGCTGTAATTGCAGAGCGCAGCCTTTATCTTGTAGCCCACATAGCATCAAATATGACTGAAATCTCAAAAGCTGGTACTAGGACTGATAACTTACCCTTCCTTTATTTAGAGTTTCCTGTGCTTCCAGTTTATAAACAAGAAAATCTGTAACATAAAAGGAAAAATTCTCATTAAGAACAAAACCCAAAACTCTAGAATCTGTACTTAAATATACAATGCAGTTGCAATACTCAAAAGATCTTCAGAAACAGAGGAACTTAACAGAACGTTCCAGTGTTGAAAAGGTATTTTCATTCATTCAATCAAAAATAAAAACATATTTAAAGTATTTGTATGAGGTATAGGAGTGAGAAGTTCAAAGCCACGGACACAAATCTGTTATACAGCTTCTCTCAATAGCTTCACTCAAAAGGAAAAGGACAAACACATTGTGTGTGATTCTGTGATTTTTCTATTACAATACAGATGTGTGCTTTAAAAAGCGAGAAAGTCAAGACTAAGCTGAAGTATAGCAAAACAAAACACAAAAAAGGGCCTTTTGCTTCAGTTTGGGATATAACAATGACAAATTGCCTTTGTGCATCACGAGGCAGCTGTCCAGCAGATGGCACCAGGCAGCCATCAGGAACCCCATGCACACTACATCATTTTTGGAACCTTTGCTACAGCAGTTATTTAATTCATTGGCTGAGTCATCAGTTTGAAGAATAATGGAGACTCGCGTAGTTTGCCATGTTGTGGTGATCCGCAACGAGTCCTAAAAACACAATCCACAGATCTGCCAAGGTGGCCCCACTGATTTATTATACCAGTAATTCATTTGAAATACAACAAAATGCATCTGAAATTACTTTTCTCTTAAATACCCAACCAATCACAGAAAGAGAAGGGAAAATAACGTTTTACCTTCTTTTGCTTTCTTATGTTCAAGCCTTTCCTTTTGCAGTGATTTTTCTAATCTGGATCTGTGCTCATATACAACTAAGGAGAGAAAATTTGTATACAGTTCAGTTCATGAGTGATAGATGCAATGAAAATAAAGAAAAGAAATCCAACCCCACCCAGAATACTGCAAAGCATCAGCACAGAACGTGCCCAGAAAATACAAGCAGAATGAGGTCACAGGGTTAAGGACTGCTGACATTATTTGAGCTCATTTTTCTGTATCTGATATTGAACATGACATTTGGATCATCTCCACTGTATATCCATAGAATGCAGTAACTATATGGTATTTGTTTATGAGGAGTCAGCTATGGTTGTTCTACAGAAAACCTACCCGATCCGTTTTCCTCCTAGCGTACAGATGTACAAATTTTCTCATTCTTTCCTTCTCTTCTGCCTTGTTTGTAAAGAGATGAGGACATAAGCAGGACAGCCCTACCCCCAGCACTGCCACAGGAGACCCTGCAGCATACAAAATGCAACAGGAGAGAAGCAAGACAGATGCACAGAGCAGGATGGCTCTGAAAGGTGCAGCAGCACATTAGATTTGCTGTTTAGTCTAAGATATGGAAAACCCAACATCAATCCCTAAGTTCCTCTGCAAGCTTGGACAACTTGGTTTTCTTTTTAATTGTAAAGCTTGGATAACAAGAGATTTGCACCACATGGCAGCCACTCTGGGTCACATCTCAGTACCAACAGACCAATGGTGCCATCCCTTGAGAGCTGACACAAGCAGACCCCTACCAAGGAGTGCATACCTGGAGCTTGCAGCATGTCCTTGCCACTGTCCCCAGCAATTTGTGACCCTCAAAGACCATCTAAGGCAATGGCTTGCTTATGATATTCCAGAAGGGGGTTTCAGTTTATGAATTTATCCAACTGGTTAATTTAACAAGCACAGATATATCTAATTTGCATTCCTCAAAGGAGCTAAACAAATTAATGGAACCTGTGATTTTTCCTTTGAAACTAGGAAACACATTTGCTGAGAAGTAGACCATTGGTGAGTGTAAGCCTTCAACAGGAAGCCTCAAACAGGGATTTTTATCTTGGCAGCCACAGAAAACCCCTCTTGCACCTTAGAAAGCATTTGTATTCCAGCAAGATGCATTCTGCAGGCTCACTGTCTCCTGGCTTATCTCAAAGTGTTTACATTTTGGCTTAGGTGACAAGGATTGATTAGCAATCCAGCTTCTATCTCTGTTTTGCTATTCATCATCCAAAGCCAAGGGCATCAGTCAAGATGAAAGAATGTATCGACATCCTCTGCAACAAAACAAGCATTTCATGAATATTCACAAAGTGACCAGCAAGTAAGTTTCCAGAAAAGAGGAAAATGGCACCGTGACAGTAATGGTTCTATCTGAGCAGTGAAGATGGTGAATGCTGAACTGCATTGCAAAAGGAGCAGTGGTTGTAGCATAGCAACTCAGGAGAGAAATGAAAATCCATCATGGTTTCCCCTCCCACGCAATCAGGAGTGGAAATAGGCTTCTTGGCAATTAGACCAAACCACAAACGGATTTGGAGGTAACATTTCTCATTGCACTGCTCCGTCTGCAAGCGGATCTCCTTCAACTCCTCCCTGTGTTTTAGCAAGTGTGGGGACAAGCCCTGCACAATAAAGCCATAATGATAAGGGCAGGAAGAAAGGAGAAAAGGAACGCCACATCTCAGCTTTTAGGAACCACATTACTTTATACCTTTCACATCCAATTTTGGCTCTGCTAAGCTCTGGCTGCCTTGCCTTCACACAGCACTTCAGAGCAGTGCTATTAACGTCCCTCTGGGTGGCACATCCCTCTGCCACTTCTGTGCTGAAGCCTTTGAAAGACTGGAACAAAGTTCACCGTGTCCTAAAATAGCCTTTTAGATGGCCAAAAAGCAAGTGAGGAAAGGGCTGAGGGGAAGTTCCTCTCCTCCATCCCCTCCTACTTAATTTGCTCGTTTTAACACACTCAGCAACACTTCTCTCTCTTCCATAGCAAGGTGATGTAGCCTCAGAGAGCAAAGCCCAGCAACAGAACCAGTGAGATCAGAGCTAATTAAGGCATCTTCTGTGTTCAATAATGAAATGTTCAGCAGTTCCTGAATTAAGATTTAAGACTTCTCTATCACCTTCTTTTCTGTGAAAGGGGAGGAAGCTCACATCACCACGACCGCTGCTGAACGTTAATTGCAACACAGGAGTGGAGAGCTCTGATGAAAGCAAGGTTATTTAATACTCATGGTTGGTCCACTCTGGTTCACAGTCAAACTATTAAGAAAAAGAAGCTGTTATTGGATGCATAAAAAGTATTTCCTGTTTGTCATTGTCAGCAGTTTTTCAGCTACATTACTTTGGTATTTGTACTGACAGAAGCACAACCTGAGAGCATCTAAAACACCCCAACTCCCATCACCTTACACACCGAGAATACGCTGGGATTTAAACAAACACAATTCAACAAGTCTTATTAATTGCAGCATTATCATCTCTTCTGTACTTCTGCAGTCTTTCTCTGAGCTGAGAGTAATGTCATCTTTGGTTTAAAACCAGCAGATTTCAGTAGTCTTGGCAACATCCAATGGTATTTTGTGTCAGACTGTGGTGGAGTTGAACGGAACCAGCAGAGTGTGCCCTACCACGCTGGCACCTTTCTAGTAATGCTAAGAAGGTCTGTACAACACAGACATTCATTATAAAAACACTGTTACATCTCCAATTCTCATCCCTGCAAAGAGAACTATTTGAAATGTGAACCCAGGAAAATAACTTTTCTGCTCAGAGAAAACCCATTTCGATTAGACGAGCGAGAGCCCCTTCAATCCATGCAGATTTTCTAGTCCAATGATAATAATTACAATTTTAATCTCAGAAGAGATTTCTTGACTCATCTGATGCTAATGTTTCACGCTGGGAGAACACATGATTAATACAGTTCTGTGTGCCATGAAGGCAGCAAATCTGGATTCAGATAGTGAAATCTCACATGCCACCAGCAACCATCTGACCAGGAACACTCTCTTGCAGCATAGGGAGCTCTTGGATGAGCTCTCTACCACTGCCCTGCCCCTACTGCAAGTGCTGAAGTAGAGCCACAGTAGGCTTCCCTACCAGTAAAACTGTATTTTATACCAAAACCAGACAGCTACAATATACCGAACAAAATATTGAAGCTATTTCATATTTTATGCCCTGTATGTTTTCGACTTTTAATTTACAAAGAACTGAAACAGAAGCCAAGATAATGTGGAGCTGATCATGCGTGAAGAACAAGCATTCTTCTGGCTTAATTACCCAACAGTTTTGTACACAGGCAGGGATGGACTGCTCTCATTTTGTTCATTGCAAACCACAGCCAGTACTGTCTGCAGTATCCCATTTATGTCCCCTCTAAAACAAACTCCTACACTTGGCAGTTTTCACAGGTGAAGAACAATCAGATAACAGCTTTGTCAAATTACAGCCAGTTCCCACAAAGGAGCAGAATTTCTCTTGGCAACTAAACCGTGTGTTGGTAATTGTACTCAAAAATAACCACTGCCTTGACCTAATTCTCCAGTCATTTGTGTTGTGCGTGGCATTAATGATTCTAAGAAAGCGCTTTGTACTTAACAGTGGGATCTCCTGCTTCCAGCTCTGCAAAATCCAACTCAGTCCCTGCTGTGTTGCCGGACAAGAACCATCACTGATGGTCCCTCTGGAACCTGCCCTACATCAGGGGGTTTTACCAACCTCTGTACCATTGAGTGTGGAAACAGACTGGAGAAGATATCAGAACCAATCGTGATCGAAGTTCAAAAACGCTCTGGAATGTGTGAAGGCTTCAGATAAGGACATGAAACTTCTACATGCTTATCAAACCTTCAGCTTTGCATCCTCAAATAGAAAAGAGGAAAACCCAAAGCACAACATGCACAAGTGCTGCAGATCTGAAAGGTTTTGCTTGCATGCAGTTGTGAAATGGGGCGGTGCTGGGGAATTTGGCACACTAATAGAGTTCAGCCCAGAAAGACACGCTTCTAGTTCTAAGAAATAGTTTTGGCCTCCGTTCAATTATCAGGATGATGTGAAAATTAATTCCCAAACTGAAGTAAACATCTAAATTAACAGAATCCTATTTCAACCTGCCTCGTGGACTCTCTTAGAAGTAAGAAGTTTCCTCGAGGAAACAAAAAGGTTTAAAAACAAATCCCAAGCAAAACCAAGCAAAGAGGTGGGACGAGGGAAGGTATTTATCACGTTGGAGCAGCAACCTTTTATTTTTAGCAGCAGCTATTCCAGTTTGAGAAGGATTATTAAACATGATTGAACGTTTAATCCCTAGCTGCTAGGCTCCAGACATGACTTTTACTTGGAAAAATGATCATATTTTCCATCCCAGAGGAGATTTCCTGTACACTCCAAAGATTTCTTCCAGCCTCTGGTGCCACACATGGCTGTGATACACTCGGTCAGATTAAGATCTCACCTCCCACATGGCATTTCATGTACTCCTGTCACTGCTAAAGTGGTTTTGTTAGTTTTCTTGTTTTGAAGTGATGAATGCAAGTAGTTCACACAAAACCTATTTGGTGAATTTAGATTCACATTTTTAACTGTATTTTTATGATTGCATTTGTAAGATATTCTTCTGCCAGACACAGCTACTTGGCTGTTCAATTCCTCTGCTCCTAATGGTGCTCAAGTTATCCTTTAAACTACACGGGATGATTAGCAGATGCCCTTGTAGAATAATTCCCAGAATCATTTTGTTTCCTTTCTCATTTCTTCCTTCCATTATCCTGCCATTTCTGTCATAACACAGGAGATCACTTTGTAGAAAACAAAAAAACACGCAGAAGAGCTCCAGAGACAACAGCTTCCTCCTTCACATCACCTCTGACTGTCTGGCTCTGCTCATCCATCTCTCAGCTCCAGGAAACAACAGCCTGTTCTTGCTCTCAAAAATTGTCTTGGACTCCTTTCAACTTTATGAAGAACTCCAGTGATTCTAATGTCAGTAAAATCCTATGTATGTGTATTTTCCATGTACATTTTTTTTCATATATATATACATATATACAAAAATTAGCAAAAACTTATACTGAAATGGTGTTGATTACCCACACACCGCAACGGTCTGTCCCAACTGACACCTACATCTGCTGGCTTATCATAACGGAATGTGGCAGAAAGTGACACAGCAGCTATAATTATCACCTTGCAAAACTGCTCAACCACTTCCCCCAATTTGTTCTGCTATAATGTAGGGGATAGGAATCAGCTTCAGGTGTATGGTCTGAAGAACTGCATACAGAAATGAATTGTTTGAGTTAGTGGTTTGTGATTTGTTTGTTAGACAGAAGCTTGCACCCAAACAGACTGCATTCCCCCAGCACTGACCTCAGCCTCCAACATGATATGAAAGTCATGCCTTTAACTCATTATTAAAGCAAACAAGAAACCCACCAACATGAGTTACCCAATATAAAGTGAAAATATTCTGCCTTAATCACTCTGTATATTCTTTTCTTCCCCCAGTAATTTCAATTATTTAAGCTTTCATTACAATTGAACCTCAGAACAGGACCTGATATTATTTCTGTGCAAGGATCCTATTGCAAAATTATTGAACTATACTAACCACAAATAGCTGGAGATATCCTCACAGCCATATAAGAGATGCTACAATGAATACTCCAACCTCAGAGGGGATGGAAACTATCATGGAGTCGCTCCACCTAGATACATTGGCTGAGTATCCTGTATCCTGCTCAGCCAAAACAACCAGCCCGATGAGACAATGTGTCTGGCACGTTATATTTAAGACCTAATCTTACAATTGTAACTGAACCTGGAGAGTATGTAACCTCAGACATGAACTGTAAAAAAAATGTTGTCAATATAATTGCAAAGGCTTTTCCACCCTCTTCCACTCTTCCTACGCTGTGTGCTTAGCACAGCAAGCCATCACCTGAACTATGTAGCTGATGCATTCTGCACATGCATGTGCCTCTGATGAAGTTCCAGCAGGTCACCTCCCAAAAGGGGCCTCAGTTCAGGCTGAATGGCCCAAGAGGCACCAAGGAACTCTACTGGCTTTTCAGCTGGAGCTTTGCAGAACTGGATCAGATGGCTTTGTGGAAAGCCACACGTTGTCTGCAACTGTGCCAACTCTGACCTCTTGAGTTCAGAGCCCCTGCTGGGTCGCTGCCCAAGATTACAGTACAGTCCCAGACTGCAGAGATCGCCTGAAGGCAGCAGATACATCAAGGCTCTAACAGAAAGATCAGGAAAATGAAGGTAGTAAAAGACACTAGATGTAGGCTGTCATTAGGATTAGGGATTAAGACAGATTAAATAGATTAAAACAGTACACAAGGAATTACCTAATGCCCAGAGGATGGGAAGACAGAAGTTGTGAGAGCTAGAAACCCATTTGTAGATGCATTAATCTCGAAGCAGTCCAAGATACAATCAGGTTTGTCTACAGCTGTCAGCACATATCTGTTTCAGCAATGAAGTCCGTTCCTATACAGTCAGCAGCTTAAGACTTAGTTTGATGGCATCTTTGCAGGAGGCAAACAGCATCAAGTTTATTTTTTTTTATCATTTTAAGAAATATTAAATAAGATTGTCTCCGTGTTTCAATCACATTAATGCTCAGAGAATGAGATTTAAAATAATCAGCTTAACAGGAAGATCAGCTTCTCAGCAGAACACCTTATAGATAACAATGGCTTTGGGTTTTCTTAGCAGCCAAGAGATTTTGTTTCATCTCAAAATGTAGCCTCTGGTTAATTCCCATTGTGAAGCAGCCCTACTTTCTCCTGCCTATCAGAACTTTGTTAGGAGGTAAAAATGCCAAAATTTGACATTCTCTTCCACAGGGTCCTGGTGGATGAGAAGCTGGACACGAGCAGTGTGTGCTTGCAGCCCAAAAGGCCAACTGTGATCTGGGATGCATTAAAAAAGGGTGGCCAACTGGGAGAAGGAGGTGATTTTCCCCCTCTACTCAGCTCTTGTGAGGCCTTATCTGCAGTACTGTGTCCAGGCTTGGGGCCCCTAGTACAGGAAGGACGTGGAGCTCTTAGAGTGGGTCCAGGCATTCAAGGCCAGACTGGATGTGGCTCTGGGCAGCCTGGTCTGGTGGTTGGTGACCCTGCATATAACAGGGGGGTTGGAACTAGATGATCTTTGAGGTCCTTTTCAACCCAAGCTATTCTATGATTCTATGATGATTCTATGCGGCCTGAAAGCCATGCTCTTGACTAGAAAACCTGCTACAATGTGAACTGTCTGAAGGGCATGCCTAAGATCTAGCCTCTAACCAGTTAACCTTCCCATGCTGCCTATGTCAGCCACTGTTCCCATCACATCCTGCCCTTATTTCATGAGCAAAAATGCTCCTCAGCTGAGTAGCACAAGCTGCGAACACCTGAAAGAGCAGAACTCCCTACAACAACAGCCATATGCACCGCTCCTCAGACCATTGCACACGCTAAATGATTTTGACATCCCTTCCAGCATCGCTTTTCAGCTATCTGTACTTCTGCACATTTAGGTCTTGTCTTTTCTCCCCTCTTTGTACAGAAGATTCAGCCTGCTTCACACATCACATTTATGAAGCAATGCCGTGCAAAGCATAAAAATCCAAGACTGGCTTTTCAAGGAAAATCAGAAAACGTTGCACAAATTTCACCCAGAAGCCTCAACAGTGTTTATCTGTGTGCAGTCAGGAGAGCAGCCCTTCTATAGGTCTGATCAGCCCCAGCTAAACCCAACCACATGCAGAGGATGGACATTATTTCACTGCCATCCCAGCATCTCAGCCCAGCAGCCCTTCCAGGAGCACTGCCAGCCCAGCATCCTCAAAAGAACAACTCCGTAAAGTTGCCTTTTTCCCCCTTTTTTAAGTAAATAAAAGCCTACTGATGAAATGCTTGCTCAGGAAGTACATGTCCAAGGTTGAGTTCTCTTCTCTGCTGGTAATAAGCTTTAAAGTCTTATTCAATCAACCAGAAAAAAGCAGAAAGAACTGAGGAATCAACCAGTGTGAATACACCCACTCTTTCCCTCCTGGCAATGCAATGTAAGTGAACCAGCCCTTCCAGCTCCTTCCCATTTAAAGGATTTTGGTGCACAATTCAAGACTCAACATTATCTTAGAGAAAACAATTACGTCACATGGAAGAGATAAGCTGCGCTGCTTCAGTAATAACGCAATATTCATGAAAGAATAAATCCAAAAAAACCTCTTTTGTGTCACAAAGGATGGCAAAAAGATGTAGCTTTGGTATTTGTAGGGCTGGTTTTATTTGGTGACAGAACATTGTTGATTTAAAATCTGGGCTATTTAAAGGTTCAAAGTGCAGTCAGATGCTGCACCTGCAAACACAAGGTTTTCTGTTAGCACACTGTGTTGTTTATACATCCCTGTTTAGAACAAATCCCCTCATCTTGCTCCATATGAAAGAGGTTAACAAAGCAGGAAGCGTTCAGAAATGGCTCTAGGTTTTGTGTATCAACAGTTAGTAAGGAGTCGGTGAATCTTCAGGTCAACTGGGCACAGCCCCCCGAGCCCTCTGTGCTCCCATCACTAACAAACTCCTGCAGCAAAAACACTGATGATAACACAGAATTCCATTCCAAAGAGCATCACACAAAATCTACAGGGATTCCTCCATGAGCTTGTTGGGACAGCTGACGGTACGTTTCCAAAGGGGAACACATGAACTAACAATCTGCATTCAACCTATGCTCCTCTTTGGCATTGCCAGAGCAACAGAGGAAGCTGGCTTGTTGAATTTTAACCTGAGAACAAGATGTTCCTGTTTCCCCTTCAAATACCGTTGGCAAATATACAGAATAGCAAAAGTAGCCTTTAAGCCCTCAGCCACACACCCACCTCCCAGCCAAACAAGTACACCACGCTGGCAACTAAAATGAAAAGTTTTAACTATTTTCTGTTAGAATTGAAAAACAAAGTAACGGAGGCCTTGAGTCACAATGAAACACGTCCAAGTTACAAAGTAATGTAGGATTATTCTATTAGACTCTTCTATCTCTGTATAAAACCTACATGCTTCTAGGCATGCTCCCACACAGACAAGTCTGGTGGAAGATCACCCTGAAGTTAAGTAGCATCACAGTTGTTAGAGCAGTTCATTCATCTGCTTTACACCATTTTAAGGGGGAAAACACATTCCTAAAGCTTTCTGAAAGTTGGCTCCGGACTGTATGTGTTGGGCTGATAACCTCGCACTTCACAGTTAGACAAGTGCTGAGGTCCTGCACCCCCAAGAGTGCTGATGCTTCACATATGTGTTTGCTTCTTTGCATCTGGTTCCTGCATGTCAGAGATCAGCAGCTTTTCATCAAGTACACAAAGCATACATCTGGTGCATCCTTAAACCAAGCTACGTAAGAACTTGCATTTATGTGACAGCTTTAAGCCAAGAAACTCAAGGCTGTTTCATTACCAATGCAGTTTATTTGAATTTTACACTCCAACTTCTTTTTTTCAGGGAGTGATTTATTACAACATCCCTCACTCTGTTGGAGTCATTTCCACGTTACCTGTCCTCCTGGAACTAGAACTTTGTGCTTCTGCAGCCAGAACAAGTACAGCTGGGACAGCACAGAGGCATGGAAGTCCCAGAAGTTGGATGTTCTGTATTGCCGAGCAGCAGCATAGCTGCCTGTTACACCCGTACCAACAGCTTCAGTGTGCTGTGCATGCCTTTGGGATTGACAGGCACCCTACGCAATGCATGGGAGCGAGGGATGCTTGGATGCTTTCCTATACCTACTGTAGGGAACCTGCTGTAGCAGGAGGACTGGACTCACGATCCCCAGAGGGGATCTGTATCCAACCCTTAGGATTCTGTATCAGAGCCATCTGACCCTGCTGGAGCTGGGGGGTCTCACACAGCAGGGCAGCCCTACAGCTGGCTGGGAGAGGAGGGATGGAAGCCTCTCAGGAGCAAAACTTTGCAAGCAGTGGGAAGCCAGGCTCCTACGGAGAAGGGAGATGCGTGCAAACCTCGGCTGTAGGCGGGCAGCAGTACCTTGTAGCTGGGCCGAGAGGGACTCCTGGTGCTGCTGGTACTTGAGCGCCGTGGCCTCAGCCTTCCGCAGCTGGTTCTGCAGCTCGTAGTACAGCATCGCCCCGTAGATGAAGCCGAACACCACAGTCAGCAGCACGAGGGTCTGGAAAATCCGCTTCTGCTTTCGGGAGCACATCCCGTTGCCCATGTCCCCGGCGGGGTCCCGGCTCTCCCGCCCCTCACGGCTCAGCAGCGGGAGGCGGCGGGCGGCGGCGATGAGGCGGAGACATCGGCGGCCCAGGATCCGCGCCGGGGGTGAGAACGAAGCGGGGTGCGGCCGGCCGAGCACCTCAGCCCCGGGGCACCGCCGCGACGCCCCGGGCGGCCTCGTGCAGCCTGCGGGCCCCGCACCTCCAGGCGGAGCCGGCCCGCATGCTGCGCCGCCCGGCCGGCGGGAGGGGGCGGCCCCCGGCGCTGTGGCTGCGGGGCGAGGGGCGGCTCCCTGCTCTCCTCGGGCGGCTCCTCCGGCCCGACCCGGTTCGGCCGCCACCTGAACAAAGGAAACTTCCCCGACCCCGCACTTACGTGTCACCGCCGCTTCACCGCAGCTCCCCGCCGCGGGATCCCCGAAGGAAGTCCCGCTCCGGGCGCGGCCTCATTGGGCCCGACCGCGGGGCTCTCCCCTCCCTTCGGAGAGGCAGAGCCGGAGCGCATTGGGTGCACGCTGTGTCCGTCCGGCCCCGCCGGGCGCTCCGCTTCCCTCAGCCCGCCCCTCCCCTCACGGAGCAGCGCCTGGGAGGGGGCAGCGCCTCACGGAGCTGTGGAAGAGGATGAAAGAGCCCGACTGTCCGCCCTGCTGTGAGCTGGATGCACCCAACAGCTCGGGCCTTCAGCACCTCCGGGGATGGAGGTGTGCTGCCCTCTCTAGTCTTGGCTTTTGCCTTGTCCAAGAATCGAGCTCAGACCACTGCTGAGTGCTTGTGTGTTGTGTTACATTGTGTTATGTTGGGTTATGTTGTGTGTTGTGTTGTGTTGTGTTGTGTTGTGTGTTACGTTGTGTTACGTTGTGTTATGTTGTGTTGTGTGTTGTGTTACGTTGTGTTACCTTGCGTTACATTGTTACGTTGTTACATTGGTACGTTGTGTTACGTTGTTACGTTGTGTTACGTTGTGTTTTGTGTTGTGTTACGTTGTGTGTTGTGTTGTGTGTTGTGTTATGTTGTGTTATGGTGTGTTATGGTGTGTTATGGTGTGTTATGGTGTGTTGTGTTACGTTGTGTTACGCTGTGTGTTATGTTGTGTGTTATGTTGTGTGTTGTGTTACGTTGTGTGTTGTGTTGTGTGTTGTGTTGTGCTGTGTTATGTTGCGTGTTGTGTGGTGCAACGTTCCCCAGTGCCACTTCATGAGTAAAAAAGGTGAGACAGGCCTCATGGCATCTATCCTTAACCACCGTGATTACAGAGCTGGCAATACTAGAGTTCTCTCCGCTGTTGTGTTTATTACAAATTAAAAAGAAACACCCTGCTCACCTCAGGCTACACTGGTAGTAATATTAAGGAAATCAAAGACGTGCTCCAAAGTTGTGTTTCTAAGCATATTCAACTCATTGATTCATTTTTTTCACACAGGGATAATTCTGGCCTTAAAAGAAAGCAACATGAAAGCGGTTTAAAATTTGTTATTCAAATATCCTGCATGGACCAATAATTAATAGCAGTTGGAATGTATTTCACATTCTTATTTGTTGCCTTTTAATGTAATAGAGTACCTTGCTTTCCTAATAACAAGGTGGAGGATTGAAGTGTTGAAACTTGTGAGTTGGGCAACTGGGTGGTCATTGTAAATGCTTTGAAATAGTGATACCTACAAAAATAATAATAATCATTTTCTTTTCCCCTGCCTTTAGGAAGCTTCTTGAAAGCCTTCAAGTTATATGTTGAAACTTTGGTTCGAAACTGACCCATTTACACTAAATATCAATTACTTCCCCAAATTAGCCTCAGTGGGCTTCATGGTATCACCCAGAATGCAGTTCCCCTTCCTCTCCCAGGGTCCTTCAGTCTCATCCTGCACGCTGCTGCTTTGCCAAGTCATTGGGATGGGATATGTTCATTGAATTTCTCAACTTCTTGGGTGTTCAGCTGTTGCTCACATTACCTCCTATAGAATCAGCCTACACCTTTAGTTTTGATGGCTTTGTGCTGAGGAACAATTAATTGGCTGTCCAGCAACTGCATCTGCATGCAGTAGTCACTTCTGGTTATCATTATGCTTTATACCCATTGAATAGACATCATAAATTCAAGAGGACACTCAATTAACATTGTTATTTAAAACGTGTTCCAAATACATTTAATTGATTATGTGGTAAATCTAATTTATCTGCTGGTAGAAATTGGCAATATCATTAACAAGTACCATGGAAAGGAAAAAAAAAAAGGAATGAGTGTCTCTCTGCTTTTTTCTAATCAAATATTACCTACATTCTGTAATGGCTGCAATACATCTCATCTTTAGCTCATGTAAATTGTGATTCTTCATGAGCAAACCAATTAATTAAAATGAAGAATTTATTGGGTGCCTGGGACTATTATGTGAAGCTATTAGGCAAATCCGAATTGGAAGTCCCAGAATAGAAAGGTTTGGACTTAAAAGAGACTGTAATATATTAAAATTGCATTAGTTGCTAGGAGAGGAATGTTACTTTGACTAATTACTGAGTGAGTTACAGTCAAGGAAAGATGGGATCTGGCTGCTTCCTGAGCCATGTTGTACCATAAGAAACCTGCTCTGAGTGTGCAGCAAGGAATCCACGGTGAGACATTTATATAGGCTGTTCTTTCTCTCATTTTAACCTGGTTTCCTAAGAAAATGAGGCTTGTGCAATCAAACCATCTGTCCATCTCTCCTGTGTAGGGCCAAGAAGTTGTCCAACTCATTGGCCAATTTCAGATAGATTTTAACCGGGACAGAAAAATGTTGAGCAAAATTAAGTTCCTACAAGTTTTGAGACATTAGAGGAGGAATATGTAAAGAATAACCCCAAGAGTTCCCTAAGAGAAGGAGAGACAATGTGGTCAGTCTCGATTGGATAGTGGAGGATCAATATGGAGGAGGGACATCCAGTTTGTTTGGAACATAGGTTCTCACTATCAACCACAAGACATGGGAAGCTCAAGAAGGTTGGCCATAAGAGAACAATGAGTTTTTCCTGAATGACTCAGTGAACACAGCAGTTAAACAGATCAGACTGCAGATCTTTATTATTTTTGATGAACTGGAGAACTGAAGTTATGCAAATGTACAGTGAAGATTGTCCTATACATCTCACAGCCCAATCATTTAGTTGCCAAAACTTAAGGAATGTATTGGCAGGGCGTATGTCATTGCTTCTCCAGCTACAAAGCACATTCCAACTGCAGATGTTTAGGCAAGAGTGACATTTCTGTCCTATGACTGAAGTACTCTAATGCTTCAGAGATTGTTTTAACACTCCATGTCACTTATTAGTTGCCAGGAACTGAAGAAACAAGGAGGTTGGACTTCAAGTAGTGGTTGCTTGTGGTAAAATTGAGTTTACCCTTGTGTGAGGTCACAGTTTGTGATGTGAGGGGAAGTCATGAAAACCGAGCTGTGTGTATCTGCCTGTGTCTGAGCATCCACCTCAATAACCAGATGAACTCTGTTGGTTGATGAACTGATCTGAGGACAAGGAGGGGGGGGGGGGGGAGAGGCTGTGTTTTAATACAGACAGTACTATGCTTCTTAATATGCAAAGAAATGGTGACTGCTGCCATAAAGACTGTTCAATAATAATAGCTTAAGAGACATATTAGGACTCCAGTTTTAAACCATTTGTTAAATCACTAATTGTCTTTAGGCAATGGTCAGATGATCCACCTTACAAGAAACTTGCAGTTGGAAACCCCTGCATTCCTGAGGGCTGGCATTTTCCACAAGGAAAATAGTAATATTTGAGCAGTGCTGGAAATAAGAATGTTTGTATGGTTGAAGGGATGATATTTAAGTTATTAGGCACTCTCTGACAGCATGTTATTTGCATAGCACAGAAGTGCTGCGAGGCAGGGATCTTTGTGTGTTTCGGTTCTGTTGTGTTTACACTGCAAATCAATCTGAACCACTAAGTGAAATGCAAACAGTGATAATGCTGTGTCTGACTCAGGCAGGTGGATGTGCTGTGCAGTGAGAGCAGCTGCACACAAAAGATGCACTGTGCCTCCAATGAGCTGCGGGCAGGCAGGAAGAATTTCTTTGGGGAGCACCATGCAGATATAAGAAGCATTTTGGCACAGCAGCCCAAGGGTGTTCCTGTGTGGTACTGTTTGGTAGCGTGGGGAATCCTGCTTCCTATCTGAATGGTTCTGAGAGAGGAATGGACTTCCCCATTCTACCGTTTCAATAGATAGCAGATGGATGCTGTGTTTTATGAGTTAGAGGAAAATACTGACCTTGGGAACAGTGACTACAGACACTGGTGCTTTTCTGGTACACAGAGTAATCCCCTGTGATGATGTTTTCCTGGTGCATTTCCCATTGTGCTGGCCAGACTAGGAGCCATGGCAGATGGAGGAGTAAACAGTTCAGTGAATTCTGAAGTTTTCCATCCCCTGTTTTTTTTCCAGTCTTGTCAGATGAGTCTGTTTTTTTCACCATCTTTTTGTTTTCCAGCGCCTGAATAAAAGCCAGAGTCTGATATCTGACAGCTGGGAAACAGTCTGACCTTGCAGGAAAGAGAAATCTTTGGCACTGCAAGATAAGGACAGTGAATGATGAACTAGTGCACTTATCATTGACAGTGGTATCTGTGACAACTTTGCTTTTTCTTAAGGATCTGAAATGGCACTAGTAAGTAGAGTTAGGGGAGAACTGTTTATATTCTACAGTTAATTCAAGGAGAGAAAACAAGCACTCGGGAATCTAGCTATAAAATCTGAAGACGTGCAGATAAAGAACTTCAAGTGAAACTGAAATGTAGTCAGCACTTGAACGTCCATGTTCACCTTCATTTCCATGTTCAGAGGAGTTCCATCTTCATTAGTGATATTATCTTGGCCTTTCCAAGCCTGAAAATAGAAAGCTTTTCCTTGCAGCCATCCCTGCAGTTCTCCCTGCCTACCGACCTGCAGGGAAATAGTAATTCCCACAGAGGTTGGGTTTGCTTTGCATACACATGTAAGCAAGGCTGACAAAGCCAGGAGCCTCCAAGAACCTTTTATATGAAGATGCTCCTGACAAAAGTAATCAACAGTTATACCAGGAAGACTCTTGAATTAGTGTAGAAATGACATCAGAAATGGATGTTTTTGTCTGTGAAGAAGTGTAGTTTGCCTTCTGGCTTAGGTCCATGCAGCTCTGTAAGCTCAGGAAAGAAAAGATCTCAGAAACTTTTTGGTTTTGCCGTGGTTAATCCCGATGAGCTCAGTGTTTGGAAATGCTGCAAAATATATAAATAAATTAAAAGGGGAGAGAAAACCTGGAGCAAAGGGAGGGAAATGCTTAGTGGGTGGAGAGAGGAAAGTCAGAGAGTCGATGCCACCTAGTGGGTGCTCCAGGAGGGCCAGCACCAGCCGGGCTGCAGCATCCCTGGATGCATCCAAGGCCAGGCTGGATGTGGTTCTGGGCAGCCTGGTCTGGACCCTGCACATAGCAGGGGGGTTGAAAGTATATGATCATTGACATCCTTTTCAACCCAGTCTGTTCTATGATTCACACCCCCAAAAAGCCACATACAGGTCAGGCCTTGAAATTAAGAAATCACTGATAGGGGTGTGAGAGCACAGAGAGCACAGCAGCATCAATAAGAACCAATAAGTCAGGGAGGGAGTGAGGAGAAGAAATAGCTGGTGAGCCATAGGGGTGACAAAAGGGAGTCAATGAAATCCCTGCACAGCTGCTGCAGAGCTCTTTGCCTGCAGTGTGACACTCAGCCCTGGTGCTGCTGGAAGTGGCAGGGGAGATGTGATGCAGTGTGCATGTGTGATTTATTCATCATCTTCTGCACTGTAAGTGCTTGGAGGCAATGGAGCTCGTAACGTTTTACAAGCATTTACACTGCACGTTTACACTGTGAATAAAGCAGCACTATGGCTGCTAATAAGAACCTTTCTTTGGAAGTACTGCATTATAGGTAACAAGCCTTTAGAGTAAAATCTACTCACTGGTGATATCAGCATTCCACAGAGGATGAATATGAAGGTTCCATGCCAAGAGGTGTCTGGGTAGAGGGGGTCTCCCCCTCAGCAGAGAGAGAAAAGCTGAAATGTTGCATCAGGGAGCATCTGACAACATGGAAAAATCCTTCTTCCTCCCCACCTATTGAACCCTTGTGAGGAGGGTTTGAATTGCGGGCAGTTTGCTTTGCACCCATATGAATCAAAGCTGTGTTTACCACAAGCGAGGCTGATACAGGGCAGAGAAAAGAGATATCAGCTGCCTGCTGGGACAGATGGCTGTTGGCAGTCCATTTGTTTCAGCACATACCCCAAATCCCTGCAGTGTCGGGTATGCTTGGAAACGCAATTCCCCATTGTTTCTCTTTAGATATTTGGTGCTTTTTGGAGTCTTGCTTGTGCTCACCTGCAAGGGGGGGCATGAGAATTAATGAGAGTAGCTGTACATGCAAGTTGATTGCAGTGTGTTGTAACTACTAACTTCCAAAGAAATCTCCTTTTCAAACCGAGCCCCACAGAAGTTCCCATACTTAAACATAGCAACCATAAAGAGCCTGGATTCTTGTTTTGGCTGTTCTTACATACTGCAAGACTGAAGAAAAAGCCTAAACATATAGGGAGGAAGTGACACAGACACACTGCATGTGATGAGGGCACTAAGTGAATGGAAAACAGAAAGCAGAAATTTGGCAGAAGCTGTAGGAAGATTAAAGTACATCTGGAATAGAGCTCTTTTGCTCCAAGGGGTTAAAGAACCCAAATGACTGAAAATCAAAATACATCATTGAATATTTTAGCTATTGAATACCAACAATGAAGAGAGTTTATTCCTTTACTCAGAAGAGAAGCACATTATGTGATGAATATTATGTATATGAGACAAAGACCGGAATGCCTGCAGACAGTTTTGTCAGTTGACATACCAGTTCTGTTAAGTTCACCATCAGATTATTGAATATCATATACTTAAGATTTCACTTTTACTTTCTTCTGACTTCACAATTTAATATGTGATCCCTTTGTTTTCCTTGCCTTATAACCTGGTGTATGACTGGTGTCAATATGCAGCGATAAAACTTCCTCTTAGAGTCAATCCTGAGAAACTCCAGTAATTTTATTGTCAATCTGGACTCACACCAATGCTACAGTGGGGATTTTTTTCTTCCTCATCTTTATTTCCACAATAAACGTAAGAGGCCCCAGCTGAAATACAACAGCCAAGCTGCATTTTGGAGTAGTTTGAAGTGCAGAGCTAGACCTGTAGCATGCTGTCTGAATCTTTTTCTAATTAAAATACTCTTGGTCTACTGTTACAGAGCTGTGGAGCTTTTGAAGTCAGGCACTTATTTTTCACTTTTGTAGGGTATTTTGAGGGAAGAGGGATGTGTGTGCTTTGGGGCCAATAAATGGAGTTGGAGAGGTAGGGTATAGTAAGCATAGATGAGATTGCATTGCAAGATTCTTGCCCGTTCCGGAGTTGTTCACCCTGAAACATGGAATTTTTGCTGCATTTCTCACATTGATATTTGGAAACATGTTTCAGAATGGGCTGTCTGAACTTTCCTAGGCTGCCTTTTTTCCCTCGGGTCAGCATGCTCTGTCTGTGAGGGCTCTGCTCGTGTGTTCCAGAACAAATACTGAAACTTGTTCAAGAAGTTTTATATGATTTCCTGAAGATGCTGGGATTAGTAAGAATGGTCCATCTTCTTTATCCATCACTTACAGCCAAATATGCAAACATTTGTCTATGAATATAGACACTCAGACTGGTCTGAAACAAAACAGGATTTTCTCTTCATGGAAAGTGATTTTCCATGTTTTCTGAGTGGGAATCATGGAGTCACAGAATCACAGAATGGTTTGGGTTGGGTATCTGTGATACTGTGGTTCCACTGCTAACTCAGACAGTCTGGATGGTGCTCTGAAATGCAATTTTTAGGCAAATAATTTGTTCAGACATGATGTTTGAGCTATTAAATGCCTTCTCAGGTCAACCCTCTGTTTGTAACAGAGATCCAGAACATGCATTGAAGCTCTCCATCCTATCAGCATGTCAGTGGCAGTGAATGGAAACCTCTATGTAAATCAGTGGCACCAGTGCTTGTGAGAAATCGGTTCACTTTTCATTGAGACAAGGAGCCCTCACTGTAGCACAGTCAGGTAATACATTAAAAAGGATCAGTATATTTGTCCGCCAATTTTAGCACCTTATAATGAGAATATATAGTGACAGAAATATTTCTTGTGAGTAAAGTGCTGAAATGTTCTGGCCCCAATTAGCACAGCGTGGTCGTGCCTGCTATTAGGTTGCTTTGTAGTCATGAGGGATTGGTTACTTTAACACTGCTTGGATGGGATTAAATGTTAATTTTCACGTTGTGTTTATTCATTGCAGTGTATGGATGGCACTGATGTGTGAATTTCTCAGCAAAGGCAGAGTAACCTGCTGGCTACAGAAGAAGCTGCTCTTCGTGACTATGGAAAGTGCTTCTCTCTGACTGACATAAACGTTTTCAGAGTGGCCCTGCATCCAGACCTCGGGGCTGAAGCTGGTATGAGATTTCTCCTTTCTCCCCTCCTTCTTGTTAGGCAGACTTAGCTCTTTAACTATGAATTTTTGCACTTTATGTTCAGTTTATCCTCAACAACAACAGCATATCAGATCGGGGGGGGGGGGGGGAGGGGTGAAAGGAGGAGAAAAGAGGAAAGGGAGGTTGAGAAATGGAAGCAGTGTGGATGTCCTCCTGTCACAGAACTTCATCCAGAAAGTGCTTCTCGGTAACCTCCGTGCAGATGGTGCTGTAGGCTTCCAGTCTGTGTCCACCAGATGGCACCAAGTCACTGATGCATGTAAAACCTTCTGCCTATATCCCGACTGTGATGGGCATTGCCATGGTTCTGATTCGAGTGGTTGAAGAGAGCGAGGTGTGCCTTGGCTTTATCTTTGTCTCTCTTTTCTCTGACAGCACTAAGTCCTTCGAGATCTGAAGCGGTCTGTTTTTGTTTCAGACTTAATGTGATGAAAGGTTTTCCTTTGCTGCTACATAAGGTGACTTACAGAGATGGAAATAAAGTCCTGACTCACAAAGTTCCTGAAATCAAGGTTCTCTAAGGAAATACGTCTTCCATGGGTATATGTGAAGGTGCTGGGACCTGAAGGAGTCTTCTGGATGTGTGGATCTTTGTGAGAGGTTCTTTCTGCCTATCCTACCCTTCCATTGTATCAGGGCCCCTTTGTTGGAAGCCAGTGCCCTTACCCACCCATCCCTGGCTCCTGTGTTCTCTTGTGTGTCTCAGGCTTGCTATAGAGCTGAATGGGTTCTGTTTACTGCAAGGTGCTGTAATATTAATGCTTTCATTCTGTCACAAACTGTACATTTCTAACAGCTTCAGTCAAAATTCTGGCATAAAAAGCACATCTGATTTCTATTGACATAATCTGGCTTGTACATTTAGAGGTGGATTAATTGGTCACCAAGGCATCCCGTCCTCAGAGTGTGTGTTTGGTACACACGTAAGTAAAGCAAGGCTTTTTTTCTGTTGTGATCCCACTATCTACACTGGGTAGATTCTGTCATTTAACATGGGCAGTGTGACTGAAGATGTTAGCTACCCAAACCAACAGCTTTTAATGTTCCACAAAGTAGTAAATTCACTCTTCTTCCACGTGACCTGGGAGTAGGTTCTGTTTAAGAGAAGAAAAAATGAGTCGTAAATTGTTATTTCAGAGCCAGTAAATGGATGACAAATAGCAAACAGAAAAAAATATCCTTCCCCAGTTTCATCAGAGAGTTCATCCCACAGTCCAAAGATGTTTACTATGCCTTTAGACAGGGAATTATAACAGTAGGTTAACATTCATCTCAGTTTCCCAACAGCTAATGCACTTTCATGTACTGGTTACATGCCCCTAGAAAAAAAGTGAGAACATTCTATTGTACTACACCTGGCAAGGACAGCAGGATGAGCCTCAAGCTGTCTGCTCCAAGCATCCTGTCTGTGCTCTGTGTGTCTGTGTTCTGCTCTGAGCATTTCATTTCTGCTTCTGATTTCTTTAGACACATTGCATAAATGCCTTTTGCTTCTCTCTAAATTTGAGATGATCTTTCTCATCTTCACATGCGTTATTTATTTATGCTGTAAAGATTTTATCTCTCACTGTGTATTTTTTCACAGCTGAGCTCATCTGTGTGGGTATTCCTGGATGTTAATATAATGGAAACAATGCTTGATTTCCATGATTTTTATTAATATTTTTTTCCCTGTCTATAAGATTTGGGAAACTTTTCCAGAACTTTAAGGCAGTATTTGCCAGAAGGTTGTGAAGTGTTTCAAGATCACCAGGATGATCACACTAAAGCAGTGCCAAGTGCAATGCTAACACTGATTATTACCTTGGAGTTGCAGGGGAAGCAAGTCATGGAGTGTGAGTTCACAGCTGGTGGAAGCTGGGCTGTGTCCTGGCAAGCCTTCCATCCTGCCCCTCAGCTCTTCATCCTATTTTCACTGCCCTGCTATCCTTACGTGTGGCTGAGTTGCCTGTTTTCAGTGCATTCACACATCCCCAACTCTGCTCTGCAAGTGAAGCACTTTGGTTTATGTTGCCTCATTATTTTCCTTCATGGCACACTATGACGCAGAGGTGTTTTCGCAAAGCTTAATTGAAAGCAACAGGTAATTGTCTGACCTGCACTAGTTGGATGTGACCTATGAGGTATCACTTTAGAAGACTTGGACTGCCTGTAAGGCTTGCACACAAATATTTATGGCAAATTGGTTTTAAACCTATTGTAAGAGGGCTGCTGTAGCTCATTGAGATTATTCATTTCTCAGAATTTCACCCTTCAAAATCCAGGTTTTACTTCACAAATAAAATTGCATCAGTTCATTTATGCTGAACAGAAATTTTACTACCGAGCCATCCCACACTGATCAGAATTGCTCCAACTGGGGTAGAAAGTGGAATTCTGAATACACAGAGACCCAGCAGGGCAGCTTGAAGTAAGAGCTTTGCTCACCCACTCTTCTCATGAACAGCTTTTAAGGGCTCCTGTTTGTGGAGGAAAAATCCCCCTAATTGTGACTGCATCTAAAACATATTTTTCTTTTCAATGGACATCTGTTGTGCTAAAGAGAAAATAGGGCTTAGAAAATACTGATGACTCTGTAGCTCAATATTATTTTCTCTGTATGTTCTCAGAACAGACCATGTTTGTCAAAAGTTTTGTTAAGCATTGGTAAGTGTTGATGTAAGTACAATATGCTGAAGTGTGTTTGTAGAAATCACATAATAATTCATAGAAATATAAGCAAAAGACAGAGCATCTACAGCAATCTGGAGTTCACAGTGCTGGAAGGGAACTCTTAATTGTTAGAAGAAATTGTAAATGCTCCTGGAATGTAACTTCTGCAATTTATTTCTCATCTCTAAACTCATTGATGGTGCTTCATTGGCAACTAAAAGCAAATCAGCGAAGGCATGAGGAATGTGCTGAACAAGGTCAAGAACATTTGAAGGCAGCAATTTCTTTCCTTGATGATGTAAAGCACAGACATTTCAGCACCTCCGTAAAGGTCAGGATGATTCAGGGTCAGCCTTTAAAGTGCTAGCCTTAAAAGAACCATAAACACAGAGCGGCCCAGAGCTTTCTGGTGCTCAACTGCTTTATAGCTGATTACTCCAGAATGAGCACGGGTGGCAGCAATCGTAAAAAGCCCTGCTGGCTTTACACCTAAAGGCACAAAAACTTTATGATGGGTTTTTTGAATACCCATTTTCTTTGAATGTTGCAAACGTGCCAGAAAAGCTCTGTGCATCACAGCAATTTCTTCAGCATCCTGCAGTTAAAGATGGGCTGGACTGGGCTGTGGTGGCCTTTCCTGCAGCCTCAGCAGACACTGAGCACAGTCCTGTTTTCTGAAGGTGACACCATAGGCATTTTTTATTATTATTATTTTTGTTGTGTTTGGGTACCATAGAATCACAGAATGGTTTGGGTTGGAAGGGACCTCAAGGATCATCTAGTTCCAACTCCCTGCTGCAGGCAGGGCTGCCAACCTCCATCTGTCCTGCAAGACCAGGCTGCCCAGGGCCCCATCCAGCCTTGAACACCTCCAGTAACGGGAGGTATCCTGGGCAGCTGTTCCAGCACCTCACCACTCTCATAGTAAAGAACAGCCAACCTAAATCTTCCCTCCTACAACTTAAAACCATTTCCCCATGTCCTGCTCTTATCTACCCTTTCAAAGAGGTGACTCCCCTCCTTAAGAAAGTCACATTTCTTTCGTGTGCTCTTTATACTGTGGAAATGTAGCTGTGTGTTGTCCATCCTCATTCCTAGAAATGGCAACAGGAACAACGGAAACCATTCTTAACAAGTGTTGAAATGATTCTCTGAATGCTACAGGAGAGATGCAGTGTTTACGTGATGGCACTGTGGTATATATATTTAATTGAAGTATCCTGGGAGGAGGTTGGTTGGTGAAGTGTGTTAAAGGTCTTTTATCTGCATGGATGCTTCACTTTGTCAGCTCTGATTTACTAATCTATGGATTCCGGAGCCCTACCTAAATATTAATGGGATCGCATCTGCCCCATAGGGCCACAGTGCTAAAGCTGCAGTTTGCTCAGCAAAGCTGTCATCCTCGGCGCTAAGATCAGATACATTCTTGGTATCCTGATCTGTCAAAGGCTTCATGATTAGGAGTTTGTTTTACAAGGCTAAGGATTATCAAACAAAATCATTGCACCAGGGAACGGATGGAAATATTCACATTGTCTGAGGTTTGGAGTGGCACATCACACAGCAGAGAGTGATTTCTAGAGAGCAGTAGTTTATTATGAGTTTATTTCCCATCATTAGGCTATCCAAGTGCTCACATGGCCTTCATAAGTCACAGCTCATTATCTTGGGAAACAGACATATTATTTCTGAAAGCCACCCAGTCAATAAATTAGCTTGGAAGAAATGATAGTTCCAAACACCTTTACAATAGATTGCTGTCATGCTTGGTTCCTATCAAAGAGAAGCCTGAATTTCTGTGGTGACATATGGATTAACTGAGCCTTCCCTGCTGTGAGAAAACAAAAGACAATTGGTGAGGCATGGAGCAAGCTGATCTTAGAAGAGAGACATCAACAAAGGAACATGACAGCATGAAAAGACGGAGTACAGTCTGCTGTCCACATTCACAAAGTCATTCCCTTATTTCAGCATACGTCTATTGTCTATTTTTCCCCTCAGAGTAGGTAACAATGTACCTTAACTCTATCAACTCAGGAAACCTGCATCTCAGACAAGAGGAGGAGATGTCAACAGGAGTTTCTTCTGGTTTTGCTCACACATTTGTGCTTACCATTGAGCTGCAGTTTGCTCACACAGCATCAGCAAGGAATCATCCTCCAAGCACAGCTCCTGTCTTTGTTCTGCCTTTCATTTGTTCTTTCACATGTCTGAAACCAAACTGAAGTTTCAATGTGATGCAACGGAACGAGCTGATCTGTGATATTTTTATCTTATTATTTATTCATGACTATAGCCTTTTACCTGATGTACTTGTATTCGTTGCATACTTAACTCTGATGTATTTAAATAGCTCGCTCCATACCATTTAATGTGACCTTGTAATTGCCAATTATATCTTTACGGTGCATCTCGTTTCTGGATAGAATGTGGAGACACAAAGCAGCTGGTTCTCAGCTGGTGTAGGACGGCGGCTCTGCTGGATCACATCATGTCTTTCACCAGGCACTGAGGATCAGTGGCTGGTTGAATGGAGGAGGATGGAAAGCCCCTGTTTGACAGCAGAAGCGACACAGGAATCCATGCTGGGTACCTGCTGGGAGAGCAGTGACATGAATTTTGAATGTCCTGAAGTGACTTTTTAAATTTCACTTTGGATAAATAGTGATCATTAACTGCTCTGCTCGTCCAGGTGAGCTGTATCTGTATGTTGATATTTACCCCCTGAAAGATCTGAGATTTTTTTGTTCTGGTTCCTTCAGTAATAAGTAGCATTTTCTTGATTTCTACTTTCATTGACAAATAGACATTTGATTTCTTCTCCCTTTAAAAGTATCTCTCTACTCTGAAATACAGGATTTCTGTATGAAGAAAGAATAATAGTCTATTGTAGGGATTTTGTCACACTGATTGTTGCTTTTAAGTATGATAATTTAACCCTCAAAAAGCAATTTTCAGAGCTCTTTGTCCACTGTCCTCTTGCCATTGCTGTCCATAGAGAAAGACCTTTGAGGAAGACAAACAATAAACATCGCTAAAACTTCTCCAGACTGTCGTCAGCACAGAACCAGAGAGCCTGACCCACCCCTCACTGATTCCTGTTTTAATTTCCTCATTCATCTGGACTGTTTTTCTAGAAATAAGCAAGAGAAGCTGCTGTGAGCTCCTGCACAGTGCCCTGCACCTAACCATGGGATGCAGGAGCAGAAGGAGCCTTGGATGACCCTGCTTCTCTGCCCCAGTGCCAACCTCTGTCTTGAGCCCATGAGCTCTATGGCAGCTTGACTCTGATGGCTTTCATGTAGCCATAGCTTTCTGAGCATGGGCTAACAAATCGATCTAGATAGTTTGTATTTAAGCTCAGAGAGAGTAGAGATTTAGGTTGAGTTTTGTCTTCTGGGTTTGTTGGATAATGTGAATGGCTTCCTTATAGATAACAGCTGCCATGTGCTGAATGTCCATTTGTTTTTAGTGCAGTAAGATTAGGTCCTGCCTCTATTTTCAAAGTGCTAAACAGCCTCAAGTTAATTAACTGCATTTAAAACTCTCTTTGCGACTTTTTTTAGGTTGCCTGTGAGCAATGAGAGCAAGAAAGTAAACCCAAAGTCTTATTTCAGGTGTTGTACTAAGGGACATGGCTTAGTGGAGAAATACTGGTGGTAGGTTAATGGTTGAAATGGATGAAGTTGGAGGACTTTTCCTGCCTTATTGATTCTATGATTCTGTTTGAATACCTGAACTTTTGAATTCTGGTTCCTGTGCAGACTTTCAGCTAAGTAAAAGCAAGCCTTAAAATGAACAGAATATTTTACCCATTAGAAATATGTGTCCGAGAACTATCACTGTTGTGCTCCTCACCTGAAAGAGAAGATGTAAGAAATTCTCTTTGACTGCAAGGATTCTGGCTCTTGAATGCTCCAGCAGCCAACACAGCCAGTTCAGGAAACAAACATCATTTTCAGTGAGAATTAAAAGAAAATCAATATAAAACCACTTTCCGTGCTAGGTTTTAGCACACTGCTGTAATTTCTGGTATCTGGAGCAGAATGGGGACCAGTAACCAGGCACTGCTACCCGTAGTTAAGTGACCCAGGAGGAACAGCAGAGCCATAGAGCCATCCCACTTTGTCCCTCTCATGTCTGGACCAAGCTCCTAATGTCAGTGTTGCACTGCCTGGGTTCAAGTTATCAACTCTAATAAAAGCTAATTGATGTTAAGTGAATGTTGTCTGTCATATCAGCTTTATGAAATTAAATGTTTCTCTCATATTTTCCTACCCAGAGTTCAGTAACAAAGTGGAAAAAATGTTACAAAGAGTGAAGGAGTAGGAGTGAGATTTTATTCGTTTGTAGCAAACAGTATCCAGGTCAAAAGTACATTGTGCAAGCATTAGATCCATGGAATCAGCATTGCAATTGCTGATCAGCCAGAGTTTTCCCTGCATGCCTCATTGCTGGAGGTGAAGGTCTTATAAAGCAAATTTAGGAGGCAGCTTCGCTGATGTTGCATGAAGGTATTACAGAACCTGCCCACTTCTGTTCACCCACCAGTGCTAACCTTGGTAGTTGTGCTTTATCAGTCAAAGAATGGTTTCAAGAGAAGTGTTTTAGAAATGTAGCTGGGCCTTCCTTTTATTCAGCCTCTAGGTACTTCTGAGTGATCTAAAGGACAGACATTGCCCTCTTCTTAAGGGGAAACATGATAGCATGCTCTGATTTGGGGGTCAGACTGCCTGTTATTGTTGTTGTTATTTATATTAGCATAATGATAAGGACCCCTAAGCAAGGTTCAGGATTCTGTTGTTCCTGAATATAAACCAAAAGATGATTCCCACCTTTCAGAAGCAAAAGGTTCATTTGTTGGAAATCAGCAAACCTTAGTAAAGTTTCCAACCTCTGAAGCTATTTCATGCAGCTGCTTACAGTAGAGCCTCATTTTCAGCACATGAATTACCGGAGAAAAGATCATTGTGCTATTCTTGTACCTGAGGCTGCAACACACTATGGTTATGGTGATAGGATTCTTAATTAAAAGGCTGAACAACAGCCAGGAACACAGGACTGAAAGGCATCACCTGGTGACCAAATCCAGTTCCCTCTTATCATACAAAAACATATTTTAGAATTCATTTAATTAATTACAAAGTTCCACTGTTTAGCTTGCTTTTTTTTCTTGTTTTTCCAGTCACTTGCAATAGGAAGCCATTCTAGACACTCTCTTGTTAAATGCTTAAACATTCCTTCATAATTTCCTGCTTAAACATATATGGCTGGTTTAGCTGCCTTGTTCTTATGCCAGCATTGTCTTTTCCTTTTGCCAACATTCAAGTGTGTTGTTGATACTTATCCTGTCCCACCTCCTTTGCAGTGTGCTTTAAGAGGTCAGTCACAGTGATCCATCTCTCTGCCCCAGCCTTCGTTCTTCTAGTCACAATAAGCCTTACTTGCAAGCTTGTTGTTAGCCCCAAAGTGTATCACCTAAAATCTTGTATTTTCTGATTTCTTCCAACCAGCCTCAAGGTGTTCTTGTTTTTCCAGCATGATATTCTCTCAACATCCTCTCTGAGCTTTTTCACCATCAAATGCAGTGAGGCCATACCTATTGCTTGTCCCATGGCACAGACAGCAATGCTTTTCTTCCCACCAGGCTCAGCCCTGAGAGGTTCACTACTGACCTTCCCATAAGTGAAGAGTTCTCTTCTGATGATTGCTCACAATGACATTCTCCTTAGCTTTTCGTGCACTGTAGGCTGCTTGATGTCAAAGTAATGATGCTCCACGTGCAAGAAGTGCTTCATTGAAGCTGTATAGATTAGAGTTTACACCTAAAGAGCAATTATAAAAGAACATTGATTTAGTTTGGCATGATTTTCCCTCATAACTTTTCAGAATTTGAGTCCATAAATATTTAATTATAAGAGAAATAGCTGAGAAACAACCCTCAGAAATTTCTGATTTTTAGACAGGTTTTGAGGTCAGTCTAAAACAACTCTAACCAAAGACACTGCCCTTTCCAGCGTATAATCGAGCTTGATTTGCTGCTTTCTTGCTACTCAGATTAGTAAAGCAGGTTTGATCTGTTGTACTTCACCCACTCAGTGATTTTGTTGGAGCGATGACTGCGCTTTGGGCCCTTATCTACTTCTGAAACACTTTTTCTATAAGTCTTTGTAGCATTGCAGACTTCTCCAGAAGTCAGTAATAGGTGTGGGCATTGTGCCTGGCAATTCCATTCCAACAGTGTTTGGTTATGGTTGGTATGATCACAGTGTGACCTGGTAAGCTGCAGATAAACAGACACACAGGCATGTGTGAAATATTGGATTGCCACCTTCGTGCTGCAGCCCTGTGCTCGCTGTTTGAGGAAGCCTGGTCAGCATAATTCCCATACTTGGAATGATTTTATTTGCATTTAGCAACAAATGCTGATGATAGTGCTGATGCTAATATCTGTCTCCTGTGAGATTTGAAAAAGAAAACTTATCAAACCGTTTTCAGTTCATCAACTCCCCATAGACAAGAACGTGAAAATCCTGCCTTGTAATATGTAAATACTGATATATATGTGCACAACAATATCAGGCCAACTCAATGTATTCAAAGAGCTGCTCAAGGATACTTAAGATTTCTTGAGAATAAAGGAAATGAAAACCTTTTTATGTATATAGTTGTCACAAAGAAGAGCCCTCTGTGCCTTTCATGTAGCCACGCTTAGGAAAACAGAATCCCTCTATTGCCAACTTTCTTAATAGTTCATTTATCTTTTCAAGAGATATTGGTTGGTAACTTGATAGGGAAGGACGGACGGATGCTTGGAAATACCCTGTGAGGGTTTCAGTTTCCTCACATCTTTAATCTCTTACTAAAGTCAACTGAGCAGTGCTGTTTGAAGAATAGGTGAAGGAGTCTGAGTCTGACTCATTTTGACTAAAACAAATTCAAAGGGAGTTTTAATTATCAAGATCATGTGGGTCATTGTTGTATGAGAAGGTGAAGGGGAGCAGGAGGAAGGGAAAAACTTCTCTTTCTATTAAAATATGAAGTTGTCTGAATTTTAAATCATGGTATATTCTAAGAAAACTGAAAATGAGGGTCAGCTCCTGTGCTTGCTACTGATTCCAAACTCATAGTTCTGTCCTCGAGTGTTAATAGGAAAAGATAACCATGAGGTATTCAAATGTTTTGTTTAGATTTCAAGTTCAAGTTTCCTAACTCCCGTGAAATCCTCCTGATTCCTGTCAATGGTCAGTAAGCACATTGGCAGTGGATTCATCTTGAAAGGAAAAAACACAGGCAAGGCTCCTTGATGCCATGCATACGGCATCTTTCAAAGGCCATAAAAACATGAAGAATGAGGAAAAAGCTCTCCTCTTTCATTTCATCCTTCCCTCCTTCTTTTTCTCTAAGCCGCTACGTTAATTAGCTGTCTGACTGATTACTCAGTCAAGGACTTAAGAGATCAATGGTGACAGTAGCCAAGCAGATAATTCAGAGGGAAAAATGGCCAAGTACAGCTCTCACATCTCAGAATGAAGTGTGATCTAGTTGTGTCAGCAGAACTGAGAGGAAAGTTATGCACAGTTATACACAGAGACGCACTGAGGAGTTTCGATTCTTCTGTGACAAGTTGTGTGAAAGTGTATTCCTGGGATTTAATTAGCTCCTAATTGGAAGCAAACCCACAAAACTTGTATTCCTTTGAATATTCGGTATTTTCGGTAGCAGTGATATGCTCAGCACTGTGTTAGACAAAGGAGACAACGCAGACTTTCCAAGGATCTCACATCTGAGATATGTGAGCAATTCCAAAGGGACGGGGAAACCCTGAGGAGAGCTCTACTTCTGAGCGCTTCTTGCCTTTGATATATTTTGCAACTGCATTTTTGGCGATGCAGATTAAAGTTACCAGTCCCGACATCTAAAACCAAACTGTGAGGAGGCTGCCTACCCCAGAGGATAAATTAGAGCTCTTGAAGTATTAGTGATGGTTAAGACTGTAGTTCACATAAGGAGTTGCTGCAGTGTTGTTAGTGCCTGCGTTGTGGGGTTGAGTTCATCCCTTTGCGATCCCAGTGCAGCCCTGACACTGCTGCACTGTGCTACCAGTTATTATGCAAAAGTGAGTGATTTCATTACACATTTTAATCTTTTTTTCTTTTTTTTTTAGTGTATTTCTCTGTTGCAGTCTTCTCAGCGAATAACGTTTTGAGACCTCCTCCCCCTCAGATAGACCAAAAATAGCTGGAATTCAGATGGTGTTGTTTACCTGCCATCACAGGGATGACCTCAGGGTGCTCTCTGTATTTCCTCACTTGATGAGCTTTTAAACACTCCTAGCACGAGTTCCCCAGATTTGATTTCTGGGAGCACACAGCACACGGGTACCCTGCTGCATGTTGGAATGAGCTGCTGGTTCAGCTGTCTGCAGCTTTACAGGTGGGTAATAGAATGGCCCAAAGAAATTAAAGGATTCAGTAAAGAACTGTTAAAAATTAAAAGAAAAATCAACCACCCAAACAACATTTTCTCCTAGAAAATGACTTGTAATGTTTGCACTGCTCTGGGAAACCCTGAAGTGCCTGCACCCTCATTCTTTGCTCCGAAATGGAACTGGGATAGTTCTGCTGAGCCTCAGTTACATCTGGCTCTCACCTGTGTAGGGCAGGGAAGATGCAAAGTCTCCCAGATGTGTGATCTTAATTTGAATGTAAGTATGCTGGATCAGTTGCTCATTGGAGTGTCATTAATCCAAATCCAGAAATAGATGAAACTACTCCCAGTTGTTATTGCCTGCTAACATAAAACATACTTTAGGATTACACTGTCAATAGTCAGTTCTTACTGGGGTTTTGGTTAACTAATGTTAAAGCGAAAAGCTAAGAGATGAGGTCAGTGGCCTTTATATAAGTAATTGTGAACGTGGGTAACATTTTATTTTCTCCATCAGATGTAAGAGCTCCCTACAGAAATACATACTTGACTTGAATATCAATAGATTTCTACTTATTCTGTCAAAAAGAAATACTTCTTAATATATTTTTTTTCCTTTTAGAGAGGCTACACTGGGGTCAAATTTTCTTTTTCATCCCTCCCAGCCCTTCCTGCCCTCTCCTCAGCCCGAATACTGAACATCAATGAGAGCACACAGTTCTGTTATTCAGGGCAAATGGGAAAGCAGAGTTGCTGCCTGTTGGAAGGATGGCATAGAGGAGATCATAGAATCACAGAATGGCTTGGGTTGGAAGGGACCTCAAGGATTGTCTAGTTCCAACCCTAGATGGGGAATAGGCAGGATGGTGACAGCAAATTCACGCCCACACCAAAACTGTCAGTAGGAATGAAGCAGGGATTTTGATTCTGGGTTAATGGATGGGGTTTGGAGGCTTTTACTAGCAGGAATGATCACTGTCCTGATGTGCTTCAGGTAGCATTATTTTCAGTCAAACATGGAGTTAATTCTCCAACTTATCCATTCCCTGACAAGTGGTGATAATCAAAACTGTCTGTGAGCACCGTTATCAGAAACTTACTGTTCTGTGATGTAGGGGAAAATATCAGAGAATGATGCAGTGCCAGAAAGCTATTGGATGTTAAGATCCACTGCAGCACCAATATGTATTTATGTACCGCTTTTACTTACCTGTTGGATAAAATAATTTGAACTAAATTGTCTCACCTTACACAGCTGCTTTAGAAAATGTACCTCTGGAAGCAAGTCCATAATTAGGATTATCGGTGCAGGCAAGATCCTCACTTACCGCAGATTAGTGCTCCCCCATTCACTGCAATGGAGCAACGCCAATTTGTTGCAGCAGAGGAAGCCTCCGGTTGCCTTGGTACGCGGCTTCACATCTTTGAGGGCATTAACAGACCTTCTTTAATTCAGTCTTGTAGAGGACTTGCTCTGTTTGGCCAGAACAAATTGAAAAATGGACCCAGCTTCTCACTGTGCTCCTATGACCTTGTGAGCAAAAGGAATCCTTTAAATATCTTCCATTAATGAATTAAATTTACAAAGCTGCCTTTGTTCTGTCAGGTGGTCTGGCTTTGTAGGCCACCTCTGTTTCCTTCTTAAATTTCAGGTTAGCCACAGACTTGCAAATATTGCTGTAATTCTAACCTGGCTCTTACTGCTTGTTGTGGAAGGAGGAACTCCAGTGAGATGGCACAGAAAGGAAATATTTACCTAAAAATGTTTATATCTGTAGAGCTGACTGTGAAACATGGAGAAAAAAAGAGTTACAAACCATAGGGAATCCTGGGGTTAATAATATGAGTCTGAAAAAGAGCATTGTGCATTTTTCAATTAATCAATCCTCAGAAAGGCTAAAGGTTAATCAGCTGATGTTTTGAACAACACAGCAATCCATACTTTGTTTTTTAATGTTCTTTTGTCACACTGGTCTGCCTTCCAGTTGGCACAATGAAGGTGGCAGTCCCAATCTGAGGCTGTTGTAGCAAACTTCAGGAGTCCTGAGGATTCACGGATGGAGAATCTGCATCCACAAACAGGTACCATCTCTGCAGCTGGTTCTTTCCCAAGTCTCTCTCTCTCGGCATCCCTGTTTCTCATCTTGTGCATGGGAATTGAACAAAGTCCAAATCGGTTTTTGGAACAATCCTAAATCAGGGATACTGTGAAGACAAATGGTAAATGTCTGTTACCCCAGCTGCTAAGTTAATTACTGTAATGGGAAACATCTTGAGAGAAGCATTGCATATGGTTATTAGCAATTAACCCACCACTCCAAAAATCACAATTCCTGCTAATAACAGAACACAGCACAGTCTTTCTAATTACAGTCTCTGCAAGAGAATTTCTTCCAATCAGAAGGGAATGTTAAATCCTGGAACTAACTATGATGTAAAAAGGCTTGGAGATATTGAGGATTGGGCAGAAAAATGGGAATGGCATAGGGTGGTGTGACTCAGAACTGTAGCCATCCTCATTCACACATTCACATTTGGGGAGACACAGCAAGTTTCACAATGTCTTTGAAGGAGAATAATCATCAATGAATGCTAATGGGGAGAGAAGTACACTTTAGAATGAAGAAGATAGTATGAGACTCCACGAGAGATGCCAATGACTCTGCAGAACTCATGATCTCCACTCTG
The DNA here is from genome assembly GCF_054131305.1 of Coturnix japonica. Classification (NCBI taxonomy): domain Eukaryota; kingdom Metazoa; phylum Chordata; class Aves; order Galliformes; family Phasianidae; genus Coturnix; species Coturnix japonica. Next base: position 19,627,657 of record NC_140674.1, on the reverse strand, counting down.
TTGTAAATATGCCGTTTGATAGTGCTTAGCAAAGGGTTGCACCTGAAACTGTACAAAGAACGTCCTGATCAGTGCAAGATGAGAATAATGGAAATTACGTATTTTCCACCTGACAGAAAGTCCTACAGTGCTACATGAGATTTTCTTTTTTTCTGACAGCTTTTATTCTGTGTGATTGGCTTAGATTATAGCTCACCTGCACAGAGTCGCCTGGGGGAAGCAGGACTTTGGCTGCTCAGTTCCAATGCTGAGCAAGACAGGATTTAATTTGTTCCTTTCACCAGTCAGGAACAAAACACTTTTGCCAACATTGCTTTGGTGGTGGGTATGAGACAGTTTATAGGTATCAGACTCAAGGATACACAGTTTTGTAGCAAATAAGTTTCATGACTGATTGCATCTGGTTGGTCCTGGCAGGGCTGTGTGATGTGAAGTAGTCAGTAATTCTGTACCCACCACCCTTTTTTCCTGACATTTCCCACTGCTCCCACTGTAAGAACTGGAATAAATGAGTCTGCTTTCATGTCTGCATTGTCTGTATCAGGCCTGAAGATTTAACTGACTCAGGCACAGTCAGATCAATTATCCCAATGGGCTTTTGAAGCTGCCTTCACAAATGCCGCTTCCCTGCAACTCTTACTCGTGTGAATCGTCCCATTAAAGTCAACAGCCCTGTGAGATGTTCTCAATTAAAAAGCAGCTGAGAATAAAACATTATATAATATTTGAAGAAGGGCACATTGAGCAAACTGGGTTTGCATTTCAGTGCGGGATAATGTCACTGTCATCTCCTAAAGCAAGGCCTCCACGCTGTCCTGTGCTGATTACAAGGGGCTGTAAGCCACACCATCCTTAGAACTCAGCTGTATTCCACTCCATGCCCCCATGCAAAGGTTTCATCCACTGAGTGGCCTTCACCAAGGAAGGCAATGGGAACTCTGCACTTCAGTAGACCCAATGTGCATGCTGCCTTTCCACTGTCCTTAATAACTGTGCATCATTTGGAGCCATCACATGCAGGTTTGAAATATTGAATAATTCTTGATGGTTTATAGTTGAGTTCCTTAAGACAGAACAAAAATTTAATACTAATTTACCTTTCCTGGAGAAACCATGGTCGGGCAATCAGATATTTTGCTATTTGGCCATGATGTGATCCTGAAAGTGGTCCAAATAAGGATGACGACTCAGGACATAATTAACACTCAGCCTTGACATAATGAAGGTCTATTATTTTATGAAGAAAGATTTCCCGGGCTTTAAGAAGTAAAATGATTAGAAAACGATGTGCTCTGTGGGAGGTAATGAGATTAACCCGACCAAGAGTCCTGCGGAGCTCTAACTGCTCCAGATGCAGGGAGAGGAGGGGAGGGGAGGGCTCAGCAGTGCGGTGCTGATCTTAGGGTACAATTCTAAGGTCAGAGAAGGGCTGTATGTCTCCTTGCTGTAGATGAGAAATCCCCTCGCATCTCTCCGCCACAAGAGTTAATTGGGGGCAACTTCAAGCGAGATAATGGGGGCAGGGCGCTCTGAGCTCCGCAGCGAGAAGCCGAAGGGGTAAGTGAACATATGGACTGTATGAGCGCAAGGGGTCCGTGAGGATTCCTCGCCGGGGTCTCTCCGCTCTCAACCCCGGTGAGGGGCGGGCTGTGGGCCGGGCCTCACCGCCCCTTTATAGGGTTTGGAGGGTGGTGGGCGGCTGCTGCTGAGAGGGGTTCGGAGCCGTGCGCGATGGGAGCGGTGTGGCTGTGCCTCGGGCTGGGCTGGGCGCTGGCGGCCCGAGTGAGCAGAGCGGAGGATTCGAGATTGCAGCGGGGCATGTGAGTGTGGGCTGGGAGGGGAGAGCGCTTTGTTTGAGGGCTCGGGGGCAGAAAGTTCGGGCGGAGACCAGGAGCTCTCCGGTGATGCTCTCGGGGCTGAGGTTTTTCTTCTTCCCGATGCTGCTGGGTGGCAGCGCTGAGCCGCGTGCGGGGCTGCTGTGAGCGAGGGCTGCGGGAGCGCTACCTGCGGTGCGGGAAGAGCAGCAAAAACAGAGGAACAAACCTCAAAGCCGCCCGGGAGCGGCACGGACCGCGTGCAAGCGGAGCTGAGAGCCGTAGCAGCGGCGGCCCGCGGCAGTTGGTGGTGAGCGGACACAAAGAGCTGCAAGCACGGCTCGCGGCCCCGAGCAAGTTTCGGAGGTGTTCTCGGCGGTGAGAGCCCTTTGTTGAGGAATGTGAGGCGAAACGCTCATCTTTCCGGACAGATTCTTTAGTAGGACAGACTGAAACGTGCGCGGAATCTCACGGATGAAGTTTTTGCTCGTTGTAAGTGTAAATGTGATGGCTGGAAACTGTTGCGTGCTTTGTGTAGAGAGTTTCCCCCTGCAGAGCTCCCCTGCATTGTTAGGAGATCGCGGACGCTCCGTTCTCCCCACCCCCAAGCGCTGTGAGAGCGGTCCTGAGGTGTTCCTACCTCCATCCCTGCCCTCTTTGTTCCTCCTCCTATTTACGTACTTTGTGCTCCATTCAACTCCATCCCGCTCTCGCACAATTCACTGCTTGCTGTTTGGTTTCCTTCTCATTACTTCTCGCGTAGCAAAAGTGAAACGTCTGAGTCTGTCGTGCAATGTATTCCCAGGCAATATCAGGCCAATACGCGTAAATGGCCCCTAGCAGACTAATGGTAAACCTTACTCCATTTTGTAGGGCTACGGTGTGTAAGAGAAGTCAGGTTAATGTGCTGAAGCGTTTCTTTGGGGCTCCTTTCTCTTTGTATAAGCAATTCATCTCCTTGAAGGGCACCGTTGGCCCAGACAGAGCTGTGGTTGCTTTATCAGTAATAATGTCCATCCAGAACTTCTGATGCTGAAGGTGGTGCCAGCTGTGAGTTGCCCCCGAACAATTTCTGCTAGGAATGGCATCGTACAAGAGTTATCTGCCATTGTCCGAGTCATTGGGAACAGCTGTGCAGGAAAACACATGCTCCTCTCCCTTCCCCCAGCTCTAATACAGGTGCCAAGCCCTGAGTGCTTTCTCCAGGTGGGCTATCCCTGAAATCACCCTAATTTGCATTGTTGAGTCTGAGCATGTGTTAAGTATTTCTCCCCTCTCCCTTTGCCCTGCTTAGCGACATTGGTGCACTCAGAAATACAAGAAGTCATTGCTTGCCCAGCTTGCACTGCCATCAATCACCTTTTCTGCTGTTTCAGTTTTGTTCTTTTGGCATTGATAATCTGTGGTCAATGGGATAAGTACAACAAATGCATCCCTTGGCACATTTTGTGCTAGATGCTTTCTTCCTTAGCATTTACTGTCTTTTTGAACGAGTTCCTATGTGGCTGAGGTTATGTAAGATATTTCTCCTCATAATTGCTCTTGTTTCGCTGCTAACTTGAGGGTTTGCTCCTAGCTAGAAATGCACGGGGTCTGTGTGGATGTTGGTTTTTCTGCTTCCAAGCCCCCTGAGGAGATATAATGCAGAACAGATCATGGGATGACTAACTCCATCAGCTGTGTTTCCAGACAATTAGCCCTTGATGATCTTATATTAGAACTTAAAGAACAACCAGGGTCCAAATACACATTTTCACTAAAAGGACATAGCATTGAGACCCTGAAATGAAGAATCTCAAAAAGCTTATTGTTAACAGTTCCATCTGCTGCTGTAAGACCAGTGGTTAAAAATTGAGGCACATCATGACATTGAAGCTGGTGATGTGCAGCTATGCAACACTGAGCTTACATTCAGGATTCTGCCTAACAGAAAACAGGGCTGGGGCAGGAATGAGAACTAAGACCAGAAGGTTTAAGCTGCTGTCAGAAGAAGAAAACCTTTGTTCAAGAAGTATTCACAGTATGTTTTGAAAGTATATATGCTTCCCCATAGTTATCCACATAGGACAGAGCAGGAGGAAGGAGTGGTTACAAGGTGAATGCCAAGAGCCTCACTTTGTGCACTGCTTGGACTCTTTCTTAGCAGGAATTCAGATGTGCCTCAGTGAATGGTTCCTCCTGCTCCCAGCTGGCACATAAGTGAGAGCTGCTTTGCGAAAGTCACAAAGTGCAATTTATCTTCCACACTCAGCCCAGTGCCATGCTCTGTGGCCTGGGATGACACATGAGGGGTCTGCTTTGGTTTTATAGGATTTCACCACAGTCTTTAATTAAAACCATTTTGTTCCATTTTTAAAATCCTCAGATGTTGCAGCTGCGTATTGTCACGTTACCCCATAGGCAAGTCGCTTTGATTGCACCTCAAGGAACACCTGACTTTAGAGCTGGATTCCTAGCTTAGAAACAGTTTTCAGGCTTCTTTAATTCCACATAGGCTCCTTAAGATAAATCACTCCCCAAAAGCAAATTGTAGTATTCAGTTTTGTATCTGCATGGGACAGTTTACTTTACCACTGCCAATCATCTCTAAAGGTGAATGTGTAGCAAAGGTATTGAGCTACTGCTGCAGGGCTTCACTGCTGACCCTGTGGTTGTGGACACTGTTTCAAAGCAATGCAAACTGCAGTCTTTAATTATTTCAGGCATGTAGATGTAACTAAAAAGTTGAAGACTGTGCTGTTGAGGACTTGAATGTGTTTCACTGTAACTAGTGGTGTACAGGGTGCTTTCATACAAGAAGGTACATTTAGATCCTAATCATTATTTGCACTGAATTTTAATATATTTAAAGCGACATGTGGTTTGTTCGGCTATAGCAAAGCATTGCGAGTGCTTCCATAAGGTGTATGGTGATAGATCTTTGCCTGGAATTTTGTCACAAGACTCTCTAAGTGATATGGAAGAAGGCTGTGTAGTCATGTCTTGGTGAGACACTGTCTCAGCCTATTTAGGCAGAATGTTGGGTTTCTGAGCTTCAGCAAAGCCCATTTGCAGTTGTTGAGAGATGGTTTCTGGGGCCTGATGTATTCAGGTTTGGGAGCTGAAATAAGCAGTGTGGTACATTTCGCTTCTGCTGCTGTAATGGAAAATCTTCTGCTCCCAAAGATGGTGGTTTTTAATCCCGCTATCTCTCTCCAGTATCCAGTAGTGGTTGCTAGGAAAGAAAATAAATATTGAAGAATTTCTCATCTTTGTGAATATGAATGTTGTGCTGAACAAAACAATCCTAGCTGCTGCACTACAGTGTGCTGCCAGCAGATTGAGCTCATGCTGGTCGTCTCCCTAACAGAACCATGTTCACAAAGAGTTGGCCTGTAAAGCCTCTTTTCAGCAGAATTTCTGGAGGAAAATCAACTTGGAGTTCAGGTGTGTGGCTTTTATTTTTTTATTTTTAAACAGATAGTAAAGGTTTCTCTTTCTGTGCCCTGGTATATTCATTGATGGGAAGATTAAAGGAAGTGGGTGAGCATCATCCTGCTGACGTTCTGTTCCTGTTGTATAACACTTTATTCTTCAGGAGAAAAATGAGATCAAGATACTTCTATCAAAACTCTGGCATAGCCATAAAATAATGGAAATATGTGGTAATAAAATCTGATAGCTTGAAGATGCTGTATTCTTGTAAGAGGGAGATGAGCTGATTGACTGTAAATATATTTCCTGGTTACATGAATGCCTGCTTTCATAAAGAGATCTAGAAAGTTGCTAACCATAATTCAATAACTTAAATATATACATGTATATATTCATGACTGTGAGGGTGGATAGTGATAGGGCAGAAGGGAATGATTTTAAACTGAGACAGGGGAGATCTAGATTGGATATCAGGGGGAAGTTTTTCACCCAGAGGGTGATGATGCACTGGAACAGGTTGCTCAAGGAGGCTGTGGATGCCCCATCCCTGGAGGCATTCAAGGCCAGGTTGGATGTGGCTCTGGGCAGCCCTATCTGGTGGCTGGTGACCCTGCACATAACAGTGGGTTGGAACTGGATGATCATTGTGGTCCTTTTCAATCCAGGCGATTCTATGTGCACACAGTATGAGCTTTAAACCTGCAAGTTTAAGGCAAAGAAGCCATTCCTTCCTCTTACTCCCAATGGGGTTTGGGTTTAAGCTACTCTTCAAAAACACACCCTAAGGAGGAGAGAGAGAATTTGCCAGCACTTTTTCAGGTTTAATTACGTGTCATTCTGAAATATTGACACGACTCAGTATTTATGCACACATCAGTCATGTTAGTGGAAAACCTAGTCTGGCTCCTCAGCAGAACCTTGGTGTTGGAAATGATGCTTTGGCTCTCAGAGAGTTAACAGCCCATATTGCAAAATCATGTTACTCACCAATTAAATACCTTCCTTCTTTGAACACAGTTAATGGATTTCCTCCTTCTGAAATCCAAGCCTGTTATTGCTTATGTTCTCTCTAAAATGCATTGCTTTTAATTTATTTCTGAGGAGAAAGAAATTTCCTTTCATTATTGCTGAATAAAAGCTTTTGAAGATTGTGTACTGAGCACACGCAGTCTTGCTCTTTTTGCTTTGGGTTCCATGCTGCTCTTGGTTTGAAACTCAGCATTAATAGTTCTGGGAATGCACTGAAGTATTTCTTGCCTCTCCAGTGCATGCTTTCAGTTGTATTGGTTCTATAAGCTGAGCTGTACATGCAGTTGTATTTTTTTATTACTTATTTATTTGTTTTGGTGCTTTGACCTGTGGATTAGCATTCAATCCATGCATTTGAAAGGGAAGAGTTAGAGGAATATGAGTGCTGGAGTTTTGGATTCCTTAGTGGAAGTATCATGCCTTCTTCCTTTACTGAATCTACAGCAGCTTTTGGGCAGCAGACATCATGCCCATACCATGCTTTTTACTTGGAAAATATATCCCAATAGCTCAGGCTGTGGCTGAGAAGCCATTTTCTTGTGGTGCTCCTTATGATTTTGTAACAGAAAATGCATCTCAAATTACCATGTGTTTATGTATTTTGTGCCTAGTCTTCTTTGGTGAGGCTATTCCTGCATTGGCAATGAGTTTCTATACACTTCAACCCTTCACACCAGTCTGTGATTCTGCCTCTGTGTTGCTGCTAATGCTCTGCCTGCCTGCCAGATGCATCAATTGCAAAAGAATTCCACATGCATGCACTTATAACTGTGTTCCTCACAAGACAAGGACCTGAGCCCTTTCTGTCTGGAAATAACACCAGGAGTCTGTGGGCTACTTAGAACTTGAATGCAAGTTTCCACTGTGAAAGATGCAAATGCTGTTTTCTTGCTTCTCCCTGCTGAGCAGTAGGACACTCATGTATGTCTGTTAGTTACCCCATTTCTGTTGGCTGTGTGTGGCTAGAATTCATCAAACATTTAGCTCTACCAAAACTGCTTGGTGGCAACCCTGCACCAGTGGTATCAACCTGAGGATTCGTTGGAGACTAAAGAAAAGGGGTATTTTACTGCTCAAGATATCAACATGTAAGAATTGAAGTTTTCCTTCATGTATTACGCATTGCTTTGGAAGTGAGCTTTGAGGAAAAGTAGTTTAGTTAAAAATCTGTCATCCACCATGAAGGAGATGGCAGAGTCCAAGCCATTTTGCTGTTTGATGAACAACACTGATGCTTTCCGCTGGCTTCACTGGTTTCAATGTCAAGCCATGCAGCATTTGCTGTAAACAAAACTGAGCTTTTTCTCCTTCTGGCTCAAGTAGTGTGATATTTTTTCAGTGGTTTTCATTTTAATATTTTAGCATGAGATCCTCCTGTGCTTTCTTGCCAAGAGAAACTCAAGCGTGCGTACCTGGCAGACTTGCTGGGGTTACTTTTATTATTCACTCTTCTGCAGTGGAATGATAATTGAGCCTGGGTGTATTTAAAGTGAAATTTCATCTAGAAGTGCCTGCTGCTGCTTCACACCTTCCTATTACAGCTGACTTCTGGGCAATGGCTTGCTCTGTCTTAGTGGTGTGTATATGCAAACTATCTGTTAGCCTTCTCCTGTCTGACTTTCCTCATGGTTTGTTATTACTCTGGAGCTGGATCCTTGAGCTGCCTGGAAGTCACTCTGCTGCTGGAAGGGCTTCTCTGTGCAGCTCCAGGATGCTGTCCTTTCCATTCTCTTGTTTGAAAATAGCCCCAGCTGAGAGGTGTGTGGAGGTATGCAGAAGGCAGCTAACACAAAAGCCAACTGTAAAGAAAACCAGAGGGGTTAAAGAGATGCTAACAGATCATCTTGCCAATTATTTCCTATTTGGGTCACAAACTCTTTACACTAAGCCTCACTCCAGCCTTGCTGTGGGATAACCTGCTGTTTTGGATGCAGTACACACAGCAGTGTACTCAGCTTCCCTGCACGTGAATGGAGGTGGGTATTTGGAGTTTATCAGAGTTGCATGCTGAAGTGATGATGCTACATTTGCCATCCCCTCCAGGCTTCAGGTAAAGCACAGGCCTGGTCTTGTAGAAGCCAGCCAGAAAGTAGCAGAAAGTGTGAAACTTGGTGTTGCTGGGAGTATTTGGCTCAATTTAAAATAAATAACTCCTGGATTAAAGATGCAAGAAAAGTGACTGGGCAAATCACTGCTGAATGATCAGTGTGTACACGTTTATCTTCTACATTTCTTGCTAAACAAAACAGATTATTCTACCCTAGGGGAAGGAGGAGGATAGTTAAGTAGAAGCTGAAGGACAGATGCTGTAGCCTGATAGCAGTAGGAACTAAAAAATCTTACTGTTGTTATAATAGTTGAGTGTGTAATTAATCATCTCATATTGATTTGCTTTGCATCTAGATGCAGTGCACAAAGGCTGGAGGAACTCTTGTGTTATTTAGCTGCTCCATCTAATCAGAGAGAGGATGTGAATAAGACGCAGTGGTGCATTAGTAACCCGTGGGGTTAAGAGTCTTCTGTGGCAGACCTGCATCCACAGATCCCGAGAACAGCAGTGATAATGAGACCTAATCTAAATGAGCCTGGTGTTCCCGATCTATATCCCAGAGGGCACATAAACATCACAAATATTGATACAGGATCAGTAGAGAGCAGGGATTGATTAGCGGTCAGGGGAGCAGGATGCCCTAATTGTCTCTGGTAGTGCTGATTAATTTTGTCTGAGAAATGTGGGGAAATGAGCCTTAAAATAGTTGAAGGGTGGAAAGAAGAGTGTGTGGCAGATTTTAAAAGGAAGAAATGTCTCTTCTGTCATTCCAGTCTTTGTGAATTATAGTTGCACTTAACAAAAATATCTCCATATACAAAATAGATCCTTGTATTTTTAACTTGCTCTTTAGGCCTTTTCTTTTCATGGTTTACTTCCTAACTTAAATTTCATCCAAATGCAGAAATTACTTTTTCCTTTTCCACTTGAGAAGCTCCTTATAGCAAACCTTAATCAACATCCTGTTTGCATACAGTGTTGCAGTGTTGAGCTGTTCTCTTCTGGAGCACAGCATGCTTCTGCAAGGGTCCTTCTGGAGCACTCTTAGAGAAGAAGCTGCTGGTGTTTTTGCTCAGATTGCAAATTCTTCAGCTGAGAACATGCAGTCTACAACATCTTGCTTGTAGGAAGATGTTAACAGCCTTCTGCTTTAGTGTAAAGGTGGTGTCGTTCACTCTGTCTCTGTGGAAAGACCTGCAACATTTTTTGCTTCATATTAATATTTTGACTTAATTGCATTGTTGGAAGAAACCTTTAGGGATGTCTTAATGTCTGTTTGCTCTCTCACTGCCTTTAAACTGATCTAGCTTCAGCTTCCTGATTTTTAAGTTGAGGCAGAGTAGAAGGTGGATTGATAGAATGAAAGTCTTACCTTCTCATCAAAGATCCAGGTGTTGGGGTTGTGCTGTGCAAACTAAAACTGTCAGGAAGGCATTGAACCTTCTGGAATGGGGGAGCTGTTCCCTTTCTGGCTCTCATGAGCTCACTTGTCTTCCCTTCTTTTCAGCCCTACTTCCCCCTCTAGACCACGTATGCCAGCAGTGTACAGAAAGCTGCCTCCATGCTCCCAGGAGCAGATGGGCTGTGCTGCTAACTGTTCTTTACTTGTAAAATGAAAACAATGTTGTACTTCATCAAAAGAACCAATCTATTGCTATATGAGATTGCTTATGGTTGGATGATAATGTGCAAAAATAACTGCTGTAATATCCTTCTCTGTCTGCCAGAATTATGGGCAGGAACAAAACCAGTGTAAGTCACTTTGGAAATGGTAAATATGGTGCTTCTGTCATTCATCCTCTGCCATGAGTTATAGAAATCCTATGGGTCTTTCACTGTGGAGCTCGTTGGGGATGCTGCTGGGGTTCAAAGACCCTGAAAACAGCCAATGAAAGGCACAAGAGAAGGGTGCATGTGCACTTTGCTTCAGCCTCAATAACTTAAGTTCAGGGAAGCCTTGTGCCAGGCCAGCAGTATTCCTACTTCATGGACCTCTACATGGTTGATTATTTTGACTGTGTTTTTCTACAGGCATGTATATTCCCTTTCAAAATGTAAACCTAAGGATGAATTATATTCCTTCTGGAGATGCTTTTAATTATCTCTGATCTTTTCCTGTTGTGCAGTGGCTCATAGACATTGCAGCCATATGATCAGCTGAGGCTGCTCTTGCTTCATGTTGGTCCAGTTATCTGTTCATTGGAATCTTAAGTCCTTAGCTATGTGTAGGGTGCCTTTGTTTAAAGAGCAATCTCTTAATGCACATATTAAGTGAGAGCTTTCTGGTTTTTCCTCTGCTCAGACTGAGGAGCTAATAATAGCCTTTGTGTTAGTCTTGGCTAACAGAGAGCGCTGGTATATAAAGGTTTTAAGAGATTGGTGTATCAACCAAAACGTAGAGCATAACAGATCCATGTTTGGTTTATTTTAACACTTACATTCCCATTCAGAAATAGATTCTGGATGCAAAGGGTGCAAGAGTAAAAGTGGTGCTCTAAAAGCAGAGCTCTCCTTGTCTAAATGTACCTGGTACATAAACTTTAGTTTCCTTTTAGTCTTAGATGGGACCTACTGAGCAGAGAGCCTTGACACACAACTGTGCTTTGTATAGTACTTGGTTATTTTTTCCCCCAGAAACAGTCTGCTTGTTTATGGGTTATGTATCAAAGAACAGTGGGACAGAGGGCTGAACTTCATGTATTGTCAGCTGGGAGTTGTGTTTGAGGAGAGGACAAGTGTTACCCCCTGGTTTTGTCAGCAAAGTATTCCATGTTACGCAGCTACTGCAACTGAATTGCAATGTAGCAGAGGTTGCAATATTTGCCTTTACGTTACCCAAGGGCATGGTGGGGGAATGGCTTGCTTTGAATAAATCTTAATAAGCATATGACTTTATGCTTCTGCTTTTCTTTATTCTGCTAGTGCTGTTCATTCCTATTAACTGTATCATAGAAGTCAATACAGCCATTCCTGGACACGTGGCAACAGCACATGAGAGGAATTTATAGGATGGGCTCAGGCTGTCATTACAACAATTGTCAGCTTCGTTCTTTTATTTATGGAAGAGCGGTGCAGATGAATGTACCTTTATCTGCAAATTTTTAGGCAATTCTAATAAAAGGAGATATGCATGAATTATCAGTACATGATGTTCTATTCACTAGAGGGAGAGTCATTTAAAAAAGCCTGCTAAGTGAGACATGGTTGCTAAGTAAGGCAAGGGTTTTATTAGACCAACTGACGTAATGGAAAAAGAAAGCAGGCAAGATTTTGGGCATACAAAGAGCTGCTTTGGATGTGAAACAAACAGCAGACTGTGCTAAGAATGGGCTAAGAACAATTGCTTTGAACTTAAGTTAAATACGTTAAGTGCTGAGGTAATGTGAGAGGAAGGAATAGCTGGCACACATGGGCTGTTGAGTAGTGGAGGTGACATGGAAACAGAGCAAGGGTGGTTTGGGGAGTAGTTCGAGGCAGCCTGAAACTACGCTGCTAATGCCTTCTGTCTGGCCTTGCAGTGTTGGCAGGGTCAAGGAATAGGAAGCATGGAACAGTCTAACAAATATCTAACTGCAATCTCTTCATGGAGGAAGAAATACATGGGGCAGTGGGGAAGGGATCTGAAGGAGCCACCCAGGGATAATGCAGTCCATCCACAGAAACCTTCACCCAAGAACCTTACAGATGGGATGTGGGCAGACTGATGTGCCTTAATTCCATGTCACCAAACTCATTGCTCTTAGTCAGCAGCAGAGCCATGTGCTTCCATTCCCAGAGCTGACTAGAATTCTGTCTCCTGTGAAGAAGAGGACTAAAAAGTACTTTTGAAAGCTGGGGGAGAGACCCTGGGGGCTGATGGATCTTTGTGTTCTGGTGCGAATTGTCTGGTGTGCTGTGGTTGACTGCTGCAGCTGTGGTCTCCAGGGAGCTCCTCGGTGGTGTGGAGGCATATATTACATTCTGCAGAACAGTTGCTTAAGAGATGGAGATTGTGCTGCTTTCATTTTGGGAAAATCTGAAATGTAGTTCTGAAGATGTCTGTTTGAATGGTTGCATTACAGATAGTGTGTGTGTTGGTTCACTGAAAGTGTCATTTAGGGTAATGGAGACTTGCAGCTACTTCAGATTTCATAATGGAAATCACATCCACAACTATGCCCTGGTTGTTCTGTCTGGAACTATTTGGTTGTTTGTTTCTTTTACTTTTTATTTTCCATCAGCAGCACCTTTCAGAGACCTGCTTGGCTTTCTCATTTGAGGTATTCTGCATGACTGTAAGCCCCTTAGTGTTGAACCTTCTCCAATAGCTGTGCATGGGTTGCTGCTTTTCATGCCATTTGGGGAAATACCATCCAGCAGTACTAAAATGGGGAGGGCAGGAATGGTTCATTTGTGGTGCCCACTTTTTCAGTTCTCATGTTGCTTACCATAGGTGTGCCATAGTTCTGGTAGACCTCCTTATAGAGAAACTGGCAGGATGATATGCATTAGAATGATAAAGATTATGATTTGGCAACCAAGTCTTGGTCTGTTTTATTGAAGGTAAAACAAATAAAACCAGTGCTGATTAGCTGAGCCAGAGGCTGCTTCTTCCTCTTCTTTTGGTAACCAAAGTCACAGCTGATGCATCTACTATTATTGTAGAGCAGCTTTGATCTAGGCAGGAAGCTTTTTCCAAGTATTTAACTCATTGGTAAAAATGACCCTGCTTATAGGATTTTCCTGTTCTGCACAGGCTTAATTTAATGATGTTGGTAAGCCACCTGAAGACCTACAGATGAAAGACTTCTCATTAGAAAGGCTTCATTGTGTGGTGTTCAGACATAACGAGGCTGCAAAGTACTTTAGGCCCCTGAGGTTAAAAAAAAAGCCCTGTAAATCCTGAAAGAGATATTGCCAATATCCAGTGTAGCTAATGGTAACTCTAACTGCCCAGCAGCCGTTGGGCTAGAAATATTATTATTTATTGTATTAATGGTGAAAACAAACTGCTTTCTATCCATTCTATCACAACCTCACATTCGTGCCTTTGTTGGTTAACAGCGTGTATTCTTAATTTTAGAGATCCCTGGTCAGGCTGATGTTTCTGGGAGAACTGCCCTTCTAGCTGTGTGGCACACCTGCTACGTGTTTACAGATGCTAAATGAGAATAGATATACAAAGTTCACGGTTTTGTCTCTGTGTTTTAATCATTGAGGTTTACATTTGTAAAGGCTCAGTGGCTAGAGCTCACTGTTCTGATGGGGTTTAATTACTACATTAGCAGTCTGCATGCTATTCCAGAAATAGCTTTATTTCAATTTTGCTACCCGAGACTACTGTACTGAAAGTCACCAAAAAGTGCTTTGTAGCTTCAGTTGTACTTTGTATGCTCTATGCAGAACTATTTTCTGTTGTTCAGAACTTTCCAATTTACGCCAGGAATAGAATTAGAGCAAGGCTGACAGCATCTCTGCAAAACCCTTGGTCCTTTTGTACCCAGAGCTAGGAAGCAGGATGAGGATTACATGCCATTCTACAAAGCAACACTTTTATTTTCTCTTGCTGTTTTTGGAATCATCAGTAGGGAACAACTATGCTTTCTCTTAAAAATCTCATGTGCTTCCCTGAGGAGACCGGTAGCAGAGAGGGGCTCTTACAGAATGCCCTTTTCCCGCAACAATTGCTTAGATACATCTTATCTGCACTTGAATCAATGGAGCAGCTCCCATTGAATCGTGCAGCCTGAATTTCATTGTAAGTTTTGTTCAGTTTACACGCTGTTCTCTGTGGGCAGAATCTGTTTCTATTATTTATGCTCAGTCTGGCTATCTGGTAGCTGCCCTGCAGAGGTCAGTTCCTGTTTCCACCCTGGTCTGTCAGCTTGATAGTGGCTGCTGTGTGCTCCATAAGGAGCTCCCATCACTTCCAGCACAGGCATGGATGGCCTCAAGCGCCTTTCAGGCTCCCTCACCTCAGCCATCAGCTTTTTTGCTTATGAGGCACCATCCTTTGTCAGCAGAGCCTCATCTGAAAGACCATTGTTATCTACAGACAGCAAAGAGTGCTGAGTCGTCCGTCACATCCTACTCAGGCACTTCAAGTCTCATTTTCTGGGAACAAGGTACAATCACATTTTGCTGGCCTAGCTGTTCAGAGGCCAGCTCCTGTGCAAAAATTGCTACCAGGATTGTGTTCCTGCTCATGGCTTATGCAACCAATACAGTAATGAAATCTTGGTTCTGTTCAGGTCTGTGACAGTTGCCAGGCTGAATTCCCTGGGCTGATTTGTCAGGTGTTGATGGGTGCTGTGCTCTTGTGATCGGTTCAAGGTGGAAAAAAAGTCACAGATCCACGGTATTTTTAGTAGTGTTTCAAACTCTTAACTGTTGCAGGTGGCATAGCTTTATGCATGTTCTTCCCAGATTATCAGATACTGCATTGGAGAGAATATAAAGTGACATATATATATATATATATATATATATATATATATATATTTTTTTTTTTTTTTTTTTTTCTTTCCCCAAAGGCCAAATGTCTGCCCCATGTTGGAGCTGGTGTTGGTGGGACACCAACAGCCGTGTGTTCAGGCCTTCAGCCGCATGGTGAAGATGTGGAAACAGGGCTGCACAGGGAGGAGGTGGTGCATGGGATACGAGAGGAGGTAATTAGTGATATAAATGAATTCTGGTACTGACATTTGAAAGCAGTTTCTATGTGCTTTGAGAGTTCAGTCTGTGGAATCTCCTGGGATATATGTAACTTGGTTATGAACATATCACATCCTGTTGAGACCTTAAGTCTGTTACTGGGTGGAGAATGTGACTTGTGTGTTTTGGCTGCTTCATGGCCTTCTTGACTTAGCTTTAAATCACAATTTTGTACTTTGCTACTGATGAGATGTAAATAAGCTGACTTGTTCTCTTGAACTGTTTCTCTTTGAAGGTCTGGTTACTACACTGTGTACAAGCAGGTGTACAGGATGGAGCACCAGACAGTCTATAAGTGCTGCCCTGGGTGGGCTCAACACAACAGCGAACCTGGCTGCTTGCATAGTAAGTTGATAGCAAAACTGTGGCAGAACAATGACTGGGATGATCATATCCTTTGGCCTTTCTGCATTTTCTTTCTAGAAAGATTTTTTTTTGCTATTTGTAACTGGAAATTCTAATTATACAGAGGTAATCTATAAATGGAGAGGAAGCAGCAGTTAACTTTCCACCCTGAGGTTCTCCAACTGATGAGAGCCTGTTTCTATCAGTAATTTTTAAGCACAATTGGGTATTCTTCTAAAACGTGGAATTAAGTTTAAATGATTGGAAAGCACTTTATCCACTGTTAACAAGACATCAGTAGAAGACAACAATCCACTCACTGTTTAGTTTTGCTACTCTTTCATCAGTGGTTGTTTTCTGTTTAAAAGCAAGCATCTGTTCCTATGTATTTTTAATCTTTGTACCAACTTGAGGACTGCATTCATAGAGCTTGCTTTTGTGGTTTTTTTCCTCTTTATTCTTTAAAGCAACAACAAAAAATATCCAACCACCTGAGAGCCTATTAGCATCAGTATGAATCTGCATGTTTAGTGTGCACTTCTTCTGTTGTAAGAAGTCAAAGGCATGTTCACAATCTGTATATTAGTATCTTGCATAAAGGAATGAGACATATTTGAGCACTGGTGGCAGTACAGAATTATTTTCTTCTGAAAGAACAGTTGAGACTTGTTTCAGATTCCTTCAGGCACAAATGCAGCTGAAGTATTCTTTCATATTTGATACTCTCAGTAAATTTGTCTCAAGGAGGTGGGATTTAACCTGTTCTAAGTGAATGATATCCTAAGTCAAAAGAAAGGGAAAATACCTTCATTTCCTCAAACATAACATCATCTATACCCTGATGTTGCCTGCCTGCCCAGTGCTGCATTTACCCTTCAGCAGTTCATCCCTTCAGTCCTTCAACATACTTTGAGTCCTATGAAATTGATTTCTACCTTTGAAGTGTCTTCAGGTGAAACAGTGTTGCTTTAGACTTAATTTTATTAAAATCAAATTGAATCCTGTCACCATTATAAAAACATAGAATGCAGGTACATATATGACTTTAAACAAATTTCATTTTATTTGGACATTCCTGTTGTAGCAGACTATGACAAGAATAGGTAATTCTGGAGAATTCTTGGCACAAAACAAACAAAGCCTGCTCTGTTTTGTTCTGTCTGTACTAGTGCTGTGTGCTGACAACACTTGCTTCAATGGAGGAAAGTGTTCTGAAGAAGGACCTCACGTGTGCCAGTGTCCTGCAGGATTTCAGGGTCCTCGCTGCCAATATGGTGAGTCAAATGTCAACTATTGCAAGTGCATCTGTGATGAAGAGTGTTGCTCTGTGTCTGAGTAAAATGCATATAGAGGAACACTTACTATAAACAGAAATACCTTGTTATTGCTGGCTGTTGTGATTGGGATAAAGGGTTTCTTTTGTATCAGACAGGTGGTAATTTTCTTTCAGTCATCTTGGAGAAGTCAGCAAATGTTGCAACAGGTTTGTGTTTTCTGGAGCCTGGCCATAGAGAACAAATATTCATTTGTAAGCAAACATTTGAATAGAGTGCAGAGCCCTTCAGAATGAATCTTCTGACACCAGGCTGCAGGATGCCAACCTCTGCCTTCAAGCAGTGTTACTTCAGCTAAGCAGACCCCAGCAGTGATGCTGCTGTGGTTCTCTGTATGGGCAGGGAAGAAATATCCAAGTTTATATGTAGCTTGGTGTGACACCAATGGAGATTGCTTTGTTATTGTAGAGCTGCTGCTTCAAGGTAAGCAGGATTAGAATCTCTATGGAGCCTATATAAGAAGCTTTAACCAAGTGCAGTATTTCTCAGCAGATTCTGAACTGTCCTCACTAGACTTTTGAGTCTTCCTTCTGTTGTCTGGAAATACCTACAACATTAGAGCACTTCCAACAGCAGATTATGTGGTTGTAGCACGTGGATAGCAGAGATCAGATTTTCAGCCTGAAATGAGATTGTGCAGTCTCTATTTCACAGGTTGGTGGCTGCGAACACTGCAGAAACAAAGTGAGGCATCCTGCAGTCCTCGCTCTTTGCAGTCGGGTGGAACTTTATCTTGGTGGCTTGTCTGCTTTCTATTGATTCCGAAGGTTTGAATGGAATTTCAGCAGTCATCATTTTCAGGTTTATAAAGTAGCTGCTATCGCAGCCTGGCAGGAGTGAGTTTATAAATTAAATTCTGAAGGGAAAAGCCTCTCTTCTGAAAGAACATCATGGACGTTTCACCTGCCTAACAAAAGCAAGGTAATTTAGAGTGTAAGGCTTTTTAACCATTGCAGGCATCTCCAGTCAGATGATTGTGAGGCTTGTATCATATTTGTTGCAAACAAAACTAAAGGAAATGTTTGTGGAGCTAGCAGCATTTTATTTTCCTGCCTGAAGCTGGAGCACTGCCATTTTAGGTAGCCTGAGTTTAATGTGATTGTGTTACCTAACTGTAGTACGTTGTTTTTTAAATGGTCATTAAATCTCCTCTATCTTCCCTCCTACATATTCAACTTTACTGAAAAATAGTTGTCCTATGTGTTAAGTGTAGGAAGGAAAAGGTGATCTCTTCTACCAAAAGCTTTGGCTCTGAGGGTTCAGTGGCACAAATGAGTGTCAGACCATAACTTACAGTTTTTGAATATGATCTAGGTAATGTTAATTGCGATGGTGTTTCACTATGGCATCCTTCCTGATAACCCTGGTATTGGCCACTGTTGGTGCTATGGCCTCATCTCAGTGTCCTCACAGTGGAGGCCCCATTAGCAACTCATAACACCCTCATTTGGTCATGTTCCAAGTTGTTATGTGTATCCCATCTATTATATTCCTCCCTCCAGCCCCTCTGCTCATCTACTTTCTGCTTCTGTTGTTCAGCATTGACAGCTGATTCAAAAGTTTGGCATATGCAAGTGTCCTTCATGATCACCATGTTTGGCAATATGTTCCACAGAGACAATGTTAGTGAAAGTTAAAGAAAAAAAAAAAGAGAAGAGTTATTTAAACAACAACAAAAGAAACCCACAAGAACCAGTGGAAACATATTTCAAGATCTTTCTAATCTGTTCTTCTCTGTGTTTCATGTTTGCACCTATGTTTGTTATTAAGTATGTCATCTTCCTGGAGATCCAGCTGTTATGTGCTCTGCATGGTCTGTCCCACAGAAAGTTTGTGGCAGATCATTGGGAATGACTGACGATGGCCCCATGTATCATGGCAATGTGAAGCAGAGGTGATTATTCACAATTGTCACAATCAAATCTAATGACTTCTCGAGGTGTTTTAGCAGCCTGTAGCACAACATTATTTCTGATTAGATGCTGAGAAGGTTATGATTCCTGTAACAAACTCCATGTAATTGTGACTAGAAGAGATGCATTACTGCATCTCTTGTACACCTCCAAGTTTTATTATTTTATCCACACAAGCAGCAATAAAAACTTAGTAGGAAGATTTATGAGTGGAATGGTTGAGCTCTTCATATAGCCATTACAAGGATTCAGTAACAGATTGAGCTGTCTCTCTCTTTGTCTGTTGCAATTTGTCTTGTATTAATAGACTTATATCAATTACACTATAAACTTATGAGCTGTGTTTTTTTTACTTGTTCAGAAGTTGAGATTCTCATTTTTGTTGAGCCCAGAAAAAGGGACATAAGACCTGTAATAATTAACAAAACGCAGTGCCAAGAATTAAATCTGCTTCAGTGCTCATTTCATTGTTATTTGCTAGTTGTCCTGGTAATCTCAGCCACCTGAGCTGGACTTAGAAGTGAGTTAATTTGATTTAGCTTGTTTAATTCAGCCTTGGAAGCTGTTCTTGGATATGCAGCCAGTGAGAGCATTCCAAATTCTGCAAACAGAAATAATCTTCCCTCCTTGTATAAATAAAAATGCCCATTGCAAAAATTAAGGATTAGTTTTGACACTTAAACCAAGATCTGATGACAAAAGGTTTACTGCTCTTTGATGAAGCTCCTCCTCCTCTGACATTAATGCACAAAATAAAGGAACATGCTTTGTTGGTTTGACCAAAGCAAAAGTCTTCCCTTACAAAGACTGCAAAAAGCTACTGTGACAAGCAAGGTGACCAAAGCTGGGCATCTCTGTGAAGATGAGTATTTTCAGATGGTGCTTAAAAATAGGCATGGAAGAACCAAGGCAGGATCCTCAGAGAATGAGGTTTTCTGTCTTAATCACTGGAGAAAGGCTGAATGCAAGATAGAATATTCCAGTGTCTTACTGACTCAAAGTACAGATGCTTCAATTTTACAGTGCAGTAATTGCTGTAATGCAGGGGAAACTTCTTTTCCGCTAGCTAATGTAAATTGCTAAATATGACATGCTTGGGAAGCAGTGTGGTCTATGAATGCAGTGCTTGCCTGATGTGTGAGATAAGAGCTGTTTTCCACCTGTCACTGACCTTGGATATGAATCCAATAACTTTGGCAAATTATACCGCCGTGCCTCAATTTCTTTGTATGTGAAGTGCTGATAATAATAGTTCATTTCTTTGTAAAGTGCTTTGAGACCTAAGTAATTAAGCATGAGATAATAGCATTGGAATGTGTATATAAAGGCAGAACATCCAGTGCACGGTTAGCTAAAATGAAATGCTTATGTGATGGACATTTATCAGTTCATTGACTAGCTGTCAATCTATTCCTTAAATTTGGTCACACACTATTAAGGTATTGAACTGTATAAAGATTCTAGTAAACAACTGTGAGCACCTCCTGCTGTGGGTGGGTAAGAGTTTGCATTACAGAACTATTAAAGCAAAAATGTTTGTTAATAAATATTGAATTAAGTGGTATAAAGCCTAATGGACCTTCTTGCAACTGAAGAATGCTTTTTCATGGTGAATGTGTCCTTCTTTCTTTCTCTAGTAAATGTCTCTAGGAGTTACATGATGAATGTTCTTCCTGCATAATACTTGTCTCTTGGAGAAATGCATATTTTCTTCTGTGAGACTGAAGACCTGGATAAGCTTTACAGCACAGTGTATATATATCCATGACTGTACTATTCATTTTAACTTCTTTTTGAAATCCCTTAAAAAGGTAAAAGTCAAACTTAAAACTGCCCACAGTGTCACCCACAATGACGCCTTTAGGTTCATCTTTCCCACAAGAACAAGATCATGTTTCTGGTTTTGAGGTTGGATTAATACTTTGTGTGTTGATCAACACAGTGCTGTTGATTACAAGGCAGATGTAGGCTTCAAAAGCCTTCAAAGTAGTTAATTTATTTAAATATGACTATTATTAAAGCACAGTCACAGTGAGCAAGGTGTTTCATCACATGTTCATGGTAGACCTTGAAACTTCCTTTGTGCTGTGTTAGCATAGGGGAGAGGAGCAGCACAAGGAAGCAACTTTTGTTGGTGCTTTGCTGCCTTTACTTATGTGGAGGTTATTTAGAATCCTTCTAGGGAAGGAGTTGACTGGAACTGAAGGATGGGGATGATCAGTTTCTCACTGGTTTCATGCTGCAGTCCAGGCACAGAGGCAGCTCTTGCCTTGCGATGTCATATGAGCTTGGCTCTTAACGTGGTCGCTGTTACTTAACGGTGAGAGAAGCAGTGTTAGCTGTATATGTTTAAGTATTTCAGAATGCTTTTCTGTGTGGGGAAAATGGTGGATGCAGTTTGGCTTTTTCTACTGCATACTTTTAATTTATGCTTTATTAGTGCAAATTTGAACAAGCACAGCATTAAAAACTATATGCTGCAGGCAGTTTTATGTAGTTAAAGTATTAGCAACAGAAAGTATGCTGACATACCTTTGGTGTTTAAAATTAGTATATTAATCAGAGCAGCTATTTATAGTTAGTGAACTGAATTGATTGTTTTTCCTGCTATATCCTATGCTACTTAGGAGTAATTGATCTCATCTTGCCTTAGTGTTTTTCTTGTTCCTACCCATCTTGCTTTCTCAGTCCCTAATTAATTTACCAACTTGAATGACATTTGAGACATGAAGTCTTCTGACTTAACCTTTGAGCAGATTCTCCTCTTGGTGAAGAGCTGGAGACCTCCAGCTCATCAGTGACCTAATTGTCTTGAAAATCTTTGATTCCAATTTGTACTTTTTTTTTTTTTAAACCTAAGCCTTAATATGGCACATACAAACCTCATATTTGCTTTTAAATATTATCAAATAGGAAAGAAAACACCACTTTAATTTTTTCCCCCATTTTTAAGATCCATCTCCTACATACAATGTCAGTTCCTACATGTAGATTCATAGGAAGTTGTCTGATGACAGTGAGTAAATGCCTTCTGTTTTTGGTTCTGTGTTAACATCCTATTCTCTAATCTGTCTTCTCTCCTCTGGCAACTGATAGATGGCCTGATACTTAAAACAGATTGTGGTTTGGATGATAAACTATATGCATATGTAGTCACAAATTCTTACAGAGGTTAAGTTAGACCTAAATATAAAATGCCAGAGCTGACTAGAAATACAGGAGAGAAATGAGTCAAAAGTTCTGTGCAGATGCTTTTAAAAGACAAATTTAGTGCACAAAATGCCACAGAAGGTCCAAGCTATCCATAATCTCTCAAGGAAAAGTTATGGGCAAGATAAAGTGACATTATCTGTTCAATTGACAGATAACTGTTGATTCAGAGATTTAATTCCAGTTGTGAGCAGGACCTCATAAAGGATTTAAAAAGCAAAAGCACGGCTTTCTTCAACCTTTCTAGTTCTCCTTCTTTGCCCTTTCCCTGCATTCACTTCTCTCTTTGCATGCATCTCACCTTCATCTTTGCAGTCTTTGGGAACACCTTTCTGCATTGGGAAGATAGGAACCTCTACAGGTGTTTTTTTGTTTTTTTTTTTTTTTAAAGAAAGCTCTTTAAAGAGGCCACTAAAAAAAGCTTACAGAGATAAAAGCTTTGTCACTTTAAAATGGGAATGGTAAAAGCAAAATCACAACTGGCTCCCACCTAGGTATGACAGGATGTAATAATCAGCCCATCTTGCTGATGTGCTTGGGCTTTGCTGCCATTAGTGTGGAGTGGCAGGCAGGAGGGAACAGCAAACAGATGTCAAAAGTAAATGAACCTAAGAATAACCACCTGAGAGCAAATTCACCCTTATTCCAGCATCTGTTGGGCTTTCTCACCAGTTCTCAGGAGTGACTGGGCTGCTGCAGGTTTCCAAAAAGGTACAAATTGTAACTCCCTACAAACAAAGCTTGAATTAATGTTTTGCTTACTACTTTGGTGATGTTGTTCTGAAGTGTTTCTGCCAATTGCTGTTATTTCTTCCTGGAGTTTTTTAGAAGCTTTCAGGCATTTCTTTGCAAAAGCAGAGACCTCCCTGAGCAGCACTTAAAGGACAGTGAATGAGGAAGTCAAATTTAGGCAGTTAACTTTTTGCTGACATATGAATACAAACAATTTGACTTAAAGAAAAATCCCCGAAAAAACAAAAAACTACAACAAAGCTATACCTCTGAAAGTACATCTGCATCTATTCAGTCAAGACTGAACTACATATAAGTGATGCAGGACATGGACACTGGACTTTGGAGATGATTTTGCCCTCAAAGGAAGCCCTGTGGTTCAGTCTGCCATCCCTCACCTGCAGTCTTCTCAAAGTGGATGCTGGTATTTGCTGTGTTCTGCAGTCTGTGTTTTTTAAGGCTTAAGAGTAGATCAATTAATATGTACCCTGCAGGAAACTCCTTCTGTCTTGTGTCCTGTCCTTGGGTGTCCTACCAGTGTTTTCAAGGGAAGAGCTATCTGTCCTGAGCAATCATCCACCTTGTTTTCTTGGTTTAAGTGACTGCAATAGAAATTTGTAAATAAATACAATTTTACAGTCATTTAACATCATTTTTCAGTGCCAATGTTTGTTTCATCTAAAAGAGGAAAAAGAGTTGATTACATTGTCTAGAAACAGAGGCAGAATCTTGCCAGCAACCACTCAGCGCTGCTGCTCCCTTCGATATAACTGAACTCACAGTCGTGGCAGCTGGATTTAATTATAAGTCTGCAACCCTGCGGTTTCAGCAGCAGCTGCTGAAGAATGGATAACGCAAGTAGCCTTCAAAGCCATTCACATTAGAGATAAAACCTTGTCATTCACAGAGACAGCTGATGGAACAAGTATTAAAATGAACAAAGATTTCCCTGGGGAGGTTGCAATGCGAGGTTTGTTTTTTGTCTCTCTGGCACTTGCTCAGGTATGTCAGGTATGCTGTTTTTTATTCTCTTTCCAAATCTGCAGCCATTCACAAACAAGCACTAAAAAATCCCATCACCAAATGTATTGTACAGTGATGTGAGCATTCGAGTGACTTCCATACAGCTGAGCAGTTGGGGCTAAGCATGGCTTGTGTTATGAGCTCTTGTTTAAATAGTTTTAAAAGGAAGCAGTACCAGGCTGCCCAGAGCCACATCCAGCCTGGCCTTGGATGCCTCTGGGGATCGGGCATCCAACCTGTTCCAGTGTGTATAATTTGGCTGTTAAAAATGATGTTTTTTGGGGTTTTTTTTGGTTTTTTTTTATACTTTCCAGTTCTCCTAGAATTTAAATTTGATTTGAGTGTTGGAAAATGGTAACATAGAAATAACTATCTCCACAGGCAATTGGAAATATTCCCAACTCAGATGGGAACAAGAGCTACTTCTAAATGACATGGAAATTCTATATTTGTTACAGATCTTAGGCTTGGTCTCAAACCCAATTGTGTTGGTACCATTCAGCATGATGTGCCTTTTACATCTGAAGAAATATTTGTGTCTAAAATTTCTTTCGTCAGAAAGGCAAAACTGTCTCTTCATTAGTCTTACACTTAACTTGGTGCAGTAAGATTAACTGCTTGTGCTTAGGTTTCCCCATGTTCAGAAGGGTTTTCTGCTGTCTCTAAAAGGATTACAGTTGTGCAGTAAACTATTGGGTTTGTAGAGCCTTTAACTGTGGAACAACTTTTCAGCCTCACTTCAGGCATTCCCTGTTGTTGTTTTCTAGCATCACTGATCACAGATCTTTCTGGAGATGACTTCCTATGCTCTTCTCAGTGCTGAGATGAGTAATAATTTGGAATATTTTGGAGTTTTCTGACTAATGTGAAACTCGCTGTTCTCAGAAAATAAGTCATGTTTTTAAGGTACGTTTTGCTGGGCATGCCAAGCAACAACAATCACTCACATTCTATATTGTGTGGTTCAGAGCTATCCCACACAACAATTCCTAGGCATTTTCTTGGGTTCCCTTCTCTCCTTTTCAGTAACAACAAAGAGTTGAAATGTAGGAATATGCTGCTTACTGAGCACGGTTTTTATTTGTCTGGGCAGGTATTTGCTGCTTGTGCTTTGTCACCTCTCCTGCAGTGGACAAGAGGCTGCAGATAAAATGCTCTCTGGAGATAGAAACCCTCGTTCCCATGGCTCTCTGAAATTCTGTCATTGCTATTGCTTGTCTCACTCGTCCTTCTTTCCTTTCTTCCTTGTTCACTTTTCCTCTTGTCCTCACTACTTCTAAAGCCAGAAGTTGTACTAAAACTTCACATTCAAGCTATTTCAAGATTGTTTTCTCCTTCTTCAGCAGCTCTCTAATAACCTCTTCCAAGTACAACCAAAGTGGATAACGTCAGCTTTGTTTAAGGGCCACATGCCATTTTCTTTTTTTTTTTTTTTTAAAGCTATTCGAGGTATTCTGATAGTGTTCATCACTTGTAGAGTATTGCAGTGAAGGGAAAGGTGTCAGTCCTACCCTTTTTACAGAAGACTTATTTCTGTTTCCTTTTTTGTAAAATCTAATTGCTTTGGGTTCAACAAGAATTCATGGGCAATTGCTTCTCTCACCCATTCTGCAAGTACAGCTTTTGTGTTCAGGGTTGCTGACCTGAATCTGTTTTCTTTCACGGTAATCTCATACTGTTTGGAGCTCAGGAAAACTGACAGGATTCAGAGGAGGCAGCGCTGATCTCTTACTGTTCTACATCCTTTACTTCACATGCAAATACTATAAATCCTATTAATATATAACAAAAAATGAGTGATGATGGGGGGAGGAAAATAAGTCTGCTCCAGTGGGCACTTCAGGACTCATATTTCAATTTGTCTTCTGTCTCCTTTCTCTACATTGGTGTCTCCCAGAATGGAATGTACCTGCGTGTAAAAGTGTGATTTTTATTGATTTCCCTCACACCACCCCTCCCTTTTTCTATTCCCTCTATATTGCATTTATGCTATGGAATATAAGATATAACTGGGTAAGAAAAATGAAACTCAATATTTAAGCCTCCTGAATATTTTTTCTCAGCTTGGAACACTGTGCCCTACAGGATATATTCTTGAAAACGTGTGTAATGCTTACTGAACTGAATAGCCCTGTTTGCTCACTGTGTCGCTGGTTGAAGGACTGTTTATGTAAGTGATGGTTTCAATGGCGGTGCAGGTTTTCTTTTGGCACTCCTATGTTTCATGACTTATCTTGTATGTAGTCTGAAGTGAACTGAGTACTGAATGTTAGAGATGGTGAGAGCTGAGACTGCAGAGGCCTGCACAAACAGCCTGAGAGAAAACTTACCACAGCATAGGGTTGGACAGACAATAGTACTTCATTTTGGGGATTATTTTCAAGTTCAGAGAGTAGTTTTGCTCTTGCTCACGAGTTATTGCTTTATAAGAACAAATCATTACAGAAAACCTTCTCTTCTTTATTTTTATTTTTATTTATTTTTGTGGTGACCAGAACGTGTTTTCTGAATTCAAGCTGTGATGAGTTACAAGTTGAAACTTGCAACACCTTTGCTGCTTTTATGGAGCGCTGCAGCATATTTCCAAACTGTTTTATAGGTATAATATTTCAGGATTTCACTTACTATGGTCTTTAAACTGAAAAATAGTTGTGTAGAATTAAGCTGTCCCAAGTCCAGCTTGGCGGCTGTTCCACTGCAGACTTGTACGCTTCTCATTTTAAATCTTGTTGATCGAGTTATTCCATATTCCATTGCAGGTTTCTCACATAAATGACTTTTAAATCTCAAAGGGGCTGAAACAACTGATATGGCAGCCAATTCTGGATTTGGATTTTTCTGATCTTTTTTCCTTTGCTGACAGTGAGTGCACATGTCAGTCCTGACTCAGCGACTGCCCTTCATGGGCTGTTTTTTCCTTTGTGCCATAACAATATCTAAGAATACAACATCACCGCCTCAACCCAGGTCATTTTTAGTCTTTCAGCCTGGCAGGCTTGGACCATCCAGGCTTTGTAAAAGTATTAAAGTAGATGTTTAATGTAAAAAAAAAAAAAAATAAAAAAATTGCTTGGACTGACTCGTTTCATTTCCTTTGTCACTATTGTGTGCGCCAAATGAAAGAGCCAATAATAATCTTTTCAGGCCATTATTTAGACAGCTTTTTCACAAACTTTGCTTAATTCCTTCTCTGTTTTCTCTCCTCTTGATAGAGGTAGAAAGGACAAATATTAGATGTGGTTTACCATTTGCATAATGAGCAACCACTTCTGCTCAAAGTCACTGTTTCTGTCATACAATAATTTACATAAAAAATGAGCAAATATTTTTTCAAAATATCTGTCCCTCTTAAGAATAAAATCCATTTCAATATTCTCTTAGAGAACAGAGTTTTTTCCTTTGGTTTGGTGTTTTGATGCCTTGTTTTGTAAGGGTGAAATGGGGTCTTATAAAGATATGCTTTAGCGAATGCCTTTTCAGAAAATGTGTGTGTGTCTCTGCAGAAAGCTGGAGATGAATGACATTGAATTGAATGATTGATTGGCACCTGTGTTGCTTTCAAAATAAGTTTAAGAAAAAAATGAGTTCTTCTCTTCCCAAGATTCTGGAAGAAGCTGCTTGTAGACCCTCTCTGAAATTCACTTCCTCTTCATTATTTTTTTCTATCCTCATGTGTCATAAAGTGGTAATTTTGTAATTCTGTTCCAGTTTAGGATCACCTGAGATGCTTATTGTTTGATTTTTGTGGTCCTGCCATGCATAGATGTTGTCTGTCAGTGAACATGTAAATTTGAGTAGGGTTGTGTATGTATATATGCCTGTACACATACTGAAGAGAAGAGAGAATTGGTTTCCTAGATCTGTAGATCTGATGGTTTCTGTTGATTATTATTATTATTATTTTAACTGAAAGATCTTAAAGCTAAAGAAATTGTTTTCCTCTGCTTTGCTTACATTGATTTACTTGCATACATACAAAATATGCTCCAAGTACTAGATGAGTTCACTAGTACTAACCAGTCCCTGTGCACCCTGCATATGTACAAAGACATCTCTTTGAGCTAACCTCTCTCTCCAGTTACCATTCTGAAAAATTCCTCCTTGTAACATTGCAAGCAGAATCTTTCTTCAGAGGAGCTGTTTCTCAGCCAAGAGTCCACTGGGGCTAATGTTTCAGCATGAGCCTGGACATCAAGATCTAGGCACCATTAACTGAAGTGCCCTGATTACTTTAATTGACATAGAAATGCTGTTTCCAAGGTTACCATGATTTAATCTATAGCAACCTATGGCATTACTTTTTATATACTAAAAAGTCACTTCTTCCTCTAAATTCCTTTTGTGTTAGAAGTCAAATAGATTGTAGGAAGGGCAGAGGCTTTTCCAAGCACCAGTAAATATTGTCCTAATGCCAGTCTGAGTTCCTCTCATACAACTGAAGGTATAACTGGAGGGCTTGAAAACCAATCAGAAAAAGTTTTTGAGGCAGAATTTGTGTTCAAAAGGAAGAGCATTTTCCTGTTGTGAAAAAATTGTCAAATTCTCAGCTTGTAGGTCGTGGTACAAGTGAGAGAATCTGGTTGACTTTTGCTTGAGGTCTCGTGTATGTGTGACCCACCTCTCACTGAGTCATTGTGCTGGTTGTGCAGGTCCAGCATCACTTAATCTAGGTTTTGGCACACCTGCATTCCATGTTTGTGTGGAGGCCAAAGCGGTAAATGACAGTGGAAACCTCACTACTGCTGGAAGTAAAGTAAGAGAAATTCCATGAGATTTCCAGAGCAATTCTATAGCTGCAATGAGTTTAAATAAGGCTTGGTGACACACATGGGGATAGCAGACTATTATGCTCATCAGTCAGCTGTGTGGATGTGTAATTGTTATGGGCGTGCTGTCAAGACACTTTAAGGCTCCAGTGAGGAATTGTTTGCAAGAGAGGTTCATCATAAATTTTGTCATGTATGAGTGAAAACAATTTTTTCCTTATTGGACAGAACTGAAATATACACAGTTCTTATCCAATGAACATCTTCTTTTGAAGCCTTTCTGGATTGTATCTGCTTTATTAATCTATAGCCATTAAAGAAAATAAAAGGCTGCTCTTGGAGTCTGAGAACTTTTCATTAGAGAATTGGAGAATGCCACAATAGGTGTGAGGAACTCTGGGTGAATTTCCGTTCTGGTCCATGGCTCAGGTGTTTACAAGAGGAAATGATTTATGAGATTAATCTAGAGTTCAGGTCCTTGGCAAAGAGAAGAAGCAAGAGCAGCCTCTGAATAGCATAATGAAACTAAAGCATTTAATTTTTTTTAATATCTTTCTTCAAAGATCTCCCAGCTCTAGATGTGCAGTTGCTGATCTAATCTTAAATGATTCAGACATAAGAATCATCACAACTTGTGTTTGGAGATGCTGGGCAAGCCTTTCCCTAACATCAGGTTCTTGTTGGCTTTCTGTTTGCTTTTTTCTCCTTGCAGAATGGAGCACTTTTAATAAATTACACATTAGACCAACACCTTTAATTGAATAGGTGTGCAAAGGTTGTCCTCT
Source organism: Coturnix japonica (assembly GCF_054131305.1). NCBI lineage: Eukaryota > Metazoa > Chordata > Aves > Galliformes > Phasianidae > Coturnix > Coturnix japonica. The sequence goes on along the minus strand of NC_140674.1, from coordinate 19,598,549 downwards.
GTTTTCATACTGAGACCAATCTTGCTGGGATGAGGACCCAGCTTAAGTCGTCCCAGCAAGGAAATGGTTTTAAATGCCTGAAAATGCCTTGGCCAGAAGATGACTACAGCAGTGCAGCCTCACTGTCTGCACTCTTCCTAGTGGTCTAGTCAGAGGTTGGCAGAAATCCCATCTGATAAACTGCCACAGACATAACACATGATGTAATCATAACTTAAATTGTTAAGAGGCCAAAGAATGTTATTTATTTATTTTTAAATAGAGTACAGTTGTAGCAGTGTTTTCCAAAGAATACTGTAAAAATTCTCAGTGCCAAGAAAATAAGCTCACAAACAAACAGCAAGAAAAAATCTCCTCCAGTCTTAAAAATGATTAATTCTGAATGGAGCACTTTGTGGTTTTTGGAAGCTACTCATCTCAGTACAGCACGCTTCTCTCTAGCAAATGCATTTGTGCAGCACACAAACACGTGTGTGTTTCTACAGGCACACTCTAGGAGTTTCTTATCAAATCCATTGAGGCTGGGTTGCAGTTCAGTGAGACACCTCCCCATAATAAAACAAGATTTCTCTGGTTTCAGTTTCTCAAAACAATGTTCAGACTGTAGAGTTTAAATTTCCACCTTTTGTTTTGTTCCAATATATTGAAAAATGATGTTAACATACTTTTCATCATTTTTCTCCTCATTTACATTCAACTGCTGCTCTGGGATTTGCCAGATTCAAACATTTTTTCATTTTACTATTTCTCCTCTTCACCAAAAAAACCAAAGTGATGGAGTAAGTGCTTGTACTGCAGGGCTGTTTAGAGCTGAATTCTTAGCTCCTCTCTGGTTGATTGAGAAACTCTCACTTTTTTTTTTTGCTTTCTTCTCTCCCCTTGCTTGGCTTTTCCGTCTTTTGTATTGTGTTGAAATGGTCCAGCTCATGTGTAGTAACAGATTTTGGTTTGGGTGGTGGAATTTTCTCAGAGATTCCTGTGCCTTTTGAGGATTTCTGAGCAGGGGCATTCTTCCACAGCAGGGAATGACAGGTATTTGTCTAAGGCTTTCACGCTGTCAGCCCAACTTGGTATTTTGCCTTAGTAGACCTCATGCACCTTCATTAGTGAGCGCTAACCCTGAGCAAGTTTTTATTTGTCTGTTCAGCTGTTACTGCAAGTCAAAGGGAATATTCTCCTGACTAAATACGGAGCCTATGAAGCAGTCATTTGTCCTGTTGAAATTAAAAATGAATTTAGCTTATGCTGCAAGATCTTGATAGTGCTGCTGCCTGTTTTTGCCTATAGTATTTTACTTCCCCAGCTAAAACTTTTGTGTGTCTTCTTTAAGGAACTGATTGTACTTCCAGTGGCCAACAATTACTTAAAGAAACCAGACAGCAATGTTTTATAAATCCACACACAGTAAATAAAGCACTGCAGCTGCTTTTGCAAACACTGTTCTGCTGTGGAGTCCTGGTTTTATAATGCCTTAGCAAGGAGGGAATTGGATACGCCGCTTCTGTTGTTAGGTAACCTCAGCAGACTGTTCCTACAAAGATGCACATGAAAAGACTCATGTCTATAGATACTGCCTCACTGCAGTTGCATTTCTACAACAACTTGAGGAATTGTTAACAGATGTGACACAGAAGTTCTTTCACTCAGCCTTTCTCCCTGGAATGGGGCTTCTTACAGAATTTCAAAGAGGGGATCTTTCTTACAGTCCATTTCCTAGGCAAAATAAATTACATTTTCAGATAGATTTGAGTAGACACAGTATATTAAAAAAATGCAACAAAAACTGATGGCTCTTAAGTTGTCCAGTGTGTAGTTTATTTGATATAGGGATTATTCCTAACATTATGTAAATGACCATCTCCTGTAAAACTTTAAAACATTTCTATTTTTAACTCTTCTGTTCCAATGCTTATTGTTTTTTCCTTCTCTTTTATCTGTAAATTTGAAACTTGTTGAAGGTATTTCAGGCTTTATACCCACTTACATTTTATTTTTATTCCTACATTGCTCACCATTGAACAGTCTGCTTCTGAAAACATCATTAATGGTGCTTTTCTGAGATATGTATTTCATGGGACCATGAAACACAGCTCCTGGTTCCATTTGTTACTACCAGCTTTCTCTTTAGGTTGTCAATTGATTAACCACTCCTCAGCTTCTGAAATAACGCTGAGCTTATCTTCTAATGAAATATTTGACAAATGCTAAGTAGGAACTCTGAATAAGAAAGGGAAGTCACAGGACAGTTTTCTGCTTTGGTTTTTACAGTTCTTCGAACCTTTTCGGGAAAAAAGATAAATGTTATTGAGACAAGTGGTGAAAGACTTTGCACACTGCAGCATCTTCCTGTTCGTTTGTACTGTTTATTGTTTTATCTTGTGGTTTGGTGACCCAGTGGTTGAGCTAACAAATCTGTCAGGTTTCTGAAGGCAGACAGGGCTTCAGTTTTGTTCAGGGAGAGTAGTGTCCCTGAGTGGTCCCACAGGGTGAGGGACAACATAGGACAATATGCAAGTATGGACACTTGCCTTCATTTCTGTCCTATGTGCAATGAAGTCTGACATCTTGACTGATGGGATAGAGCTGTTAGGGACCTTGGAAGTAAGGTAAGGAGAGAAAATGTCTGCTTCCTATTGCAGAGAGGGATGAGTTTGCAGGGGAAAGTGCTGAGATTTGGCTGCAAATACCACTTATTTGGACTTTGGTTCCACAAGCCTGTGTACATACCAACAGGGAACCTGCAGCACCCAGGCTCAATAAATAAATAAAAAGGACGTGATGACATTAAAACAGCATGTAAAGGCAATGCACACCTTACACAGGGGTGCAGCTGTGCAGGTGAGTGCCTCTGTTTGCTGAAGCTGGGAGGTGGAGCAGAGCCCTGTGGTGCTGTGGGTGAGCAGCTGGCTGGCTGGCAGCTTGGTGTGGTACCCAGTAGGTGGGAGAAGATGTAGCATGACTTTCTTACTCCAAATGGCACCCAGACAGAAAGCAGGGCAGCCCTGTTTTCCCTGCTGTGATTAATCCTTAAAGAAACTGGAGACTAGCTCATTAAAATGTTCAAAACAATTTGTTAATTAGCTTATCTGTTCAAAAGGATGTACCTAAGAGAGCATGGAATAATTGGACTGGAATAACTGGAATTCCAGTTTCTATGGAGAAGCAGATTCAGAACTTTAAATCTAAGCAAGAGGATGCAGTGCAATAACTCCCACTTCAAGCAAAACCATCTGAGAGACAGAATAACAAAGCTAATGGTAAGCCAGATCTCAAGCAATTCATTTCACTGGAGAAGCTGCCCCAGGGACTTAGGTCTTATTCCAGAGGAGCTTCACTACAAAATGTTTGTCCCCTTTTTTTTTAGCTGCAGTAGGGTCAGTCCTACCACTTTATTTCTCCTTTATTTCTCTATCTACCTACCTATCTATCTATCTAGTTGCTGTTGTTGCTAAGGTTTTTGTTTTGTTTGGTTTTGTATTAATTTTCATTCACCCCACACTTTCAGTTTGAAAAAAAATGAATCCAAATGGGTACTATTCATCTTCTGTGCTTCATCGTTTCATTTCATATCTTTTTTCCTAGAACTAAAATATACTTAGCCTCAGACCTGTGTGGCTGATACACTCACCCTCCATAAGGTTTCTCTATTTTGGATGTCCACTGAGACTTCCAGATAAATTGAATTGACCTGTGCAGCTCTCTGCCTGTTTCTCTTGCCTGATCCTCTTCTACACGGCATGCATACAGATTGAAATGAATGTGATTAACAGGAAAGAAAATCCTCATTTATAATTACTTTCACTTGCTATTGCTTAGCAATAGAACATTCAAAATTCTTTTTCTATTCTTCCCCTAAGATGTTGTGGTTTGTTGGGTTGGGTTTTGTTTTGTTTTTTTCTGCATGAACTTGTGTTTAAATGGATAATTGTGTAGACCAGTGTTTGTGCCATGGGTGGTTTGGAGATAAAATTGGTTAACTGAGAGCTTTGACTGCATGCCTAGTACTGCTGTTTATTCAGAAACACGTGTACCTTTTCACAGCTAAAGAAGACTCTGAACCGAGTGAAAGTAATAGCTCAGTGTTTTGGTATTCTTCCTTGTGATCATCAGCCCCACAAAAGCAGCTTTCCCATTTCATGTACAGTCTGTGGAAAATTTGTCTTTGTCAACAGTGCTTCTGTGCTCTCCATACCCAGGGATGTCTGTTTTATCAGGTGCTTCAGAGTTGCTCTTTGCTGCATGGGAAGTCTCAGAGGAGGAATTTTTCCAGTCCTTTGGGTCAGAGCTCTGCTGCATTTCCTATCCAGCTATTGCAATATTATGCAAACATTTGCAAACTTGCAAGTGTATCACAATGTAACCCAGACGGTTGTTCACATCTGTATTTTACCCATTGAAGATGTAAATAACAAACATCAATGATGAGACATCTATTTCACATCTGTATGCTCCCCCTCCTTCCCATCCACCTAATTTCATAGACATTCCACTAAAAATGAAAAAAAGTAAGGATCTTCAATCTAAAATTGATGTATGTCTGTCATACCTGTGTTGCATTTGAATCACAGCTGAAATCCCTGTCAGTTTTTTCCTCTCTGTCATTTCTGATAGAGGTATGTTCTGGGCAGGTTTTGTACAAGAAATTGAGGAGCTCACGTTTTAAGAAAAAACACAGTTTGCTATGACAAGATAGTTTTGTTCTTTTTCTGCATAGAGAACACTGAATTATTTTCCCTTTCAAACAGCTGCCTACAAAGTGAAAGGAAATGTTAAGTGCCACAGATAGCTAGACACAAACCGAGGTGGGACAGGAATCTGCCTGCTGCTGCTGCTAGCAGTGACGGTGACACTGATGGCTTGTGGCAGTTTTGCTTGCAAGATGGAAATATTTCATTCATCACTATCTGTTTCAGTTTCTCACAAAGAATAGAACTGGACGTCATCCATTTTAATCATTGTTAGTAGAATTAATAGATGGGGAATCAAACAGAGGCGTTGAGAAGGCTTATTTTTAAATAATGAACTTACATATGTGAAAATTAGACTTTTTTCTTTTTCTTTTTTTTTCTCTCACCTTACCTTAATGTTTAATCATGGATCTCACGACTCCCATTTAACCGTCTGGCACTTACATCTTCAATACCATTACCCATTCTCCAAACTTGAAAGCTCACGGGAATGCCTGCAAGCGTGTATTAATAATACATCTTTTTCTGGATTAAAATCGTTTGTAGCGTTCCTAAAAGAGGAGATAAATTTGAACTACTAAGTCTAATTTCTATGTAGTGCAGTGTTTTCCTCATGCTTTAGATAAAGAGGAATTTTGAGACATATCCTACCATGTGCCCCAGAGCAGGAACAGGGAAATTGAGATTCCCAGCCACTGGGCCACCAACATGCCTCCATCACGCAGCCACTGGTGGGAATCCTTCCCAGCACAGAACTGTTTGTTCCTGCTTTGGCCTTCCAAAAAAGGCAGTATGTGTAAATTGGGGTTGGTTTTCAGTGTGGTGAAAGATTCAATGAAATCTGAGTTGAAATCAGTGTGGAATTGATTTTAGGAGCACAGGGCTTTTTAACTTAGAAATCTATGATTTTTAGCAAGTGTAGAATGAAGCCATCGTCCCTCTCTACTCTGCTCTTGTGAGGCCCCATCTGTTGTACTGTGTCCAGGTGTGGAGCCCTCAGTACAGAAAAGATATAGAGATTTTGGAAAGGGTCCAGAGGAGGGCCACAAAGATGATCAGGGGGCTGGAGCACCTCCCCTATGAGGACAGGCTGAGGGAGTTGGGTTTGTTCAGCTTGGAGAAGAGAAGGTTGCGGGGTGACCTCATTGCAGCCTTTCAGTACCTGAAGGGAACTTACTCCCAGGAAGGGAGTAAACTCTTCGAAAGGGCTGATAATAGCAGGACACGGGGAAATGGTTTTAAGTTGAAGGAGGGAAGATTTAGGTTGGATGTTAGGGGAAAGTTCTTTACTAGAAGAGTGGTTAGGTCCTGGAACAGGCTGCCCAGTGAGGTTGTGGATGCCCCGTCCTTGGAGGTGTTCAAGGCCAGGTTGGACGGGGCCCTGGGCAACCTGATCTAGTAAAGGTGTATGTTTGGTGGCCCTGCTGGGCGGGGGGGGTTGGAGCTACATTATCCTTGAGGTCCCTTCCAACCCGGGTAATTCTGTGATTCTGTGATTCTGTGATCTGCAAGTATTTCTTTCTGTGTTACAAACAACAGTGTTCTGAGCACTATATATATTCAGATACTCAAAAGCTGTTTCTTATTAGACAACTTTATTCTCTGAAAATATTATTTTTTTTGCACCAAAAGAATTAGTGAAATCTCAGACCTCCCTGCTTGGTCATAAGACCTCTTCTCTTCCATCAACTCCTTGCAATGATGCCTTTAATGAGACTGCAGTTCACATCTGGCTTTTACTACTGTGGATGTATGACAGAACACAAAGGGTTCATTGTTTAAACGTGAAGACCTGAGGCTGGTAGGAGTTGAAAGTGACTCTAAACAAAATCCATTTTAAATGAATTCAAGTCTTCAAGAGTGTTTCTTGTATATTTTGCATATCAAAGGCTTTCTTTCCTTGTTTATGATAGGTGAAAATCATATAGACCATTGGTTGGTATTTTGTCTCATTTCACTATGTGAATGTTTGGTTACTTCAGGGTATTCTGTATTCTGTCAATCTATTTGTCTGTTCTATTTGTAGAGACACAGTGAATCTCTATTCCCTGCTCAGGATCTTCATGTTCACACTGGACTGAATATTACTGGCCTTTGGTGACAAGCAATGAGTTGTTTTTGCAGAGGAAACAGCAAAGCATTCTGTCTGGTAGGCAGATCCTGCTGATAAGGGCTATGAACACAGAAAAGCTTCCAAAACCCCCAAGGAGGAGGTGATGGGGCAGTCCAAGAGAGCTTTGTTGGCTGATAGACCCAAGCTGTTGTGAGTAAGGGGCTGCAAATCTTGCAAGCCAACACCTCCCATATTTTGGGATAGAGTGGGCATTTTATAAAGCACTTTTTCATCTGCAAGCAACAGCTGTGGAATGACTATAATGGTAATCTGTAGCTGTGAAGAAGGTTATGATCTTTTTGCTGTCCAACAGAAGGTGCTTGCACAGAGTCCCTTTTGCCACAAGAGCAAAAATACATTAGCTTCAAAAATTACAATTTTTATAACTCGTTAGTGTTTTTGCAGAAGTTCACCATATGTTAAGGGAGTGATATAGCAATATATAGGGCAAGCAACGGGGCTCAGGGGACCTGGCTCTGCACTGGCTTTGCTGTAGAATTGTTTTGCGTAGTCTGCTTTAGTGTGTTCTTTTTTTGCCTTGGTGTATTGTTGCTTTCCACCTCCTATCATTTCTTTCACATTCATTTGAACTAATTCATAATGGGGATGGCTTCACCCTGCTGTGTGATCTCATCTGTGTCAGCTTGGATTTTTCCCCATTCTACCTGTTGCTATTTCTGCAGCTCGTTTAGCCGTGCTGCATCTGGTGGCCGGGTTAACTGGAAACTCATGGGAGGTGTTGGGAATGGCAATTTACCCTGCTGTGTAGGCACACCTTGACTGCTTTTGTACAGGCTTTTACAGCTGGGATCTCTAGATGATACCATAATATTTGTGCTGTTTTTGGATAGGCTGATTAAGATTAAAGCAGCTTGTGTCTTTTTGTACTTTTCCTTGGTGCCTGACATTCGTTCTCAGCGTTACTGATTTCCTGTAAAGAAATACGATGTGGTGGTTCGAATTAATGGCAGAGCGGCACAGTGTCCTCTTCTGTGGAGCCATGTGTTATTCTGGAGAAACAGGAAATCTGTCATTATGAAACTTACTAAGAATACACAGAAAATCATAGAATCATAGAATGATACAGCTGACTCTGTTTTAGGTGATGTTTCTCTTTCCCACGCAGTCATTCAGGCTGGAACTTCAATTAAATTAGGTTAGAGCTGAAATTGGAAGAGAACAGAGATTTCTCCCATAATTAAGTCTACTTTTTCCTCTTTGAGTGTTTTTTCTATAGTTCCACAGTAGGATTTCATATCTCTATGCACTTTCAAGGCAAGCAGCTTTCAGCTGTTCAGCTGGAGTTACTCAGTGTGACCTAAACAATGTGGTCCTTAAAACAGCAGTTAGGTTTAGACTTTGCATTGTGGTATGTGAATACCATTTTCACACCCTCAAAAGCAGTCAGAAAGTCTTCCTTCTTCTCCTCCCTTCCAGAGGAAAGGAAGAAAATGAGCATAATAAACTGTAGTAGCCGTTGATTCAAAGTGATGGAGAAACAATTTGCAGTTGGGCTTGAAAGAAACACAAGTTAATTTCAAGGCAAAATTTTTGTTTTTCACTGACTAACAGTTGCTGAGCACAGCCTGGAGGTCAGAACGAGCTGGGTTGGCAGCTGGTGGGGAGCACGGGTGGCTGCCCTGATGTCTGCCCATAGCTGAGACAGCTGCCAGGCTGTCTTGTTGGGGCTGGGGATCCCAAGCCAGCCCTGGCTGAGGAATTACAAGGTTTGGGTGTCCATGTGCTCTTGGGTGATTACTCCGCTGATTTAGAGCTTTCTGATATATGACAGATGAGGTCCTGGAGTTTTGTCTTCTGGGAAGTTGTGTTGTTTGTGTTGCCTTTTCTTCCATAGAGGTTGGTGTACTTTCTGCTATTCTATTTGCTATTTGCTATTTGCTATTGCTGTTCTCTGTAGTCAGATCAGCCGCTGTGGTTTGGCACCTGAATCTGTTCCAAAGCAAAAAAGATCTATCTTTGTCTTTGAATTTGCCAGAATATTCCAGGAGCTTTCGGTCCAGGCAGAGAGAAATGTAAGAATAGTTAATATAATCAGACTTATGTAAATGAATCTTGACCTATTGTTCTAATACCTACATAGATTTTTAAAGCAAATGTTAATAAATGGCTGAGAGCTCCAGCAAAGCCAATGTTTTGCATTGCTTTGCTTTACTAATCAGCCAGCACGCAGTGCCAAGAAGCATGTTGATGGCTTTGTGATATTCCTTTTCCTGGTGTGCCACACGCTGTACCATTGGTGTTCTCAGGCAATCTGGCACGTATGCTTTATGTTAAACAATGTTCCCTCTGTGTGTAGTTGGTGTAAGCTGTCCTTCAAATTAAAGATAAGGAGTTTCATCACCTCTGAATTCTGAATAGTTGCCTTTGTAACACACAGCACATTGAGAGACAGAGCCAGGCAACTGAACACAGGAAAGATCTCTAATGCCTAAGGGACCCAAATACAAGAAAAGAGTTACACTGAAAAACACAAGCCTTCATATTGAATAGACACCAGAAACTCTAATTGCTGTGGACAAATTGTTGTTCTTGACTGTTTTCTGTTTCTAGAGCAGATAGAAACCTTCCTGGCTGAAGTAGTTTTCACCTTCATTCAGTTTTTCATTATATGACCTGATTTTTTCCTGTTAACCTTTCCTGCTCGAACAAGGTTAAATCTTCAGGGATGTTTTCCTTTTCCAACTAAAGCTCTGGTATGAGGAAAGCACAGAGCATAGCTTAATCTGTTGCAGCTCCTCAGTTAATACAAACTCTGCAGAGATTGCAGGGCTGACTGCTGAATTGCTTCTGCCTACCTCTTGTCTGAGCGGTGAGCTGCGGCGACCAGCACAGTAATGGTTTATAAATGCCCCCACCCCCCAGCACCTGATCTCAAAACACATGACAGATTTTGGTGGTATAAACTTTGTGACAAATGAGAGAAACAGGGACATGTTGGTGTTCAGGGATTGTGGACGTATTGTGACTTAGTGGAATGGCCATAATTAAGCAGAATTGCCCAATCTCAGGTTATTTTTCAGCTCCTGTGTGGCAGTTTATGCAGGATATAAGCTGCCTTCAGCAGATTTGTATGTTGGTGGTAATTTGCCTGTCTTCCTGTAGAACTGGCATCTGCAGAAACTTTGTTTCTCAGAAGTGCTGGCTTCCCAAATTGTTAGAGAAATCAGTTGTGTAGGTGAGCTTGATGTATTTGAAAATATGGCTTCTGAGGATGTAGGATGTTACCCACTGTCTTCCAAAATTGAGTCACTTCTAGAAAATTAATTTAGCTTTTAACAGTGGCTGTGGCTGACTATAAATTCAAATATTTATTTGAGATTTTTTTTGGATGGAATGATATATCATGTAGCATAAGTAAGACCTTAGCAAGCCTACCTTGCAAAAATAGAGCTCTTCCCCATCCCTTGCACTGTCCCTCCAGATTACCGACACCATAAATAGAAACAAATCTGAAACGTGTGTTCTTGTCGGGTCCTCTTCATGTCTTCAGCTTGATCCAAATACTTTAAATGTTTCTATTGTCTGGAAATAGAGCTGGCTCTAATTGTCCCTTTAGTGAGAAATATGACTGCTTGCTCCCTTGACTCCTCTTTTTTGGAATTTATTTCTGATATGAAAATAAATTTCGAATCTCACTGAAGAGACTGTCTTACAAAGAGATTAACAGTAAAATAGCAGTGGTTCTATTGCACTTCTTTTTGACTTGATGTATAGAAACAGCTTGGTAGAAGCACAAGTAGAAGACAATAAAGTCTTTCAATTAGCCTATAAAGACCATACAGGAATTAATATATGTTTTCATGAACTTTAATAAGGATGGACTGTATCTTTAGATAGTTTTATTTAATGTATTTTGTAGGCTGTTGATGAAGGCTGTGCTTAGCTGCCTGCACAGTTAAAAATGACACTGAATGTTCAGATGCAATCTCTTGTGTTTGTGCCCATTGAGTCTTCTCCTTTTACTGGACACCACCAGAAAAAGCCTGGCTTTGTCTTCTTTGCATCATTCTATTTATTTCTTTTCTGAATCTTTACATCCAAGAAAGATAAAGAGGTCATCCACTTCATTGAAGATAAAGAAAAGTGCAGTAATGTGATACCTTCTCCTTCTTCCATAAGAAATTCACAACCTGGAAAGAAATTCTGTGGGGAAACCAAATGTAAGCGTCTAGTACTTTATAAAGAATGATTTCTCCCATAGGGTTACTATTTCATGTTTTTATTCTAATAGATCTTGTTAATCAATGAGGCAGGTAACTCTGTCCCTACTTTCAATGACTGGTTTTCAACAAAGCACAGCTGTTCATCAAGCTGAGTGCTTAATTATTGTTCCCTAGGCCATTTACAAATATACCTTGGAACAGTCTATCAGTGTAAAGATTAATTGAAGTCATTTTGATGTCTGGGGAAAATTTGAATGCATTTTGTTGTCTGGAGAGAATTTCATAAACTTTTCATGATGTTCCCTCATCTTCTGAGTAGGATCCCAGAAAAGTTGTCCTGGATTCGTGTTGGGTTTGTCATACATAACAGACAACCTTTTCTTTTTTCTAAGCTTTAAACAGTCTGCCACCATTCCCCAAAACTACACACCTTTGCTCAGCAGCTGATCCAAAGCCCAGATCTCAGACTTTCAATCAAACCTCGGCTTGTTGGTTTGTGTGTTTTGCTCAGTTGCTGCTCGTTCCCTGCTGTGACTCAGAGGACCAAAAGAGCATCCACTTCACAGCAATCAACGGGCAGCAGTAATAAAAGAGAATGGAAAGACAGCAAGCTCTTTTTTAACAGCTAGAGGAAGTTGGTTCATTAAACCAACATCAAAAAATACCCTCTCAAATAGTCTGTGCTTACCTGCTAAGCAGCTGGCATCCTGGATAAGGTTTTATATGTGATGTTTATCCAGCTTTTCATCAGTGACTTTGGGCTTTATGAAGAGTTTATGAACTTCTTACATGTAAGAATTTCTTTGTTTCTCTCATGATAAAAATGCATTAACTTAAGGACAGAGATCCTCAGATATTCAACACCTACTAGTATCACTGGAAAAAATATTTATATACATTTATTAAAAATCATTATTTTCCTCTTTTAGAAGCATGTAAATATCTTAGTCAGTACTTGGTCCCCACTTCTGTTGAGCCATATAAAGCTTCATAGCAGGAGGATAACTTCATTCCTATGCTTTATCATTGGATAAATATAAAATGAACAATAACAGGTGGAGGCTACAGATTGAGAGAGCAAAAGTTAATGATGATATCACTCTAATTAAAGTATTATCTGTGGTTACTTTATGGCAACTGTTTAGTTGCTGTCAGGAACAACCTATCCAGCTCAACAAACAGATTGAGATAAGTGAGAACGTAGCATCTAATAACAGTTACAGCTACCATCTTGTCATTAATGCAAACACATCTTAATACTTATTGGATGTAATAACAGTTCAAAATCACTACTATACCTCTTCAAAATCTGATCTATAAGATGGACTCAGAGAATCTAATCTTGTAGTGGTGTGTTTGCTCCTAACCTCTGTTCCTTTTGACATGCATTTTTAAAACTCCTGCAGCTATCTGTGGTTTTGGGGAGACTGTATTAAGGCTTAAATATTGAATTTTTAAAGACTTCTCCCTTCTTGATCACAATCTTGGAGTCTATCATTTCAAAAATTGATAGAGAGACAGAGAGGAATCAGGCATCTTTGGAACCACACTCAGTTAAACTCTCCTAAGGCAAAAAATGGAAGTTTACTAGCACAACAACACATCATCAGTAGGGTAAAACTAACCTGTCTCACTGCGGTCTAAACCCAGCTCATGTTCCCTACCAGTGGGTGAACAGTGGGTTGAAAAGGAAGGCACTCATTTCATCCTTCTTTTTTCATTTTGATGAGGAAAAAAAAACAAGCCTGGTAATAGAGGGAGAACATCCCTGCAAGTGTATTCAAGTGTCTCAAATTTGTCTAGACTTCTTAGGAGGAGCTGTTCTACCTTGAGATAGCATCAGCCAGAGGAAGAACACTGAGAATGCTGTGGTCATAAAAACAGGAGCAACTTCAAGGCAAGCACCCCATTTGGGAGATTGGCATAAACCAGGTATTCTTGCAAAAGCTGCAGAAATGCTGTTTTTCAGCTTAAATTTCAAAATATCTGAAGGCAAGCAGCTCAGGGTGAGGAACATGAGGGCTAAGGTAGGGGAGGTCCAGAGTGCTCCTTCTCTGCTGTGCTGCTCTCAGCAGAAGAGCAGCAGTAAAGTTCCAACATATAAAATATTTCTTGTTTTAGTCCTCGTTAAGATACTCCTCTGAAACAAATACCATTAAGGAGACAAATAATTTCTCAGTGTGCTCTGAAATGCCCAGAATCTAATAAGATTTGGAAGTCTGTCCCCACCAGGAAGTAATTGCTTTAGTCCTCAAACAGCTGATCTGCATAGAATAAATGATTGGACCAAATATATCATTAGCATATGAAATATTTATCTAAGCTCTTCCTAAAATAATGACAATGCCTGGAAGAGCACAGTGCAGCTGGAGTGGTAATGTGTACCTGCCTTAGTTTGGCTTCTTTGCTTCGAAGTAGTGCTGCTATATGTGCAGGATGGAGGTGAGGGAACAGGAGAAGCCCTTGTCAGCAGGTGCCCATTAACCCCTGTGGGCTGCCCAGTCTTTGCAGCTCTTCCATGTCTCTCAGTGCTCCAATCTGTGCCTTGCTCTGCTGCAAGAGGAAAACAGAAGCAGCTGGGAAAATAAGTATCCCAAGTTTTGAACTCTTTTTTTTTTTTCTTTTTTTTTTTTTTTTCAGAAAAGGGTACAGAAATATCATATAAAAGAAAACAATTTAATAGCAAAAAATTCCTTGAAAAGGCAATCCTGCTGATTTCTAGCTTTGTAACATACCCTTTTGCAATGTAAGGTTGCAGGACCTAAAGCATGTTTTCCTTACTCAGAATATTTCATGTATTAATAATTAAAGTTGGATTTCAAGGGACAGCTGGGCTTTGATATGCAGCTCCTCTGTTCTGCCTCCCCCTTTTTTGTTCATTAGGGACCTTTGGAGTGAGAGAGGAAAGAAAGAGAGATTTGCGTTGCCCTTTTGCTTTGCACGGGGAACAGGGAGTTTTTGAACTGCATTTACAAATTTATATTTTCATTGGAGTTGCTGATTGGATTAGCAATACTGCTGGCTTTATTATTATCCCTGATTAGAGTCAGAGCACTGGGGAGCTGACAAATGAAATCTGTCTGTAGTTCACCCAGCACACACTGTTTAATCCTGTTGATTGCAAGGCTTACCAAAATTGTTTAGTCACAAAGCTAGTTCTGTAAGTCGGTGAGGAGAAAAAAGGTAAATAAAAGATGACTCAGGAGGAAATGAGTTTGCAAATTATGTATGCTTACATAGCCTCTTTCAGCAGTCCAGAAAATCAGGGTGTTAGAGCTCTGAATGACCTTTAAGTCATCTGGTCTGCATTTGTAGTAATGTGGGATTATTTCCTATGGTATATGTCTTTTAAGTCCTTACAGAAAGGAGATCAAGCCTGAGTGCTGTGCCTCTGAAAATGGACTTGGTAGCAAAACAGAAGGAAAAATGGTGCATATATATTTTTTTTTTTCAGTCTTGTGTTCCTTGAATCTCAGATCTCCTAAATGCAGAGCAATGAAGAAATTATTCTGCTTCCATGAAAGATTTTTTTAGACTATAAGACTGAACAGAGTAATGATTTTTTACATAATGGCAGGCAAGTAACTAATTAGTTGGTTTTGGTTTCAGTCTTTGAGGTTTGGGGTTGTCATTGCTCTCCAACAGCCCTGTGTCTGCAGCCTTCCATTGCAGGCAGCAGCCCTGCTCATCTCCCACCACCTGCTGCTCAGTAATGAGGCTGCAGTGAGATTTAATGGTGATCCTTCTGGTCCGTGGTAAGAAAAGCAGTAGGGCTGGCAGAGCTTGGGGCAGGACACAGGTTTACTGCTCTGAGCAGCCCCTCAGGAAAGAAATGGATGCATTTTTACGTCCCTTGGTTTATGAGCTTTGTGCTGTAGCTATGGAGAATTAAGCAGCCCCAGGGCAAGCCAAAGCTCCACTAGGTTCCCCACCATGCAGCTCCCTTGGAGTGGTTTCTCATCAGAACACTGAGGCTTGGGGGCTGGTGGCACAGAAAACATTTTGCCATGTTCTTTCTCATGCTTGCCAGAAGCATCTGCTGGCTTCTGTGATGATGAAGACGTTTAAAAAAGAAACTATCAAAGAGAACAGGACTCTGATTTTTTAGCTGGTTTAGCTAATGGGTTTGCAAGACAACCCTCAGGAAAAATTGTACAGAGGTGTAATTGCTCTGAATTCATTTATGTGCTACATCCCAATGACTCAATGTGTTCCATGCTGCTGAGAATCATCCTGCTGCTCAGTTGAGGATATTTCTCTAGCTGGCCTGACTCAGGCAGGAGTCCAAGTGCTGTGCTGGGTTTCCATAAGAACCATGCTTAATTTCCTACAGCCACCTATTTTCTGGTGTGGTCATGATCAGCTTATGACTTCCCTTGTGCCAAAGCACTCTGTTGGGATCCCTCTTTGCACAGTTGCAGTGGGAACAGTCTCAATGTTGTTGCTCCTAGAGTGAGCACCGAGTCTGGTTTGCGGTGTCCTGCTCACAACCACTGCTTCAGGGGCTGGATTGGCCTTGATTTTTTGGATTTATTGCTTAATTCAGTACAGTAACACTGGAAACCTTCTGTTAGCAAATGCTAAATTAGCTTTAGACTGTAGAAGCAGATGATATAAATGAGATGTGATAAATCAAAGCTTTTTTTTTGGAGTGTAATTTGTACCAAATACTCTGGGAATGAATGTTGTGGCTTCAGAAACTGGATATTACAATTTCAGAGTGGCAGAAATATGTTTTGGTGAGAATTAATTCCCAAGTAACAAAGCTATGTTTGTCTACTCAGCCTCTTCCTTTTCCAAGGCAGCATCTGGCTTATTCTCCTTCTTCATTTTACATTTGGATGAGGTCTGGATAAGAAAACTTGTGGCTGTACTGCAGCTGAGCACGGGATGCAGTCCTGTTGAAGTCCTTTTCTAGCTCCCAGCTGCTCCCCACGCTGGTTTGTAACATGGATTATTTTTCTGTATATCCAGTTAACAGAGATCAGTGAGTTCAGGTGGCAGTGATACCAGACCTAAAGCGTTCTTCTTCCCCCCTGCTGCTTTTGGCAGATCTCATTTTCAACCCTTTCTTGTTAAACTTTCCTATTTTCTCTCTCTCATGTCTGGGGCCTTGGATTTTGCATTTTTTTTTAGTACATGTGAAATACAATGTGGTGCTACAGTCTCATGAAGCGCTGTTTAGGCTGCCCCATACAACAAGCTAATTGCGTAATCACTGCGTGGTTTAAACATCTGATTTGGGTTTGAAACAAAAATGTTGCGTAATTGCTCTCCACAACTTGTAGCTCACACATGGGCTGGATTCTGCCAGGCAGATGTTCTTTTCATTTCCCAGCACGCTCCATGTCTCCGACTCTTAAGTACCGATGTAAGCAGAACACGCTCAATTAGCTCGATTGTCTGTGCCTAACCATTATGGCCCGCATTTTGTTTCTAGGTATGGCTCTGCAGTAACTCCCAGCAATTTTCTCATGCATTCATTGATGTTAGACCAGCAAACCAAGCCATAGCTACAGCACGTGACAGTACAGAAATGCTGAGGGAATACAGGGTGATAGAATGGCCTCCTGACACTTAGGCATTGTTAACATTTGCTGGGGGAGGGCTGTGATCCTCCCAGATCAGTGCCACCTCTCCTGCCAATCCATGAGCAAATCCCTCCCAAAAATCTTGGGCTTTAAGTAGCACGCAAAGCAGGCGGTGATCAGACTGGAAGTATTATGATAGATAGCAACTCCAGTTGTACTTTCGAAATCTGTCCTCTGAGACTCTGCAAGTGCTTAGTGTTCTTAGGACTACAAAGTAGATTGTTAAAGATATTTGGAAAGATCTGTCTTTTGGTACTTGTAGTGCATGCTAGTGTTTTTCATAGAATCATAGAATGGCCTGGGTTGAAAAGGACCACAATGATCATTTAGTTCCAACCCTCTGCCATGTCCAGGGTCTCCAACTACCAGACCAGGCTGCTCAGAGCCACATCCTCCATTCCTCATCATCCTGCACATCATTTCACTATCTAAATAATTATATATATATTTTCTTCCTCTTTTGCAGCACATATCCATCTCCAGTCAAACACATACTGCCTTCTTGCATATGGGCTGCTGCTGCTTGGCATTTCTTCATTGGTCGCATTGCTCTTTGAGATTTCCATTACCCTTTTAAGTGTATTTCAAAGGCAATGCATCTGCTGTTCTACCAGAAAAAAATGTAATAAATCTTTTTCTTTCCTTAAAGGTGATTGAAGGTGATCCATCATATTAACCTCAACCTTTTTTCTTTCTCCTATCCCATAGCTCAAATTTATTTATCTTATGTTTTATCATGTTGCAAAATATTCCAAGAATGGAAAAAACAAAGCAAGGGAAGAGTTTACTCCACAAGCTTGGAAGAATTGGTACAAAGAACCCCAAACTATAATGTTAGCTCTTAAAGCTTAATTAAGTCAGCTCTAATCAGCAAGTATTTGGGATTTCTGCCCACGGGGAAGTAGGAATTGCTATCAAAGGTATTGTGATGGGTCATGACTGTGACAATGATGAAAAGTCTGATCTTTTATGCAAGAGGCACGAGGAGTAGTAGGTGATGGGATTTGGGTACCTTGAGCCTCAGACTTTATTGTTAGCGCCATTCTATGAAATTGCCGGCCATTAAATATCTAAAATCCAAATGTAGGTGCTCAATCTGTCTAAATTTTCTCTTAAGAATTCAAATTAGGCTCTCCTCCCCCTAGTTCTGTTGCTGATGGCTGATGAATTACTTTTTATATCCCTTTGTGTCCAATGTAAGGAGAAATAAATATCCTTGAACACTGACTCTTTATTGCATAGGTGGGACCATCTGCTTTTAAGTTTGTTCGGTTGTACATCAGATCCTGAAGATGTCACAAATGAATGTTAAAAATAGGAAGGCAAATGTGGTGTCTGAGGTCCACATCACTCATAGTTCTAAATAAAGCACTTTTTGAGCTGTAGGTAACAGCATCTTAAATGCTGCAGAGGAGCAAATAGTGTGCATGCAGGCACCTGTCTTCCACATGACAAGGTGTTACCAGGACAAAGGAAAACTTCTGCTGCTGAATTAAGGAACTATTAGCAGGAGTTTAGATCTTAGAAGCTAAAACTGTGGGTACGCCATCCCTGGATATGCCCAAGGCCATGGATGGGATTCTGGGCAGCCTGAGCTGGGGGTGCAGTCAACCCACAGCAGGGATGGTGTTGGGTGGGCCTTAATTTCCCTTCCAACCTAAACCATTCTATGATAAGTACCGATCACACATAAGAACACTTATGGGATAATTTTTCAAGGAAAATTAGGGCAAATTGATAGTATTTTGTACAAGAAAGGCCTCCAAACTAATTTTAGGAGACTAAAAAAAATGAGCAGCTCCCAAAGTGCAGAGTAAAGCTTTAAAGGTAATGTAATTTCTATGGTTGACAGTCTGAGAATACTTACACAGTCATCCTGAAATATTGTTAAATTAAGTTGAAGTTGTCTCATGATAAAAATTGATATTTTCTCTCCTTATTGGAATTCCTTCCTTCAGGAGAAAGCTAACACATATCATGTTTCTTGTATTTCAAGCATAGACGTGTTCTTGGAAATCTGACTTGTGGGTTAAAATGTGTTAGGGAATAACAGAGTTTTATTTCTGATCCAACCAGAACTTTCATGCTGAAACTGATGTGGCTTTTGGGGGGATCTGTTCTGACTGTCCTGAACAGTTTTGCTACAGAAAGCTGCAGCTGTGCTGTGCAGGAAAGGTCAGACCCATGGTTCTCATTAACACAAAGGGATCTGAAACACGTGCAGGAAGGAGGAGATGGAAACATGGCACTTCATTGGAGTATGTTGACATTTAGCATTTTAAGATAAAGGATATTTTTCAGTGATGTAACGATACATTCGGAGCCCAACTGGTGCTATTTGTCTTTGCATTACAAGCTATTAAGAATTGCCTATAGATTAACCTAAGTTCCATATACTCTTTTAAAACATTGAGCTCTTCAGAAATCTATTATCAGAATTTTCCTTAATGGGACATGAACTTGTTGTGGCCAAAACAAACAGCAAACTACGCAGCAGTATCTTGCACCCTTCCATCCAAAAGCTTTTCCTGACCTGGAGGAGTACAAAGGATCCAGGAAATAATTTTTATAGAGAATCGTATTGTGTGCCATAAAGAGATACACTAATGAGGGTTGAATGAGATTCATTGATCTTGGAAAAGGCAGGAGAATAGCTAATTATTTCATGAAGTTAAATAAGTAGGAGATGAGATCCTTGTTTATGGGATTGTTTCGTTATAGAAGAACCCTGAAAGCTTAGAAGTGGGATAGAAAACATGCCAACTGGTTGTGCTAAATGGTGATGGTAAATGCATGGAAGATGAAGAGATTCCTATCAAGTAATTCAGATTTAGGATTGAAAGAAAGCTCATGGGCCACTGACAGAGCTCCCAGCTAACAGGAACAGATGTGTCTTATTAATCCCTCTGTAAACTTTTTAAGCAGTTGCTTTAAAAAAGACTGATGTTCTCGTATTTCTATCTTTGTTGCATATCTTACTGTCATTAAATATTTTTCAGTGCTGTTGTTAAACCATCTGGCTGTGGATGCAGTGCTCTATTTTTTTCCCCAGGTTTTCCTTGTCACTTCCTGCTGGATTTTGGCTTTCTTGTTTAGCAGCAGACGTAAATCCAAAGAAATGAAGAGCTGAAGGGCCAAAACACTGTTACTCCTCTTATTTTATGACCCACGCACAGACAGCTCTGATTTATAGCACAGACAGAACCTTGACTGTTGCAATGGAAATTTTACTTTTTCATTGTCTTTAATTAAAACAAACCTTTGAGAGCACAGAATATCACAGATCTTAGATGTCTTCTGTAAAACCAGTCTGGTTTTGTTCAGGAAATCAGCAGAAAAAGTATGAAGAGAAAGAAAGAAAGAAATTCTATTGCTTTCCCTGCACAATTTGTCAGCCTTCATGCCCATGGGAACATTTTTTTCTACACAGAGCTGGCTGCAAAGGAAAGCGTTCTCAGGAATTGGGCAAAGCAGCCCTCTGATAACAAAGATGAAAGTGCTGTGCAATATCCATCTCCTTGAAGAACAGGACAAAAAAAGTCTCTTAACACTCTTAACCAACTTCAGGATGCCCAAAGTGTAGAAACAAGGAAGAAGAAAAAAAAATAAAAAAATCATGCAATGTTATTGTAGAAAAAAGCAGATGACAACAGAAATGTCAAGTAACAAAGAAAAGAGGAAAAACCTAAAAGTATGTTTAAATAGAGTATTTATAGTCACTATGATGCTTTATTTAAAAATGTAGACATGTTGTTGCACGTGAAATGCAAGATATTAAAAATACTTTTAAAAGGCTTGATTGTTTTGTATGAAGTACATGGACACGAGGCACAGCATCTCAGTTTGTGGTTCTCTGTTTTGCTCTTTAGCAGTTTAGCTCTTAAATCATATCACTGAATGAGCACAGCTTCTCCTGTCTTTCTGATGGCACACTTGTTGCATGAGCCAAACACAGCTTGGTTCCTTATCAAATGGGCAGCAGCTAAGATGCAAAATACAGACTCCTTTGCCAGTACCTACTAAGGCTGATCGTATCTGAGTAGGGAAAGGCAGCACTGGTGGGAGGGGTTTGCTGACATTCTGTGCCGAGTGAGGCTCTTCACTTTTTATATTCTGGTTCAAGAAATAGAAGAAATGGCTTGGGGTCTCTTCCAACTTTTGGTTCCCTTTTCCTCGGGTTAATGAAGTTCACTTGCCTCTCTGGAATCATTACACTTTTTAAATATCTGTGCTTCTGTGATTGATTTTAGAAATGTCAGTTTGAATGTAGGATAAAGTCCCTTTGTTGACCCTATGGATTTGCATGTTGGTTTGTTGTGGACTGAAATTACACTCTCTATTTTCCTTACTTACAAGGTGACTGTAAGACCCCCATCTCCACCTTGCCATCATGATTTGAATTGCAGCTCCAGCAGTTCATGTTGACATTAAATGTATCTGCTTCTCCTTGAACAGCTGTGAGAACAGAAGAGGCAACTGAATAGTGATATCGGGTTCCAGTGATGCTATTTTCTTTCCTTGGGCCAATTTGAATCACTCTAGATAAATATTTTGATGCAGTACATTTGTGTGTGATTTCTATCAGCTTCTATATTTACTCACATTTGTGTTTCAGCTTGAAACATTTATTTGAGCCAGAATTGGCTCTAAGAGGTACCCCATAACAAAATTTTTTCTGTACTCAAGATTACCTTTGGGGTAAGCATTTTGTCTACAAACCTGATATTGGATCATCTTCTCACAAGCAGCCCGTGGGCTGACAGCAGATCCAAGCAACCCCTGCAGAGGACTCAACACAGCAATCAGTGGCAGAGTGGAGATGTCCCTGTGGGCACAGCAGCCCCATAGTGCCACTTGCACTTGAGGCTGCTAGGTCACATGCCATGGGCAGGAAGAGAGGATAATTCCAGCTGAGTGTTGAGGGAAGGCTGATAGGGAATTTGGGTGCCTCTGTGTCCTCATACTGACCCTTTCCCTGCAGTATATCTGCTTAGTTAAACCTTGTCAGTGCGAGGGTATGTGACACGTACTTTTCCCTATATAAGATAAATTACTCTGATGAGAATTTAACTCCAGCAATAAATTTTACCCTATGCCTCCCCCTCCCCATCTCGCCTTCCTGTTGTGTGTGGACTGGACATCCTGACATTCCCTTGAAGTGTCTTTACAAACGACTGAATTAATTTTCTTTCATGACTTCTATCCTGTGCGCTGGCGGAGATTCTCAGTGGTGGTGGAGCTGTTTTTTAGCTAATGACTTGTATTTGATATCAAATGCCCCATTTTAAATGCAAACAAAACATATCCTGCCAAAATGAAAACAAAGCGTGTTAAGCAAAGAGCAGGCACACGGGGCTTGACAGATGCTCAGAAGTTATTTTTTTTTTCTCTGTGAACTCTTGTCAAAGTCTAGAATTCATGAAAGCAAAAAAGAGCCTTGATTCACTTCGTGTGCCCTCGGGGAGTATATATGGCAAAAAGATTTAAAATTCTGATACGGCAGCTTCAAAAAAAAAAAAAAAAAAAAAAAGAAAGAAGTGGCATCTGAAATAAATTACTTTCACTATAGACCAGCAAGTGAACTTTTACACTGAAATTATTCCTTTTGAACTTCTGCATGGTGAGCAACGCAACTGTCTCAAGCCATTGGGCACTGAGCAATCTCTGCCTTCCCGTGCTGGCAAGGGCTTGCAGCAGCTGTCAGACTGCTGTCTGCTCCCTGGTATTGATCATTTGACTGGAAAATGAAAAGATGATTAACGGCCTGGTATTTAATAGGGATTTGTTCTAAAACAAGGCAAAAGCAAGATGGAAGGGATTCCTGGTGGAAATTACCCAGAGATTGCGTGTTTCACTTAACAGCAAATTCGCTTCCCATCAATCGTAGCACTTCTGTTCCATATTAAATGGATTTAGTGTCAGCAAATTTTAAAACAATGTCTGAAGTGTCTAATGAGTTTATAAGCCACTAGAGAAGATAGGATGCTTTGCTTGCAGCATGGAGCTTAATTTGATATTCAAGGTCAGCACATCAAACTTCTTAATCAAGACCATAATGAGGAAAACATTTCTACTCAAGCAAAGGGGCAGAAAATAGGAGCAGGACAAGAATGAACATTTTGCATAGCTGATGAACATGTTTCAGGCTCCTGCCTAAGCTCAGCCAAAACTCTTATACATTCTTCAATTAAACCAGTTCAACAAAATGTAGAAAAATTACCTTGTCTTTCAGGGGATTAGTAAATGGAATGAAGCCACGTCATTCCATTTTGTTAGTGAGATGACAGTGTTTTGGCGTCCTACATTTCAAATGGAAAATCTGAAAGCTTCAAGATTTAAGGCATTAAGTTGTGCCCCAACAGAAGTGGAGCACAGGGACCAGGAAAGCTTTGCAAAGAAGCTGGGAGCTGCTCTGGGAATTAGTGAAGGTATTCTGTTTGTATTAGCAAATGGAGATAAGAACTGCTCCGTTCTATAGCAGTGGAGTTAAAATCTCAGTCCTTAGGGCACTCTTCTGAATGGAAAAATTCTGATGCTTTAATAATTGTATTTATATGACTGATAAAGGGAATGGCTTCTGTTTGTGCTAACTGATGACCAAGGCTTGGAGCAGCAGAGCTGTAGCATTGCTGCTTTCTGAGAGTGCTGGAGGCATTGCCCTTCTCTTTGCCCTTCAGCTGGGTCCTTCAGGCTCTGTATCTGTGGATGGCATAAGCAGAGTGTCCAAAATTATTTCAATCTGAGATACTGTCAATATGTCATCAGCTGCAGCATTAGTGAGGAGTTTTAAGATTCTTTCCAGCACATAATGGATATATCTGTTTAAACAGCTCTTAAAATTCTGAGGAGATAGACAAACCCAGCAGAAAATCAATACTGCATTGCTAGTGGCTGTATTATTTATTAATTTCAAAACAACCCAGTGCACTCCTGTGTGAATATCAAAGGGGAGGGGGCTGTTATGAAAAAACTTAGGTTGGGTAAATATCTCTGGAAGGTCCATCAGTTGGACTGTGTTGCAACATTTGTGCAATTTAAAATGGATTTTGGGCATACAGTGATGTTTCTATAGGGCTACTTTTCTTCCAAGTGATTTTTTTTCCTCTGAAAATATTGTTGGTTATTTTTTTAAAAATATGTAGGCCTTGAATATGATCTTTGTGTCAATGACGTTCTTTAATCTTGCCAGGAAATGAAACAAAGTGAAATGTCTGATACACAGAGAAATTTCCTTTCATTTATTATTCTGATGCATCTCATAAATAAAGATTTAAGAAAAGCTGTTTCAGTAAGTATACTTATATTGAGAATAAATCTTTTATCACAGCACAAGCCATTATTGCTCAGCATGAGTATCCACTATACATTGGCAATAGCTTGGGGCAGCTTTTAAATGGTAAATCTTGATTATGAAGATATTAAAGCCTGGCACCATTCTGAAAATAATCACATAATGATGATACCTTCTTACTTGCAGCTCTACTTTCTGCATGTATTCATAGTCCAACCTGCTAATGGAAGAAACTAAAATAGATTCTGATTGCTCCTGGTAGCTCTGTAGTCAGCAAACTCCTGGAAATGGGAGTTGGGCTTTACTCAGGGCTAAGCAAATCCACCATACTCATTAGGGAAGGATCTTTGTGACCAGCAATATATTCAGCAAGGGGAAAAAATCATCAAGCTTAGATTCAAAACAAAAATGTTGGTCTGATGGAAATGATGTAAAGAAGCCCATATACCAAGCATGGGAAATCTAAGGATTTCCTAGGAATCTGGGGTTCTCCTGGGCTTCTCTTGGAGCACCATTTTTATAAAGACAAACATCCTTTCAATATTCAAAAATTAATGGTATTGGGGAAGTCCTCTTCCTTACTGCAAAAATATACAGTCATCAGGATTCTTTTTTTTATAATATTCTTTATTTGAAAATTCAGATCTGATTTTCTGTGTGTTTTGTGTGCAGTCAGCAGTACATGAGGCCAGAAAGGAAAACCAAGCCCTGAACTACAGGTTGGTTCTTCTGTTGTACTCCTAGGACCCAAGTGATGAGTGTACCATCATGTGTTTGTTGTGCTTTTGAAACTGATGTTCTACTCAGTACTTTCGTCTCCTCATTTGAATCATTAAGATTGGGTAACCAAGGAGATGGAAATCTATTCCAGGTGGATAAGCCTCAGTCAGTGATCTTGTTAACCCCCAAGCAGGAATGCCTTCTTGTTTCTTTTTAATCTGAGTTGCTGGTAGGCACCTTTTAGTGTTTATAAATAGGTAGCAAGCTATTTAAATTGAATTTGTAAAATGTTTCTGTGTATTACAATTCTATGAGAACTTTGCAGAGAGAGGTGCAAAGCTTTCACAGCAAGTTTCACACCTGTGGCTGGTTATGATAAAGTATGAAGTATTGAAAAGCAGTTGAGTTTGATTCTAAACTGCCCGGTCAGCCAAAGTTGACAGCCACTACATTGAGGATGGTTTTAGGTACTAATAAACACGTGACAGTAGTTTTTAAGGACCATAGTCAAAGTTTGATTCTCTTGAATTATTTTCCATTCTAATGAATCTAGGAAGCGTAGCTTTGTGTCTATTCATGCATTAGTATATGGAAAATTGTGTCCAAATTATGCATGAATTCGGCCAAGTTTTGTCCAGGAAGAATGTTCACAAAATACTCTCACACAGTGTTCTATAGCTCAGAAGGAAAATGTACTGAGGTGTAAGTGTGGGTTACACTGGGCTGGCACAGAGCTGGAAGGAAATCTCTGCTACCCTATGGATGCAGCATCACTTTGGGCTGGCTCTGGAGCTGGGCCTGCCTTAAGGGCAGGAATACCTCCTTCTCTCCTCTGCTTTTCTGAAGCAGATGCAAAGAGGAAGGCCACAAAGTGAAGAAAATGTACAGCAAAAATTCATGAATGTTTCTACATGTTACTGTGCTCTGATTTCTCTGTGAAATCTAGAGAAAATGTGTTCAAAATCTTTCAGAATGAACACTCGTGGAGTGCTCAGGTACGGTAGTAATTGGTATTTCTAATAACTTTTTGTAATAATTTAGATTATATTTCAATTTTTGACAAGGTAAAAAGTAAAGCAGGAAGGCAATGCACCAAAACTAGCATTTACTCCACCTAGTAGCTTCTCCATAAGAAAGCTGTACCCATTTTATGAACTGAGTGATGGTGTGTATATTTAGGGCTCCTATGGGAAAAGCAAGGTGTGGATATGTGAGAGAGTTGTATGCTATAAAAGCAGGAAACTTCAATTCTGGCATTTCCTCTCATTCTTTCAGCAGTAATACGCGTTTGTTCTGTTTCACCACTAGATTGTGCAGCTATAAGTCTGTAGTGCAATTTATTATTTTACTTGGAATTCCAATTTACAATTGTAAGGAATTTCATAATGTAGGATTTGATTTAGAATGCTTTTCTGTAATATATTTGAATATGCAAATGCCGTGCTCTACTTTATGGTAGCAGAATACCTGTTAAATACACGTTTATCTTCCTTCTCACTAGAAAAGTCGTTGTTATCTGAAATATACTACCACTTTTTTGAAGATAGAACTTATTTAAGATCTTTTTTGTTTTCAATAATTTATGACATATAAATCTTTGCTTATAACTTTATGAAGCCTTCAGGCTGGAGGCATTTTTAGAAGAAGAGTTATAGGAGGCAGTCATTTTTATACGCTCCTAATAAATGGAACTAGGCTAGGTAAGGGTATAAAAAAAGTCAGTGCTTAAGAAGTAAAGACATGAAGCCAGTAGATTGCACTTCTATTCTAGTCTGAATAAGAAACAATGCACACACAATAAAGTCATGAAGCAAGGCTTGCCTTGCATTTGAGTACATAGCAAATTCTGCAGAACAAAAAATCTTATTTTCAGCAAATTCTTATGTCATTCTTTTAAGTAACCCAAGTAGTTTCTATGTGTCAAGTGGTTACATTTCAGCACAATTGTTTATCTGACATTTCAGATGCGTAAGTACCTTTTTGATCCACGTTTGCAGGAAACTCAATTCAACAGAGCTGAATTGCAGACATAATTTTTCACCAAACAACACTTTAAATTGTATTGATTGTATGATGCTATTCTTCCTCACACAAATCAGTGCAAGGGTGCACAGACTGAGGTACAGAAAGTGATAGAAAGAATAGCTTCACCCAAAGGATAACAGGGTCTGTAGCCTCATGTTCAGTCTGGCACCAGGACTTGTGATGGGCACTTAAGTGCTTGCAATGTGAAGTGATGCTCAGTGGCAGGTGGCAAAGGTAATTACACCTCTCTCAGGGCTGACCAGAGAGCAGCTGAGACCATAGAGCTCTGAGTTTTTAGATATGGGTCACATTCCTTACTTGTATACTTTTATGTTAAATAAAAACAGCCACAAACCAGGAAAAATAGAAACCTCCACCCATCGTGTTCTGCCACCTCCAGGGTCTACCTATCTCTAACAAAGCCTGGATGTGTTTAGGGCCCAAGTTGCACTTCACAGAGAAAGGATGGATTGCCCAAAAATTTGGATGAAATCTGACATCTGCCCTTTAGGACCTTCTGTTCATGCCCATGCCCTGCAGCATGACACTGGGGTTGCTGTGGTAGAATTCAAGGCTAGTGGTGTTCTGACATAGAATCAGAGCAGAAATGAAAATGATGAACTTATTTGAATTTTCATGCAAAGTATTAAAAAAAAAAAAAAAAAAAAAAAGGGTTTGTATGATATCTACACACTTAAGGACTGAAACAGTATCACCAGAAACTTTGAACTTCCCCAGTATTGGACTGAAATGGTGTCAGGGTGCCCTGCTGGTCAGTGTATCCCCAAGCCAATGCTTGGTTGTCAGGATGGAGTGAATCTTAGACACTACCTGAAGGGAAAGATTAATGTGTCAGTGATGGCTTAAACTGTCAAGCAGGTAGTATTTCTTTCTTTTTTTTTTTTTTAAAAAAATGTAATTACTAGTGAGGTAAAGGATGGGTTTAGGCATCCAGAGGTTTAAAATGACATGAAGTATTTGGTGCTGCTGTTATGAGCTGTGATTTATCCCAGTGGATCCAGAAGGCTGGTGGAATGGAAGTATTCCTGGATGCTGTTACTGCTTACCATGCATAAAATCCCTCAAAGAGAAATATCTGAACCGTGCTGAAGAATAGCACTGGAAAGAAACCAAGAATGGGTGGTTTCTTGCAGTGTATGCATTCCTCCTTTCATTCTGTTTCTGTTTTCTCCTTGAAGATTCCAGTAAACAATCATTAATATTTACACCTGAAAAATTAGATTCACTCAGTTTTTAGAACTGTAAACTGGTGACCTATAATTGAATTGTATGCGAGATTATTTGGATGGTTGCACATTTTCACAATGACAGGTTTCCTTGTTGAGTGTGAAAACTAAATGCCAGTGTTTAAGTCACAACTGCACCTCGCCAACCTTTGCAGGTAGATGCACAGAGCTCTTGTTAAGGCGATGTCAGAGCCACGTGGCATAAAGCAGTAATTGATGTGACTGATCCGCACATGAACTCTCTTCATGGTATAAGATGAATAGCAGTGAAATTGCAAAAGCTACGGTAATGAAGCAGGTTGTATTTTAGGCCATTTTGCTAGATGTACACTGCTGCAGATTGCCCTGCTTTATGTTATGGTACGTAGTAAAAGGTGTCCAGACATAAACTCAACATTTTATCTTCAGTTTATTTCAAATCTGCTTCCAAACTGCCCAGTATTTTGGAACAGGGATTTTTTCAGAAGTACAGGTTGTCTTTTACGAACATTGTGCTAAGAAAGGGATATACTACATACATACACATACTATGTATTTATTTGTCTGTTTACTTTTTATAAAACTTGCTTCTAAACTAACGCCGGTGGCATCTGGAATGTGACCTGTAGGTTTCTTGGTGGTTGGACTGGGTGATCTTGTAGATCTTTTCCAATCTTGGTGATTCTATGATTCTGTGATTCATACCGACTTCCAAGATGACTTCTTATACATAGCAGAACAGGTTTCTAACGTATTTGAATTTCTTCAAAGAAAGGAGATTACTTTTGTGAGGTAGTTCTTAAGTTAATGCATATGAAAGCAGCTATGATCTTGCTTAGTAATAATATGCCCATTTCTGATTTTGACCATAATATTTCTTCTAGAAAAAGGAGACAAATGTTTATATACATATATAAGGCATCAGGCTTAGAATTCCATGTTCAGTTGTTTTATTCCATAGCCAATGTATTTCAGATTTCACATTACATTTTCCTTTAGTTCTCGACAGGAATCGCTACTCTTGAAAATGCCTTTCCTTGGTGCTAAGTGCTGAGAGATGCCTTCCTCTGGTTCCACTGTGGCAGTGTTCAGCACTCAGCACACAGCTCCTTGCCTCAGCCTTGGGCTCACGGGGCAATGGAGAAGCAGATAAGAAAGCTACCCCGTCCCACAGGCCATGCCAAATGAGCATTCTCTTCTGGCTATGTCAGTCCCTATCAGAGAAATCGTATGCGGAGTCATGATGTGAAAGCAGAAAAACTGAGAATTAAGAAAACCAGTAGTAGTTAAATTGACTGAACAAGCCCCCCTGTGTGTGTGTGTGTATCCCCCAGATAATGGGCAGAGCCCATACAGGTCCTGTGTCTCATCCTCTATTCCTTTTTTCTTTCGACTTTCAGCCATGAAAGTGCATATTTTGGGTCTGGATTTCTTTGTAAAAATTAAGGCTAGCTTGTATTGCTGGAGATCAGTGACGGGGGCAAGGAATTAGAGCATGGTAATCTTGAGTGGGGAAAGGAGTGGAGGGCTGCTATGGTTTGGATCAGAGGAACATCTGGAGCTAAAAGGGTCATGAAGTTTATACATTATTGACAGAATAGCCATAATGACTCCTTAGGAGCTATTATACAGTGATATGCGAAGGCCTACGTTGGGGATGATTTAATTTATGAATCATTTCCGTGGTGGATTGACTGTTATGTCAGACTGGCTGCTGCACTGTGTTCTTAATTCATTATGAAAGATTTTATGCAAAGTAATTGCTGTACAACAGCCACTCTTCAGAATGAAATAATGTGGATGCTTTTTCCCTTCCTAATAGCTCAAGCTTTTGTTACGTTATGAGTGATGTTCAGTTTGAGAAGGATCGTCTGGAAAAGCTCTGCTTGGAAGCAGAGCTCCTAAAGAGCAGAGTTTTTGAAATGGCAGATATTTTTGCATGTTGAGATCTAATCTTTCAGATTTCAGGTTTATTTCTGTTTAATGGAATCTCGTGTTAACTCACACATAGACCACATATTGGGAATTCCTCATTCACAAATCCTCCAGAGGAATGTAGGAGCTGGGCCTAAAATAGCTGAGGTGGAATTTAAAAGTAATGGATTTTTATTATTTGGATTGTCTTCCCATGCATTCTTCAGTGACTCTTGTCATCTATCTTTGCCTGTCTCTCCTCACTGTGCAAAATAAAGGGAGCAGAGCTTCTTCCTTAGAGCAAATGAGCAAGTCCTTTCTAACAAGAGAGGACAGAAGTGGAGGTGAATTCAGAAGGATCAGACAAATGCCATGCCCATCTACAACTAGGATGCAGCTTTTATCCCAGGAAATCACGGCAGAACAGAAGAGATCTCACCATTCTGACACAGTGATTTCCCAGCCCAGGATACCAAACCAAGTCCTGCTCTGTTCACAGGGGCAGCATCTCTTCACCTCTTCTTTCAGCTCCAAGCTCCTCATGGCCATGCGCTCTGGCAGTAGGTGGTGGGGGCCCAGCTCTGCAGGCGTGGGGGTGCGAGGCCAGGCAGGGATACTTGTCAGCCCCAGCACAGGGAGCTGTATTAATGTGGTGCACACTTAATTTATTCTGCTCCTCAGGGGTCGAGTTGCAAGTCATTATTAAGAGAGAATATAAACACAGAAATCCAAGGCATGGTTCCAATAGTTATTATTATTATTTTTAATCTTAATTCCCTCATTCTGCTTTCTTAATTCAAAGCATGGCTGAAATAGTAATGTATTCTTTTGGGAAGCATAAAAATGGATTCCTCTGGGTTAAAAGAAAAAAAAAATCAAGCATGAGCTTAAAAATAACTCAAGTGATCCTTTTTCTTTCCTCTAATATGTTCTATTTTTAAAGCCTAGAGATGAAATCTTCAACATTTCTGTTTAATAAATGGGTGAATATCTTAAAAGTGCAATCCTAGAAATATTGTAAGAGGGTACGAGCACCTCTGCCTTGGACAAGATTGATGAGGTTAGCCTGACTGGCAAGTGAGCAGTTTAGATGCTAATAGAAAATAGGCTGTCTCGCAGGGAGAAAATACATTGCAGAGTAAGTGTGGAATGTTTATTAGTCCCAGTAAAGTGCAGTGGAGACGGTATGAATGATGTAAGAGAAACGTTGTGCAGAAAATATAAGTCATTAAATCAGGCATGTGTATTTCTTGGCCAAAACTCCTTTGTTTCATAATCAATCTGTAAGGAGTTGGTGTGGACAGACATCGTGCTCATCATCATCCTCACGTGTTGGATGCTGTAGGGAGCAGCACTCCACCAGAGCCCCCCCATGGCTCCAGAAATCAAGGGTGGGTAAGACCTTGTAAGACAACTGGCAGGCGACCCATACTTGGTTTCAGGGGCTGTGTGGCTATCGTCAACAGTGATTATCTCGGCATTCACAAACATCATGCTCACTTTTTGTTGGTGAAGGGTGGAATCACAGAGATTTTAAGCTCTCACCTCCCTGGTTATTGCACTGGTCATAAATCAGAGAGTGGTTTTGTAGCATGGCAACTAGAACCAAAATGAAATGTATCCCTGCTGCAGAAAGTAAATACAAAGCACCTTGACTTCATTGACTTTAGCATCATTTTGTTTCACAACTGTGTCTAGCCTGTTGCTTATAAATTCATCCTTTTTATTTTACTACAACTCTAGTTTTGGAAGTGGAAGAGAATCACATTTTTCTGTGCTGTCCCTACTTTTTCTCAAAGAGCAGAAGATTCCAATTAGGTTTCCTTTTTTAGATTTCTGGCTTTCTACACATCCCTTCAAAAATAGCAAGAAATACAGCAATGACTGTAAGTTCTTTTTATCTTCCCTACATAAACCTTTTCATTGCTTAAGCATGCTGGACAAATCTATTTAGTTTTCATTCACCACGGCTGGGAGCATACCCAAATTTCCATTTGTCATATTAGAATGGAAATTTCCAAAGAATGCTGCTCTTATGAATTGCAGGTGAACCAGGGTAAAGTGGGCAGGAAACAACCAGAGCCAGAGCAGCTTGTCCGGTGCCATTGAGGAGAAATACTGCAAACTCATGGTACTATTTCTCCTGATAGTGAATCGGATCATGTTTTGACTGTGTAGTTTCTGCTCTCAGTTATTCTAATACATCTCAGATTTGGTGTTCTTCAAAACACCTGGCAAATGGGCTGGACTGAGTAATCAGTACTTTGCTACATAAAGAGCATTTGAAGTCTCATGCTTTGATTTTGGTTTGCCTCCAGGTACACAGAAGCATATGGATAAAGGAAGTGCAGACAAACACAAGCCTCTTTTACACGACCAGTTGTTAACAATAATCTTAAAACAAGCCACCTGCTCTGAGTATGCCCCAAAAGTCACCACCAGCATCTAAAATGCTTAGAAATAAGAAAAACTCCAAAATGGTACTTTGATATAAACAGAAAATTCATGTTTTGGGAGGCTCTGGCAGAGAGATTTGGCGTTTTTCCTTTAAAAAAAGAATAAAGTTCTCATCTGTGTGTGCCATTTATCTTTATCCTTCCTAATTTGCATACCAGCAATGAAAATAACCTATTCCCCCATTCTTGGAATAGGCTTTTCAAGCCTGCTTCTTTTTTTAATTGCTCAATTTCCTTCTGGCATATAAGATACAGTCTTTATTTTTTTTTCTTCAGATTGTGGTGTAACAATTTTCAGATACGTGTTCTTCTAGGAATATATGGTTTTCCGTAGTATATTTTTAAAGCTGATTTACTGTTTTTCTTTTCTTAGCTTAAGGGTTAGAGGCTTTGGGCAGATTTTAAAGTCTGTGTTTGATCTTTCTTTCCCTATGAAGTTGACAGTTCACGGCAATCAGAGCGCTTTATCTCTCTGGGCTTTCTGCAAAATAAGTATCTCTTTATGTGAAAGTATATTTTTACATTTTAAACAGGGGCCATTTCAGAAATGCTTCTTTAAACTTTTTAAAAACAATGATAATGGTAAAAGACAATCCTTTCAAAAAATAAAATAAAAAAATAGGAAAAACAAAGTTCTCTCTCTACCTTCCACGTTATTTCAGTGTGGATTTTGCAGTTCACAGGGATGAAGGCAGTGCAGTGAATGTGATTTGTAAACCTAAATCTAGGTGCAGTGGATGCTGGTTCTGCACACAGCACTGGTTCTGAACACGTGCTCTGGTTTATCTTGGGAAACCATTTCTGATTATACAGTAGGTGACTTTTTAAATTTGGCCCAATAAAAGGAATATGTTTTTATTCACCAGGAGAACATACGTGTTTGGCATTCTTCATTTTCCTTTGGTATTCTGATGCCTCTTTCAACTGCTATTAAGAGAGCAGATCTGCCCTTCAGTCTGTGCATACTGGAGCCCCTTAGGTCTGGATGTGTAGTAGTGTCCTGCTCCACATACTGCTCTATGATGGAAATGCCAAAGAAGGTGTCGATTATTGTTGACTGTGAGATAATACATCATAAATTTTGGGTATGGATATATTAAAATTACAGCTATTGTTAAAGCTGTTGGGGTAAAGGCTAACCCCATCATTTTTTCCCAGTGAAAAGAGGGGGAAATTTTGTGCTACCTAAGTGGAAAGCATTTAACCATGCAATTAGTACGTTCATCTGCAGGCACGAGAAGCAAGTCACAAGAATTCTCTGGGGCATCCTGAACGAATACCAATGCAATAATTAAAATCTCTTTACATATGTCATTACTCTGCAGTTGGGTCCATATCTACCATGGGGCCATCTTTTTTCATAAAGTTACTATGTGCACACAGAACAAATGATGTTTATCTTTTACAGAACCACTTTCCTTCAGAGGCACATTAAAGCCTGTAGGCTCCTGGGTTTATAGAAAAGTCTCAGGCTGCAAAGAATCAGATTGTCCTTCCTGCAGGGAGACCCTCTGGGACACCCGCACGTTGTGCAGTGTAAA
Source organism: Coturnix japonica (assembly GCF_054131305.1). NCBI lineage: Eukaryota > Metazoa > Chordata > Aves > Galliformes > Phasianidae > Coturnix > Coturnix japonica. The sequence goes on along the minus strand of NC_140674.1, from coordinate 19,564,800 downwards.
AGCAAGTCTGTTTGGGTTGTCCATCTGGTCTCCCTTCTTTGTTGAAACTATGAAACGTGCAATGTAAACACACAGTATAAATATCCTAAACCAAATGTACTCTATAAACATCGTGTGTGTGTGTGTGTTGGTCTTCATTGTTTAAAATTCTCTGGAGTGCAAGTTCCCAGACTCCTTATGCTTGGTGCTGAATCAGCAGATGCTTCCCTTTCATCCCACTACTATGATCCATCCCATCAGGCCCAGGTTTATCTTATCTACTTTCTCTCTACTCTGACTCCTGCTTTCCTCTGCTCTTCTTAATTATTCTCTTTCCACTGTGTTCTACCCCAGTTCTAAAAGTTACTGGTTTGGGACCTCTATGGGAGATTGGTAATCACAGCCTGAACCACTGATTAATCAGCTGAGGCAAGTGTGGGGTCAGCTGCGGAAGCACAGGTGAGAGTAATGGAGCTGTGCTCCTGGAAGGGGTGGAGCTCGACTCCACCTTCTCTGAGACCTCATTTAAGGGCTGACCCTCACTGAGGCAGCATCTCTTGGAGACTGCTTGTTGGTGAAGATTGCCCCAGCTTCCTCAGCAAAGACATCACCACTGGTGAGTTCCTCTCTTGCTTATACCTTCTGTACATTTGTTACCGTACTTGTTAACATCTGTATAATTACCACCTATGTAGGACCCCTAAGCCACACACACTTAAAGCAAGAACAAATGTTGGTGCCTTGGAATCTGCATCCCCACCAGAAACCAGGTAGTTGTGAGAATCCATGGGGCAGGTTTTGGTGTAGAAATGCCAACTAACGTGCTGCTCATGCCAAGTCTCAAGGGAGATTGCAGCTGGGAGGTATGGCTGTGGGGAGTTCACCCAATGATACCTGTAAGCACCATGCATCTCTTTGCTCCTCTGTGCCCCAGGTGGGGAAGAACAGAGTCAGAGACATGCATTTTCAGCTGTTAATAGGCTGTATTTGGCTTGGTAGTGCCCCTTTAAGCAAGCCCATCATGAATCCTATGTTGCTTTATGAAGTTTATAAAGTTTTCCCATTTGATTTGTTGTTGCTAGGTGCTGGGTATTGTTTTTTTCCTAGTGTGCTTGTTATGAAGAAGCCTTCAGCAGGCTAAGAATATTTTATAAGGTTAGAAAATGGTGTTAAATGTTAATTAGCAGTTGCATAATCCCAGGTGGCATCCTCCAACATGCACTCGTCAATTTTTAATGAGTGTCACTCGTGCACATCAAACTCAAAATTAGCTTTCTTTCCCAAGCACTGTATTTGATTTTCACACTCGCTTCCCCTCCCCTTCTCCTTTGATGTTACTGACACAATATATCATGCTGGCATTTGCTTTGGTTTCATCTCCAGTGCATATTGTGATGTAGCTAGTTAGTTTATCTTCTACATATACACACTCATATTCATGGAAACATGTCTTGGTTCTGTTGCTTCTTAGGTGTATCATGTAGTAACTTGAATAAGGGAAATTTGATGCAAAGGCATTTCAGCTTTCAACATCAGAATTAAGGGATATGCTCTCCCAGCTTTGCTGGAGGTAGCTGAAGGTGACCCAGTGACTTGTATCACATTGCATCCATTGAAGCCCTGATCAGAGGGGGAAAGGATATTTAGCATCCATAAATGCATGTTTATCCTATATGGGAGTGCCCTCTGACAGTGGTAGGGTTTGAGTTTTTTGGAGGTGAAAGCTGTTCAAAAGGAGAAAGTTGCTAAGTGCAGTGGTGTCTTGCAGGTGTGTATATACAGATAAACTAATCTCATAATTTTGATTCTTTCACTTAGTCACTGGATGCTCTCAAAGCAATAATAGTGTTACTCAGACAGCTGGTATCAGAGAGCACCCACCCGAAGGATGAATGCAATAAAGGGACAATCAGGCTGAGTCCAGTCATTCAAACTTCTACAGAGTCTTTCTTTTGAGTCTCTCAAGTTGAACAGGTCTGTAGACTCAAGTCTGTTATCCAGCCTCTATGTAAATCATGGAACGACTGAACAGAAGACTGGAAAATGGAATTTTCATTGCTGATCATTTCTATTAGTCTTCTTAAACTCCCCTTCCTTTACCCCCACCTTCCCATGTTCAAAGTGCACAATTTCTTCCTCTGCTTCTGATTTTGATCACATAAATAATTTTACTTTGGTCTTCATTTTGTTTTGTTTTTTGTTTGTTAAGGAAGGAGTCCTTCCAAGCATTGGGATGATTGTGTTTTGTTAAATGGAGTTGTTAGCTCACTTGGCAGGAGGATTTGTGCAGACTTTGCTTTGATTTCCCCAAAGAATACCATGTGCTTGAAACATATTGGCTTCTTGACACCATAGTGCCAATGACCTCTGCTTCCGATAGAACAAACTCAAGTTTAAATTATTTTTATTAATCAAGATTTTATCTCTCACCAGAGATTGACAGTTTTCCAAAAGCTTTTTGACAGCTACTGTTGCATGCAAGAGGTGAATGAGAATTAGCGATTAAGAGTTACAGGCCTGATTCCTGCTGTTACTTACTGCAATGTAGATTGGGGCAAAGCTCGCTGATCCTCATGCAGTTACACCAGTGTAAATGAGATTACAATACAGTTGTGTATCCAGGAAAATGAAAATGTCACGGCAATGACTTGTGTCCAGCTTCTGAAATAAATAGATCCAACAGTAGTAATTACATTTTGCTTTCGCTCTCTATGCACACAGACAATTCTCACCACATTTCGATGATCTGAACTGAAAACACAGATGATAATAAATACTTCCGCACTCATTCTGGTTTGCACGAGTAATGTAGCCTCTTAATAAGAAGAAAGCAGCAAGATGATGATACACAACTCATTGAAATGTCAAAAGGTCTCTATATTTTCTGAAAGTTTTATGCTTAAAATATCTGGTGGTTTTCTTGTGTTCATTTTTTCCTTTACCAGATTACAGTAGCAATAGACAAAATAAGAACACACTTCATTTTTGCTTTGCTTTCCTCTTATCTCAGCACTATGTAGATGCCCCAGTCACAAACAGAAGATCAATGCAAACCCTGACCAAGGAAGGAGCAGGGATTACACCAAATGGTGCAACAGCTGCTGACTCCCTTTCTGTCCTCTAGTGTAAGCAAGGATAAAAAATATTCCAGTGTCCTAACTGAAACACACTGTGCTTTCATTTCTGCATTCTTATTGTGTGGGAGAACTTACAAGATCATTCTAATATTAATTAAACCTTTTGATCTTTTGTAAGAAAAAGTAATCCGTTCTAATAGGAGTCAAGCTCTTGCTGCTTTTGAACTTGCGGCCTTTCTAGAGCCAGCTGGAAACTCCAAAGTGGTAGATGACTCGAAGAGAGAAACTATTTTGAGTTTTTTCCAGTCTGGACCAGAAGTTGGATGTTAAAAATTTAATGAGATAGCTTGCTATTGTGGGAATTGGTGCCCCACTGGAGTTTCTTAAAAGCTTTGAATAATAAGCATTATCTATTAGGACTGAATTTGGGCTCATTTTGATATTCTGTCCACATTCTGATTTTCATAGTTTTTCAAGGGATTTGGACTGCTGTCTGTTGAAGCTTTGATGAGAGACACCACTAAAGAGGCTGAGTATTTCACACTGTTTATGTTTGTAGATTATTAGACAAAATATCTGCTCAATCTGGAAGACCTCCAATCATTTTCTGTGCATTTGTCATCAAGCACGTCCTGCCAGGCATTTGCCTCCCAAAGGCAGGCTTAGTCTTCTGCGTTTGCTAAGCCATCTGCATCAGCCTTAAAAGGTTGTCTCAACTCTGACTCAACCTGGGAGAAAAGAGCAGAAAGGTGTTTGCAGTGCATTGTTTCTTGGTCTGTTTCCTGACATGTAATTATATATTTTCAAACACACATACTATAATATGTGAAACCTACTCATTTGGAGGGCGTGATTTTTTTTCCCTTGCTTTTGAATTACGGTTTACTTAATGTAAGATATTCTGCCTTCCAAGAGATGGAAAATTGGTTACTTCTGCCAATATTTGGAGTTATAAGCCGTTGCTTGAATTTGATGATAGCATTAATCCCAACGTGTAGATTGTTACTGCTTTTAAGGACTGTCATATCAGCTCTAACAGCCCTTGGTATTGCTTCAGGCCATTGAGCAACAAATTGTCTGCAGTGAATAATTTCTTGACACCCACCCCCTCCCTTTTTGTAATGAAAGGTATTATACTTAACATTATGCTGTGTTTTGTTCAGTTGTCACCAGCAGACAATGCCATCAGGTCTTCAGTCTGTATAATTGCTCAGTTATTCCCTCTCTTGGGAATATTTCTCGGACAAGATGAGATCAACTCTGAAGTATTTTGGAGTATTGGCAGATTTGTACTTTTTGGTATAGTAAAGTTCAGTAACTCCATGAAATCTGTGCATTAGTGTTTTTCCTAGTCCATGGCAATTTTTAGGACAGAGAAATACAGATTACAGAGTGCTTTGATTGTCTATTTGCATGTCAAAATGAGGTTTTGTAAGTTCGTATAATAGCTTAGAGAAAGCTGTGGCAGAGGAGGAATGCCTGAAGATGGAATTGCGGAGGAAATGTTTATAGTTATTGGATAAAATTATTAAATAATAATGGGGATGCGAAAACGTCAGAACATGACCCTGTTCTGCAAGCAGATATGTCATCTTCTCAGTTGCATTGTGTCCAGGTCTTATCTAATCACACTCTGATTCTAGGTTGTGTAATGGAAAGGGAAATAAGCCTGTTGTTCTGAATGACTTTATTCCCTGTTTACAGCTTGTTCCTCCAAAAATAGGGATTAGGGGTTTTTTAGCCTCTTGTAGTTTAGAGAAAAAAGAAACAACAGTAGATTCAAGATCTCAAGATGCAACAGACTTAATGGCATCATCGGCATTGAATGAACTTACTGTGTTTTACTGACAAGCAAGGTCCCTCTTGCACATAAGAAATATCCCTGTCCCTGTACCTCTATGTGGGCAGGTGGAGCAAATGTCTTTGATTTTGTTTTGTTGCTGTATTGGTATTAATGTTGTTTCTCTGTAAATCAGCTGAGAACTGGCCCAAATTCATCCCTGAAAACAGGCTGAGCAGCTGGGAGTAATGAGCAATTACACCTTGTAACATTCATCCACCCAGAAGTGGGAGCTCACAGGAGCATAATGTTGTGACATAAGGAAAGAAACCTGCTTAGTAGGTCTTTCCTTCTTCCTTGGCCAACTTATTTAAAGCATGGTTCAGAGTGAAAGAAACATTAGACCAGCTACTTTTATTGAACTGCTCCAGGCTGGTTTTAGTGCTTTATTAGCACTACACAGTCACTGACTTGACCAGGGTGAAACCAGTTAAACGCCCTTTCTCCTCCTATGGTCAAGCTTGAAGAACCCACAAAGCCCATAGAGAGCTTCAGATAGAGGTGGTGTGGTGTTGGTACATTAATGGTGAGACACTGATAAATACTGCTCAAGGAATTTGCCTCAAGTTAAAGGTGGGTTGCATTTATTTTTTATCCTTTATCAACGGAAGCAGTGTTTTAAATTCCAGCTGGCTTAGATATGTGCTAATTTGCTGAAAGCTTTTGGTTATTCAGAGTGACTAGGATGTAATTTGGCTCTGCAGAACTTGAAATAGGAAAGTGAGAAGTAAGGAGTCTGATTTTCCTTTTAGGGTAATGTGTCAGAAATAACTACAGAAATTAGTGAGCTACAGAAGTGTAAAATTTGGAGAAAGTGAAAAGCAAACCTGTTCCATTACCATTTTGCTTGTAAACTCAATATATCTGATAGAGAAATCATTTAGAAATAATAAACATGCCATTTTGACAGTCACATTTCAGAGCAGAACTACACTTCAAGGGATATGATTGTGACCTACATTCTGAATTAGTTGATAAGGCTGACCCCCCACGATAATCTCAAATTAAAATCTTATAAATTACCACTTTCTGGTAAGTAGGCTTGCTGTTATCATTTCACTCTGACATTTATTCTTTGCTGTGGGTCACTGCTTTATTACTGTAAGAGCTTTTGGCCAAGTGCTGTTCCCAAAGCACAGGAAAAACGTTAAAGGTTAATTTCTTGCAAACTGTGAGAAAATGTTACTTCTCATTCATTTGGTCTTTCATTACTGAATTTGCATTCTTTTTATAGTATGTGTATTAGTATGTAGCTAAAATCCCTCACAGCAAATCAACCAATAAATTACGTTGAATTACAATGCAGTAATAAATTGCTTGTCATTTGGTTTCCAACAACAATAACAAGAACTTTTCTTTAATGCTCTTGGCCAGACAATTAATGTATTCTCTTGTGGTGTAACTCTGAAGTCTGTGAAGTAATGCCTGCAGAGTATTTGGCCCAAAGGTTGTAAATACCATAACCATTGCTTGTCATATCTTTATCTGAATATGTCTTGGGCTGTAGAATTGTATTACAGAAATTACAGTGAGAGTATATTTAAGGCAGTTTCAGAGCAGCTGTTAGTCAAAGACAAATAATTTCTTGAATGGCCAGTGCAAGACTGGATGGGTTAATACCTGACAAAAAGAGCTCCATAAAGCATTCATTCACCATGTAAACTAAATTCTCCTGGGATGTGACAAGAGGATGCATATGGTGGATTTCTTGGGATTTACTGGTACACCATCCTTCAGGTGGTGATAAGCCCAAAAGGCAACAAGGAGAATTCAGAGGGCAATTATCGATTTGAATAGATTGTATTTGATGTGAAGTTAAAGGTATTAATGTCAACCTTCCCAATGGGTTAATTCTTCAGAGGGAACTGCTAATTATCTCCATGCTCATCTGTGATCCAGGAGAAGTAGGTAAACTAAAATGTCATAATTGCATGTTGCCCGGGCAAGGACTTTTCCACATGGAAAAGTTGTCCTTAAAATAAAGAAGTGGAGTACAACATGAGATTAACAGCAGCAAGGATATCCCCTTACCTGTATAGCTTTGGTATTACTCAGCAGAATTCGGCTGAGTGAAATAGGAGGGAAGGAAACACTGACACATCTCAGAGATATGATTTAGCAGAGGGCTGTTAGAGTTAGGGTACTATAGTTAGGCTGTGGTTGGACTTTATGATATTCAAGGTCTTTTCCAACCTGGGTAATTCTATGATTCTCTCTCTTTACCAGACAGAAATGATTAAAAAATGAATCATGGTTTGCAACATGCAACTTATCACTAGTGCTTCCCTTAAGAAATAGATTAATCAAGTCGTGGTCTAATTAAATCTCAGATCTTTTTTTTTTGTTTGTTTTCTTGACTGTTTGAGGTTGACATCTTCAAGACTTCACAATCCCAGGGTCTTATGTGCTTTGTGTGTGACTGTGGAAGCAGTGAGATGTTTGCACACGAGGAGGTAATTTGACCAATCAATTGATTGGTTACTAGTTGTGGCTGCATACAGTTTATGCTCAGCATCAGGAAACATCTGTGTGATCGATCTCTCCTGAGGTTTCTGTCATTACTCTGCTGTCTAGCCTTGGTTCTCTCCAATTATTTTGGTGATCTTGAATTTTCCCTTTACTGCTGAGTTTGGAGACTCCAGTAATTAGGAAATGAAATGTGTAACCTGTGTGTGTGAAGAGCATCCATCTCTTAAAGGCTTTGCTTCATTCTGAACTACATGACATGGCAAGAGGAAGGTGAGCAGTGCTATCAAAGGTTATCCAAGGTTTACTTTGATGTCAGTTGATGGTTACTAGTAATTGAGTGGCTTCCAGGAAAAGCAGACAAGTGATACATACATCACCTGGTTTTGGGGGATTGCTGTCACCTATCCCAGGCCTGACACTGGTAATAGAAACTAAAGGAGTTTATCATTCCCAATGATGGATGAAGTTCATTTGAAAAATAAGACTGGTATAATACATCCTTATGTGCTACATTGTGAGGTGTCAGCATGTAGTAAGGAATATGTATATACTGCTTGAAATTCACATCTTTTGTGGCTTCATAAGTGTTAAGATATGAGTTGGAGCATTCTATGTTTCTCAATTCACTATATATTCTCCGTGAAGAAAGTCTGACCCTTTGAGATCTTATTTTCTTCTCTTCAATGTACTTTCTGTATGCTTTCATCCCGATTCAGGCTTTTATTCTGAATTAAGCTCATTGATGGCTGTCAGTGAAGGATGTACTTGCTGCTGCCCATCTTAAAAAGATATTTGAAACTCGAGCAATTCCCCAAGACACACTGGTTCAGAAACATTAAGAGTTTCTGAATTAGTTTTTATTTCATTTGCAAAAATAACACATCTTTTATCGTTCTTCGGGGAAGGAATGTATTTGCCAGTGATAGGATGAGAATATGGATTTCAGGAATAGATTTTATGGTGGTATAGATAGGAAATACAGGAATTAAAGAAGCCACTGATATGCTTATAATAGCTTTAATATTAAACAGAAGCAGCATGTGTTCCTTACAGAGCTGGTTCTCTTTTCTGATTCTTGTTTGTTGGTAAAGAAATGTCAGTGAGATCATTTTGGAGTATGTTCTATGGTTTTTCCTCTGCTTTCCTTGTGTAAGAGTCTGGTTTGGTTTTGTACTTGTAAACAAGTTTTTTCTTAGGGCGCCATCAAGCAGGTAAGATTTGATTGTGATACACCTTTACTTTTAGACAACTTTAATGTTATATACATCTTCAACTTGTTCCTTGTACAGATCCACAAGTCCCAGTTTCTTTGCTAGTCTCTTTGACAAAGGGGTCAACTAGTTGGCACCATCTGACTGAAGAAAATCTTGCCTTTCATTTATTTATTTATTATTTGTTAGCTTATTTAAGTAAGGAAATACGTGGTATTGCTCATCCAAGCTTAGCGCTGTAACTCAAACTAGGCTAAGGAATGAGCAAAGGATGTGTTGTGAGCCTAGAATTGTATCACTTGGATGTGCATTTTTTTATTGCCCATTGATGCTATGTCTTAATTCTAAATGTGAAACTTGCAATGTTTAAGTGTTAATAAATACATACATTTTTTTAAACCACATCGGTACTTAAATCTTAGTTAACTCTAATGGTTTTAAATCTTTGTCTTCACCCCATTCCTGGAATTAAAGCTGATTCCAGTTTTGTTTAAGATGATACACAATTCTCTTATGCCTGGAAGGGACATGGTTTCCTAACTTTCCTTGAGTTTTGAGCCCAAATTCACCATAACAGAAACTGTGTTTGGATTTACTTTTAAAAATCAAACAATGAATTGAAAATGCCATTCAGTAGCTGTATTAAATGAAAATAATTTTTAAGTGAAACAGATTGCAAAATAGTGACATAGATTTTTGAGCACTATGATGAGAAGAAGCAAAGTTGTTTAAGAAATGCAGTATGGTCATTTCAAAATCTTATGCCAGGAGAGAAAGCGTTTGTTTCTCTGCAGTGTAAAGGTAGGAGTAGTGACAGTGGCCAGCTGAGTGGATTAAAGTGAATAAGGAGGGACTCCCCATTTTTGCATTGTTCTGAGTTCTGCTGTTCCTTTCAATCCCTTGCTCTGGATGGCTGTTATATACTTCACTGATAGCAAACTGTATGAATTTGTCCTCCAGGTAAACACATTTCTGTTTTGAAAGGAGGCAAAATTGCTCCAAGATACAAGTAAATGACCAAACCTGCTATTGGCTGCAGGTGTAATTTTTGGCTTATTGATTTTTGTCTGTGATCAGCTGTAACACATTTTAAAGCCAGACAAGGGAGGCAGTGGAAAACGGGAACATCCTCCACTGGAATGGGCTGACTGAGTAGCACAGCAGTTTTTCTACTTCAAATTCCAGTCTTGTAAGTAGAAAGGATACCATGGGTAACTTGAAAACAAAAAGGAATAAACCAACAACAAAAAAGCAAGCAGTTCTAGCTACAGATACATGCTGTTAAGACTCCTGGAATGCAGTTTGACTGACCAGGTTATTGCTCTCTTGAGTGTGAACACACAGTAGTGCTTTTTGAAAATCACTTGTGGAGATAAGCATTTCTCTTTGGGTAATAACAAATGACCAGCTTTTGTTTCATCCGTTGTGTATGCAGGGCAGTAGCATTACCATACTTAAACTAAATAATTTTTCCTCTCTTTCCTTAGCAGCATTTGACGTGGGGAAATAAAAAGAAAGATTTTCAAGCAATGGTATAACCATACTTCCTTATGAAAATACTAAAAAAATAAGGTTTGTGGTACAGTTTAATGCTTTAGGTCAAATATATTTAATGTAAGCATAAGTAAAATAATAACTGTTGTAATATTTATGTAAGGGACATTTTGATGTGAGCTATGTAGCAAAGACTGTGGCCATTCTATGGAGATTTCTAGACCCTAAGATTTAATAATCTTTTTGATTTGTCACTCTGTTGGAATGAAAAGCTCATGAATTTACTCTAAATAGAATTTTCTAATCATTCTCAGGAAAATTAGAAATATATGGCAGATTAACAAACTAGCCATTCATCTGTTGGGTTAAACATACTAACAAGATCTTAACAAGCCGTGTCGTCTTTTAACACATGCAAAGGACCAAATTATCTGCTGAAAGACTGACATTATGTAAATGTAACATTTGCTGGACCTCTAAACCCTGTGATTAAATTACTGTCTAAATTATTCTGCAATATGAATGTCACCTACAAAAAGAAAAGCTGTAGAAGAAATGACTGTGACTGGTTTGCAGTATTTCCAGAATGAGTGTTTATAATGAACAGTTTGTATATATAACTCAAAATTTTAACAGGATAAGAAAGAAAATGGAAGTTATGATTGGAGTAAAACTTTACATACAGGCAAATTTATCTCAAGGTTTTAGCTAGCCTTCCTTAGCAGGAGCATTATAACTCAGTTAAGAGGGGAATTTTGGCCACTACTGAGGAATTCTAACAGGAGAGCTGCTATCTTCCCTCCTCCCTGAAAATCCATAAAAGATGGTTTGTTCCTCCCTTGGTGTTTACTTGATGCTGAGCTTGGAAAGCAGTGGTGTTGAGGTGCTCAGAGGGAAAATGTGGTGTTCATCTTGTTGAGAAGTTGGAGATTTCTCTTAAAAATTCAGCTTTAATTCTTCGAAGCTTTTACTCTATGCAGGCCTTTTTCTTCTTGTTCGCTCATCAGTAAATGTACAAAGATAGGTGAAAGGAGAAAAATGTCTTCGTTTAACTAAAGCAAGATGCTGTATTGCTGTTTATAGAGTGGTTAATTTGAGCTCATGCAAAGGAAGACTGATAGAGAAATGAAGATTTTTAAAGAGTGGAGAGGAGAGAAAAGGCAGGTATATTTTTGGCAGATGTTTTTATGTACTTTCAGATGTTCCAACTGAACCAGTCTTTCTTCACATGAATGTCCCTTGATTTTATTTATTTGAGTTATCTTGTTTAATTTGTACTTTTAGCTGTTTTGGTTTTTTTTCCTCTCTCTTTCTTTGAGAAAATAGGTACTGAAAATTTTATTCTACCCAGTATATTAACCTCTGGAGTGTTTATTCAGTAGTCTTTATGAGAAGAGCATGCCCAGTGCTGGTTCTCAACAGATGGGTTTTTAGGGTCCTTTTTGCATTAGTCTTGCATAGCGATCAGTTTTCCTTCAGGATTTGTTGTTACCCCAAGGGTCTGGATCCTCAGCACCTCCCCTGTGCTATTCTGTAATCATGAAGGCTGGTTCCAACCCCTGGGAACTCTCAACGGGACTTCCCAATTCTTTTTGTATGTTTTTGCTGTAATGACTAAAAAACAGATTGTGAGCTTTTATACCTGCAATGCATGTGTGTTACCTCTCCTTAGACTGCATGACAGCAGTATTTTGCTGACAACCGTGTTCATTTGCTTGTGTGCCATTGCCTCTCATATCATGAGAGAATCAATTCTATGTATATTACTCAAATTCTGAAGAAATCCAGCTGTAATTTCCAGCTTAGTTGCATATTTCATTGAGCTGAGCTACTGTGGCACCGTTTTCAGATGAAACAAATCTCTCCCAATCCTACACTGTGCATGAAAACTTCTGTCTTCTCCCTCTTCTCCCTTGTGATTTCATTCAGCGAGAAAGGGGATGAAGGGGACTTTCATTCAGGTAATCCAGCACTGAGCCTACCTGTTTCAGCATACTGCTGTTTGCCACTTAAATTGGATATGATTGGGTTTTCTGCTAGAAAAAAGCTTTATGGTAGAAAGCCTGGAGTTGAGCTGGTTTTCTTCTCTTCCAAATCTTCCTGTTTGTTGTATGGGAAAAGAAACAGAAAAGTATAGGAGGAACAGCCCTTCCCATAATTGGAGAAGGCTGAGCAGAACCATACCTTCTTTTTTGTTATTTCTTCCTTTGAAGAGGAAATTTTATTTTCTTTACCCCCACTCCAAGATTGCCTCTAAGATTTACTTCACATTTAGTTGCAAAGGAGACACTTCTTTCTCCTGTTCCCCTCTCCCCTATTGGTCAGTATTCCATAAATGCACCAGCAAATAGTCCCTGCCTGTAGCATTTCACTCTGTAACTAAAAATTCCAGAGAAAGAGGAGGAGGAGATTGATTGGTAGATTCCTCATTTTTTCCTATTTATTCCAAATCTGGAGGAATGGAGATGCACAGGAAAATAAATGAGTTTGAATGATGTGGGAGTGAGGGCTGGTCGTATATTTGATTCCTTCTGAAATGTATATTGCTCTTAGTTAAGCCGTAATCCATGGTAATTGAAGAGATTGGTCACTTCTAGCACAAACTTCAGTAGTTTTTCAATATCTTGCTACTGAGCCTAAATTACTGCAGGTTTACAGTTGTGTAACTATAAACTCAACTTAATCATTAATTTTTCAGCATTAAAAAGAAAAAGTAGGCTAAACTTCAGCTATAGATGAAGTATTTAAAATAATTTCCCAAAGCCCTTCATAAATATGACATTGATTCATTGATATACAGACCATTAGCAGTTAGTCTCCTCTGTTCATATATCATTTCAATTATCTCTAGACTTCCCCAGGGTCTTTGACAAATGGGAGACGATTTGCATTTTGTACATTAATGACCTTGGTAGAATTTATAATTCTTTTTCCCCCTCCCTCTTATAACAATATAATGTTATACATTAGCATTTGAGAGGGAAGCCCCACTAAACTTTGGCCAGTCTGTAACTTGTAATCACATGTAGATGGCTGCAGAGAATGGGGGAGAGGAAGAGCTGTCAGTCATCCCCCCTATACCTACTGATGTGCACAGGAGAAACCTGATGGTCTCTTACACTAGAGGAGAGAGAGTTCCACATCTGCCCTCTGGATGGGGCAATAATGAAGCTTCTAGTGGGCCAAGGAGGAGGTATGGTGTATGGAGAAAGGTGATGTATCCAGTAATTGTAAGTTGACTTAATGGACACTGCATCAGTTCTGACCTCAGAAATCCCCATGGTCAGCTGTTAGGAACTGAGGGCAATGTGTTGCTTTTTTAAGTACAGACTCTTGTGTAGCGGATTCATCTTCTGTGATAAAAATGTGATTGCTGCTATCCCAGGAATGTTCTCCAGCTGGTAAAAATTCACCACTACCATCAGTAACAGAGCATGATAACTCAGATACCAGAGCCTTTGCCTTTGAACACACAGTCACTTCAGTCTCTCAGGCAACATTAGGTGGTGACTGTTGGCAACTGCTACGATGTTAGGAGCAGCCTGTGTTTCCAGCTAGATCTTCAGAACCATCCATAACGTTATACATGTGCTCTTCTCATATGTCACACTTTCCTTATGTGAGTCAGAATGATTTTGGCTGTCTTTTTCATGCAAAAACAGTAATTAGGCTGGTTTGAATGTGAGGAATTTATTTTTTGATTGGAGCTGAAGGATGAAGTTGCAAATGTGGGATGTGAAATATCAAATTCACTGATGCTCACACTTAGGAGGAATGGATGCATTCAGCAAGAGAGGTCTTGGGTCTAAAGAGCATACAGTGCAGTGTGAATGGGGCTCAGGGCGGGCTGTTCTGCACTGGTTTCTTCTGATGTGCATCATACTGCTGTTATTCCACGTGCTGGAGAGCTGTCAGCATTTGGCTTGAAGAGAGTTGGATAAATCAGAAGCTCTGAGTGGCCCATAAGAATGAGTGAGAGATGAAGGCAAACATATTATAGATTTATTTCATCACCTTCTGAGAGCAGGACTAGGCTTCCAAATAATACATGGCTCTGGAATATGCCTCTCTTTGCCCAGGTTGCATGATCTGCACACAGATGCTGTGTGGATGGCTTTATTTCTGCACAGCCTGCATGGCCATGCTTTGATTTTCCACCCTGAGCAGTTGTTGCCCTTTGATGCCCGTTTTTAATTTGTTGAACATCTATAATAAATCTTAAGCATATTAAATTTATTTCTAATAAATATTCTGCTTAAGAGCATTAACTTTAATACTGTTACCTTACTGCTGCTCACAAAATACAATTGGTTATCTTAAAACCAGAAACCTTATAGTTATGTGCTGTTATTTAAGATTTTACAACAGTAAACTCTTTTTACTCATCAGGAGTGTGATAACATATCTGCCATTTGCAGGGAAAAGGGTGGAGGAATGGATGTTTAAAAGTGTAAAATGATCACATGTGAAAGAACCAACTGGATTTGTGAAGCTGTGAGTGCACTGCACCATCTCACCAATGCTCTGCTAAGAGCACAAATGTAAATTTCTTTTGTTATAACCCCTGGAAAATACAGGTTAGTGGTTTGGACATGGCTTGTTTTCAGTCTTGCTATAACTCCAACACCAGGCTCAGGTGTCCTGCTTGAATGCATCAGCAGGGATTTCTTTTCAGTACAAGAATGCTCACCTCACTGACTATTCTGGATCTTTCTGGAATATTTAGCTCCCACTTAGAAACCAACAAGGCAGCTGTGGCTTTCCATCAAGGTGCTGCACAATGCTGCTCTTAGGAAACCTGCCCTGCAGGAGCACTGAGTAACAGCTAATGAGCACCCACTTGTGCCAAATAAGTTAGAGGAATTCGGAAGACAAATTAGGCAATGAGGTCTCTGGGAATAATGACTTCCCCGGGGTTTCTTTACAAATTAAACTGATGGAGATTTAATCATTTGTTTTTATTTCTGTGGATTCTTTTGCCCTTGACACGCCAGATCTGTTACAAGAAGGCACTGTGAGTGAGCACAGTTAAGTGGCAACGGCATACGTCTGTGCAGACCAAATGAAGAGTTCTCATTTATGCTCATTATTAAAGGGGTGACCTGGTTGTATGGTCGTGTTCCAACCACCCAGGAGAATAATTACAGAAAAGTAGAAAAAAGTGAGATGGCTTTACAACTGTAGCTAGCAGAGGTTATTTGACAAGGTAGCAAGTAATTCTACCTGGAGAGATTTTAGGAAAGTCTTCTAATAATGAAAGACAAGAGGAAATATTCAGGAGGAAATAAGAAGAAAGAAATATTTAATGCAGAAGCAGAGGCGTTGCCATTCATTGCTGCCTGATCTAATCCCTAGTGATGAGCAGAGCCTGTCCTACCAGTGATAGACATTGACTGGCAAGGACAACTATTAAGAAAAGAGGGGAAAAAAAAAGAAAACAGAACTTTCTAGTTAAAAATCATAGTTCTAATTCTAAAATAGAAGCAGGGCACACACCTGTTCCATGTTTCAGTTATATCTGTATCTTCACACACTATTCTGGCTGGCAGGAGCTTCTTTGTTTGGTAGCAGAAACAAACGGGCTCAAACGTTTTCTGGAAAGGTCTTTGGATGCCACCTTTTCCTGCACTGTGTCCTCTTCCCTACGTGCACACAAGGTGAATTGAAGTGTCCAGATCTGCAGTTGTTTTGTAAG
This sequence comes from Coturnix japonica, assembly GCF_054131305.1. NCBI lineage: Eukaryota > Metazoa > Chordata > Aves > Galliformes > Phasianidae > Coturnix > Coturnix japonica. The sequence goes on along the minus strand of NC_140674.1, from coordinate 19,549,035 downwards.
ACTGGAAAGAAGGAGCTGTGCACTTGCTACTGGCAGTCCATCATTTTGCTAAGCACAGGAAAATAAGGGAGAGACAAAGCTGGAATGAATACTTTGCTCTACATTTATAGCAGTATTTCTCCTTGTTGCTTTTCATGGAACAAGAAGAAAAAAAATCATGATTTGAGGTTTTTTCCATTATTTGGAATTCCCTTTCCAGGGAGGCTGCTCTCGGAGGACCCCACTCACTGCTCCCATATTATGTTGCCCGCAGCTCACCCCACTCTGTTGTCACCAGCTCCAATTGTTGCCATGTGCGGATGCTGATGTAACAGCATAGCAGGCATCAAAACACCCAGCGTGTGCCACTGCTTATCTGGTTGGCTCTGACCCATCATTACAGGCTTTACCTGGGAGCTAGAGTATTTATTTCTTTCTGAAATTGCTGCACATTGTTCTCTTTATCTTTGCCTTTGTTACTTCTGTGCTTGGCTGTCGCAGTGCTTTTCACAGGAGGTGACATCTTAAATCTCTTGAAAATAGAGGTTGAGCATGAGCTGCCTTCACATTCCTGTTGTGCTCCTTTGATGTCAGTGCTGTTCACCTCTGAGACTGTTATTGTTCCTGAAGACACCGGCATTAGCTAGCCTGTAGTTACCTTGGGTTATTTGCACATACATGTTGGCTGTCACACTGCAGCTATCATGGCCTGAGAACCCCAATGGTTTTGCATGGCCTTATTTTATTTATTTATTTTTTTTGTGTCAAACTAACTACTTCTTACCACTTAAGATTAATAAATGTAAATGCTAAGCTTTTAGCAATGACCTATCATATCTGCTTTTTCTATACAATTGCAGTCTGATGACCCATTTAATGGGTGATAATGCAAAGGAGGGAGTAAGGCAGTAGTTCTGCATATAAATTTTCTTGAGATACAGAAGATAGAAGCTGGACAGCTCAATGGAGAAAAAAAAAAAGAAAGTACTGTGAATATCTCAGCCTTCATTTTTGACCAAAACCTGATTTTCTTACCCACAAAACAAGGGGTGGAAGGCTGCCAGACTGTCCCAGGGTCAAGTTGCTCTTTATGAGCTCCCCAATAGGCTCCAGTGCTTGGCTTGGCTGGAACCCAACACCTAACTTGTGCCAGAAGTTGAGTCACTAAGGCTCCCGAAGTCTCAGTAATAATAACTATTTTGGAAATCATCTTCACAGAGTGTTTACCTACCTGTAAGTTAGATAAGAGCTTATGTCATGAAATCAAACCTCCAGAATTCAGAGTCTTTTCTCCTGTTTGCTTGCACATAGCTGCCGCTTGTTGGTAATGGAAGTCAGATGAAGCACAAAGAGAAGGCGTTTGTAACACAACTTTGTTTCCAGACAAAAGCAAAGGCTTTTAAGGATGTCACTGTGGAGTCCTGTGTTCTTTCTAAAAGGGTTCCATTTTGTGGCATAAAAAGTCTGAGCAGAAAGAAATCCGTCTCAGAAGAGCTCTTGTAAGAAAAGCTACATTACAGCAAATTAGGCTTTCTTTTATGTTTTACTCATAACTGTCACAGCCAGTGAAGGCAAACTCTTGTCTAATTTGATAAAATATCTTTAATTGCAGCAGTGCTACTTGTGGTTTGGGCTGGGTGCTCTGTTTGTAATCACAGCTCTAGTCGTGCTCCACAATCATCTCCAATCACATCCAATTAGCAGTCGTTAGTCTGTTGTTGCTTAATTCAGGCATGTTGCATTATTCATACCTTGTGTGTGAAATTGAAGTTAAAAATGAGCACTATTACAGGATTCCATTGTACTGACAGGCATTTTTCCTTTCATTGTAGCCATTCCTGTTGGTGTAGAAAACTTGGTGTAGGTCCTGCATTTAACTTTTAGGAAGTAGCTGTTCTTGCTAAAGGAGATTTTATAAAGTGGGATAAAAAGAAACACATCCAAGCCATGTTTTTTCACCCACTAGTTTTGTTTTGGAAGTTATTGTTGCAAAACAGCATTGAAGCTCAGGGATGCAAGAAGGAAAAAAAGGGAGTGAAGGAGACCAGCTGTGTATGTGGTTTTGGAGGATAAGCAGTTATATTTGGAAGGACTGTAAAATGGCAGGTTATGGGAGTTAGTCCTGAGAGCAGGTGTTGGGCTGGGCCACCTCCATCTCAGAGAGTACACTGAGCATTTCCTGATCTTGCACAAGATTAACAGCAGGTCGAGCCCAGCACAGCAGCCCTGACAGTATCTTGCTTTTTTAAGGCTGTTCTTTAACTTGCTATTTAAACTCTAAGCCTGTATTTTTTATTTTATTTTTTTGTTTTTAGTTTTTCTTTTTATTAGTTTTCTGATTTTAAAGGAGTTATTTTTGATGCATGGAAGAACAAAGCACTAATGTATCTGTAGCTCTTTTCAATCACTAGCCTAACATTTTAAAAAGGAAAAACTGATACTGGTGATGTATGTCTAACAAGGAGATTGGGGTTTACTTGTTTGTTTTGGTTTTGCATCAAGGATTTTTGAGATCAGTTTCTTTAAGGGCTGAGTAACAAAAGCAAGCAAACCCTTCAAGATTTCCACCTCCCTGGGGAAGGATGGGACATGAGCACAGCGGATAAATTGGACAGCTGATGCTATCTGTGTGTAAGAATGTGACAAGGGAATGGAGAAGAATGCATGCAGCAGGAAATTTTCTCTGAAAAAGTTAAAAATATATATGTCTGTATAAAAGGAGGTGCTAACTGGTGTAAGCACAGGTGCAGCAGCTGCTGGGGGATGAGGTAGCAATGAGGGGAACTCTCTGGGATCTGGCTGGAGAAAAGTCTGTGCCAAACTTGGAGAGATTTGCTCCACTAATCAGGTGCTTGTTAATAACAGCTCAGATTTACAATGCTTCATAACAGCACAAGAAGAAATATTCTTCCAACTATTGACTTTGTGGAGGAAGGAAACCTAATAAAGCACTAAGAGTGCTTAATCAATACACATGTAGAACCGCGCCTGACTATCAGAATGAGCAGCTTTGTTTTCTATTCAGACAATAATTTATGGTTTGCGCTGGAAGTGATGGATGTAATTTATGTTTTCAAGACAATTACTGTCTAAAGGTGACTGTTATATAGATCTTGCATGAAACGAAGTAAAAGAGAAATGCAGGAGCTGGGCGTAAGCATTGTGCGCTCTTTGTGAGTATCGATGCTGTAATACATGTGCGTCTGTATTCACATGAACTGTGCAGTGTCATAGCGCAGAGTGGCCTTTAAAGTTCAAATCAACTTTCCCAGGCTTCAGGATTTATTCAGACATATGGTTTTGGTTGCAGACCATCTGGGCTGAAGTTTTAAAAGCAGTGTCTAAAGCCTTGAGGAGTTTCACATTCGCTGCATCCTTAGCTCTTTCAAAACTGGAATCGAATTATTTAGATCTGTAAAATGAAAAGTTGTCAAGTGTGCATTATAATTTGGAGGCACTTGCCTGTTATACCTCCTTATGAAACAAATAGCAGTATGTATGCTAATGTACTCCTTTGTTCATGTACCAGGCACTCATCTGTAGTAAGATACTCATGTTGGCGCATTTAAGTTGCACTTGATATACTTACACTGTCATTCAGTTCATTGATTTCCTGCTGCAGTGTAGCAGCCCCTGCTTGCAGGGCTTTCCCTTTATGGTGCAGAACTTGAGCAAGCTTCCATCCCTGCAAGCAGGGCAAGCTTTGTGCCTTGCTGCAGTGGATGATGCTGAACTCCGTGTCATGAAGCTCAGCAGCCCACACACAGCAGAAGTGTGCAGGGCATAGGTTAGTAATACTGCAGATCACCTCTGTTAGACCTAAATTTGGAATTACTGATGAAAAACGTCTCGTCCAATGTCTGCTGTTATATAAAATTCGTTTTTATTTGTGGGAAATCTCGAGTCATCTCAACTTAGCTAAAACCTTGGTGAAAGTTTGTTTTCCATGGAGCAGGGCATGTCTCTGGTTTGCTCTGCTATGGGGGGGTAGTTTGGGACAGTAGCATCCAGCAGGAATGCAGATGGCCGCTGGGTGCAGCTCTTCTCCATTCAACGCATGGCTCCTAGGTGTATTTATTTGAGCAAAGGTGATTCATGTAAAGACAAACAGGAATGCTCCTCTACTATGAAGTTATCAAGTATTTGAGATTTTTGGACAAATAAATACGTTTGTACATAGGGCAGTTCTGCATTGCCTCACATGGGGAGTGTGGGACATAGAGATATGCCTCCAATATCCATCCATGAATGCTACTGATTGAAAATACAGTATGGTTTTTTCAGTATTACATACAATTTACTATTAAGTTCATCCAGATGTTTGCTTTTTTTTTAAGTTCTTTTTTCTTTAAGACTTCCCATTGCAGGATTGAAAGCTGACATGGAGCACATCCCATGGATAATGTTTTTGTGTTGCAACATTGGCTCTATAAATAAATGTGAAAAATCGCAGCAGAAAGCATCACATTTATTTTTCTGAAGTGCCTACAGCATGTCATTACAGATGGATTGATAGTCCTGATAACATTGAACTTTCGTCAGCCCCAGCCTGGCAGACTTGTTACATGTCAGAAATTTTCTGTCGTTTTTCTTGCTATCCAAAAGGCAAACATATTTGCAACCTTGAGTGACATTGAACATGGAAAGCAGACAGAAATTTATCATTTGACAGAATTGTTTTTGTTGTCGTTTTTTTCCTTTTTTTTTTCTTTCCTCCCTCCCCCTCCCCCCCCCCCCCTTTTTTTTTCCTACTGACAAATCCATAATCATATAATATAAAAAGCAGAGAGAAGTAAATAATGGACACAGCACGAGAGAGAGAGGTGGAAGGAGAGGAGTTTGTTAGTCAGACAGCCAGTGTTGCTACTGGGGGGAAGCGTCCAGGTGGGTAACAGGTTTTAATGCTCAATATGAAGATTCCTGATTGAAAATAAAAACATGCTGCAATCAGGAGGAAAAATGTTTTGCACTTTAGTGTGCAACAGCACCACAGACTTTTGCGTATGTTATTATTGTGAAATCTGGAGGATAATGATTACTCTGCTGGAAAGGTCTCTCTGTGCTTTGGATGGAAATATTGGCGTTTTCCCTATTGAGTATTGGTGCTGATCAGTTGGGTTGTGCATAGTTGACCATATGATATAATACCGTGTAGCTCATCGTTGTTTGTTACCATGAGGCATGTTGAGATGTGTGTTATTCAGGAGTAAATCACTTAGAACATGTCCACTTCACCAGCTCTCAGTGTGATCCTCAGTGCTGCCATGCCTTCTTCCTGTGCGCTGAGGAACAGGGCTGAGATCTGTCACTTGTCATATGTTCTCTCAGCTTCTCGCTGATAAGCGAACAGACGAATGTCTTATTTTGGTACGGTTTGTTTTTGCATTTCAGGGTGTGCGAGTGTTTTTCTTCAGAAAAATTTCTGTTTAAAGCACCAAATCAAGAGCATCTTTGCTGGCTTCGTGTGAGATAAGCTTTGGATTGTTGTGTAGCTCTGACAGAACTGAATATTTTTTAATGTAGCTTGCCAGTGTCACTGGGGATGAAGAAAGTTTTCTGACATCAGTCATCGTGCTGAATTTAGAGCTGTGGAGTAATGAGGTCTCAGCGAGCTTATACCCGTCCCAGTACACCTTAGTAAATGTTGATGTTTCAAGATTTCTTTGTATGTTTGTTTGTTTTTTAAATAATCCAAAGCATTACTTAAAGTTTCTTTTTAACTCTTTGATTTTTAAATGAAATCTTAAGCCAAATAGTATTACTGAACTCAAGCTCTTCAAAGGCCAAACCTTGGTAAACATTTGTTGTTAGCAGCTAAAAGGTTCTCATCTCTCTTGTTTATATATGGGAAATTCATTCTTTCTTGATTTTTTTTTTTTTTACAGAACTTTGTATTTCTTATGGACAAAATCTATTTAGATTTTAAAAAAAAAAAAGGGAGGAACTAAAAAGAGAAAGCCATATTTCCCAATTGGTGTTGCAGAGTGTCCCTAAATGAAGTAATTGCTTCCATTTGTACAGTCAAAATATAGCTTAATTTCTGTTGTTTAAATGTCTCCCTCCCAACTCTCTTACTCTCTAACCTGAATGTTGGTTGATTTTGCAGCTTGCACTCAAGCAGAGGAGGAATGTTTCCCCCATTGCATTTGTTGGTTTGAGTTGTGGGGCACAGAAACACAGATGGTTAAAGAGGTGGCCCAGAGGGTCCTTATCTATTTCTCAGTGACATTCTCATTCTGTAGAACCAAGATCATAGGCAGTTGTTCTTAAAGTGTAGAGAATCAGGTCCCAGCCTGCCTTTACTGACCACCTAATTTTTTACCGACAGATGTAAATGAGTGCAGTACTGAGAATGGAGGCTGTCAGGACCAGTGCTGTAACACCATCGGCAGCTATCACTGCAAGTGTCCAGCTGGCCAGAAACTGGGGGAGGATGGGAAATCGTGTGGAGGTAATGTGTTGTTTTGTGCCTTACTGCTAGTAAGGAATCCAGGAAGATATTGGAAAAGAAATAGAAATGCTAGCTTTTATCTGGAGCCAGCTGAAGAGTGTGCATTCAGAGCTGTTAAGAATACCGATCTTCTCATGTCTGGATTATAAGGATATAACTATAAGAACACTTCAAAGGGTTGTGTTTTTTTCTTTTGAAAAATGGTTATCACTTAACCTGGATTGGTTGTGCCATGTTCTGATTATGGAATTTCCATCATCAGTTTAAAAACCTGAAGAAAGTGTATATGTTTTGTGGCATTTTGTGTCTCTAAAACAAAATGGGTCTTATCAAGGAATACATATACGTTTTTGCATTTCAATCACAATTCCACAGCTAGAGATTAACAGAATAAAAAAGGATTTAAGATCACATGCTACATAAACCTATTTGTCTTCTTCCTAAGGGAAATAGGAGCCCAGTTTCTGCATTATGGGGTAAAATTTGTTCTTAGGCAAAGATCTGACTTTCTGTAAAATTTAAACATCACATAAGCTTATGTTAGAACACTTAAGAATTCATTAAAATCACATTGGTAAACATGGAGTGGATATAAAAAAGCCCATTGGATCTGTTAATCTACAATCAATCTACACTCATATTTACATTTATCTACAATCATTATATATGTATATAATAATATCATAATTTTACAATATTCTGAAGAGAAAATATGTTAGGTATGTTTTTGTGAGCCCTGTTATCCCTTTACAAGAAGCCATCCCCTCTGATTTTTCATGTTGCCTAATATCTCACAAATTCCTTTCCTCTGTGATTTCGCTTTACCCTTGTCCTTCAACATGTTCCTTAGGGCTTGTTGCAAAGCAATGTATTTCTAACCTGTGATCACAGTCTTAATTTTATAATTATCTATTATAAAATCCTTTTTATATTATAAAATCCTTTTATAGGGAAACTCCTTTTCTTCCTCTAAGAAGACTGTAAGAATGTTTTCCAAGGTAAGAAGTCATTTGACATTGAGCTCGACAATGTGCATAAGATGTAGCTGCTCATTTAATTATTATTTAAATTATTTGTATTTATCATTTATACAATATTTTATTATCATAGTTTTTCCCTGTGGTTCTTGGTGCTTTCTTTTTGGCCTTTTGAGGGCTGAAGCTAGAAATACTAATCACAATTCCCAGATCCCTGCTACTTCAACTCAGTCTTCCCTTGCCCTTTTGGTGGTAAAATGGTGATGCTCCTGTGAGACAGTGTATGGGCCTGTTTGTTGATCACTACTGACTGACTGAACATCTTAGAAGCTTACCGAAACCTGTTATTTTCAAAAGCAAGGGTCCTTCCCATTGTAATCCTAGTTGTTCGGCATGTGAGAGTACTGCTTCTGTTAACATTGTTTTGTGTCAGTTACTTAATGTTCCTCTGTACGAACCTGCTATTCTTAAAATAGTCTTCAAATCTTGTTATATTGGCATTCCTTAAATTCAGAGCTAGAGATGCTTGATTCTTGTGTTACGTAGGAATTGGAGAAGAATGCACTGTTAGCCGTTTTGAAGCCTTTGTTTGAAACCTTCCAACAAAAATGGACATGTGCAATGAGCTGAAGCCACTGAAGTCATAGATCAAAGAAAATGCAGTGGTGATGATAATTACACCTGAACACCTGAACTAATAACAAGGAGCATATGGCAATACTTGCAGCAAGGCACCTTCAACAAACCTGTAGCCATCAGATTTTGTAATGTAAATCCCTCGGAAAGATGAGTTGAGGGAAAGATGAGCTCCCAAAAATACTGCGTGTGCTGCTCGAAGGTGCTGATTTCTCAGGACTTGGTGCTTTATTGATGTGATGGTTCTGCATTGCTCAAAGGGCTCTTTTTGTAGGTGAAGGCAAAGCTGTTTCTCAGGTTAGCCAGCATTTTGGGTAGAATAAGGCTGATAGTCATTCTGGGTAGTTACATTCTTTCTTTATAGCTTCGCTGTGCTTTATGTCAGCTCTTAGTCTAAACTGTAGCATTAAATGGCTGTGTTCTATTGTTCTGCTCCCATTATCTGTCTCGTGGTTGGTTTTATTTCACTGGTAACTGAAATGATCAATCGCTGTTGAGTGTGGGTTTTTTGTCAGCCAGAGTACAAACAAGGCAAACTGTTAGAAAAGAGCATGGAAGAAGTGTAGGTTTTATTCAGTAGGTCATTATTAGTGCGCAGATTGATCTTGTTGTTCAGAAACAGAATAGAGCATCCATTTGACAGAAAGGAAAGATGTCAGGAAATTACTATCAAGAGAAAAAAAAAGAAAAAAAAGAAAAAAAAAGTGTTGTTAGCTATTTGTAGCTATTTAATGTTGAGGAGGAGAATAGTGAATAAAAACTCACTAATCTGGCAAAATAATGAATTGTACTGCTGATTAGTCAATAATGGCTGCTTTCTGTGAGCTGTGTTAGGAGACCCAAGAGCTGAATCTGGCAGCGGGCAGTTAACAGGAGCTGAGACGCTCAACGTCTCTACCTTCTGTGGCATCAAAGGTGTCCAAATGACACAAGGCTACATGAGTATCAACAAGGCAGCAGTATTAATAAGGAAGATCATCCTTAAAATGATAATAATAATAATAAAGGTTACTGCAGTCAGGATTCAGCAAACACTGCCTTGGGGTGGCTCTTTCTGTAAGAGCCATGTGGGAAAGGGTCACACCACCCAAGGTATCAAAAGCTATGCCCCTTTGAACACTTGTAAGCAACATTTTCTCACTGGTTGTGGTCTCTTATGGCAGGATATGTGATTCATATATAGTATGTAACATCTTATTTCAGTGAGGGCTACTGGCATTAATAGATAGTTGTGGTAAGATGAAGACATGTACGTCTATATGGAAATGCCAACCAAAGCAGTGAGCTGATTAGCCTTTCAAGGCTAATTAACTGCATGTTGTAACACAACTTTAATCTCTAGTCTTTATGGACAGAACTTAAGTTTTCTTATTTGACAAGAGAAATATTTTTTTGGCAGATAGTCACATAGGCATTACAGATTTTGACACAAAGCTCATGCTTGCCTCTCACTCTTCACACAGCCTGTTGAAATTAATGATGAAAGAGGATTAGGATTTAAATCTCTGCATCTTACAATAAATTAATATTTGACATTTATTAGTACATGGCTGACGACCTTATTCTGTGTCCAGCGCATCTGTAGCAGCATTCAGTATTTCTGGGGGCAGACTGGTTGATATCAGTTAGGGAATTTGCTCAGAAGGGTTTAGCTTGGTCTGAGTAAGGGGGGAAAAACATGTTTGTATACAGAATTTGGCTCCATCTTTGTGCAGTATCTCCTCATTTCTTGGGTAGAGGTAACTCTGATTCTTACATTATATTCTGTGATAGATATGGGTATTCTCTATATGTATTACATATCAACCTTGAAGCAATTTTACTCAAACATCACAAAAAAGCAGAAATGTTGTTTTCCAATTGTTAATACCATTTTTTAAGCTCAGTTACGAGCACAAGCTTATATCTGTAAAGTGTGCTGAGGCTGAAGCTACAAAAGCATCTTTTCACACATGAGTAAGCTACAGAAGTCAAACGAAAAAGGTTGTGACCTTATGTTAACCTTCTTTGGTAAAATGTCATTTCTTATTTATATTATTGTGTTCTCATCTGTCAAGGCAGCTGAACGAAGTCCTATGATTAGCTGTTGATGAAAAGAAGCTTTTATTTTACTGATCAGAGCAATATTGCAATCAGTGCAGTCCAGTCCCTGGGCATCCCTGGGGGCTGAGCCCAGCTCCAGAGCCTGGGCAGATCCCTGACCTTTGCTGGAGAAGCTCAGGGAACGGCCACCTTCAGAGGATGTGTGTGACTTTGCAATGCCACTGCTGTTTATCCAAGTAATATAATAGTTGTTGGTGCCAATGATTTATCCTGATGTCTTGTCTGATGGGAGCTCTCACATACTGCTTCCACAGAAAAGTTAATAGCTTGACTAAAAGGAACAGTGAAGGATTTGTTAAAGAAAGTGCTTATTAGGACAACCTCAGAATTTATATCTTTATATCTTTAAAGCTTGAGATTTTTTGTTATAACTTATTCTTGCCATATACCATGTTTTTGCCAAAGAGAATAAGCACACTAATTCTGTATTTGGACTAGTTTCCATTTCCATCAAATACACACATCACATTCTGCTGTGCCCTGTGAAGGAACTGAAGGACATAACATCTTGCACCTTCAGAGCAGTGCCAAGTGGTAGCTTTTTCTTCTTTTTATTCCTATTTATTTATTTAATTGAAGAAGAGAATGCAGTTCATGGGAGGGATCCGGTGTCTGGTTTCAGAAAGTTCATGGACTCGTAATGCTGTGATGTGCAATGGCACAAAGGAAAACGTGGAAAAGAAATGATAATTTATGAGAAGAAATATAGCCATCAGACTTGATTACAAATGCAACAAGTGCCACTCAGCTTGAATGCAAATCTTAGAGTAACCCAATGAAGGCACTCCTTGATGTGCCAAAACCATCCAGCCCTCTTTATCTATCTCTGTTTCAAGATTCTGTCCTGAGATATTGAAACAAAGCTAAGTCATAGCAATTGCACCACAGTTATCTAATTATCTGTGACTTAAAGACTACGCCCGCTTAATGTCCAATTCATAAGTAATTCTTTTGGAAATTGATGCTTCTCTCTTTTTTTTACCTCTGGTTCTTTTGGAGGAGTGAATGCTGGAGGTCATTCAGCCGTCCTTTCTCCTGTGCTGCATTAGGAGCCAGCCAGGATCGATAGATGCTCGGAGCCGTTGCACTCTCCTAGGCAAATAGTGTCATCTTTCTGCATTTGTCTCTTTGTGACAGTATTACAGCCAAAAATATACTCAGAAATAAGTAGGAAAAATTACAACGGATTCGTAGTAAAGGTAGCATTAATTGTAGGCTATTGGACTTTTAAAGTGAATTAACTGAATCTTGATTAATAGCAAGCCCAAGGCAGGCAGAAACCTGAGCTGAATTTTGGGTTGTTAATTGAAGGCTGACAGCACACAGTGAGTTCTGTAGGTTGGTTTGGTCACTGCCCTCTCATTTCGTGTGCCCCTCCAAACCTAATCCGCTCAATTACTCATACAAACCCTTTCCATCTTATTAAAATGTATCATTTACTAAACTTAGCAAAATCACTGTCATTTCAGCTCTGACCTTCTTCTCTTGCGCTGGGGAGAGTGGGGGATGAACATAAGGTTCAAACTGAGTGGGGCAGACAGGACCAGAGACTTCCAGCCTATATCTTGAGTAATAGTGTGGCACTTTTAGCCAAGGAGAGAACCTGATGCTCTGATAATCAATTCATTTTAGAATTTTAATCACATTGGTTTACATTTTTCCTGATTCAAACGTAGCTGTTGCAAAAATCTCCCCTTTCTAATTTGTGGAACAGTGATGACTGAGTGAAATCACAGCTTCTCACATAGTGCATCCCTCAGGGTAGATGAGCTAGCAGCTATGAATACAGCCACTGAAGAGTGCATTTGTTTACCCCGGGTATGTGTGCTTATTAAGTGGAACCAAGGGCACACACAGGAAGGTTTTGGTCGCATTTTAAACAGGAGTTTCACGCTAACCAGTTAGTGCAAGCAGGTAGAGTCAAGAGCAATGCTTTAACAAGGGGCTCCAAAGAAACAGCTGCAGTGCAGGAGTACTGCACATCTTCCTGGACAGGCTGGACCCCAGATCCCTCTTTTTTCTTTTCCATGTAGCTTTTTATTTTTTATTTTTCTTTTATTTTTAATTTTTAATTTTAAATTTTATTTTTTTATTATTTTATTTTATTTCCTGACTGTTCCTGTTTAATTCACTTGCAGCATTTCAATAAGCTATTTGCATGAAGTAAATGGGCAACAGGCAGTTTCATTTTAAAATTTTGTAAGGATGGATTTGAATCTTGTTTAGTTCTACATATATACATACGCATATATGCATTATATATTGATATGTAGTGTTTCCTACAGCTCATCTTCTGCCGTGTTCCAAAACAGCATGATTTTTAAAAAGCGTGATATTATTCATAAAGCACAGAAAACTGGCACCTTGTTCTGCATGTCAGCTATCAGATGAATTATTGATCACTGTTCTGACATGGACTGAAAGAGAAAAATTGTTTCTCAGCAGCATAGGCCTCCCAGGTAACAGCAAACGCGGAGTCCCGGCTCTGCTGCTCAGGTCCATATGGCACTTGAAAGCTCACTGTGTCTTGTAGCTGGCTGTGGGCTCTATCAGCAGGGTGGAAGTACTGTCTGGAACCATAACTTGCTACTATCTTTGGAAAGGAGTGTTCATGTGAAGTGCTGGGAGGATAGCACTCATTGCCTTTGTGGTTTTTCAGCATGTAGTGCCAATCTTTACCATTGTGAATTTGTGCAGAAAGCTGGGGATGGCAAACATGTGCTGTGGTAACTTCTCTTTGTGCCAATTGATGCGCAAAGCTTTACTGGTCCTCTTCAGGCAATGGAAAGATTGAAGGTTGGGAAACACTGCAGTATTTACTACACGAGTCAGGGATTTTATCTGTTTTAATTAGTGATTAGAAGCAAAGAGCTCTGAATAGTTAGATGGAAAGCACAGTATATGACAGGACTATTAGTGTTCAGACAAAATAAAGTAGTTAGAAATAATATGACAAGAATGATAGACTGCAGTACAAATATATTTTGAGGCTTTTCTAGGGCTCTGATTAGTTTATATTAGCTAGTTTTTGGTATTTATGACTACCTCTGAAAGGCAGGTTACAGAGCATGTTAACGTTCCGCTGGGCTGATTGACAATAATTAGTTTATTTTAAAGGAAAGGAAAGAAACATGGTATTGTTGCAGCTGACTAATGTGAATTAAAAGCGAGGTAATCTGTTCTGCAATTACGGAGATACAATGATTGCTGCTGTCAGAGAAGAAAATACACTCGTACTTTCAAGAACCATTGTGTAGGAAGAGTTTTGCAAGCCTGAAATTGAAGCCCTGTTCACAGTCTCCGAAATTACAGTTAGTAATTTTATGCTGAACTAAGAGTTTTGAATACTTAAATTATAGCTTGTTTGTCGCAAGGTATTTACCAGCAAATATAAGCATCTTATAAACAGCACATGAGTCATCTTGGTGTTGGTTTTGAGCACATCGAAAATGTAAATTGCTCCTGAATTACTCTTGCGGAGAGAGGCGAGGCTTGGAAACCTTCAATTCATGCTTTAAATGGAAATTATAAAAGGAAAAATGTGCACATTTGCCTTTCAGTGGAGAGCATTGTGCAGGGTAACTACTGCATTCTCTATAGCTTTGCCTACAGGCTGTGTAAACAGCGATGAACAGCAGATACAGAGATACGCAGAAGTACAGCTCCCCAGTGCTGTTTATATTCCTCTTTAGAAGCATTTAATGCCATCTTTAATGGGGGCAATAACAGAAATCCCACTTTTTATTGAAATGCACCAGGATTTTATGAGCTATCTGATACGTCCTGGAAAAAAAAAACACAGAACTTTAAAACAATTTGTGATAGAATCTAAAGCAGAAATCTGTCAGCCTCTCTGTTCAAAGCACTGGCTTGGAGGAAGTGATCCAGACGTGACTGTCAGCAAGACAGCAACTGCTGGGAAGGCTGCAGTTCCTTATTAAAAGATCAGTAGTGTGATCAACATTGCATTGGATTACTTAAACTTCAATTACATGAGTACCTGAGGGTTTTATCTGGCTTTTAGTGAAAGACCGACTTGAAATATACCTGCTGGTGGTGCATACTGCATCTCTGAAAGACCCACCTGAATACCTTGTTAACTGTTCCTATCCCAAAAAGGATGCAAGTTTAGTGGAGGAGTGTTTTGGGATGTTTGCCTCTTCTCCTATTTTTGTGGATGAATCTCTGCAGTCATGACTAACATATATTATATAGTGTCAGGAAGAAAATCTCTGTAATACACTGTCTTTTCCTTGCTGACAATTTATGTTTTAAAAGTTTGGTCTGGAGTTACGATAGCTCTAGTGGGAGCATTTTGAGGAAGCATCAAATGAACTAATGGTTGTAGAGAAATTTCAGTTAGCTGGATTTTCAGTAATGGAATGTGAAGTACTGTGGTCTCACCTGGGGGATGAGATACGCTCAGCTCAATATTGTGTTATTTCCCTCCCCATCTTCAAATACTGACAGCACTGCAAGCATTTCACCTGTTGAACAAAACAGATTTGGCTGGCAACTGCACCACCCCAACTTATGACCAGGACTGGCTTATGTTCCACTCAGCAAGATGAGACTATCCAGGTGATGGCAGAAAACTGCATCCCAACCCATGTGGGACATTTGTCACAAATAAGCACTCATGTTTCAGATGAGCAGAGAGCTTGCACAGTAAGCAGGAAGTATCAGATTATGAAGTTATTCACAGCATTATCTTTTTTCTTGCATATTTTACCTACTGTAGAAAAGACATTTCTCTGTGTCCGACTGCAGTGAAGATGCTCACTGAGCACAGCAAGTGTGCCTTTATGTTGCTACTAACAACAACAAAAAAGAGATGCTCTCATCATATCAGTCATTTCTCCCTTTTTATTCCATGACCGTTTTTTTGCAGTGCCATACCATGCTAAGAGAAGATGCTGATGTTCCAACGCAAACCTCCTTAGTACCTTTCCAATTCAAGCCTGCACAAGAAATTTGGCTGTGTCGTGCTGTTGCTTATTAGTGCATCTCCTCACGGGTATCCTTTCCTCCTTTGCCACCCTCCCACCTCCCAGCATGGCCTAACTGAATTGTGCTGAGGAACTGTCTTTAAAAATTGATGGCATAATGCAGTCCCATAATGAAGTGTCCTGCTGCTACTGTGCCTCATGTCGCAAACTCTTCCAGTAGCATAGTGGTGTACCTGCTGATGCTAGTGATCTCAAAGCCTCTTAAGCAGAATTTACACAAGTGTTTAATTGCTGTGTTCAGCCCACTCTGTGGCAGTGCACGGGCAAAATGTCCTCTTCCAAATTCACTGTTTACAGCCTCTTACCCTGGCAGCAGCTTGTCACTGCAAGCCTATGTCCATCTATGTGGGTTTCATATTGATGTGAATTGGAGTCATCCAGTGGGTATGGCTGCCAAAATATCTATTAACCTAGCCCAGTGTGGAGGCCAGTAACCCTATCAGTCTTCCTTCTTGGCTGTAATCCTCTGTGATGTGTATCTTGATCTGAGAATCAGAAATGGATCATTCTTTTTTCATTAAAGAAAAAAATAGTGGAGAGAAATGTGCAGATTTGCATTGTAAAAAGAAGATGGGAAGTATTTATTCGCTGCTAAATGCAAGCATCACAGTGTTGTCTGAGGCCTGCCCAAGAAAATTCTCTTGTTCTTTAATTCTATACTCAGACTTTCCTTCAAATCATCTGACCCCAATCGTTCCTTAAAGCTCACATATAGATGTCTGCGTGCATATATTTAATGAGGAATGCCTTGAAACTCTAATTAGGGCTGCTTGACTCCAAAGTAGTTTACATGTCGCAGGCTCACACAGCTATCAAACAGATGCTTCGCCTTTTTTCATTCAGCTGACATTTTCATTTTCTCTGCATATTTTGAGGACTGAGCAGTGATGTGTTTTGACTCCTGAGGCTATAGACGATATCGAAATGAGGATTAGAAATGAAACTTTACCTGTCAATTAAGTTGTTAAGCTTGTCCTCCACAGCATCTATGCCTTCAAATGGCCTGTTTATTGAATTTGAAATAGTTTTCATTCCTGACCTTGTTTAAATTGAATGGACAGTTCTAATTATAATCTTCAGAGTTTTCATCTGCCACATATGGTTTGCATACAGGGCTCTGGATGAAGGGTTCTTGACTGTTTATTGACTTAAACCACTGCTAAATATCTTGGGAGAGACTGGTGTGTTAGGCACTGAAATTAAGCAGAAATCAGCAGTGCATCTATTGGCCATTTTGTCTTCACATCCCTCTGCCCAGGTGATCTGCTTTCCAGTGAGGAGTGTGAACTGAGATTATGGGACCCAGGATAGGTGAGGAACAAGTCTCTGCCCACAACATTGTGGTCTTTACATGAAAGACAACACCTAAAACAAACAAACAGCAACCACCAGGCCCCAAAATGAATTCAAATTACCAGAGTCTTTGTCAGATCAAATATCATTCTTTCAAATCAGCCATGGAGCCGCTGGTAAGACTGCATGACATCTCATAGCAGTTTATTTCTGCATTTATTGTCCAGTAAGGCCAGTAACAGATCAGGAAACTGAAAGCAGGACTTGATTGGGTGAATTGCCCCATCCATTAGTGCTCCAAATGTTGTCTCTCCGGATCAAAGTAGGTTCTGCAGAAGCAGCTCTGCTCTGAACTCCTCCTTGAGAAATCCATACCTTAAAGAAGACTCTTTCCTCTTCCCTCCTTGAAAGCTGTCATTGAGAAATGCATCTCCCTTCAAACCTGAGCGTAAATATGTATTACCCAACAGAGGCAGTGTCCCATAGATGACTTTCATTCAGTATTTCCCTGTGTCCTCTGGTGTTCTCAGTATAAAGACAGGTAAACCAGGGGTATAGGAGGGGAAAGCCAACCTAGTCACAGACTGAAGTCATTGTATCTATAAGGAAAAACATCTGAAATATAGGGCAAGATATCTACCACAGGGTAGAAAATTCCTCTTTTTGAGGTGATCGGATCACCAGGGAGGTTTGAAGAAAGGTGACAGAATGGGAGTCAATGAACCTTCTACTGCCTTTCTTTAATGCCATTCATTTTCAGAGGAAGGTAAATAATTAGATAACGTGAAAAGCTTGTTTCCATGCATGGCTAATTGGGTAGTTCTGACTAAATAGGTGCTGGTTAAAGCTGCTTTGTGCTTAATCCCAGGCAAAGAAGAAATGTGCAAAACTTACTGCGCTAACAAGGGCCCTCAATCAGTGTGCAATTGATTCTCAGTGACTAAATTGGGTAAGGAATCTCTTAACCATCCCTTTTAACCAATACCTTATCAGACTTGACATGCTCCTTTCAGTATCACTTGCTCAAGCTATTCCGTTAATTAATTTTGTTGCCTGCCTTGGACACCTGTGACTTACTGAAATTTAAGTAAGCTTCAGCAGTGATTTGAGCTAACCTGGCTGACTTTGAAGTGAAGCAGACAATGGATGTTCATATAATCCATCGGAGGGGCCAGAAAAGGGCATAGACAAATACCTGAGGAGCAAAAATAAAAGCCTGGAAGCGGTAGCAGTTTGAAATGACCCAGCTAACGCTACAGGAACACATTTATCTCTGCTGAAAGCTGTTTCACTGAGGTGTTTTAACATCAGTTTCCAGTGGACCACTCAAAAGAGCTTGTCGGGTATTTATGGTGTTCTTGGTGAAGTAGGAAAGAAAGTTCGTGGAAGATTTTAGCAGTATAAAATCTATCAAAAATTGCTCTCTTTGCAGCTCAGTTTGATTCAATGAAACAAAAATAGGTTTTTAATTCAAATTAGCAGGAATTCTGCCTTTTCTTGTTGAACTTTAGACTTAAAACCTGTTGTCTGTTATTCCTAGAATCAGTGCTAATGTCAAACAACCTTCAAAGTGGAAAAATTGGACAAACATTTTTCTAGCGCCGGGAGGTCCCAAACTACTTGAATCAAACTTTCAAACCTCGAAACCCCTTTAATGGCCATAAAGCAGGGGAGATCATTTAAGAAACTGCCGCTTAAAGAGCAAATCATGTCATGCTTCATAGTAAGTACATTTGTGAATGGATTCACACTGGCTGTCAAATTGCAGGCATTTCCAAGCACAAGACATGAGGGGAGACTGTGTGATTTAAAGGGAGCTGAATCTGCCATAAAATTATCTACTGACAGCGGTTCTTACTTTATGTTTCATTTTCACAGAATTAATTTTTGACTTTTGAGATCAGCTTATGTGCTACTGGGTATTAAGCCTGTTTCCTTCCCATTTCTTAATTATGTAGATTATTTAACTTAGAAACATGAAAATAATGTATAAAAGCTGCTTTGTGAACTAGTGGGGAAAGACTATTTGATATTTTTACTTCATCACTTATGTGAGGTTTAGACATCCCTTGGAATCTATTAACCAGACCAGTGCAGCAGGGTTTTTAACAATCCAGAGAAATGCCCAGGTTAAATAGTTTGTGCACTTCTGGTAATGTTAAATGTAGTCCCACTGTGTTTCTCATTCTACTTCTTTACTTGAGATCCCACCTTCCCTTCCCTGCTTCTCTATATCCCTACTGCACCGAATCCTCTCTGTACCACATCTGCACCCACAGAGCTCCCACCTTTCTAAACTCTAAGATGATGCTGCAAAGATCAAATCTTCCCTCCTCTCTCTGGACACAAATTTTATAACTGCTTATTATAATTGTTTCTAATCGTAGTCTAGCTTTATAAATTTAAGACTATCGACATAAGCAGTTCCCCAAGCAGATGGAAGCAGGATTTTGTGTTTCCCTTGGTTACATCCCTTCTGGTGGGTTGTGGTGAATGGGAAATGATGATGTGTGCGTGTCATTCACTGTATGCAGTGTCTCTTGGGCTTCTGGGAACCAAAGGTGCAGTTGTGCTTCTGTGGAAGCCTCTGGGGAGTGGTGGTTTCAATCCCACCATTGGGAGGTATGGAATCTCTCCAGTGGGAGGAACTTTCACTATTTCTGCAAGCACTTTGAGATCCGACATTGTGGCCATTCTGCAGCACAGCTCAACTCCGTGTGTGTTTCTGTAGCAGAGAAAGAGGGACATGAGTATACCTTTGTGAGAGTGGGGATGCACTGACTGTGGGAGTAGTGGCTGCAGAGATTTCCAAATAGCTCCCCTGGGGAAAAAGAGAATTTAAAAGCAAAGGGGACTTGGGATGGCACAAGGTGCTGCCTGACCCCGACCCATCTGCAGCCTACGGCACTGCAAGTGGAAACGCATTGTCCTGTGTAGCTAGAGGGTCAGGAGAATGGAGAGGATGTTGTTTGGTTCTTCTGCTGTCAAACCTCATTTTCTCCTCATTTTTGAGGCATTCTTTAGCTTTGTATGTTATGTTTCATAGTGTAAAAAGTGAAGCTGTTTGTTAGCAGGAAATTGATCTGGAAACGCCTTGTTGTTGTTGTTTTTCTTCTTTATAAAAACAAAATTGGAGGTCCACTAATTATCTGTGTCTGGCACTGCTCTCTGCTTCTTTTTAAGGAACTGATTGATCATAGCTGTTCCTAAAGATTTTAAGTAGCAATACAAAAACAGTCCTGCAGGCTGTGTACAAAAGCCTCCAATGTGATGACCTTGAATTCCAAACAGGCAATCACACAGCTTTAATTTGTTTGTAACGCTATTTAAAAGCGTGTTTAAGTGGGTATTTGGCAGGAAAATCTGTTTATTGCCAAAGTGGCTGGGGGCAGACTTCCCTGGAAATTAGCTGAGCCTCCATTTAGAAGTATAGAGGCTTAAAATCTGTAATGTCATCAGTAAAACCTGCTTTGGAAAGGGCAAGGTGATGTGGCAGTCTATGGGTTTGTGTACCCAGCGTCTTCTCCTACATTTGGGATTAGTGTGGTGCATCCCTTCTGTGTTGCGGGAATGGGCTGCATGCAGTCATGCTGTACAGACATCAGTACGGACTCTGCCAAAACTCTCACAGGTGAATTGTAAGGTATTCACTTATTGACTCTGCTTTGTTCACAGTATAACTCCCTTCTCAAAATAGTGCTGGGAAGGCACATATTTCTCATTTTGCTTCTCAGTCTCAACCTATTGCCCCACTTGTTTCAATGGACAGTTCTGCCTCTGTCTTCATAGAACGGCCTGGGTTGAAAAGGACCACAATGCTCATCTAGTTTCAACCCCCTGCTATATGCACGATTGTCAACCACCAGACCAGGCTGCCCAGAGCCACATCCAGCCTGGCCTTAAATGCTTCCAGGGATGGGGCATCCGCAGCCTCCTCAGGCAACCTGTTCCAGTGCATCACCACCCTCTGGGTGAACAACTTCCTCTTAATATCTAACCTAAATCTCCTCTGTCTCAGTTTAAAACCAATCCCCCTTGACCTGTCACTATCCACCCTTTTAAACAGGGAATTGTAGCTGCTTTCATCACAGGGCAACTGGAACTTAGAAATTAAAAGTGGCTGGAAATTCAGGTTATTTGAAGAAGCATCCTCAATTGTGACTGTGGGCAGTGCAGCACATAGGTATTTTAGTTTGATCTGTGGTAGAAATAAATCCAAATTTAATTATATAATAGAGTTGGACAGATGCAATCTCCTGTTATCCTGTGTGGACTGACTTCATAATTTTAGATGTTTTTGTTATTTCTGTGTAGAAAAAGAAATAGCTGCTTGTCATACACCTCTCATATGCTTCTGGCATTGGTGTGTATGTCCTTTACACATGTTGCTATTTTAATATGAAAATGCCAATAGTTTACACCTGTAAAACTCTTAATTCAGCTCTAGCATTTAGATTAGTTCTGCTTTTCAATCTGCTTCCTAGAAAACATAATGAAGACTATTTTCTTCTGTAACTGGGGGGCAGTTGTTTCCTGTCCCAGAAATGTAGGAGGCACCAGAGACTGCTGCTTGTTGCATATTTCTTCATTATATCCTTAGCATGTGGATGGACCTTTCAGTGTTTAATCCTTGCTATGCTGATCCCCCACAGGAAGCCCCAGATGGGCTTTTTGACTGATTGGAAAAGAAAGAAGTAGGCAGAGGGGTCTGGCCATGCAGGGGGGGTGCTGATGTTTTGGGACACTTGGGGATGGGGTTTGCAGAAGGGCTTTGACCAGTGCAGAGGTCCCAGTGCTCTGCTGGAAATCCAGGCACCAAAATGCTCCAAGAGAGACTAACAGTTGGACCTAAATGTAATTGTTCATTTTTATTATCTTGGCTATTTTTTTCTCCTTTGTAAGCACTGATGTCCTAATGTAAAGCTGTGTTTGGTATATAGAGAAACTCTGTAGCTGATTGTAGCCTATAAAGGTAATATATTGAAGCTCATAGTAACCAAGCTAATGGAGGTATAAATACTGGGATGCAAGGAGCTATGTAGCTCATCCTCTTCCTTCTTGTATTTCTCTGAGCCTTTTTTGTGTATTTTATTTCTTTGATACTCAAGACAAATAGTTTCTTGGTTTTGATTTCATCCTGGGATTTTTCAGCAGAGCGCTTCTTAACTGCATAACATTCAACAAGATGAATAACATTTTCTGTTTACAGTTTACATTAAAAAAAACAAACACAAAAATAATGAAACTTCTGTTTTGATTTGGGCTTTTTTAAGTATTCCAGATGTCTTCAGGCAGTAGGAAAAGTACAGGGTATGCAGTCCAATGAAAGAACAAATATAGTAGAAGGATTAAAAAGTGGTATACATTAGCAGATGGCATGAGTTTAAATGCTACTCAACACCAGGACTTCATTTTAGGTGAGTGAAATTCACATGTGAGATATTAAAATTAAACTTGATAAATACGTTTCCTTAGGATCAGGATGTTGTGCATTTCCAAGTCATCTTTAAAACTTCCTTTTTCATTTAATTTTGATTAGATTTTCTAGAATGGAATAAACATAAAAGCGTAACAAATGTAAACCATCAAAGCCAAATGCAAAGCAGATACATTGACAGCAAAAATATGAAAGCCAGACCCCTATGCTCCTTGAGTACAATACCCAGGGGGAAGATCCCCTCCTTGTTTCCTCCTTTCTGTGCTCCACATTCCTGGCTCTGCTACCATTCTCTTCCCTGCAGCAGCAATTAGGAGACAGCCTCTCCTTGTAGCCACCATTCTTGTCTTTCTTTCCATCCCACTCTCCTCATCCATGACTGTTTGGATGAGTAAAGTCAGCATGAGTCTTTAAGAAATAAATGTCACAACAGGGGATACAGATACAGAGCGCAGAAGGGAGTTTAGGTCTGGGTTTAGCAATAAGAGGGTATCTTCAGCAGTCTGCATGACTTGGCTCCAGCATCGCCCCTGGGTGAGATGGAGGGATGTGAAGCTGCTGTCCCAGGGGGCCATAAGGAAGGGACAGGCAAACCCAAGACAAGGATCTGCTAGGTCAACCTTTGTCAGGGAATGGGCAACTGGCCCTTATTTCCAGTGATTTCTATGTCGGTTTTTAAGGTAATGGTATCAACATGCCAATCAAATGGTATTTGCAGTAGTGTGGTGTTGCAGAAAATATATAGAAAGTGCTTATGTGATACTTTGGAAAATTCAATCCTGTGAATTATTGCTCAACATTCAAGTGTTTACTTCAAGTTTTTTGGTCTTTTTTGTCCACTTGACTTTGTTCTCAGATGAAGTGTTACAGCAGCTTTCTCAAGTTGATTGTCCTGGTTTTGGTTGAGTTAATTATCTTTCTAGTAGCTGATACAGTACTGTGCTCTGGATTTAGGATGAGAATAATGTTGGGGACACAGCAATATTTTGATTGTTGCTGAGTGCAGATCCAAGGATATTTCAGCTTCTTGAGCTACCCTGACAGTGAGGGGCTGGGAGTCACAAGGGGATGGGAGATGGCACAGACAGCACAGCTGACTCCCTTGGCCAAAGCCCAAGGGACAGAGTCACAGAAAATGTGACAGAAAAACCATTTCTGTGTAATGCCTGTGCTCTCACTGATTGGAAGCATGAGTTCTGATTTTGCATGGTCTCTTTTCCATGTCATTTGTATGTGCTTGTATCCTCAGGAAGACTTTCTATAGGGTTTAGGACCTGATGCATAAAGAAATCTATTCACAGCAAAATTTTGCAAAAGCCCAGTGTTTGACCAGTGGTACCTTTATACCCAGATGTGTTTGAATTCTGTATTCTCTCCCTGGACTTTCCTCTTGCCCCCAAGGAAACGCTGATGTCACAGACCACTCTAATTTGCAAGAGCTTCAGAAGAAGACTACAGAGACGGTGCCTGTGGGCACTTTGGAAAACACCATAAAATTTCAATTATCTTTGCTCTGTTTACAGTGTGGCTGCATAATAAACAACAATAACAAAAAAATCACAGTTGAAGCATCATGGTTGCATTATGTCCAAGCTACAAGCTTTTCCAGGAGAACTGAATTATGTCTCTGTCATGACAGTTGGTAATTTTAGCCATCTCTCTTCGTCCTACAGATGTGGATGAGTGCGCAGAGGTGAATGGTGGCTGCCAGCATGGCTGCATTAACACCCACAGCTCCTTCCACTGCCACTGTTGGGCAGGATACAGGCTGCACTCCGATGGCCGCACATGCTTGAGTGAGTACATGCTGCAAGGCATGGATATGTTTTTTTTCTCCTATGTTCTTGTATAAATGCAAGGGTTTGTGGACTTGGGTTTTTCTGCTCCATTTTCTTCTACTCCTTCTTAGTCTTTTTTCCTGTTTTTCCTTAAGAGGCACAAACAGTGGACAGCAAGCTCTCTTTCAATGCCGTTCTTCTGACCAGTCAGTCCCAGAACAGATCTTGTGTATTTGGTGACAAAAACGTTGGGGTTGCCACCCTAAACTTGGCATTAACTCAACCCACAGTAGGTGAGATCTCTGTTAGACTGAAAGGGCTGTGGATCCTCTGGGTTTCCAGGATAGTTCCACGATCAAAAGGAAACCATCAGCCTTGCTGAGAACTATGACAATGAAGGAAAATCTCTGACAGTGTTTTCCAGTGAGAAGAGCAGAAAATCTGTGGAGGATCCAAAGCAGAGGCTAAACTTGTGTATTATGAAGATGCTTTTAGGAGTATGGTGCTGTGGGCTGGTAGCTGGAGAGAGAGTGATAAAAGAGTAATGAAATACTGAAGTATTGTCAAGTTTGCACACAGAGGTCTTCTCTGTATTCAGGAACTGCTTGGGAAGAAACCTTTTCCATTTCCACTTCAGTCTTTGCTGTATGTTTAATTCTTATATATATATAAGAATTAAATATTTTTATTACTTTTTATATTTTTGTTAGGTAAAGCAGTAACAAAAAACTGTCTGTTTTTCATTTTAGTTATTAGGCAAAATGAGAAAGTATGCATGGGGTGGGCTGGCAACTCTCCTCCGAGGCATATCACAGGAATGTTGGAATGTTTTGCTTGTGCTAATCTTTTTAGCTCACACAGGAGGTTCTCATGCATATGGATGAAGATGAGAGTTTGGAATGTGTTGGTTTTGCTCTTGCTGCAGGTTGTTATAGCAGGGTGCTATAGGTTTGCAATGGCTCCTCATTTCTACAGTAGTTTTGTCTCCTTTCATCCCTACCTGCATTTAAATCTGTCCTAAAGGTTTACATCACTCCTGTTTGTCAGAAATATGTCTTAACCTGCTGCAGTCATGTTTGGAGTAGCTCTGTTACAAGTCATACTGAATCCTTCTTCCTCTGCTCAGTGAGCAAACTCATGCCATACTTCTCTGTGGCACAAAAAACAATAAATGAAAGTCAATAACAGAAGAAGTTGCAAAGCAAACCAATTTGTTCTCTTCATATCATATTGAAGATCTCTCCTCTTGATCAGAAGAATTCCATTCCAATCATCAAGGTTTAGAAAGCAGTAGGAAGAAGGATTGTATGGTCCTATTGATGTAGCATAATGGTCATTTCTGTGTTTGTTGAAAAGATAAGCAGTTCTGCCATTAGCAATAAATGTTTTGCTTCTTACATTGGACTCTGAGCCCTGAAATGAGAGAGACAGAGTTAGTTCTGCATCTTGCTTAGAAAATATATATATATACTTCATCAGGCAAAGAGAACGTCATTTGTTTGAATTTTGAAGCTTGATTTCAGGTAATTTGAGATGAACAAGTAAGTGTAGTCAGACCACATCTGCAGAATCAGTTCTCTCACAGTTTTGTCATTGTTTCTGTGCTGGAGTGAATTCCCTCGGTTATGCTTAAATTCAGCCAAATATGTCATTCATCATTTCTTGTATTATCACAGCAATAAATTTACTGATGCACCCAGAACACAGAATGAACTCATGTTCAGGCTGCGGTCATAGCATTTTTTTCTTCATTTAAGGAACTTACCATTTCAGGTTTGTTGGGTTTCAGCATTTTGGTAATGAACTGCTATTAAAAATATGGCCAAGTCTGAATCTTTTCTTTTCTCTCTCAGTTGGAGAGCGTATGTGTGAGGAAACACAAGGGTATGAGAAATAAATTAATTTAAGACAAAAGCAAAATGGCTCATATTTACCCAGAAGCAGAGGGGTTTTCCTATGAATTACTAGAAGAGAGAGAAATTCATCTTTCCCTGATCAGATGTGACCAGGTATGACAGAAAAGTGAAAGATGGGATATTTGAATTGTTTTGCTCTCTCTGAATAGTCTAATTTTCGGCAGTGTGGAGAGGGAATTTTATACTAAAAATGACTAATGTGGCTTAGGGGGAGAAGTGATCGAGAAGTGAAGGATAAGTACAAAAAGTAGAGACTGAGGGGATTAAATGAGTTTACCTTTATAATGCTCACAGCCTTCTGTGGGTAGTCTATAGTGGTTTGCTCTTGGCACCAGTCATGAAGCTTAGTTTTACATTTTCCTAGCTATGAACATAAGCAGAAAGTGAGTTTTCATTTTGGGAATGTAAGCACTGAAAAGCAGTTATTAAAAATACTTAACACAATGTTCAACTCAGTATCTCAGAAATTATCTAAGAGAAACAGAAATAAATCCTGAGAGGAGAGACAGAAGGAAGTTACAGACAGTTGCTATCGTGGTAATGAATGTACACAATACTGAGCAGGGAATATTGAGTTCCATTTCAGCTATTTAGACAGGAAACGAAAATAAACGGATATAATAAACTCTCATGTGCTGGAGCACAAGACAGATGCTGGCTGATGAGGACAGGGAGAAGCATTTCATATAAAACCATTTTACAGCCCAGGGATTTGGGCACGAGCAGCTCATGCTGTCCAGGTGCAGGTGGGGATGGGGCTGTCATGGCCTGCTGCTCCAGTTTCTGCATTTTGAGCACTCATCTGATCAAGGGGTAAAAGGAGCAGTGCGCATCTCCTTCAACCTAGTGCAGCTGAGCAGAACATCTAACATTTCCAGTGGGGTTCATAATAGCAAGAGAATCTGTTAGAAGAATATGTTAGAGGATGTAACAGCCTCTCAAACATACAAAGAATAAAAAGGGTCTACATTCTGGAAATGAGCTGCTTATTGGAGGTTATTATCTCCGCTACAGAAATTAGAAACAAGGATCCCTTTAGACAGGATTTCAGATGCACCCAGCTCAGATTTCTGTTTTGTTCCTTCTTTCCGTTTTTGGAAATGCTACATTTCAAGGAGCAGTGTGCCAAAATGACTTGAGGGAAGCAGATATTGAAGCCTCAATGGCTTGGAAGTCTCCCATACATAGGAAAGGGGATATCTCTTCTAAGATATTCAGCACACATCAGACTTGGAAACCTGGTATAGGCAGTCTTCTTTACCACAATGTTGCATAGAAAACTGCTGAAATTGTTTGCAGCAAGTCCAGGCCTCCTATTGCATCATCATAGTGTGTTTGGGACCCTACTGCCCCTGGGACAGCACCAGCATGAGCCTCAGAGCGATCTGAAGAAACCTCTTTGTCATTTCTTCTTTTCTCATGAGAAACTTCTGCTTATTCTGCAGGACGAATAACTTCTAAAGTGGGTTACTATCTTCAGAGATATATAGCATCCGAGAACAAAATGCTTTCTTCTTGAATCTTTTCATGATCTCTGACTGTGTTGTGTCATACTCCCATCTTTTACAATGCTCATTTTGCCCTTTAGCATTTTGCACCCAAAATTTTGCTCGATTCTGAGTTCATTTTTAGTTATAAGTGTCAGGCTGAGAATTCACTACCTACTAGGCAATTAGAATAACCAAAGGTAACAGTGTCCATTTCTTCTGTTTGGTTGTCAGTGCCTTGACTATGCTAATATCACAAATTTAACTTCATTAAAGTTTAACCAGCTGGTGTCTGGAAAGCAGAAATTCAGATAGAAAACATATTTATTTCAGCATCAGGCTGTGCTTTTGGATTGATGTAAATTCATTGTTTTCACTGGAATTTATTCTTGTTTGAAGTACAAGAAGAGAAAGCAGAACACAGGCTTTGGAGCCCAATTCATCTCTGGCGCCAGCTGTTATCTTTGATGTCTTCCCTGTGTAGGAAAGCTGTTGGGATGCAGGTTTTGTGGAGGCTTTCACACACTGTGACTCTTAATAGGGGAAATAACAAAGAAGATATCTCTACAAATCTATAACCTTGTTTTACCACAGAAGTAGAAGTACAGTTTGTCTGGTTACATTCTTGTTATAATTTGAGTTGGTGAAAAACACAGGCAGAAGGAGGCTGCGTGCTCTGACTCCATTGCTACTAGTTGTCTTCTAACAAGAGTTCTGTGCTTAGGGTTTTTTTTTTACATTTTTTAGGCAATAACATGTTGAGAAATGTATACTGCAGGTCAAAGCTTGGCTTTTTTTTTTGCCATGCTGAAACTAATTGTCTGCTAATGGATAGCATAGGGTGAAATGCCTCCTACAGCAGCTTTTGTGGCTAATGTTTTCTGAATATCTATGACAGATAACTGAATATATGCTAATATTAATAATAGAAATGTCAAAGCTCTTTGCTGGCATCATTGGGGCCAGAGTGTGATGCCTTCCATGGAGGACAAAATAGCCTTTCCAGCCATTGATGGAGAGCATAATACATCCCTGCTGTTAGTATGGATAGATGCAGCCCTGCACACACTCACACGTACGTGTGTGCAGCACAATAACAGGTTCAGAGGACCAATCTTATTTTTATATGCAGTGTGCAGATAGGTGTGGGTGTGTGCTAACATGTTTTGGCAGGAAGAGAAATGTTTCTCTAGAGGCTGGGGGTCTATGCTGAACAGAAAGAATATTAATTTGCCTGGGTGAAAGGAGAGGTATCTTCAGATGTGCTCAAGTCCATCTCAGTCCTTGTTGTTTATTCCATGTGTCTATGCTACAGTCCTTCAGAGACTGAAAAAATACCAATGGGCAATGCCAGTGGGGCTGCTCTGTTTCCCCCTCCTTCCACTGGCAGACCCTTGGGCCTTTTGTTGCCGTCAGATCAAAGGGTGGCTGCACTTCAGTCGCATCTCCCTCTACTCACTGCCTTTGGCCAACACTGGTGCCAGGCAGCCCTGTGAATGGGATGCAGGGAATGGGATAGGTGTGCAGTGAAAGCTTGGTGAGAATGTAGGAAGTGCAGGACTGTGTGCATTCATCCCATTTCATATAAACAATGGTGAAAAAAATGACATGTAGCTGAAGCGTGAAGTTTGTCTTTGTTCATGATCACAGAGCTTCTGCCCTCGTGGACTCCTGGCCGCTTGTTACACTCTGACAGCAATGGCATAAGTGAGGAACACAGTCACGTTTTAATCCTAACATTTCCTTACTCATCAGGTTGTATATAGAGTTGGCCTCTCAGTTTTCTCCTACATGATGTCTTTTCTGTGTCTGATTTTGGCTTATCTTGCTCCTAATCACAGCCTGATTCATTCCTTCCCTTTAGGCTACAGAGCGCTTGCAAGTAGAATGGCACTGATACCTTTGAGTTTGATTGTTGCCTTTTTTCTTTAACAGAATCCATCATTTTTAAAATCAAACCTCCCCCCACATCATGACAATTGTGCACACGTGTGGCACCTTGGATGTGCCTGAGAAAGGTCCAAATTTAAGGATTTATTTTGCTAAAACTCCCATCACAAAACTGTTTCCATATGGCTCTGTTTCTCCTCAGGGCTTTTTTATGCTGTGTACAAAGTGTGAGTAAATCCTGCCGTCAGCTCCCGTGGTGTGCAGAGTGCTTGGCCTCAGGCTCTGGCCTGTGTGAGCTTCACCACTGGAATTCCTGAACAACGGCTGTATCTGCAGGTCAGAATTGAGCTGGAGCCTGTTGGTAAATGGCATGCAAGGTGATGGAAATTGAAATGGAGCAGCACAGCCTCTCCAGGAGAGCAGCTGTGGGCAGAGGAAGGAGGATTTGTCTTGTAAGAGGAGCTTAGCTGGCAAAATGAAGTGGGATGCTTTTCTCCCATAAATGCCTTAAAAAGTAAACACCCAGGGGAGAAAAGTGCTAGTTAAGCTGATGGACAAGGTTTTTACAGAACAAATGAGAATAAAGTGGCCACGAGTGCATTGGACTGACAATTAGGGCTGTCATCCCAGGGCTGAAACTGCAGCCAGGACCCTGAGAGGCAGTGGGGGAATGTCCAAGCCTAGCAGCATGCAGCTTTCCCCATATAGCCACAGCAATGAGATGGAGTTGTGAAGAATCAGAGTGGTGTAGGGTTGGAGCACCAGATGTGTATGGATGGGATCTGCAACAACACTGGTACTTGTGTAAAGGCACAGGCTGTATGAGATCTCTGCTAGAGTGAGTTCTCCATTGGGCTATCCAGGAGTGATGAGGACATATATACTTCTCAATCAACTCTGAATTTCCTATGTATAAATAACCGCTGTTTCCATTCCCAGCTCTCACTCCTCCAGGAGAAAGAAATTTTAGCACTGACCACTTTATATTTTCTCCTGTGTAAAGTCACAGTTGCCACGAGCAAGCAGACTATGACGAGATCCAGTTCTTCTTCTTTTGCTGTTCTAGAGTTCATAACCAATAGGACTGGAGAACTAGACCATATCCTTTGCAACCTTGCAGTGAAGGTCTGGAAGGGTTCCCAGCACATGCAGCACATGCTTTCCCAAGAGCGTTGTTGCTGCCTCAAACCAGTGCCTTGGTGTCACTCTTTCAGGTTGCCCAAGGAGGTTGTAGATGCCCCATCCCTGGAGGCATTCAAGGCCAGGCTGGATGTGGCTCTGGGCAGCCTGGTCTGGTGGTTGGTGACCCTGCATGTAGCATGGGGTGGAAACTGGACAAGCATTGTGGTCTCTTTCAATCCAGGCCGTTCTATGATCCTATGATATGATTCTATGTCTCAGGACAGCCTGGAAACAGATCAGTTTTGGGATTGTTTGGGGTTTTCCTGGTCTTTGTTTTTTGAACATTTAACAGCTTGGAATAGAGTTTCATAGGGTGTCGCCTGTTACCCAATAATGTTAACAAGTCAGACAATATGAGACAAATGCGTAGAAGAAAGAACACTAATGAGATGTTTCTAGCTTTTCCTGAAACCTGCCTGTGACAGCAAGGAACAGATATGTCAGAGTGAAACAAAAGCAAGTAAAACAAGTCAATCTGTGGTTGCTTTATCTCCTGAAAATCTCTTTCCTTTACAGATTTTTATCTTGTCTAGGGACTTCCAAGGCTGCTATTTTTTATTCAAATTACTACATTTTACTACCATGTACCCTATAATTTGTTGTTTGCTTGTTGTCATGTCACAGATTATTACAAGTCTTACTCTATGCTGTAATCATTCTCAAATTAAAGCTTTGGATGCTCTGAAAACCTTTATAATATGTAGGTTTAACAGATGCTGTTTGATAGTGATTTCACTTAATTTATCCAAATAATAATAATAAAAAAGAATCAACAAATAATATTTGGTATCAGTCAGGGAACAAGTTCTTGCTTGAAGCTAAATCCTTTGTAGACAGGCAACTGTTTAACTGCAGAGCCAAGCTGTCAGCCTTGAAAGTGTCACATAAGATGAAGTGCTGCTGTCCCTTGAAAACCTATTTGCAACCTATCGTGCTGAAAGTCCAACAGAAAAATTCAGTTCTAAATCCTTAACTGTGATATTATTTTATGCTATCTTGTCAAATTCTCAGCCTGCACACTCCAGTGGCTGTGTTTTTGGGATGTCAGGAGGTGAAATGAGGAAATTTGAAGGTGTTCTGGGGCAGTGTCCTCTGCTGCAAGCAGTGACATAAAATGCCAGTGGCCACATATAGGATAAAAAAAGCAAAACTTAGAGGACATTGGGAAAAAAATACGCCACCATTTTTAAAGTACCTCTATAAAATATGGGTCTTGTTGCCCCAGCACCTTCTTCTTCATAGCTATACATATAAGTATATAAGTGGGTAGCCAATGGGGCAAAGTCTAGAGGAAAACACCTTCAGCTGATGTTGGCTTTCCTTCCCAGTTCCCCTCCAGAAGTTCCCCTGAATAGAACTTGAGATGAAGGACAAGTGAAGGAGAAGTCAGGCTGGAGGCAACTGTGGAGTGCTGGTCCAATGTTTCAAATCAGTCAGTTATTAGTAAGAAGCTAAAACTATGTTACAGCTTGAACTGTAAGGAAATAGCCTTAATTTTTCAATGGTTTAGAACTCTAAAGGACACATTTACCTACATGCTGTTATTCACCGTGTGTTGATGTAACTGAACTCCACACTGGAACACAGCCTTGTTCATAATGTCAGATTTTTGTATGAAAACTCTGGCTCTTAACCCAAATCATCCCATCCAAGCCGTCCCAGTAGGCCAGTTTGTATATGGACAAATTCTTTGTGCAAACACATTATTTTGCTTCCAGCAGCCACGCGCTCCAGAAATAAACATATTAACCACAGTGAAGTCTTTGAGGTGGAGACTTCTGCAGGCACTTTATAAATGTATTTTTAAGTACTCATCACTTAGAACTGCTTATCCTTGAAATTGCATGTTATTGCTGAAAACGAGTGAAAAACCTTGATGTATAACATTAATGCCACATGTTGTTAGACTGAAGGAGGTCTTCTGGTGCTCTTCAGTGAGTGTTTTCTCTGGAGACTTCTACATACATGCTATTCTTTGGCAAATTTCCTTGTTGAGTGTGCTTATGGGTTCCAACATTGGGTTACTAATTGCTGTTGTTTAGAGCAACTCCTGAAACCTGCTCTGCTATGGTAAAATAAGGATAAAATGTATTCTCCCATCCTGCTTCCAGGGAGTACTACAACCACAATTTCCATCAGTTTACAGTGCTGCTGATCTGTGGAAAATGCTGTCCAGGATCAGAGAAAATAGCAGACAGAAAAACAACGGATTTAACCATACCCCAACTCCTGTCAGATATTTTTTTCAATCTAATCTTTCACAGTACCGTAATCTCAGCTGTTGGTTGCAACGATGGCAGGTAAGACTGTTTCCAGGCACAAGCGTGACCTTTAAGCTGACAGTGTGCTCTAATTGGTTTCAGTGATAGACCCCTGCACAAGTGGGAATGGAGGATGCTCACAAATCTGTCAAAATGAGAGAGGAACTGCCAAATGCGAGTGTCACCCAGGGTATTATCTTTCTACAGACAAGAAGTCCTGCTTAGGTAAGAAACTGTGGACTCTATTAGAAGGAAAGAGATTGTTTGGTGCTTTGGCTTGCTGGGTTTTGAATTAAAAGAAATATGTTGGACAAACACGTACACGTTTTTTTTTGAAGCAGCATTTCTCTTTGTGATAGTTACATCAGCCAGTAGTCTTGGAGGGGCACCTTCATAATGGTAATTACTCCATGATCTCATCAATCATTGTCTCTAGCAGTGTGATTTCTCAGTGCTGTAGTGTTATTCCTGTAGTGTCCCTTTAAAATAATGCCCCAGATACAGCTCCTGAGAAACTGGTTCAGGTAACACTTTGAACCAGGTCACTGAAAACCTATTTAGAATTCAAAGGGCTTTTTAGCTGGAGAACTGTTTCCATATTCATAAAGAAAGTACTATGAAGAAAGAAATCACAAAGTCTACTTTTTCCAAAGAGAGGAGCTTAAAAAGTTGAATTCCAAAGTCCTGCATTTAGGCTGGGATTTTCAAAGGGATCTGAAGCATTTATGACCTGAAATGTGTGGGAATTAGAAATCAAAATTACAGCTTTTCTCTTCAATATGGTGCTTGGAAGCAAGAATTTATCAGTTCAATGAAGCACAAAGCACCCATGGATCATGATGCGCAGGTTTCTAACAGCCTTGTTGGGATCAGGGCGCGCTTTCAGACATTAATTTTAAACTCCTCTTTTTGAACACCTGGCCAAGATTTTACCAATACTAGGCTTGCTGTGTCATATCTGTACTGGTGTCTGTACAGGATGCTGGTTCCATACAAAATATTTTACTCAGCTGCCTGTAAACCCTTCTTTGAGGAGCACAGTGCACCTTGGTGATCCTGTTGGGATGACTCATATGTGTAAGGTTACTGAAAAAGCATTTTCAATACCGGAAAGTATTTTCAAGTAATGTAGACTGTATGGTGATGATTAATCAGTGGAAACAGCAGTGAGTTTGATACTGGGGTCAGCATATTCCTCATTTTATCTTGAATAAATGTTGACAGTTCTGTTAATTTATGTATAAAATAAAGCACTAGATAACTGGCAATGTTATATACTGGAACAAATTTTCTTTCTGACCCCATGGCAGCAGTCATAAGTCATCAGGATTCATTTCCTAATATGAATATACATATATATATATGTTTTTCTTAGGAACTGTACCACGTTTATTTTATTTGCCAAATTCAAGCTGGTATCTGACTCTCTGGAACCTGAGCTAAAAGGAAAAGCAGGGCAGGGAGGTGTCATGCTTTAGCTATTAGCCGTGTTTATCAGATATGAAGAAATGAGTGCAGCATGGTGGTGGTGGAATGGTTCTCTAATATTTTTTTTTTTCTATTTGAAAAGCATAAGAAAAGAACTCCAGCATTTGCCAACATTTTTCTACTTGCAAATTGACATTTTATTACAGAATAAGGAGAAATAATTCATTTTATTTTGAACAGCAGCTGCACACATGGCCACTTCAGAGCAGCTGTCATTCATCCTGAAATCTTCATGGGTCAGTCTGTGGTGTTTGCACTGCCTGGGGCTTCTTTTTGCAAGTAGGCTGATTGCATTCGTAAAGCTGCTTGTGTTCAAGTGCAGGAGTCTGTGAGCACGGGACTGATTACAGCACATATGGAGAGGAGCTGTTAGATGTTTTCTGGAGTAAAGAGCAAGGAACTGCATGCCTGGCATCCCCTCCTGGACATGAAGTGCTCTGTCCCAGGATGATTGCAGGGTATAATCTGCATTTTGCAAGTGTAATGTCAGAACCAAAGCAGAAGCAGGAGGTGGGTAGGCGTGTGCTGTGTCTGCATACAGGCTGAGGGTGTGCAGCTGTGCTACATGGCAGCACTATCTAGTACAAATAAGGTTCCCTTCCCTTCCCTTGTCCTGCTCTCCCACTGAGATTTTAGGAAGATAGATGCCTTTAGTGGCATGTCATTCCCCATATACAGCTCCTTGCCTTTTCTATTTTTCCTTCTGATGAGAGAGGATTCCTCTCTGCAGAAGGAACTTCAGGATTTGTGGATGTGACAGAGAGGATCTGTCTCCATCGTACTTGCTGCCATTTATTCCAAATCATTTAACATTCAGGAAATAATCAGATATTTCCTGTTCCATTAATTTGAATGTAATGGCCATGAGGACCTAATGCTAATTTTAGGGTTGTGGGAGATAGGACTTTTATCTGAGTTCTTACTTGGCGTCTGGTACCATTGCTCTTGTTAGAGGAAATACAGAGAAGTTATGTTGGTTGCTTCAAAAGTAATGCCTTCTATTTGTTGCCATGGAAACTACAACAGATACAAAGAGCACAATAATGCTGCTTAATAGAGCAAGTTCTCAGCTACAAACCACTGTTTTTCAACATAGTCACCACCATGATGAGATGCTTCTCATTGTATGGTGTGACAGCTATGCATGGCCATCTGGATCCTGGGTTGTCTTTCATGTCACTGCTGCCCCTGCTGAAACACACCATCCACGGCCTCACTTTGCTCATGTTCACCATTTGGTCTCCATAAATGTTCAACAAATGTCTATGAATGTCAATGAGTGCCATATTCTCTGGATGGAGCACACCAGCACCATCTGCTTCTGACATCATGAGCCAACATAATAAAATAGGAGGCATTACTTTCAGAGCTACCCTCATACTGATACAGTAAATATGATATCTGATGTAAAAATTCATGCTTAGGGGCTCAAGGTCAGCACAGAGTAGAAAAAGGCATTATTTTGGAGAGTATTGCTGTGAGTTCAGTGCTCCTGGATCCATCAGATGCTGTCGTTTGCAGACTCACATCAAGATGCTCTTTCCACTGGACATCTAGAAAGACATCCATGTGACTGTAGGGCAGTATTTTTTTTAATGTCTTTGCCTTTCTCTCTGCTTCCTAGACATTGATGAGTGTGCAGAAGGGACAGCCAGGTGTGCTCATCGCTGTGTGAACATGCTGGGATCCTTCACCTGTGTCTGTAATCCCGGCTTCGAGCTGGGGGCTGATGGGAAGCAGTGCTACCGTAAGTGACAGCTTTACAGCTCTGCCTTTCAGGCCGTCTTATCTGCCAACTGCTATGCTTCATTTTTAATTCAGTTGGATTAACACTCCCAGCAAAATAAATGTATGCAAAAACTCAAGCTTAATATTATTTTCTTCATCTTCTGCTATTGCCATTTTTGCAGGTTGATACCTTCCTAAGCCTCTGTTCACTGACCTTAATTACTGCATTTCAAAGAGCAAATCTCCCTGTTGGTTTATCTTCAGAGCCTGGTGAATTCTATTCCAACACCACCAAAATATTGCTGTTCTGTGAAATGTATTCATTTCTGCCCTCCCTCTCCCTATTTTCTTACATGCCTAGTCTGATGCAGAAGACAACCAACATGACATTCTGCTTTTGTCTTCATCTCCATAGGTTTGCTCATGTTTCTGCAGAGATTATTGACATTATTAAGTAGATGCTTAAGAAGGCGAAATAAAACAAGATTTAGAATGAATATATATATATATACATATATATATATATATATATGTATATATTGGAACAACTAAAATTTCCCAAGCTAAGATAACAGTG
Organism: Coturnix japonica; assembly: GCF_054131305.1. Taxonomy (NCBI): domain Eukaryota; kingdom Metazoa; phylum Chordata; class Aves; order Galliformes; family Phasianidae; genus Coturnix; species Coturnix japonica. The sequence continues at coordinate 19,512,843 of NC_140674.1, read as the reverse complement.
AGCCCTGTTTTCTTCCCTATGCACACAGCAGGGTTTCCTAAGCTGCAGTGCTCTCCTTGAGCAGAGAGTTGGCTTGTTGGTAGGTGATTCCTGTGCAGTCCTTAAGGGTAAATTTAGATTAATAAAGGAGATGGTGTGAAAGAGTTGATATTATTATGGGCTGAACATAAGCTCGCTAAAATACAGACAAAAGCTTGACCTCTTTTAGCAGAGATGGGCAGTGATCATTCAGTCCAATAATACAGAGCAGGAACTTTCAGCAGCATTTCCTTAGGAAAACATTCATGTGCCAGAGAGTGAATGTGTACTTCAAGAATCTGCATGTAAGAAATATTTAATAAGGATGAAAATCACTTTGAAAATAGCAATGTGCATTGAAACCAATGTAATAGTATATAATGTATCATAGTTTTACCTCAGTGTTCAGCAGGTCTCTGTGGATGGCGATTCTCTGTGCCTGATGCACAAAGCTATGGAGTAAGCAATACAAACACAAACACTCTGCATATTTTTATGATCAGGATTATCGCAGTGTTTGAGCAATTCACATGCTTTGTTTATTCTCTCATCCCCAGTGGCATAGGGAAATCCGTGTTTTACTAATGAACAGCTAAGACAAAGTAAATGGCAAAGATAATGCATAAAGTCTGGGTCTGTAAATCCCAACTTAGCATACTGGACAACAACCTATATTTCTTCTCCCTGATGCAAACAATCACACAATGGATTAGATGTAGCCTTCCATATATCTTTCTCAAATTGATGCCCTCTTCCAGGTAAGCTGGAAGGAAAAAAAAAGGAGCCAGCAGCTTGCTTGTTCATGGATGCTTTCTTGTGCAGTGCTCATTCTCCAGTACCTCTCCACTTGTGCTTATTTTTACCATCCCTTTTATTTGTTTCTCTGCAAGGCATTGAAATGGAGATAGTGGACACCTGCCAGCAGGACAATGGTGGTTGCTCCCACCGCTGCGAGCACACAGCAACAGGGCCACGCTGCTCCTGCCATGACGGCTATGAGCTCAGCTCAGATGGCAAGGCATGCACAGGTAACCAGTGGTACAATTCATGCTGTCAAGACTATGTCTCACTACATACAGCCCAAGCATTGCATTGCTGAGGCTTTGTTTTGCTTTTCTCCTCTTGCTAGCCAGTTTAGGATGGGAGCGTTACAACTGCATTAGGTTGCAACTGCATTAGGTTAGCTGCTTTTCAGCAGTGCTGCATGTGCAGACTCAGCTTTGTGCTGTAGAGGTTGTTCTGTTTCCATGCTTAGTGGTGAGGTTGCACTCTTGGCTGTGAGAAGTGTCACTTAGGAAGTACTCAAGACGAGCTTAAAAATTCCTTCATGTTTTATATGATTTTATGACAGGATTGTTTTTCTTTACAGCTTTTGCTATGCTGTCTCATTCTATTATTGCTATGCCATTAAAATTTTAAGGAATAGACAAGAAGAGAGAGGAAAAAAAAAGAAAAGGAGCAGGCACTGTGGAAAAGAACAGTTAGATGGAAAGAGGGGCAAGGAGCAGGAGCTCTGGGAACAGCATGGACAAAGATCCTGCAAAGAGAAAAACCCAGAGTCAGGAGGATGCATGAGCAGGGCAGGAGGAAAGCACAATTCTGTGTGGCTGGTGCTGGAGCACAAAAAATAAGAATAAAAGAGGGAGGCAGACATGGATCCTGAGCCAATGAGTTGGGCTGAGAAGGTTCCTTCAGCCCTGTTCCTGTGCTGAGGAGGAGGTGGTGATCTGCTAATGGAGATGTCAACGTAAGAACCACCCTGCCAAGGAGCGAGAGCAGAGGTGAAGAGCTTGGCAAGGCTGAGGAAGTGCAAAGTTACTCTTAACAGCAAAAATTTCCTTCTTTTGGGTGCGCATTTCGCGTTCCTACACAGACAATAGGCTGCTAATAGACCCCAGAGTGAGGTGTCATCTGACAAAGTGCAGAGAAGCTCAGCTTTGACATTTCTGGAAAACACTCCATGTCCAAATAACCTACATTAATAACTTTTGTGCTGACCTCCTCACCTTGACTGATTAATTACATTTTCCTTCTCCTCTTTCTCCTGCCCGTGTTTCCTAATAACGCTGGTGCTCTCTCCAAGGTTAATTGAGACACTGACCTTTCCCATCTGTGGTTCTTTTCCTAGGTAACGTTCAGAATGGTTTTGCAAACTCAGCATTGACAAGATGGCCTTCAATGGCCACTGAGCAGGGCAGCAGGTGGGGAGAGGGAGACCAGCCAGGAGTCTGCAGTCAGAAGATAGCAGCTTGATTCTTGCATCTTTGAGCCGGCATTGTGCACTTGCAGTCCTTTACACCGACGTGTCCTAGGCTGCAGCAGCAGAGGGGCAGCAACAGGGAGAGGGCTCTGCCCTCAGGAGATGCCAGCAGCAGTACCGCATACAGACCTGGGGTTTCCAACATGAGAATGACATAAGGGGTGTTGGAGCAGGTCCTCAGGAGGGCCACAAAGATGCTCAGAGGGATTGAGCTTCTCTCTTCAGAAGAAAGATTGAAGGAGCTGGTTTTGCTCAGCCTGGCGAAGGGGAGGCTCCAGGGTCACCTACCTCATAGTGGCTATCCAGTGTTTAAAGGGAGCTATTAAATAGGAGGGAGATCAGCATTTTAAGTGGTCCCCCCCAAGCAGAAGCACTGTTAGGCTAGAGCTCTGTTTCATTGCTGATGTTGAATATTGAACATATGAATGTGCAAATGGTTAAAAGTAAATTGCAGTGCTGCTTGCTATGTACATGCATTGTGTTCTGATGCTGGGGTGAGAGCTCAGCCCAGGGATGACTGACCTGCTCCATCCTTGCAGACGTGGATGAGTGCGAGACTGGCGAGTCATGCTGTTCCCAGTTCTGCATCAACTACGTGGGCAGCTACGAGTGCACTTGCAGAGCAGGCTTCCAGACCAGTGCCGATGGCTGCGGCTGTGACGGTGAGTGCCCCACACTGGTCATGCTCAGCTCAGTAAGGTTTAAAAAGGAAATCTCTACTTTGTAATGCTGGAATGCAGTAAGCCAACATCCAGCAAGGACGGATGGGCCATGGGAGATGAATCAGGGACCTTTCCCCCTCTTTCTGTATGTGCTGTATGTGGATGTGTTTTAAAGACTACTTCTGCAAAAGGAGAGCCCTCAGAATAGCCAAAGGATCAACAGAGCTTAACAGCTTAGAGCAGCTGTTTTCACTTGAGGCAAAAACATAGGTGGAATGATCTCTTCCATGCTGAGCTGAAATGTTTTAATACACTCAATAGCCCCAAAGTACTAAGAAAACTTGGTTTCCTTATGGTTGGAACAGCTCTGGCCCTGTTCAGAGAGTGCTCTCCCAATAGAGGCACTAACCAGCCTTTATACCTGTTTATTAGACGTGGATGAATGTCGTCTTGAGAATGGCAACTGTGACCACGTCTGCATTAATTCCCTTGGATCATATGAATGTGCCTGCAAGGAGGGGTACCGGCTGGGCACTGACCGCCGTGCCTGCATCGGTGAGTTCTTATTGCATCCTGAAGGGCTGGTCAGTATTTCTCAACTGTGAACTCAGAGATGGGATCTTCATGGATCCTGAGATTTTGGGAACCCTACTTGAGAGCTCTCAGATGTGTTCATGATTTCCTATCATGTTAAGACTTCAATTGTAGTTTTTGGAAATGGGCAGACAGCCTTGCTCTGTCTTTGTCATCTCCCAGATGAGTGAGAGTAATGACCCACACTCACTATCAGCAATCACGAACTTCAGGTGGGGAAAATTAAGCTCCAATTTAAAATCTGGCACAGTAACAGGGATGGTTTTGTTTGAGGTCCAGGGTTTATTTCCAGAAGAAAGAGAAATATTCTGTTTTCTTTTCTCTTACTTTGCACATCAAAAACTGTTCATCTCTATAAACCAGAAAACAAATCAAGTGCAACAGGACATACCAGAGCATAGCTGGGAAGTCACCCAGCACCAAAGCACAAATGCAAGATGGGTTTCGGGGAGGAAGTCTGGGGATGCCATTCTAACCTTGTATGCATTGTGTCAGTGTTAGGAGGGGACTCTTCAGTGTCGGGCTTTGCAGGGGCTCCTGGGCTGCAGTTCAGAGGTGCCCCCCAACTCCTGCACTACGTGCTTGGGGCTCCACGCAAGGATGAGGAGCAACGAGGGGAGCTGACGCTGGTGCACAGAGCCGGTGAGTGCACAGTCTTATTTGTGAATAAAAAAATCCCACATGACTTTCCTCTGGAGGTTGAGAATCTTTGTTGGTGGCTGAGGCACATTCTCAGTGAGGTAACTACATAGAGATGAGGCAGCAGAGCCCACGAATGCACACAGCCATAGGACTGAGTGCAGAATCCCATGTCCTGTGCTTCTTCAAACTTTGCATACTGCGCACTCTACACAGCATCAGTTCCTCCCCAAAAAATAGAAACTGCACTGTGGAAGGGCTCAAACCCAACGCTCACCTTTTGATGAGTGCTGGTAGCTCACTGGTGCTTGTTACATGTCCCATGACTTCTGTATTAACTCTTATTACTCATTTGAGAACTGTGCCCTACAGGCAATGAACCAGGAACTGGTCTCAGCTATTATCAACACTTATTTTTCTGAACACAACTATTTAGGTCTCCCAGATCACATTGCATCTGAGCACAGTCAGCAACACTGATATTCAGCTGGGAAACTGGTAAATGAGATCACTGTGGGCAAAATTATCAGGCACAGAAACCTCAATCAACAGGAGGCCCTTATTTTTCTCTTCCTTTGTCAACAGAGCCCCCAAGGAGAGAAGAAGAGAGTGAGCCTGTGGGTGCTCATACCTGTGTGTAGGGCAGACAAGGAGGGCAGGATGGGGAAGCTGGAATTTATTTTTGTATTTCTTAGTTTTTCTGCCTGAAATAACCCTTCCTAGAACCAAGAGGCAAGAAGCGAATGATAAATGTGTGTTATCCTTTGTCTTCCTAGAATAGCTCAAACTATGCTGTTAAAAATATTGCTTGACTGTGCTTTACAGCACTGAATGCACCTACTAAAATCACAGAACAAGGTGAGCCTCACAAGAAGAATCTCTCCCAATAAATATTTTTCATTGTATACAATTATATTAAGCATTAGCCGAATTTCAGTTTTTCTGAAGGCAAACTATTTGCTCTTAAAAAGTACTTTTAAGTGCTCTTTGAAGGGGAATCACAGTATTTAAGGGCATACATCCCAGCTGCAGTCCCGGTTTTCATTTTAGTCAGATTAAAATTTGAAGCAGAAAATTTGGGAATGTCCACCCGGGGGTACGATTTGGCACAACTTGGTGATATTTGCTGTGCTTCCAGCATGAACATTAATGACTTGAGTAGGCTTTTATTTTCAGGTTGTCAATGTCGTGCACATTCCCTTTTGTACTTGTGCATCTGGAAGGACAGCTAAGAGCCTCTAGAAGTGTTTTGTCTGATGCTCACTGAGCCTTCTGTATTTTTTCCTTTCAGTTTGCCTTGATAACACTTTTGGCAATGACTGCAGCTTGAGCTGTGAGGATTGTATGAATGGAGGCAGATGTAACAGCGAGAACAGTGGCTGTGTTTGCTCACCTGGATGGACCGGCATCATCTGCAATGAAAGTGAGTACAGTGCTTTGAATTCATTTGAAAGGCAGTGACTTTGAGCTGTGACACTTAAAATAGGTAGGAAATAGGAATAAACTGTTGTACTTCTAATCCAAAAAGCTCTTTAAGGAGGGCAGCTTTTTCACTTCCAGATCAACATTTTATTATCGTATGACACTGTATACATTGTATGGATGCTACAACAAATGAAATAAACCTTCAGGCAGTGAGGTCTCTGCCATTGCATGCAGTGTAGTACCCCATCCAAAGTGCTCATGTTGGAACCATTCTTATTCAATTTGTGCTTGCAGTGCTCTGCTCCTCACCTTGACCAACTGAGTTTTGGAGGGCTGTCCTGGCAAGTGATGTGACTGTCTTTATTCTTGCCTATTGCTAGAAGAACTTTCTGTTTCAGAAGTATACGTGTTTACCAACTGGAAAGATAACATCACTTTGCATCGATAGGCAGTGATCCTCAGGTTAATCACCATCTTACTTGTTTAGAAGGCATCATCACAGAGACAAAAATGATTGAAAATGACATAAATCATCAGTCTGCCCTTAGTTATTTCTAGAGACCTATCTAGATTTGGTTTGTAAGCACCACGGACAGCTGAAGGAATAGGAATGAGTAGGATTAAAATGATGATTTGTACCTACAACTGCTCAGGCTGCCATGTTAGGATGATTTCACTGACATTCATGGTGCTGTAGAGATTATAAAAATTTCAGGACAGGAAATTCTTCAGTTTGCTTCATAAATAATAATAACATTTTTTGCTCTATATTTACACTACATATCCGTGCATGTAATGTTATGGAATTTAACATTGGCATTTAGAGAATGCAGACTAATGGAACTGTGTTAAGCCATACCTGCAGTTCAATGAAGCAAGCACTGACAAGAATAAATACAACATCTAATCTGTATGAAGTAACCAAATGTGATGGCTTTCATTCTTTTTTCTTTCTTTCTAAAATGAAAAAAAGAATGGCATAGTTCATGGGCTTAGGGTATGCTACATAGCTGAGAACTCTGGAACTATATTTCTATAACAATACACCCCAGAAACCAAATGAAAATGGATGTGAAATGTCAAGTTTCTTAATGTACATTGATAAAATGTCAGTTAAGTCAAATGACTCCAGCAACTGCAGTTACTCAATTGGCTCAAGCTGCAAACAGTGGAACAGTGTTCTATTTTACCACTTCTTTTTTTTTGCACTGTAGTAATCAGAGCAATAAGAAGGAGTCCCATCCTGTTGTGGACCCACTTTTGTATGCAATCAGCTGTGGAATTTCAGAGAATGTATAACAAAAACACAACATTTCTGTGATGGCCATTGGTGAATGGGAGGTTTTTAAAACATGTATTTTCAAATGTATAAGACTGTACTGTATTTTCAAGCTTGGTACTTCCTAGGCAATTGTTCTGAGCCCATGAATTATGTGAAGCATATACAGGGGAGAGTATGGGTACCTCACTGATTTTTTCACTTGCGCAAACTTTGTTGTTTCAGATATCACTTTATAATCACCTAGTAAACATTAGGTGAATGTTTTTGCCATATATAGGATGACTATGACATTGCTCAGAGTCCATTTGACTACAGGGACTATTTTCTTCCCAATTCTGATGCCTGCATTCTCATTTTGCTCCATGTGGAGCACAGGGATGGGATGTTGGGGCCCATTCACTCTGTCTGCTCTCCCTGCAGCTTGCTCCCAGGGGATGTATGGTGATGGTTGTGCCGGTATCTGCAAATGCCAGAATGGAGGCTCCTGTGATCCCATCACAGGGCTGTGTCACTGCCCACCAGGAGTCCAAGGGCCATTTTGTGAAGACGGTATGAGCTCCCTCATCCCGCCAGGTGTAGTGTGAGCCTGAGGCCTCACTATCTCCCTTTATTTCTGTGTGGCTGTCATATGGCATGTGGTACATCTTGGCCACATGAAAATAGTCTCTATTTGGTGAGACATAACGCAGCCCCGTGGAGTGCCTTGAGTGATGAGCAAGGGCTTTGCACCAGTGACCTGTGCAGAGGCTCAGCTTGAGAACACCAACATGCTATTATCTGTAACACCCTCTAAAAGAAAGCTGACCTTGTGTTCATTTAAATCCTTAACAACTGATACATTGCTGCATTTATTCACTCCAAAGGTTGTCCCAAGGGATTTTTTGGGAAGAACTGCAACAAAACATGCAACTGTGCCAACAGCGGCCACTGCCACCGGCTGTATGGAGCCTGCTTGTGTGATCCTGGGCTGTATGGACGCTTCTGCCACCTCAGTGAGTCCCAGCAGCCTTGCTAATATGTTTATTTAATATGTGTGCAGCATAGCAGACTCACAAAGATTCCACATCTGTCCAAAATGAGCAAGGCTTTGGGATAGACCTTGCTAGGTGGTGTTAGCAGGAGAGCTCATGCTGGGGATAGACATAGTCCATGAGCTCTGTGACTAGAGAGGATGGAAGAAGATAGAAGACTAGAGTAGATGGAAGAATTCTCACACACTCTGTGAGGCCCCACAAACTCCATTTACCTTTGCCTGCAGCAATTAATCCTTGCTGTAAGAGCTGAGGTTTGTTAATGCATAAAGGTGAGGGCTGTAAGGGGGTTGGGCTGGGCATGTTAAAGTTGGGGTGGATAAGGTTTAAGTCTGATTCCACTGCTCACCCTATGGTAAGTCGAAATTCATATGAGAAAACATTAGTTTTCCCTAAATTTTTTCTCCTTCCTTGCATGCATTTTCTAGCTGAAACATCCAGGTTTTGTCCTGAAGTGGGAATGCTCATAGTAGTGAGATGGATTGGGTTGGACTTGGTGATCTTAGAGGTCTTTTCCAACTGTGATTCTATGGTACTATGGTACTCAAAAGCATAATTGTGAATGCAATCAAATGTTAAATGGGAATAAAGTGGATCAAAACACAAGAGTGTTGTTAAACAGGCAGTCCAGTTTCTTTGCACTCATGGTGTGTGGTTTTTGTTGTTTTTTTTTTTTTGGGGGGGGGGAGGGCTGAAACCCATACAAGATAGAAAATAGTTGCTTGATTATTTCTTTTGTGATGAAACTTTGGTTCTGGCCTATATCCAAATATTTTTCATTCCAAAACTTAACCAAGTTTGCTTCAAAACATTTCTGGTTCTTGCATTTGCCGCGTACTGCTTGGAATGGAATTAATTACTTCATGTAGGAGTCACATAAACTGCATTTTACATGCCCACGCATTAATAGGCACTGACGTAGAAAAGTAGATAATTCTTGTGATTTCAGATAATTCATGCCTAATTACAGACCTAACAATTCCCTTTAACCTGCCTGCAGCCTGTCCCAGGTGGGTTTTCGGCACAGGCTGCTCACAGGAGTGTCAGTGTGTGAAGGAGCACGCGATGGGATGCAGTGCACAGAACGGGACCTGCAGCTGCAAGCCTGGGTATCACGGCAAGAAGTGCCAAAAAGGTACAGCAGGAAGGGATGTTCCCTCTGTCTGCTTATTCCTTTGTCCTGTCTGCATTCCTTGTTCCTCCTCCCACATGCTTTATTGTGCTGCTGCTAATGGTAAATTCATATTCCACTAATTATTTTGTCTCTGATTTTTTATATCGTGGACTCTGTGAGTGCCTGATATCACAGAGCCTGCAGGGACAGTGCTGGGAATACAGTGCAACAGTGCTGTTCTTTAGTCTGATGAAATGACAACAGAAATCTAGAAACCAAACTCTATTACAACCCTAAATGATGAAGATTGGGGGAGGTTTCACTTTTGCTCTTTAAGTGGCAAAAACTGTGTTTTATGCAAGCAGGATCATTTGTAAATAGATTCTGTAATATTGCTTTCCCTTTAGCTTTCCAGGTGTTTGAATTTAGCTTATTCTGTGTAGTTTTGTGCACAGTTCAGAGAGAATTGTGTTCTGCATTCCTGTTTGTATGTCTCTATAGGCAGCACTGGAGAAAAGCAATATTCTCCCTCACAATGCCTCCCTGGGCACACAGTAACACATCAGATTCATGGCACTGCTTCTGGGAGTTTGGTGAAGAATGGGAGTGATGATATTTCATATCCTAGTAGTCAAGTATAGCTTCAAGTACTCCCATTCTGTTTCTGGGTTGCATTTGAATGATTATTTCTTTGCAGTGCATGTGCATGCGTTTAATTGTTGCTTCCATTTCATTATCAATACCTCTGGAATACATGTTACAGTAGATTTTTGTGTCAAGTTCTGCTAATTACTGTTCTGACTTCTGTTAAGTTTATTCTCCTCTTCCATTTCTTCACACACGCCTTGCCTTTACTTGCATTTTCCAGCATGCACACCTGGCTTTTATGGGGCTGGTTGCAAACTGAGGTGCAACTGTTCCACCGACGTTTTGTGTGACCATGAGACGGGAGCCTGCAAGCATCTGTGCCCACCTGGTTTCCATGGAGAGAAATGCAACTCCTGTAGGTATTCACTGCATGTTTCCCTGAGAGGTACACGCTATGGGGGGAAAGCTTTCCATGCACCTTACGTTCAGATGCAGAAGCTGAAGATAAAAAAGTACAGCTGTTGTTAGAACAAGACATTGATGCTGACATAGATCACTGTGCCAGCACAGCTTTGTTTAAAATTACTGTAAATGGTGAATGTTATCTTTCAAATGCTTTGCTGTATTAATCATCTGTTTGGGTTTCCTCTGGACAGCTTGCCAGCCTGGGAGTTTTGGAGTGGGCTGCAGGCAGAGCTGCAGCTGCGGGGGAGCACCCTGTGACCCAGAGACTGGGCGTTGTATCTGCCCAGCTGGGAAAACCGGTACCAAGTGTGAGAGAGGTATGTTCTGTGTGAGGATAAGTAGGGAGTGCTTTGCTTTGGTAGGGTGAGGAGCTGGATTATGGCATTTTCCACCAAAACTGCTGCTACTTTACTTGAAGTACAGGTAAAGGATGAGTCTTGGTGGAGAACTTATGGCATCCACTCAGTGGGATTGCTCATAAAAAGAGAGCACCATGCAGTTATCCTATCCTGTCCTCCTGACTCCAGTTAATAACAGTGATTTGTATGCTGGTCTGGGTGCATGAAGTGCGACCTTGGAGCTCTTGCAGAGATTTGGTATATGGTTCAGGCTGGAAGATACATCTGGAGGTCACTTGGTCCAATCAGAACAGGACTTGGAATCAATGAGGGAAACAAAAAGAAATGCATTACTCTGGGAAATTGATAAAGGGGTGAATAAATTCTCCAGGACATTGCACTGCCAAGGGGCCGGGGGATACCCCTCTGCTATTTGTGTGGGAGGTGGAGCTCAGTGTGTAAAACAGGATGCCAATCATACCAGCTAGAAATAAAGCTCTTCAAAGCACCTCCTGCAGCCAGCCCATCTGAAATACAAATACAGCCCCCTTCTCCTGGGTTTCAGTCTAGGTTTTCCTTGGCTGAATGTTGAAATTCATTTTTCAGATATACCCAAATGCTCCCAGTGTTACTGGATTAGAAACCAAACCAAAAAACAGACATGCAAGGCAAGCTGGAAGAGAGCCTTTGTGTCTGCCTTTAGATGTATTCCTGCATGCGGCACTGTAGGGTTCTGTTGGCTCTTTCAGAAGATATCCCTTGAAAGCACTTTCATTCCACAGAGATAATATGATTCCAGGGTGAAAATTCAGCTTCTGGTGTGGATTTTTCCTTCCTTCTGCTCTGTGAGGTGTTTGTGGCATTAGGGACACTGACCCAAAATAAAGCACTCTGCAGCCTGAGATGTTCCCCAGCTCAGGTTTCACTGTTTCTCAGACATAGGCAGGTAACAGATAAACACCAAGGAAAGGCTAAACTGCATCCCAAATTGATGTTATAATTAAAGCCGTATTTAGTCAGAAAGGCAGTATTTAGTAGCTATAATATTTGCGTTGTATTTTGGATTGCTTGGTGAGAGGTGCTGAGCAACTGACCCCATGGGTTATGTAGGCATCAATGCTACTTGATTGCACTAATTCTGTATTAAAGTGTGAGGACAAAGAGTGATATCAGCGCTGTCTGCATAGACCCATCACAGATCATGAGAGTACCCTCAAACCCCGAGTCTATGCTGCTGGAGCACAGCTCCTTCCCCAGATGAGTGTGTTGAGGCTGCCAGGACAGACAAATTATTATCTAGGTGTAATTGCAGTTTGCTCCTATGTTTTCAGAGTGCCCTGTTGGATACTATGGACAAAACTGCCAGCTGCAATGCAGCTGTAGCAATGATGCTCTGTGTCACCACATCACCGGAGAGTGCACGTGTCCCCCTGGCTGGACTGGCCATGACTGCAAGTACCGTAAGTCAAACACAGACTCACTATCCATCACATTTGGTATCTCACAGAGATTCATCTGCTACTGTAAGAGTCAGCTCTGTTTGTTCTTAGCCTATTACATTCTAAAAAATATACTTGCAGCTAATCTTATTGCTCCTGAAATGATGTATTTATGGGTTTGCACTGCCTGGGTGGATATAATCCTTAATTATCTAGGTTCAAAGTGTTGAAATAGATGGCTGATGAAGACCAAGTATTGATATAAGCTCTTGTTTCAACACTGTGGATCCCTTTGCTCACTGTCAGCACTTTGACTGACAGTTGTGTTTTTCAATTTCAGCACATATTAGTTTAAAGATTAGTTCTTCATTTTTTCATATTGTTTAGGGGAGATTTATCCAACAAGTGAGTGATATGTACAGACTTGTGTCTTAAGGTCACCCCTAACTTGTGCATACCAATATGGGGAGAAGCTCTGTTCTCTGGAAGAGAAGCGAATCCTTCCATTGCCTTTAGTGTAGCTCTCTGCATTGGTGGCAGTGTAAGAGCCCAGATGTGCCCTTTTTGGACATCACCGACTGAATGTCAACCCATTCTGATTGATTCTCTCCTTTTGTTCCTTTTATAACTTTTCTGCTTGATTTGTTAGGTTCCCTCTTGGAAAAATCCAAGAGCACAAAGCTCTCTCTAAACCTGAAATTTGTACCAATTAATTGCAGGTATTGACAGCAGTAAGATTTGGATCTGGCTTCTCAGGCCAGAAAATTCTGGGAGAATCTGAAGCTTCCTCCAATATATGAATTTTAAGTCCAACCAGTTAGAGACACATGGAGCCATTTAGATCTCTTCCCAGAAATCCTCAGGCTGTTTGAAGGATTATGTGACCATGGTGAAGAAAAGCTTTTATTTCTGTTTGGGAAGAGCTATGACAAAAGTTGTTCTGCAGAAACCTCTCAGTAAGGCAACTCTTCAGCTATTGCAGCCTGGGCATGAAACAGATATTCAGCTCCAAAACCGTTTTTTCTGGTCCTAATTGACATATTCATCCTTCCTCTTACATGAAAGGAAGGAGATGCTGTGCTTTGGCTGTGGCACGCTGTCATAATCGTGTTATATGTTTTTCAGAATGAAAGCAGAGCGATGCCTTAACAAAGACGCCGAGGTTTCTCTGTGTCCACGTTTCATCTCCCCGTATTTTGAAAAGAAATCTTAGTCATGCTTCCAGTTTTAGCTGTGCTTGTCTTAAAGCAAGGGATGTTTTTCTTTTCCAGCAGCCACTGTCAACACACTGCTGGGAGAGAAAAACTGCTTCAGGGTGATTTGCAACCGTTTGAAACTGTGCTACAACTTTCTGCAGAAACTCTCCAGACAATGCAGGCGATCCCACAAAGCTGAGCTTTCTTTTCCCCCTTTCCCTGTAAATTCTCAAGTACGGAGATCCTTCTTATTTATTTTGATTTTGTTTTTGTTGAGTTTCAGAAGAGTTCAGGCACTTGTATAGAGATAGAGAGATAAGACACATTTCTCAGTAGAAGGGAAAAGAATCGTGTATTTCTATTAGGACTTTGCCTGTCTCTGCTCCCCTCCCATTCAGTAAACAGTCTGTACTAAAATAACAATATCCCTCTGCACAGAAATGAGGAATCCTTATCTGTCTTGCCAAAAGTCAAATGCAGGTATTCTAACACCAGGCACTCGAGCCTTTCGTACGCACCTGAAAGAAGCCTGATTTTCAGAGACAGCACACTTCTGAGGCTCCCATTTTCTTCTGTCATTTCAAGGCCAGAAAGCCAGCTATTAGATTATTTGAAGTCTGAATCCCTGCCTAACACACGACAGCCAATCTTATCCAGTCACACTTCTGTTGAGTCCTGTCCTTGACAAAGGCAGAAAGACATTCAGCTTTCAGGAGGGGGAAAAGCTGCCTTCTCATTCATTATTTCTGCAGGTGGCTGGTTGCTAACAAGTTACATGTTGTACCACCAGCTAATCCCAGTTATGCAGATTTTTGCCATGTCACTTAATAGTTCGTATTTTATCCCTGTGGAAATATCTGTGCATATTTTGCATTCTTTCTGCTCTCTTATAAATAAGTGAAATCATCCATCAGCCGAGCTCAGAGCTCATTCTCAACATAAACACTGCTTTGCATTGCAGCCTGCAATAGTGGCCATTGGGGACAGCACTGCAAAAACTTCTGTGCCTGCAATAACAGTGATGGGAGCTGCGATCCTGTCACTGGGTCCTGCTTCTGTGAGCCAGGATTCACTGGGAAACACTGTGAGCAGAGTGAGTCACATTTTTGTCAAAGGGAATTTGGAAAAGCAAGGAGCAGGAATTTGTCCTCCTCGAAGCCACCTACTGGGTTTCAGCAGGGTCTGATGCTGTCACTAGTTTGTATTCCAGACAAGCTATTTTTAGGCCTAAATAGTTGTTTTAAACCTTAAGATTTAATGTGAGTAATAAGATTGATGTATACTTGGTATGTAGCATAAGATTTTCTATACTGATTCTATTTATTCAGCTGTAGGTATGCACATCTTCATAAATACTCTTTTAAGATTAGGCATATAGAAATGTTTCATGTGGGAATAACAGATGCAGCATCAAGAAGATTTAGGATCCTCCATTCATTAACAACAAAAATGTCCTGGGTTCTCACCAGCAAGCCAGGACCTCCACCAATCCATCTCCAGCAGGGGCCAATAGCAGATGTCCTGAGAGGATAAAAACAGTCATATCAAGGATTTCTGATATGTTTTCCCAGGCTTCAGCAATTTGTCATTTGGAAGTTTCTTAAAACAGGAGCAATATGTCTATATTTAATACAGTTTGGTATTTTCTTCCAACTAATGTGCCTATTTCCTTTTTTGATTCCATGCAAACTTTTGGTACCCGCTCATCTTGTGGCAGTAAGTTGCATAGTTAAGCTATTTTATTATTGTTGTTATTATTGTTGCTATTGAATACAATGAAGATTTTATCTATCAAACAGTCTTACAGTAGCACAGATCCAACCACCAAAATCTCAGTAGTGCAGGCAGAATTATCTGCTGGTGTCACACAGAAAAGTCAAAACAATTAATCTGGAATGGTGACCCACAATGAAAAAACCCTCAAAAGTGTATCTTAGGGCTCTTGTTGCTGTTGGCCCAGAGGGAATGGAAGGACAGCTATGGGAAGGCCATCGCTGCCAGCTCCACTTGTCCTTCCCTCTTGACCTCTCTCAAAATGCCATCTCTGCAAATAGGAAGCAGCCAAAGATCTGGTCTTTGTCTTCTCTGACAGAGGCAAGGCAAGCAGGGAAGCAATTGCTTCTGACAAAGCTTTTGGCATCCCCTGACATTCCCTCTATAGATGTGCTCTTTTCTTCAGTCTGCATTTTGTTCCACTTTAATTATGTATATATGATGCCCAGGCATCTCTGGGCATCATGATTGTCCAAAATATCTAATGTCAGTTAGGCAACTGGCCCTGTTCTTGACTGATTTTCCTGTTAGACTGGAAGAAGTTATTTTCATTCTCAAGCACTGCCTTTTCCTTCAGATACAGCGTACCATGCAAATCTTTTCAGACTCTGAACATGAACTGCTGTGGAGATGTAACCATTAATCTGTCCCACAGATGTAATGTGTTAAGCTTTCCCCTGAATGTGACGTGTTATAAAACAGAGCCCAAGAGTGAATTATGCAGCTTTCTGCAAGAGGCCACCACATCCCATATTTTCTCCAGCTTTCTAGGGAATGAGGATTTGAAGGAAAACCCAGGACATGGATCACAAAGAGGCAATGGGGCTGGGAGCCTTCCCCTCCTGGCAATGAATGTCCCAGAGGACTTTGGATATGTTAGCAGTGGTAGAGCATCAAGCAGAAAGTGTGGAGCCGCACGTTTTGCTGCTCTCACAATCAATATATCTTTTCCTCTGTAGAATCCAGTCTTTTAACACCCTGACATTTTTCTAAAAAGTGGACTTTTAACAAAACAAACCCAAGGAGAGCACTTAATGATATCGGATTTAGGGCATTACCTCGATGACTTGATTCCTCTTTTGCAAGCAGTAAGAATTTCTATGTCTCTAAAAATTCCTCTCCGCTCATTCACCATTCACCCCTCATCTGGTTTCGATTCCCCACTGCAGGATGTCCCGAGGGAAGCTTTGGTCCCAGCTGCATGCACAGCTGCCAGTGCCAGAATGGGGCTGTGTGTGACCATGTGAGCGGAGCCTGCACGTGTGGTGCTGGATGGACTGGGACCTTCTGTGGGAAAGGTGATGTACCTGCACTGCTCCCCATCCTTTTGTGCATCAAAAACTATGTGAACGGATCTTCCCAAGGGAACTCTTTAAGAACAAACAACCTTTCAGCTTAACAAACTTGATAGACCATCTTCTATGCCAATTTGCCAGAGTTGGAAAGGATGAGCTGGATTTCTTAGAGACACTGTAGTGAGCCGGTTTGTGGCATCATCTAAGGAAGGCTGCTGCTGTGTTATGTCCTTGTGCAGATCATAAGAATATACAATTTTGTGTGCAGCAGGAACAGCACAGTCAAACATTCCAGATGTTGTTTCTTAATGATTTAAAGTTTTATAAATGATGATCATTACGTAAAAAGCCACAATTATTTTATTACAAACACCTTATCAGACGATTTATGAAGGTAGCATTAGAGGGAAATGGCAGCACTTGCAGGACCCTACTGCCCTCTGTTGGGAAGAAAGGTGCTGCACAGCCTCCCTGCTCACACAGCAGCACCGTGGCTGTGTCAAACAGGGCTGGGTGTTTCCCTCTGATTCTTATGAGGAGTTATTCTATTAAACGAATATTCTTTCCAAAGCTCTGTTAACAAGCAAGCCACATAATTCATGATATCTACATTGTGACCCCTTTAAAAGTCATTTCTTTTAACTCTGTTTTCATAAGCTTTTGTTTTGTCAGGCGTGAGGGATAGGGGAAACCTGGGTGATACAGTTGGGAGAGAAAGTAAAAAACAACCAAATTCCAGTTTCCAAATCAGTCAGTTTGGACATATCCTGTTAAAACTGTTGGAAGACTGTAGAGTGAAAGTAGAATTTTGTGCCTGTTGCTCATGACCTTGCAGTTGCCATTAGCCCCCATTTCCCACATTTTCTTTCAGGCAGGCTGAGTGTTTGCTCTTCACTGATCTGTTTTACCTTTTCACAAAGAAAATTACAGCCGGAACAGTTAGTTTGGTTCCAAGAAAAATGCAATTGGAAGAAAATATGTGGGTGGTTTGCCCTTGGTACAGCTTTCCGGCACTTCTTCTCCCAGGAGCTGTAGCACTGCTGTTTTTAGTGGCTTGGCTTCCTTTTGGCAGGGATGTGCTTTTTGCCGTGCTCTTGACAATCCACCCACATGGGCCAAGCCCGTGTGAGGATGCAGAGATGCAGACTGGAGCTGCCAAGTTGCCTCACGCTCCCAGCAAAATGCTGGTGCTTCATCCCAGGGCTGGGAAGGCTTTTCCATCATCACAGAAGCACTGAACATGACAATTTTGCAGCCTTCTAACTTTAAAGACTTAGGAGATGGTAATGTTTCTAGTACCTAAAGGAAGCCTACAAATAGGAGGGGAATCAACTCTTTGAAAGGGTAGATTTCAGGGCAGGACAAAGGGAAATGGATTTAAGTTGGTGGGAAGATTTAGGTTGGATGTCAGGGGGAAGTTCTTTACCAAGGGAGTGGTGAGGTGCCCAGAGAGGCTGTGGATGCCCCATCCCTGGATGTGTTCAAGGCCAGGCTGGATGGGGCCCTGGGCAGCCTGGTCTGGTGTTAAATGGGGAGGTTGGTGGCCCTGCCTGCGGTGGGGATGTCGGAGCTTGGATGATCCTTGAGGTCCCTTCCAATACAAGCCATTCTATGATAATGTTTTCAGATCTTTGAGATAAGCTTACAGGGAAAAAAAAAAAAAAGAACTTTGCTAAAATGCTAAAAAATGGTTGTTTTACATTTTCAGCTTGCCCAGAAGGATTTTTTGGGCTTGACTGCCACCAGGTGTGCAACTGCAAGAACGCTGCAGGCTGTGACCATGTCCTGGGGACCTGCAGCTGCCTCCCGGGCTGGAGGGGAGAGACCTGCGAGCTGCGTATGTACTGTGTGACTGCTGGGCCCTGGGGCTGGGGGCGGGGGGGTGCAGGGTGGCACACACATTAGATGGATCGTCTTCCTGTCCAATAACAGCAAAAAAAAAAAAAAAAAAAAAAAAAGCAACAACAAAAAAAGAAATAATTTTTAGCAGCAATGCAAACAATCCACCTTTTTTTCTTGTTTTTAGCTGACGTTGGCACATTTTGAAGCATTTTAGGCATTGCTTATTAAATAGTAGTGCTGTTATCTGACCGTATGATGAATCTCAGCTTTACGTTTTGAGAAGTAGAAGGAGATGAAATGTTGTGTCTGTGTTCCTGGTGTATCTCAGGTAGCTTTCAATTATAATGTGGCAGATTACAAATGTACAGTATGGAAAAATGAGAGCTGGGACTGTTACGTTATATAGCCAGGAGAAAATGGTTGTAGAAGTAATTCCTAGAAAAGTTATCCTTTGTTTTGTTTTTTTAAATGTCAGTTTCTTGTGTTTTCATATGTGCAGATTATCCCACAGTGTTGGGATTAATAAGACTTTTCTGTATGTCTATGTGTATACTATATAAAATTGGCTATTCTGAGAAATTAGTCACCAAATTTCATAGGAAATGATACTATTTTCTTTAGCTACATGGCATTACAAGTATTTTCAGGTGTTAACTTCTCAATTAATTTCCTCGTTTCACCTCAGGATGATGCCATGTTCTGCACTTCCTTTTGAAAACATGACTGCTTTCTGAGCACTGTGCTGTAGAGCTGCAGTCTGAAGCAGCAATGTACATGGACCCAACTTTTGCTGATAGGAAATGCTTATTTCCAAGATTTCTTTAATCAGTAGGCTGCAGATTTCTGCAATAGAAAATATGTTTAACTTAGAGAGAAATGATACTTGCATTGAAGCAGTCTGACTCTCCACTGCAATATATTCAGCCCTACTGGAGGGCTGCATTTGCTCCTGGCATCTTTCCCTCATTTGCCCTCCACCACCCAACTTGTCCCCCAGAATGATTTATCCCATAAGGTCCCTGGCCTTGTTGATCCAGCAGTCTGTCCCTTAGGCACTTCCCTGTTCTTTGGGCTGTCCTAGACATCGAAAGCTTTCTCCTTTCTTATTTCATTAAATTCAATTAGGAAATACATCTCTTTGTCAACAGCCTTGTGGCTACTAGAAGCTATCTATCCATTTGCACTGCAGTCATTAAAGCCCTTTTGTGCTAGCTAATTTATTTCTCCTTTGGTTTAAGATTGCAAATCCTGCAATGTCTCTTCTGTCTATAAGTAGAAGAGCAAGGTCAGACAGCAGCGTGGTGTGGCATCCTATTCTTTCCTTGTCTGCATGATGCATCTCCATTCTGACTTAAACACTATCTGGTAGCACCTCACACTACAGCAGTTATTACTAAAATAGATGGCAGTGCCCCTTTTCAGGTCACCTGATTGTGCACTCCTCCCTGTACCTGCCTGGTGTTGATATCTACCCTACTCTATTCTGGGGCTTGCCAGCTCTGGCAGCTGGGAGATTGGCATTTGTTTTTGAGTAATTAGATTGCAGGCAATGTGCTGCAGGATACTGAGGAATAATTTTGACATCATGGGATTTGAATTGATCTTAAGGTGGCCATGCAGTGAGTTTTATACACTATATCTAATTACAGGGGATATGGACAGTAATGCCTTTTGTTAAAGCTGCCCAACACTTTCCATTACAAGAACATGTTTTGCAGTTGCTTATAAATGAGTTATAATAATTTGGGATGAAATCTGCCAAGCAAGCACTTTCTTCTCTTACAGCTGTGTTTGGCAATTGTATTTTTTCATGAGTATCCACCTGAGATATTTTAGGAATCCAAGAAAGAGTTCTAGATATATTACCAATCTTTAAGAAGAACTGAACTGCTCTGTTGAGTGTCATGATGCCACAAAGATACAGAAGTGATGACTTGACGCTTGGCATCTTTTTGTGCCAGAGTTGTAATTTTCTGCATACAGACTCATCCAAATTTTGTGACCTCCAAAAAAGAGAAGGAACAATAACAAAATGGTGTCACATTATGTATGGACACTCGGCAAAGGCATTCTGCCCTGCTTTTAGTACCAAAAATGCCTCATTCTGAAGCAGCTCTCCCCAGGACCTTCACAAGAAGCATCTTCCCTTATAGTAAACGGAGACCACACTGGTTTTACAGATAAAGAATACAGAAAGATTGGTTCTTCCAAAGTCTCTGCTCGGGGGCACTGATAACCAGAGCTGTGACATTTCATAGTATGTGAGCACTTGACTTTGCAAACTTCCTGATTATTTTAACATCATTCTGGGGAGCATAATCCACGGAAGCTGTATGAAATCCAATCTTCTGGGCACCACATTGAGCCTTAGAGCGCATCCTTTTCCCCATGCTCCCCTACGCTTTTGATAGATGTTGACTTCCAGACTGAATGTTTTGGCTTCCAGTTTCATGTGTTCCTCTCTCTGCATGTAAAAGCAGATTTTAAAGACTTTGAATGAATAATTTCTCCTTTCATGGAGGAAAGGCACTGAGAGGAAAATGTTGAAGCAGGGAGAAATGTAATAATTTAAACCTCGCTGATGCTTCTTTCCTTTGCACTCATCATAAAGAGAGGAGAAAAAGCCCCAGGGATATTCATACACTCAGTTGAGGAACTGTGTGAAAATAACTACAACATATCACTTATCTTGTTCTTCAGAAAAGTGGTTTGATAACTAGGATTGCCCTACAGAGAAGCTAAAAGAAGTTTGTGTGCACCCTGTAGAATACTTAAAAGTTTTCTTTTCCAGAAATTTCTGCTTTCTTACTACAATTTTCACTAGAAAACTCTTTTGTCTTCTTGGTAAATATAACAAGATCTTAGCACACATGCTCCAAAAACCTCACTGAAACCACTAGTAACCAGTCAGAGGACATGGTTATGAGCTGGTTTTTCCTTTGGCTTGGTTGTGATATAGTTCTGGTCTGTATTGTGGAAATGTTTAGTTCTGCTCCCAAAATCGAGCCAAATTTCTGTAAGATGGGCTGAACCCATCAACTTGAACTTGGCAGTGGGGCTGCATTTTCAGAACAATCTTTGACTGTGATGGGACTGTGCTCCTGCACTTTCTTGTGGTTTTAATGTGGATGGGGTCCAGGTGATGTGAAAAAATGAATTGTTGAGAAGCCCTGGGAGAAATGGTGTCTGTGAGAACCATGTCTGGAAGCTGGAAGTCCTCAAATGGGAAGAGAAGGGCTGTGAATGGGTCAGATACTGTCAACCAAACACACTCTCACAGTCAAGATGATTTCACTCCTCCATCCTGTCCCCAGGGACATTTCTTCCTGCAGCACTCCATCATGCATTGCCAGCTGGCACCCCCAGAAGCACAGAGGTTCTGGTGGAAAGAGATAGTTTGGGTGTGATCCTGAGAGATGTCCTGTTCAGGGAGTGAAGGACACTTTTCTGGCTCAGAGATCAGAGCTGTTCTTGTCCCTGCAGCACATACCAGCAGTACTGCAGAGAGGAGAGGCTCTGATGGCTCCATGCATGTGAGTGGGAGCTGTTTGATACAAACACAGCCATGCAATGAGGCTCCCCCAAATTCACAGACTTGCTCTGCATTCTGTGGGGGATGTTCCAAGAAAACAAGGCAGTAGGGTTGCCTGTTTTCCACCAAATAAAGCTATTCAAACCTTCAGAGCAATGGAGACCAGAGAAATGTTAATATTGTCATTCTTCATGGGCAGCAGCACTGCAGCGAGGTGGTTGTATTAAGCTTTCACCTGGGAAGCCAGCTGCTTAACTGAACGTGTTGGAAATATCACTCCTCTCTGACCAAAGAATGAGGCTCTGGGTGAGCTGGTGCATCCAGCTGTGAAAAGTGAACAATGAAAACAATGAAGTTGTCAGGTCTCTTACCAGGATGCAAATAAATACCCAAGCTGTCAGGCTGGTGGTACTGCTGGACCATTAGTTCAGCACAAAGGCATTCTGCAGGGCAGGGGGATGACAGCTGATCCATCACCCCAGCAATCCTACCCTTTTGTGGAAGTCTCCTCAGAATGTGCTACAATACATATTTTTAAGGCACATTATTTAGTGTCAGGCGTGGTTAATGCATGGACTTAAGCACTGTTAAGTTGTGAAAAGTATATTGACTGAAGGCAATTTGCAACTGTTCACTGACTGGGGATTCTTCTCGTTGCAGCATGTGAAGGGGACAGGTTTGGGGAGGGCTGTGCTCACACCTGTAATTGTCACAACGGAGCACTCTGCGACCACGTAACAGGGACATGTACCTGCACCCCAGGCTGGGGAGGAGCCACCTGCCAAGAAGGTATGGCCAGGAAGAAAACTCCATAAGTCTCCATCGATGATAAAAGGACACACAATTTTTGTGCTCTACTGTATTGTTCCATGGCTTTGACTGATTACATCATTATGGTGTCTTCTTCCAGGCATAGATTAAATCCAGAACAAGTGAAATCCTTGAGCCCAGCTCCAATGAGGCTTAAGGAAGGAGACTGACAGAGAAAATTTGATCAATGATGAGGACATTGTCAAATATACCCTTTTTCTTCAATATTATGTTTGAAGGTAGAAAAAATTTGTGAAGATGGGAAAGCCATCCCCCAGTTGCTGCTTTGACAGAGGGAGAATTTGCTCCTGTTAACATCCTAAAAATCTGCCCATCTGGCACATGCCAGAGAAATAGGCTCTGCCCATGGGTTCCAGTTGCAATAGGCATTAGTAAACTGTTTAACTTAAAATTAGGTGAACTGTAAACTGTTATCTGACAGCTGTGGATAGCAAGATCGATTGCCCACTGGAAGAGTAATTGTGATATAAAAGCACTGTACAGAGAGAAGCCAGAAGTTGTGGGATCAGCAGCTCTGCTCCTTGGTGTTGAGGAAGCTGGTGGAACCAAGGCTTGTTTTCCATAGGTGCAAACAGAAAGTCTGAAGGGTATTTGGTGGGTTGTAATTTGCTCACTTCATTGGATGTGCTTTCTCGTATTTTGCTCCTGGAGCAGAGTTACACCAGTGCAATTATTTGCAAGTTGTCCCCATTTTTACCTCCTGCAGTACCAACAAAGTCACTGGGTAAATGGAAAGTGAAAGTTTGCATCCCACTCATGTCCTCCTGCCCCTCTAACCCATGGCTTCACTGCTCTCTCTCCTCTCTTCAGCCTGTCCCCCAGGCTGGCATGGTGTCGGCTGCCTGCAGCGCTGCATCTGCCCTGGACAAACTGCATGTGACCCTGTGACCGGCGAGTGCCAGTGTTCCAAGGGCCAGACAGGAACACCCTGCAAGCCTGGTATGTGTTCTCAGTCCTTTGGTACTCCTGTGCCCCGTGTCACTGCACTGTCACCATGCTGTCTCACTGCAGAGTGTCAGGATGTGAGGTATGGACCAGGCTGCAAGCAGAACTGCTGCTGCTGTAATGGTTCAGGTCTCTCAGACTGTCCAGATTTAATGTAGTTGTTATGTTTACATCCATGTAAATCTCTTAAACAGTAATCTCATAAGCACTAGGTATCAGACGAATGCACTGTACGTTCAGCCCTGTAACACCCTATAACACCCAATAGTGCCAACCTCTCACCTCTTCAGGCCTCACTTTCTCCTTGGTCACTCTGTAGGGACCCACGAGTGACCTACAGCTCTTCCTCTGTCTATGCATCTAACTGTAAAAATAAATGCTGTTCCCATATCTATCATCTGGACTTGTACTGTAGACATCATTATGAGGTTTCATTAATAACCAATGCTAAATGGTTTTATATTTTTAATATTTACTTCAATTACATTTCCTGGGCATGCAGCCCTTTGAGCACCCATCACCATGCACTGAACAAGCAGCACGCTATCCCTGCTACAGCACCAACTCTTGCTCTCTTCCTGCTTCTCCCCACAGCATGTCCCCCAGGATATTTTGGACAGAGGTGTGAAGAGCAATGTGACTGCATTCACAGCGTGTCCTGCCACCCCCAAACAGGGGCCTGTCGCTGTGCCAAGGGGTGGCGAGGCAGGCACTGTGACAAACGTGAGTGTCTGTGGGGTGCACATCCCATAGACAGCTTGGGATCCTTGCACACTGGGTTGGTTTTGAGGGGCTGGTAGGGATGAGTGAGGGGAGCAGCTTTGTGCCATCCTGCCTTGATGCTAATGGGATTTGGTGTCCTCCTGCAGCCTGTTTGCCTGGCTACTATGGTGCGGGTTGTGCCCGGCGGTGCCGCTGTCCTGCAGGCACCCCCTGCCATCACCTGACTGGTGAGTGCGGCTGTCCTCCAGGATTCACCGGCCATGGCTGTGAGAGAAGTAAGTCATAAGGATGCAAATAACTAAAAATCATGGGGTAATAATTAATTTATTCAATGTTTAAGGCAGAAGGCACAACCTTTGCAGCGGTGAAGCTGGACAAGGGTAGGAGTGCCGTGCACAGCTGCGCTCCATGTGCATGTCACTCACCCAAATTGTTTGGCCAGTTTTGGACTTTGTGCCTGGTATGGTTTAGGCAGGAAAGTTTGTCCGCTTGAGGTTTGCAGCCTTCTGACAGCCAACACAGACTGAACTGGATCAATTTGCTGAAAATTACTTGCCCTCCCAGTAAAAGCTGCCACTGCTGTGTTTGCTTGGATAACCTACAGCTGCAGCAGTGCTCCTGCTGCCCTTCCTATCCCTTAATGTCCTCTGGGCAAGGTGGCCTGGACAAAGCCTGGGGGAAGACAAAGCTCAGCTGTGCCTACATTCAGAGCCACCAGTAAAAACTAGACATGAGAAGTCTGAAAAATGGAAATGATGTGCTTGTCACTGGGCAAAGTGAAGCCCACAGAAATGTTTGTGCCAAAGCACCTCTGCAAGTTTAAACTCTCTGCACAAGGTAGTATGTCTTTATCCATATGTCTAGTCCCTGGTGAGTTATACTGTTATTTCAGTCAATTTTACCTGACATTTCCCTATGATTTTCTCTAGTGACAGGAGAATTGTATCTGGCCCTTGACAGTTGGGCACAAATTGACTGAACAAAACAAAATCAAGTGGTGAAGTAACCCCCAAGTAAATGCAATAAAACCAAAGTCCCGGAGGACGGTGTCGTTCTGTAGACAGGGGTTTTATTCAATAAATTTCAGCTTGCGCTTTGTTTGAGTGCTATATTTACCAAGTCAAATTGAATTTTATTGGTTTACATTTACTCTTTCCCAAGCTTGTCCACCAAACACATATGGCCAGAGCTGCAGCCAAGCCTGTCGCTGCCGTGCTGAGGAGGACTGTCACCCCATCACTGGGCAATGCGTGTGCCGCCCAGGCTATCACGGGGCCCAGTGCAACCTCCGTGAGTATCAGAAATGGGATGCTCATCTTCTGGGGGTCCCAGAAATGCAGGAGTGCTCAATTCATCTTGTCTTTCAACACTGACTGAGATGCAGTAAGCACAGTGATAATTTACAGTAATAGTAGTGCCTGCCTTGTTGCAAGGCATTTACTTTTTCCTAGGGACAAGCGTGGTTTGCTACCTAAATTCTTTCTGGTACCATGCTGTGCTGAAGAATATCAATGTAATTCTCTGTGTTCATCTTCAGCTACACCTGGATATTGGTAGCTCTTTCATTTCAACACACCTCGGCCAAAATACTTCTTGAAATCTCTGTGTGCTGAAGTCACGACAAATGGCTATGATAACAACAAGCTGCGATTGGCAGTAAATCTAAGTGATTCATAAAGGTAGTTAAGTTGTAGGGCCTTCTGAGGAACAATCAAATTAAACAAATTGTTAGTCTGGATTGAAAAACGGTGAGTATTGTAGAGGACAAAATGCCAATTGGCTGAATGCTCCATCATAAAAAGTATTCCCAGGTCCACATGCCTCATGCTGGTATTTTAGAACATCTGTAAAGTTGTTTCTGGTGGAATGTGGCAACTGATAAGAAACACATCCCAGAATATCCAGAGAAAGGAGACAGTTAATTACTTTTTTATTTACAACTTTAATTTTGTTTTTATTCTGTGCTTGTAATAGTAATTTAAAAAAAAAAAAAAAAAAAAAAGAAAGAAAGAGAGAGAAAGAGAGAGTCTGTCCTTTCAAACTCAGTCTTTTTCTCTCTGGAAAATGCTGATGTTCCTTTCCTAGGAATGTAGTATGGCTGCGTTTGGGTTGCTTGTTTTTCAGGCAACTGCTCCCAGGCAGCTGCAATATGGGCAGCCCTGGTAAGGGTTAAACTTGTGCTTCATTCTTTGAGCAGAAATGGCTAAGAGGCTCAGTTTGGAGACAGACATTTGTATTGCCATCCTGTCATCACAAGTTATTCTTTAAAATATAAATGTAAATGTAAGGATTGATTCTATCCTCCTTTGTACATCAGTTCTCACTGTGAGAGAGATTGAAATTCAGCCTTCAAAATCTAGACTAAAGCCATCTGGATCCATTATACATTAGATTATAATAAATATTATAGTAGAGCAGTAGTGGAGATCAACTATTTAACAGCATCATTTTAAAAGACTTAATCATGGTTAGCCTATTACTTTTAACGTAGTAATCTTTCAGTAGTGATTACTCGTGCACATGGTACTAATTCTCCATAGATTGTAATAAATGTCCTTACATTTTCTTAGGTCCTTAAGATTTCACTGGAGAATTTAAAATTTAAAGCATTAATTATACTCCAGTTCTTTTACAGAAGAAATTACTTACAAAATGAAATCTGTGTTTCATTGCATTTGGAGGGCATGTTTTCATGGACCTTGGTGTCATTAGGATCAACCTACATTGTATGAGATATGATCCTTCAATGCATTTTGCAGTCCTACATAAATACACAGCAAATTCTCAATCATTATGACTTTCGTTAAACTTTTACAGGAGAAACAATGAGATGGGAGATTCGCAGAGGGAGAAAGCTTGTCTGGCATCTATCATTTCTTTTTGTTATTCTCTCTTACATTGTTCAGGCCAAGCCATAGAGAGACACAAAAATGGAAGGAAAATGGTTCGTGTTTGAGGCTTTTTTAGCTTTATGTCAATGGAGTGAGAGGTTATAGACCTTACTCTGAAGCAACCTATCTGATAACTGTGGATAGCTCGCGTGACTTTGGTGGAAACACTCATTCCTGCCGTCCTCACTGCAGAGAGAGCTGGGGCTGCTCCAGGGTGAAGAAGCTTTCGACATAATATTAAAAACAGCATAGGGAGCTGCTCCTGAGATGTGAAACGGGCTTCAGGCCAGTCAACATGTGGTTGGATGCTGCTGGAATCACTTTCTGGCAACTACTGCTGTATTTATAGCACCGTGAAAAAAGGTTCAAGAAAATATCTATAAAAGGTGTAGTTGGCTGGGAAGTCAAATTTCCAGGAGCCAAGAGCAATGAGGCTTTCATGTTCTCAAATTTTGGAGTGAAGAGCTGAAACAGTCTCCTGTTTCAGGCAGGATCCTGAGGAAGCAGACAAACTAGCAATAAGGTTCCCATCAGCTGTCTGTAACTCAGCGGATGGGCAGATCTACTGGAGTGGAGTCAGTCAGGGGAGTCGTCATGGGCAAAAACACCATGCAACATTTCTGTGGCATTTATCAATCTGGATGAGTCCTGAGCCAGAAAGACATCACCAACTTCACCTTCAAGCTGTGGGTAACAGGATGCTTCCAAAATGTATTTTTGACAGTGTGTTAATAACAGTGGTAAGGAAAGCCTTAGTGTATGTGGTTGGTATGAAAAGATTTAGGAACTATTGGTCATGGCAAAACCACCCAAACCAGAAGGGAAAACTCAGGAAATGAGTTAGAAATCTGTCTGCTTCTCCTGCCATTCGCAGAGTAACATGTCAAATGCACAGGAAACTGTTAAATTAGAAAATGTCTTTATTAGATAACTGGTGGTTAGAGGCTAACCCTCTTTATAAATGGCAGGACAGCATGTCAATTGCCATAGCTGTCTGCATAGTTCTCCCCCAGAGCAGTAGCAGATGAGATGGCCTTGTTAGCAATCATGCAGCCAACAGTTTTGTCCTGCCTTCTTGAACAAAATGTTTCAAGGGTAAATAAATTGGTATGGGGGGAATTGCTGCATCCCCTTTTGTTAATGGAACAGCTCTTTCTAGTCTTGAGGAACAACCCTGAAAGCTTTGCCAGGGAGAAGCCAAGTGTGTGGGAGTGTGGGAAACTGAATTAAAAAAGAGAAAAGCCAAATGATGACTGAAAGGAAAGGGAGGATGAAGAGAGAAGCTCACTCAGAGTCCAATTAAATCATTGAATCGGGGTGTGCCCTTAGCTTCAATTCCATGAAATAGATGTTGCAGGGCTCACACCTCAGTGCCAGGGTTTGCACATGAAACAGATTTTCTGCACCAACAGATGGAAGCACTGACAAAGTATTCATTGAGATGAGAAAGGCTGAGAAGAGTATCTGCATGTTGGAAAAGTGTGTATCTGTTTAGCCTTGATGATCTGCTATTCTGATTTGAGCAGAAGCCAATTTTCAGCTTTATTTCAAAAGGCATCCCTTTAAAGCTTTACCGTAAGCTCTCCTTCTCTATGGAATGGTTTGAAAAACACAGGGATTTCTCCAGGCGCTCAGACCATGCTTTGATGCTTTCAGAAAACAGAAAAAAAATAAATATATATATATAAAGTTACTCATACAGAGATTGCAAGAAATCTGTTGCCTAGAGACATGCAAATATACATTTAGCCAGATTGCCAACATAGCCATAAGCTTTCCTTTGGTGGAGATTAAGCGAAGGAAGGAAGGGGCAAAGAAATGTCATTTGGAGGCAGGAGGATGAATGCAACTGTTGAACAACGATCCCATTGCTCTAGAAGCACAGGCTTTTCACTCCTCTGGTATACTGGAAAACTGGAAGAACCTCATTGCCATGTAACACTGGCTTGGCAGCCCATCCAGGTCTCATGTTTGTTGGGGTTATTACAGAACAAAACTTTATTTTTCTCAGGGAGTTTTCTGGCTTTGCATTTAAAGCACCTCTCTCTTGTATCTATTTTATGAGAAGGTGTCACCCAAAATTTCACTTAACTGTCATGTGCACATTTCTGGAGCCTTCCATCCACAGTTCACCAGGTTTGCCATAGCACTACAAATCCATCGTGGTGGGAAAGAGTTATTATAGAGGAATCCAACTTTTGCTGCTTGAGCATTTTCACAAGATGAGACCTGCCCACTTTCTAGAAATGCTCAGTTAAGACAAGAACTAAATGAGACAGTGCTGCTTGTGGCTCCTCATGGTAAAGCAGGCTGCTGTTGCCCAGTAGGAGAAACCAGAGTCCCATCTCCTGCCTGTGCCATGGAAAGGAAAAAGGAGCAAGTTGATTTGGTGTAGAAATCTAGGAGGAAAATCTCTGAAGAATTGGACTTGCTTTTCTTGCTACCTTCAAGCATGAGAAATAGGAGAAGCAGCCAGTCAGGCTCTTTGGGGCTTTGGCTTTGAGTCAAAAAGAGGCCCTCTGCCCAAGGCAGCCATCTGCTTGTCAGTGTCTTCTGCTGGTCCTCTGGAAGCAAATAGAATTAGAAAATGAAAATTGAATTTTGGACAAATCTAACGGGCTTATGATCTGAAATGTGAAGGTCCCAGTAGCAGCATATCCTAATTGCCTTTTTGTTTTTCTTAAAGCAGGGTGTCCAGAAGGTACTTATGGTTCAAACTGCCAAAAATCCTGTAAATGCATGAATGGAGGCCATTGCGACCCAGTGTCGGGAACTTGTGATTGCGCGCCTGGTTTCATTGGAGCCGACTGTAGTAAAAGTAAGCCAACATTCATGTTCTGTTTCTTTCAAAAAACCAGCAGAGAGAATAATCTGCGTAAGAATTTGTCAGTATAAAAACAGACAGATTACAGTTACCTCCTCCTTGAACTGTAAATTGGGATTCCAGCTTTGTAAAATTTCTCTTGCAAAATATTTTCCTTCTCTTCTGTGTGAGTAGAAGCAAGGACACTCATCCCAGGATTACAACCTACTTGCCCAAGTTTGTTTCTAGAGCCAACTCAGCATGAATTGCTCAAGTTCCTTCTTCCTGTCCAACATTTCTAGGTTGAGAAATTATCTCAATATTTTGTTTCACGCTACGGTGCCATTATTTTCAATAAATGGGAAAAAGATCAAGTTTTGTCATGGCAAAACTGGTAAAGACTCCATGACAACACTTCTCCTACTTCTCTATTTCAGGGCTAAATCATGTGGCTGAATTTCTGTGGTATTTCCAAAGCTATGATCTCCTAATATGGATAAATAGAGAGCGTTTGGGATTTCCACTTGCTATACCTGTATCAACCATAGAGGTTTCAGTGCAAATCAGAGCTTAACTGATGTTTTATCACCTTTCCGAAGCTTCTTTCAGCTTATTCACAAAAAGACAATGCTTAGTAGTTGATAGCTTTGCTCTTCAGCATAGGAGAGCATCATTATTAAGGAAGGAAAGAAGTCTTTAGCTTAAAGCATGAGCAGCTGATATGCACGCTTGCCTTACTGAGGGAAAACCTACTAAACATTTCATGTGAAAGCATGGATTATATTTATAACCTATATATATGTATATGTACATGTATATACATATATATATATATATATATATATATATATATATATCAGAGGAAGAGGCAGTCATGTCTTTGGATGGGATTTGTTTTCATAGTCACTTTGAAGTACATTAGATGGATCAAAGTGGAAGCCAGCTCCATCTATAGGATCCTGTCTTCATTGGAAATGGAAACTGGCACACCCAGTGTGCTTAACTGAAGTCTGTGTTTCCTTCAGCTTGCCCAGAAAATCGATACGGGAAGGACTGTGCCCTGTTCTGTGCATGCGGTAAAGGTCAGTGTGACCCACGGACTGGCAGCTGTACCTGTCCTCCTGGCCAAATGGGACCTGGCTGTCAGCAAGGTAACAAAGTGGGATCAGTGCTCAGCTTGTCAGCTGGGCTCATAGTTGCAAATTAAACTCAGTGCCAAGCATTGTTTATGGCTGTGTTTCTCACTGCATTTGAAGCCAAAGTTTGCTTGATAATGCTCGCTGTACTTTGCAGGATCTCAGCCTTATTCCTCTGTTCCATTGCCCTGCCCTTTTCCAACCCATCTCTGCCTGTATCTCACCGCTTTGCTCCTTCACCAGCACCACTGCACTGCTTTCTGTGCAAAGATAAAGTCACTACCTTCAGATACCACAGTTCAAATAGCATGAACCTAAAGATGGGGAAAGTGCTCTAACCACACAGTAAAGGCTCAGAGAGTGGACATTACTCAGCATACTCAGTGGAGAGCACATGTTTGTATTTACTCCCTGTCACTTTCATCTTTTTGGGGGGATGTAGATTTATTATTTTTTTTCCAAACTTTGTTAATTCTCTGTAGTGTGTCCCCAGGGACGGTTCGGCCCCAGCTGCCGTCTGACATGCAGCTGTCAGAACGGTGCTATCTGCGACCACGTGGATGGCAGCTGCACTTGTGGACTCGGCTGGACAGGAAAATCGTGTGAGAAAGGTAACATCCTGCTTTGGTAGTAATGAACACGTATAGTCAAGGAGGGGTTTGCAGTGGCTGTGGGCTTTCAAAAAAGGAACAGGTTTTCCTCAATTAATCTCGCCACCAGCTGCATTCATCTTTATAGCCTCTTTCATGCTGCCTTGCCCAAAGTTAGAGCTTTAGATCTCTTTTTGGAAACAGTTTCCTTGTGAGTCTTGCTCTGTAATCCTTGTAAATTCCTTTGAATGGACTCTTATTTCTTCTGCTATCCAACTTTTTGTTCTATTGTTCATGGGAACATTTTTTTGGTATCTTCTTTGAATCACTCCCCTGAGGTCAGCAGAAACCAGTGTCTCTATCCCATCTTGTCTCCTTTCTTCATTTTCTCTTCCCTTTGGCACGGGACTTCAGTTAATTGTCTCATGTATTAACTTCCTGACATTCTGGGAACATCTGTCCAAAACAATTGAAATTATCATGCTATCTTGTCCTCACTTCTCTGTGTTAGCTCTCCCTTATACAAGACAAAGCACACTTAACAGAATGAGCACAGAGTGTTTTTGTGTGTCTTTTCTTTCTTTCCATCTCCTGAAAGACATGCGATTCAGAGCCCTGCTTTATGTATACAGAATAGCTGCTAAATGGAGTGGTGGTGATGTCAATACCGCTGTGGACGAGTACTAAAATATATCTTTCCTCCATCCAAAAATTAGTGCTGTTTACCAATAACTGGCTGACATAGTGTTGTGTGGACTGTGTTTGTACATCTCTGCCTGCTCCTTGAAATCTTTATAACTGTACATGGGCTGTGTTTGGGCTGCAAACCGTAATTGGGTTGTGCAGATGTGGAACAATGTCCCATGTGTACATCCTCTAGATGTACTTTAGTAAAACATCTCTGGTGTCAAACACTGGGGAGAGATGTGCACATTGTGTAAAGGATGGAGTGCTGTATCTCTAAGAAGATCTTCATGGTTGTCTTTTGACATACATAACAAGCTATTGGAAAATTGAATCTTTATTTCTATGGCAGTGTGGGTTTGAGTCTGTTTTGACTAGAAATCAAAAACATCTAATCGTGTATCTTTTTCTGGTGATTAAGTACGATGTTCTCAAAAGATCTTATCTGCCATTTGCAGTTATGAATCCAATTATGTGCTTGGCCATGCTCAGTTAAGTTGGTCTCTGCAGCGTCCAGTTACCACTTCTGCAGAAATTACACCCCTATTAGTTATATTGACCCAGTCAATTTTGCATGACATGGCTTTCGATAATTTGAGATGCACTTAGTCCAACACAAGTAGATGTCTAGTTATACATGGAAAGTCAATGTGTGAAAAAGAGACCTCCCCTTTTTATGTAGAGTTCAAATACTGTGAATTCCAATGATAACATGGAGCAGGAAAAGCTGTATGTTTTCTTTCACACTTTGTATGCATCTAAAAGAAAGCACTGCTATAGATGTAGAGGGTGGAAAAAGAAGATAGCATTTATTATGTGCTTTTACAACACTTGAGGGGCTGGGAAGGCTCAATATAAACAATATAGCACAAGAAAATTGAACTCTTCAAACATCTATAAAGTATAAATCCTCATCAAAGTGTGTAAATACATAGTAATGGGGCAGAAATGCCATTTTCATTGAGCACAACTGCATGGAGAGAAAGAAATTCATGAGCGTTCACCTGAGCTCTGCAAGTTGCTATGTGGGCATCATGCCTCAGCTGTAAAAGCCATCAGATTTTGGTGTGTGATTGGGTGTTTTTTTTTGTCCTTTTTCTTTGTCCACACATGGCCGGCAGAATGTCTCCCTGGCAAGTATGGCCCCAGCTGCAGCTTGGACTGCTCATGCCAGCACAACGGCACCTGCGACAGGTTCACGGGCTGCTGCCTCTGCCCCGCAGGGTTCTATGGGCGCTCCTGTGAGCACGGTGAGTACACACACCCCACACAGCCCCACCACCTGTCCTTCTGCAGGGACAAATGGGGGCTCAGGAATATTCCTGTAGAGCAAAAGGGATTATTACTTACAATGGCAAATATCAATTTTGCTTGCTTCCAAAGAAGGTAGCTGCAATTATAGAGGGGCTTAAACGGATCCATGATTTTTCTCCCTCCTCTTTCCTTACTTGACACATTTCTTTCTCAGGGTGCCCCTCTGGGTTTTATGGGCTGAGCTGCCTTCATGCATGTGCCTGTAAAAACGGAGCAAGCTGCGATGCTGTGATGGGACAGTGCGTTTGTCCTCCAGGGTACCACGGTATCCATTGTGAGAAAGGTACTTACACTGACCTGGTTTAAAAATCAAATAAACCACATCCTTATCTAAATGCTTGTTTGTTCAGAGCCACTTCTTCCATACTTTGCTCTGTATGAATCTGTGATCTCTTACCTGTTCTGTAGTCGGGTGTTCTCAATTCCTTATACATTAACCACTCTGGTTCTGATTAGCACAGTGAAAGTCCCGGTCTCCATGGTGTCTTGCAGCAATGAGTTCCACATGTTGTTTATTAAGAATAAGTTTCTTTTACTGATTTAAACTTTGCTTCTAAAATTCCAAGTAAGATTATTAAATTGATGCATGTCAGACCAGTTGAGTGTTATGAAATGGTCTTCTAAAGAGCCCTAATTAAAAATGAAAATAAGTGCCAGTAACATTTTGGGACAGATTTACAAATACTTTCGATAAGTTGGATTAGATGAAACCAACTTAAAGAGAGCACACATAAATATTATGCCTATCCGCTACATTCAATCCTTCATTAAACTTGGCATTAGCACTGAGTTCAGCTCAGAGTTTACGAACTTTCCTCTGAGCCATCCTTCAAGCCCTGCTCTGGCTGATGTATTTGTTGTGATGTTGGTGTGCAGGACTCCTAACAG
Source organism: Coturnix japonica (assembly GCF_054131305.1). NCBI lineage: Eukaryota > Metazoa > Chordata > Aves > Galliformes > Phasianidae > Coturnix > Coturnix japonica. Next base: position 19,478,545 of record NC_140674.1, on the reverse strand, counting down.
GGGCATTTATGGGGCTCTTCCCTCCAGGCTGTGCCAGCGGGCGCTTTGGTGAGCGATGCCAGCACCGGTGCAACTGCGGAGGAGCTCCCTGTGACCCAGCCACCGGGAAGTGCCTCTGCCCACCTGGAAAGACAGGGGACAAATGTGATATTGGTAAGGTAGTATTTCCTGTGTGCTGGAGTACATGCAGTTAAAGCAGTGAGACCCATTGGTTGGTTTGAGTACAACAGTGAAAGGATGCGTGCCAGTACAAAGTATTCCAGGACACACTGTTTGCAGCAAAGTATTCTCTTGCAGGTTGCCAGGTTTATCAATAGGCTGTACTCTGATTTAATCAATATTTAAGCTGATGCATTGATAGGAAAACTATGTATGGGTCAGCAGTAGAATGTCATTTGTCATGTCAGCACAGCACAGTAGGAAGGACTCAAGGATACTACAACAGGACACTAAGGGATTGGGCCCCATGGGGGTTTTGTCATGGGAGCACTTATGGGGCTCTTCAAAGAGCTCAAAGTGTACCAAACTCAAGGTGAGGGTGGTGGAGCTGCTGCAGTGTTCCTGGCTTTGAGAACCAGCAGTAGTCTGGGAACACTGAATCCAAATAGCATTGCCTCATTTGCAGCACAGGAGCTGTGTGTTGGCCCACAAAAGCAGAATTGTTTTGCAGCAGGGTTGTAAAAATAGGTGAGAGAATTCTCCAGTGAAGGAAACCAAGCAAACTGACAAAAGCATTGAGGGCTGAGAGGTGGTAAGGACAGGGATTCTTGAGCCAAATTCTGATCTCAGTTTTGCTGGTGGAAATTTAGTGTAATCAGTTAAAAGAACTGTACTTTTCTTTTAGCAAGTGTAAAAAGGGATGTGTGATCCCAACAAGCAACATAGAGGGAGGTGAGCATCCATGTTCTAATACTTAAGGATCACGCAAGGAACCACATTCCTCCCAATTCCCAGTATCACAAATGGTGAATATTCCTCATCCTTTTGCTCTGGGATAAGGCAGGAAACAGCTCTGAACACCCTGTTATTAATGCAAGCAAGAAGTCAAGTAATCTCTGGGAGCCTGAGAGCTACTGCAACCCCAAAAACTAAAATGGAGATTGACTTGCTTGCTGACCTGCACCATCTTCTTGCTAGGAACTGGGCAGCTCATCCTCCTGCACTGGTGCCACTGGGACTTCAGCCACCCAGCTCTGAGCAATGTGCATCATAGGCCTTTCCAGTGTGATTCTAGCAGCAGTGGAACACAAGGGGGAAGCTCAGCACCAACAGTGTGAACCGAGGTTTTGCTTCTTGCAAACTCTAGGAGTCATTTTTATTTTTCTTAAATCAGCTAGGGTTGCCCCTGTCCATGAAAAGCTGTTATGGGGTAGGTTTTATTTGCATTTTTATTTTCAATTAGGCTCAGTTCATCTGTGATATAACTGTGAGCAGCTGTGTCTGTGCAGCAGCCGTAAAGATAAAAGGCATGATTTTAATTTGAACTCTGGTAAAGCACCCATTAAACAGGCAAAATGTTAATTAAAAAGAAAAAAAAGAAAAAAAAAAGAGAAAGAGAGAAAGAGGGAGAGAATATAACAGACTTTTATGGGCGTTCCATTTCTGTAGTAAATTAACATTGCAGACTTTCAAACAGATGTCTTAAATACACGTTGTTATTAACATGAAAATGTGGTATTACATAAATTAAAATCAGGTCCAGAGGTGTTTGTGGAGACCTTTTCTCATAACATTTCCTAATTGAAAAGGCCGAGCTCTGAGCACTTGGGGAAGGTTCTCCCACGTGCTGGGGCTGCAGCTGATGTGGGGCTGGGGGCTTGGTGCTATGTGAGAAAGGCAGCCTGGGTGTTGGTGAGGTGAGGGAGAGAAGGTTGTTGTGTGCAGGACACTGAGCACCCTGCCTTGGGACCTGCTGGGGACTTTTCCTTCTTACCTGTGCTTTGCCACTTATAAAAAAAAATTGCAAGGAGAATTTGTCCATAGAATGTTTGGCCGTTCTTTGCGGAGCTGGGAGTGAGACCTTTGTGAGTTTATATTGCCAGGAGGTAACCAAACTGTGCAATGTGGGTATGGTGTACAAACATTTTTAAAATGCATTGATTTCTATTTGGAAATTGCTTGAGTGAAAGCCCTTTTCTGCTCCACACTGATAGTCAGGCAGCCATAAAACCTCTCCTTTTGGTCTACCAGCCCCTGAGTTTATGTCAGGGATGGTTCCCCTTTCAGGAACTTCTTCAGGACAGGTGGGACACAGTTTGGGTGGGCTGTGCAGCAGGTAAAGCTTGAGGACTGCAAGGCTTTCCAAAGTGTCATGGCTCAGTGTTTGCAGATGTAGGTGTCAAACTAGATTCCCAAACCTGTATCTCCTGAGAGAAACACAGCAAAAGCATGTCATAATTTAGGACAGTTTCTTATACAGTATAATTATAACTTGCTGAGGCTTTTTTAGTTTTATACTGATAAACACTTAACTTTAGGGAAAGAATGGGTTAGAAGAATTAACCTTGTGAAATTATATGAAGAGATTTTTTAAAAATACAATATTATTTTCAGTTTATCTGTTGAGCCTCACAAAGCTTCCCCTTTGCAGAGCTTGAAGGAGGTCTGTGCTCTCACCAGAACCTGTGTGAGGTCTGTGTTCTTCCCCAATGATAATCCAGGGACTTAAATGTTTAATTTTTATTTTTATTTTCCTAAATATCCCTAATTTTCTTACTTTGTGTGCATTTTACCCTGGATTCTGACTTTGGCCTGAATTTCTATTTCATGCACTTTCAAGGATGCTCCTCAGTATAACACAACCATCGAGCAGGGAGAAGCATTTACCCTCTTCCAAACACTTCTGTCCTTCCAGGCTGCCGTTCAGACCAGTATGGCCCCGACTGCTCTCTGCAATGCCAGTGTGCCAGCAAGTCCCAGTGCAACCCTTACAATGGGAAATGTGTCTGTCCAGCCACGTGGATGGGGCCAACCTGCAAGGAAGGTAACACAGGCTGGAGGTTGACTGTCTTAGAGACATTGTTCTCTGACCACGGTAATGGGTTGAAGAGCATGGTGAAATGTGATAAGTGGCTGAATAAGGAGATAAAATGTCAGGAGACAGACTCAGATGGATCTGTGTGGATGACAAAATGCTCAACAAAAGGTTTTTGTTTGGTTAGTTTTTTGGTTTTTCATTTAGGTAATTACTCATTTTAATGATGTGTAGTACCATGCAAAACTTTTCTCCCATATGTAATCTAAACATGGTCAGCTTGCTGGTAAAACCGTGCAGTTCTTCCCATGGTTTAGGAAATACTGTGGAGCAACTGAGGGACTCTTTTAATGTCTTGCTTGTTCTGCCTGCCTGTGTGAGGTGGCCAACATAACTCAGTCCTCTACCTTCCTCTGAAGGTTATTGTTCATTAAATTATATAAGTGCAAATTCTGTGATTTATATTGTATTTCATTATAATGTTATACAGACCTAAGGCTGCATTTCTACTTAATTCTCTAGGTGGCCCTCCAAAGCTTCCTTTTCATGAAGAACAAACTCAAGAAAGAGGGAATATTTTTCCGAGAGCTCTACAACAGTAACATTTGGACTAATAAATGAACTCTTTTATATGCACAGACGGTATTTGAATTTGGATATGAAAACAGGTATTCAATTCAGCTTGAATTGTACTGAAGTATTCACACTTCTTATGGAAGACTACAGAGGCCATTTAGTTGCTGGTTCTTTTTAAAAAGTTGAATCTGTTTCATGTATTTATTCCTAGCCTGTTGCCTCTCCATTAGTCTACTTGGGACATTCTTTCTGATATGTAGTATAATTTGTTGCTTGAAAGCTTGGACATGTGGGTTTTTTGTTCTCTTTTTGCTTTTTGTGAAACCAGCTCCAAAGAGGATCAGTAACATATCAATTTAGAGTGAGCCACATTGTGTTAAACGAGCATTTAACAGATTATGAAGCCAGTGCAGGTTCTCTGCAAAATCATGTTGCTCAGAAACCAGCGGGATTCACCAAATTAGTTCCTTTGTGGAAAACACTGTTCAGTCTTAAATTACAGCTAATGAAGAATCTGCCACAATCTTTGATAAAGATTAAAGATCTTTGATTAATATGAGAATATATACTACATTTCAGGTGTGGATTGGCTGACTGGAAGGCCATCCATATCTTGCTTTCATCTGAGGCTCCTTTCTAAAGAGCACGATGTTAACTGTCAAGCCCCTCTGGTTTTCTGTGTTCTGCTATCTCATCAGTGGAGTTTCTCAGCAGTTTGTTAAGTCAAACTGTACAGCAGTTCTTGTAAAACTTTCTTACAATGGAGGAAGCTTTACCTTGGATGGAGAAAGCAGATAATGAGGATAGATATGTAACAATAATCTGTGTTCTCTTTATGTAAAGGATTATAATGTGCTCTTACCACACAATAATTTAATTATTAGCTTTAATAAGTCCCAATACCATTCAACAGCTGCTGTTGGTCGCTTAAAACAAGGACGTTTTGGTGCTATTTTTGTCTGTTTACACAGACTGTTCCTTAATATAGGACCAAGTCATTATTAAGAAATAATGTTCTTTATTTTAGTATGCTGAGTTAACAAGGCTAAAAGATTTCGGAGTAACTCTTTGTACTTCTCTTTAGTTTAAGAGTTACAAAACATGCTCAGTATCCTCTTGATTCTTACTAAATCAGGGGTGCCCTTGGTCAAAGACACCAGGACCATCGGCTCTGTTGACCAGGTAGCACAAGTTCTAGGTTTTGTGTTCATACTAGCATTACCATTCACACACCACAATGAATCACAACTCTGCAAGGGATTTTTGTCATAGAAGAGAGAAAGTGACAATAATTGATGCTCACTTGTGATTTTTAATAATGTTTACGGTTGCAATTGGATAATGAGTATGTGAAGTAATAGTTACCTCTTGGTTCTCCTCAAGTCTTAAACCAATCTGCCTGGTTTGAAGCAAGTATTGCTTGCTCACCTGGAATTGCAATTCAAGCTGTGATCTTTCGGAAGCAATAAAGGTTTACTAGGTGTTTTTTCAAGCCTTTTGGAAGTCTTATTGTTGTTATTCAAAACTTCGTGGGTATTGGAAGCCATCCTAAACTCAGCAGAGATAGCTGTGACTGCAACCAACTGTGCTTTCAGCCAGAAAATGTCAGGAGCTGATTCTGATCTCTTGTCCTTTCTTTATGATAGCTCTGTAAATTGCAAAAAAAAACTTTGCTTGATGTACGTGTTCCCAAACTAGTCTGAAGTGAGTTGTTCTCAGCAGGATTTTTTCTGTAAGCCATGGTAGTTAAAATGTTCCTTTGGAGATGTGCTGGCCTAGGTCTGATCTCCAACTGTGAAGCTGGGGCAATTTCACTGAATTAGGTAAATCTTCTGCAAGGCAATTAGATATCATCATAGAAACTGATGGAGAAAAAAACATCCAGGCCCAGCAGCAGACATCTTTTGATTTCAACTGTAGATTTACCACAGAGCCAAACTATAATAGTAGTGTAAGCACAGCCTGAAGATTTTTCATACTAAAGGATGAGATTGGATGACAGCAGTTTATAAAACATACTGCCTTTTCTTATCTACATGTCTAAGTATACTTATGTGTGATTGGAGCAGCTAATCAAAGAGGAAGCTTTTCTCAAGCCATATTCCTTTCACCTGTGTATCTTGTTTACATTTTTCACAGTAACTTGATATTAGAATTGTAAATATGTTCTATAAAGGAAAAAAAAAAAAGATTTTGCATTGAGTATTATTGAAGAATGTTACCATTTTAGGTACATGATGAAACACACGTTATAAGTGGTTGATGCTGACTCTGTACCAGTATATCAGAAGCCCAAGAAGATCTGCTTGGGAAATACTTCAGCAGACTTATTTTTTTAAGTTAAGCTGAAAAATGCCAATTCATACTAAACTATTCACATGTAGCAGTTTTTTTTATTAATTCCTTCTTCAAAATACATCATAATTACTTAATGTTCTTACCCTGGGGAAAGAAGTTTACTTCAGTTCCATAGGACTGATTGTCCTGATTTGGATCTTAACATGATTTTCTGTTCCAAAACGTAGAATAAGGTACAGCCATATAAAGGTACAAATCAAAAATATGTATTTCAAAAATTTTAGAAGACCTTTGCTAGGTTACTTTTCATTTTGTTTTCTTGGTTTGCTATATAGAAGGTTGCTATATGTGAAGGTTTTCGCTTTTCACAAGGCAGGGAAAATGTTTACAGGATATCAGCTTCTGGAAGAAAAGCTAACACTAGTCATAATTAGCTGTTGGTTAAGTCAGTTTACTTGCTTGTGAAATCAAGAGTATATTTTGACTCTGTTCCTGTCCTCATATTAACACACTTAAGTTATTCTGTGCTTAATTGATTCTCTTAGACTGCGTGTACTTTTGGTAATGGAAAATCCACTAAATTAATATCCTAGCTGATTCATGTTACAGAAGGTGAACTTAATTACTACTAAAGTGACTTAACTCCCCTTATTTTGTTCGTCAGTGGAATCAGTGTCAGGCTGATAGCATCCTGAACACAGCGCTGTCACTTGTTGAACATGAAAGCAAAAATTTCAGTGAGAACGCTTTTTGTGACTAAATTTATGCCTGTCTTCCACTTGGTAAATGACTTTCTTGGCTCTGTTTCCCAGAGGACCTAAGTTAATTATGCTTTCTTGAAATGAGCGCTCTGTGTATTCCACTGTAACACGCTTGCATATGCAGATAACTCCTTTCAGAAAGACATTTAGATTATTTTGAACATGCTATTTGTGTGCCAGATGCCACTCTCTGCCATTCCAGATAACTCCAATTTGAGAAGAGTGGCAATGAGTTGAGTGCAACTCAGTGGGTCCAGCAGAATTTTATTCAATGAGAATTCATGAAACCAGAAGAACATGTTTTAAGTTAGACTTCAGTATTTATAACAGTATCCTCATAGGAAAACAATCAGAATTTTAAAAATTCCCTGCTTCTCCTGCCAAAAATTATTATTCCACTTTTATCCTTTTTATGTTGAAGAACCATAGCTATTAAAGTTTACCCAGATTTCTTGCCAACCATATTATTTTGATTGGCTGCAGATTTCTGTTTGTGCAAGTAATAACCATCATAGTATCAGAAGTTGCCAACAGGACAAACATGGAAATTATACCTTTATGTCCTTTCCAGAAGAGCAAAAGACAGAGTTTGGAGCCATCGTGGCTTCATGCTGTTGATCTAACAATGACAAAAAACGTCTCTGATAGAGTTTGCTTTTTTTATCATCAGAGCAGAATTCTGAAGAGTTCTTAAAAAGAACTGGTGGAACCAGAAACCTCCATCATCCCCATCCCTCTTTTTTTCTTTTGTAGTCAAGCTGGATACCTTCTCAAACCCTGGATCCTCAAGGACTTTTCCTGTGTGTTGACCCACAACTGACTGCTGCAGCCATGCCCAGCAATTATTTTGCAGGGCCAAAGCTCTAGATTCTAACACTATAAAGCAATTTTCAGTAGCAAGCAAGGACTCTCTGCTTTTAGAGTATGTATTGCTTGTTCTATTGCTATCAACAAGCACATGCATAACACTATTATGTCTATGGGTTTGTAGTCTTTTTCTAAGAATATGTGGAATATATCCCAAATCTGTACCATACTTTCTTTTGTACACATATCATAGTGAAAAGATGCTATTTTTCATGTTAAGATGTCATTAAATTTGCTCATTTTCTCCTTATTGATGGTCTTAGTGCAAAAGACTTGCATTGTAGATGAAAATTTATTAAACTAATTTACATTCAAAGCAAGCACTTGGAAATCACATCTGCTTTTAGTGGTTTGTATGGAATAAGTAATGACCTTATGTATAAATGGGTTTATATAAAGATCCCTGACCAGAGCAACTTGTCCTGTGAATGAGCCTGATAAATAGAGGTTTCTGGCACTTAGACTCCAGAGTAGAAGAAATATTCAAAACAGAGCATAAATCTTGTTGGAAGAAGCTGGTTATGAAGTGTAACATTTCTGGAAGACTTGGGCATTAAGCACTTTGAAGGCATTTGAAACCGCACACCTGCAGGCTTCCATCAGACTTCTTGGACACTTCCCAGAGCCTAATACTCACTGAACATATAGCCTTGTTCACCTTAAGGGTATTGTCTTCTCACATTGGCAGGAGCTAAAGGAACACATGGGCCTGTTTAATGCCAAATAATGCAGTAAGTGTGTGCTGGTTAATTGGAAGTAGCATGCTAAATTGAATTCAAAATGTGTAACAAAGGGGAGACAGTATATCATGCTGTTGGAGAAGAAGTGGGCAGATGTGGAGATCCTGGGAGAACAGCTTTACAGACTTGGACTTACATTTAAATTTCAGAGCAAACACTTCTTAAATTGAGCTTTACAATACTGCAGGATTTTGATGTATGCGATTTACTTCATTTTTCATACAGTTTTCAGCAAGGAGTAGAATAATTAGCTTCATTAGGTTTGTCATCTTTTTGACATGTGTTGTAAAGATAGTCCAGTAATTCTTGTAACGTGCTCCATATTTTTTATTTTTTTTATTAGAAGCAACACTTAAACCATTTAGTGAAGCTGTTGAAGTTATTGCAGTAACCCCTCAGTCCCAGTGGCTGCTGTTAAGAGCCGATCAAATGTAGACATGGTGAGTTAATGCGCTCAACCTGCGCAAAGCAAGTGTTGGTCTGTGTCGTAAGCTTTTAAAAAAGATATTGCTTGAAAAGTTCACATATCCTCTCAGTACATGTATGTCAATGGGGACAAGAATAATGTTGTGACTGCAATGATGGGAGCACTTCTCTGTGTCACAGTCCCTTCAGCATCTTCAAGCAGTGTTAAGCCCATCTGTAGCTAGTATTGTTATCTCTTATTTCAGTCCACTCTGAAAGTTCACAGAGTGATAGTGCAGTATTCTGTATATACAGTGAAGTATTCTGTATATACAGAGGGGAAAAATAACAATAAAAACCAAACTGTCCAAAACCTGGGAATGATTTAAAAATGACTTATAAGTTCTGTACGATAAGATACCGCTTTGTTGATTTCTTCAAGCATAGTAGTTAAAAAAAACACTGTTCAACTCTGTTGTTTTATATATGAATAAAGATGTCAGCAACTAGTCATTTAACTGTCCATGCCATTTGGCAGTATCCAGCTTCCTTCTCAGTAATAACCCAATAAATCTTTATCTTTTAGTAAGCTGATGACAGCAAAACATCTTGAGAAGCTGCATGTGGTGTAGATATTATAGTTAATTTTTAAAATGCTTCATGCCACCGTCTAATGGGTGTTTTCTCCGGTCCAGATGTAACATCTTGGCTTAAGGCATGTTCTCATGACTCCCTCTAGTGATTCCAAAGACCTAATGAGAATTTAATTAATTACTTTAAGGGCTGTGATTGCTTGATGCAAGAGATCCCAGCTAGTCCTGCTGCTGCCCAGAGGTAAAATTTCGATTAATTAATGAATTTAGCAAGCTATGACCTACCAGCATCGGTAGCAGAGCGTGGTCCATCTGAGCAAAGGATTCTCAAATGGAGCAGTGCTGGTCCTGCCTGAGGCCGCTCTGCTTGTCCTAAGCAGCAGAAGTCCATCTGTTCATATGGCCCCAGCACTTGCACAGACCTCTTAGCAGCAGAAATACAAAATTTGCAGGTTTCTGCATTGATGTTTTCTACATCTGCCTACAACTCCTTCAGAGTTCTTCCAGAAGCATGAAAGAAACCTGCTGTGAAACTTCAAGGTTTGTCTCATTCCTTTACTGCTCAGAAGATGTGGGGGCACCAGGGTTAAGTGAGTGCACGTTTCCTGCTCTAGTGGAGCCCCATTTGGGGTTGAAATACTGCACTGTTCACACTGATTCTGTCCCGTTGTTCCAGTTCTAATTAATAAGAAGCTGCCCTGTCATTTCTTTGTTATTTTGTCAGTCTTGGTGTGCTATAAATTACTTACAAAGTGACTTAATGAAAATGCTCTGGTTTTTGCAGCTGGCGGGTTTTTTTTTTGTTTTTTGTTTTTTCAGCCAGGAATCCAGTTTTGAATGATTTATATGTCTTGTAAGATGTGCAGTGAGATTCCTTTCTGTATGTCGTCAACAAAGAATAAGATCAGTACGAGCAGAGGCTGCAGGGGCAATTCCTGCCTGTCGGTTTGGCTTTTTTTACTTTTCTATTTGACATTTATGTTGTGGTAGCCAGTGTGGATCTTGGCCTTGCTCTACTAGGCACATGAGAAATCTGCTCTTAATTATTACTTTAACCTTAAGGGTATGTATGAAGTACAGAACAGCAAGCATTAAAGCATCATGTTATATATGGGATGTACTCCTGGGTAATGAGGAGTGGGATGGCTGCAGGGTCAGCCTCATAATGAAGGCTGTGGTCAGGGTGCTGCCCTACTTGAACCTTTTGCTGTGCCCTATTCTACTCTCTTTCCCCCTCTGAGAGCAAGAAGTTTGACCAGACACCTTCAAGAGCTATTAGAACTGTTCACAGACACATTTAACATGTTAAACTTTTACAAGAACTAGTGAATTTGATCAGAAAATAGTTATTTTTGGCTGCCAATGTGGCAAAACCACTTAAAATGCAAACTCAAGAATGTGTTGAAAGGAGACATTTTGCCAGCACCACTATTGTTGTAGCAAAGTCTCCCCTCAGATCCAGTGGGACTCTTTTCTCCACCATATATTATTCCAAAAGTCAAGGTGGAAGTCAAGAGCCTGGAAAATCTTAATGTCATTGAAAAGGGTGTTGGCAGGGTTGTTTTGGTTTGGTTTCTTGTTGCAAAGCTTTTCTTCTGTGGAGTGGCACCTGGCTTTTTTCTTCCTTTGGACATTAATTTCTTCCCTTTGCACATTAGTTTGATAGTCTTGCACCTTTAGTTCATAAAGTTCCACCTACAAGGTATAATGGAGACACGTGATTTGTGGGCAGCACATTACAGAATCACAGAATGGCCCGAGTTGGAAGGGACCTCAAGGATCAGGAATCTCTAAGCCCCCTGCCACTGACAGAGCCACCAACCTCCACATTTAATACCAGACCAGGCTGCCCAGGGCCCCATCCAACCTGGCCTTGAACACCTCCAGGGTGTTCATTAGGCAGTGCTTCCAGCATTCTGAAGTCAGTTTTTCACTAAGAAAAAAAGAGAGAAAAAAAAAAAAGGTATGTTATAATGATGAATTTGAGGTGAATTTCCTGTTAGTTCTGATTCCTAACTCAATAATAATAATAATAATAATAGTAATAATAATAATAATAATAATAATAATAATAATAATAATAATAATAATAATAATAATAATAATAATAATAATAATAATAATCCTTCTTATTTTTTTAATAATTCTTCAGTGTAAATCCTAAAACTTCTGCTAACAAGGGAGATGCTCCAGAGATGCAGAGTTGGTTCCCCCAGAGTATGCAGCAGGTCTATAAAAGTTTGGGAAAGAATGATTTCACCAAACCATAGCAGCAGGAAAAGTTCATTTAGTGTATGTCTTGGTGAGTGCTTGTGCAAGCAGAGAACAGTCACTGAACATTCCAGGCACTGAAAAAGGGGCCAATCCACAGTGCATGTTATCTTGAATACATAAATGGTGCTTTAGAGCACTGAGCTAAGGCAATCACGTGATAAGCGCGTGCCAAGTCATGTGAGATGTAAAATACATAACAGCTGATAAAGGCATGTTTTATTTTGAGTGGGCATAAAGGAGGATGTTGAAAACTGGGTTTCTTCCTGACTGCACTGCCAGGAATACAAAGCACCACACAGGAGACTTTGAAGGTCCCTCTGGGAAAAATGCCATTACCAACTGAACTATGGTGTGTTGTCCAAGTTGCCCTGAAGGAATCTCTGCCAGAAACACCTGTTAACAATAAGGACTTGTTAACATTTCACAATTATTTTCCCAAGTATGTTATTGCTACACCAGTTCCCAACACCAGAAAATTTGGCAAACATTAAATGCACACGGTACTTCTGTAAACCTCTGGTCTGTCTGCATCTGCAGAGACCAAGATAAAGCTGTACCTTCAAGTCTGGTGAGGACTCAGAAGAGCTTATCTCGCATTTGGTGGGGAGGGATTGATGAAGTTTGTTGAGCTTACATTTGAGATCCTCTGGGAACTTGTGTTAGGGAAGAGGCGTTTGTCCAGATACGAAAGATGATCTACTCCAGGTCCTCCTTACCATAGCATTATCTATCATAGACAGTTTATTTACCTGTCCATTGGATTCTCACTTTGTAACTATCCATTTTCAGTTCCAAAGTGGGCCCACTTCATTATAGGTGATAAATGGCTGACTTCTGCTTTTCATGCCATTCCCCTGATATTGCGTAGCATCTCTTCTCTACTCTATATGCAGAAAGAACAAAGAGTTCTGATTCCTTAACTCCAAAAAACCGTAAGTTCATGCCACCTGTATATCCACGATTTATCAGAGACATGAGCTTCTTCCTTCAACATGCGTTTACGGAGATCTTTATATGTATGGTCAATTTCTGCCCATGAAAATCAAAGCTGTTGGTCTTTAAAACCAGTACTAAGAGCCTGTCTTCATTCTTGGGTCTGTAGGTATATTAAAAATGTCATGATGCACATTCTCAGTGGAGTTTTTGATGTAAGTAGATGCTTAAATCTCATCTATTGCATGAAGTTTATGTGCTGCTGTTTAACAGTGTACATTTCCAATTAGTGACTAGATACTAAATGACATGGGTCCCATGGAACAGTTTGTATTGATGATACATCTCTTGTAGATTCTCATTTGCTGACTTATTCACAGACTGTGACAGATTGATTCATTTTGCTTGGGTTTTCCAGGGGAATAGGTGAATTCAAACCTGCTGAGATACAAGAGGGAGGTAGATTTGGCTTCTCCTACACCTTGGGTAAGTGATCTTGTCATCAAGTGAGCTGATGAAAGAAAATGATTATCCACAGCCCCCCTCCCACCAGCTTATGAACGTAGCTTTCATGTTTGTTTATTTTTATCTGAAATGAGCATATTGGCTATTTGCACAACTTTTCAGGCTTTAAAAATATCTGAGTATCTCAGTAGGTGGCACCCTTTCTTTTCCTTTATTTTCCACCAAAAGTCAAAAAGAAGTCGGAGCTGAAGCCGATGAATATGTGAAAGGAGTTCAGTAAAAATGTAAATGCATATTTGTCTCCTTAATTGAATATATTATATTGTGAAATCATTACTGTCAGGGCACACTTTGGTTTATACGAACACTTAAGTAAGGAAAATATATAAACCTAGATTGACTTGAACAATTTGAAAGTGATAGCAGACATCTGTGTTCAATAACATTACTTTGGTAAGCGGTGTTTAATATTTCATGTCAAAGTGAGGAGAGTAATAGAACGGGGTATTTTCTGAATTCTTGATTGCTGAAGTTTATGGTATGGCATAATATATAATCTGTCCTTTGTCAAGTTCACCAGAAAGAGCCCTACTGCAGCTGAAGATGTAACGTGCTCTAATATATATGTTTCTAGACCTCTCTCTGCTTGAGGAATTAATCTTGGAAGGTGCTGAGAGCTCTGAAGGGCCAGTGAAGTCAGTAGGATTTGAAGTTTCTCACAGCTCGATGGACAGGGTTCCCTACAGGGGATAATTACCCTGCTCCAACCCGGCCAGGAAGGCCTTTAAGCACTGCTTAACTTCTAGGATGTGAGGAGTCCTCTTAAATAGGGGTGAGTAACTCTTCTGAGGGCCCAGCCCCTGCCTCTGTCCTATTAACTGCTGGGAAGGAGAAAACACGAGCTGCTCTCTGGCCTGGGGAACTGCAAATCTGAATGCAAAAAGGTGAAAAAGAGGGACAAAGTTCCTTGCCCAGTGCAGAACTGCCACCAAAGGTGAGCCTAAATCACCCCAAAACGAACCAGTGCCATATAATCTGAACTTTGACTGGTGAAGGAGGTAGTTGTGTATGTCCCTTTTGCTGCACACAAGGGACGTGCACAAATACATTGCTGGCTCAGAGACCCTATTTGCCTTCAGAAAGTTCAAAGTAAGTGAAACTTTTCTAACTATCTTCCAAGTCTATTTTTAATGAACAATTCCATTGATGTTTTTGGATGGGTTCACACAGAGTCATTCATCTACAAACAAATTTTTCTTCTGTATTTTCTCCCCAACCTCATTCTTTTGTATTTCATTTTTTACGTGAAATTCAATATTAGAAGTGGCCAAAAGAAACACTCTCCCGAGCCTTATGCTAAATGTCTGTCTGGACATTTTCATTTTAACTGCAGCTTAGGGAAAAAAAAATAAAAAAATAATTTAAAAAAAATGTCAACATAGTGTTGGCATCACTTCTAAATTGAAACTGTCCTTCCCCCATAATGAAATACATTATAAATGTTTGCTTAAAAGACACGTGTTTATTCACCTTGCCTCTGAGAGGATACTGTGTGCATATGTTGTCACAAAACTGTATTGAAGAGTGAGAGAGATTTCCCTAGTAAATGGCTTTTTCTTGACATCCTCTTAAGCATCTTAGTGCAGCTCTGCTGCAGCCTGTCTGAGGACGAACAGTTACACTGAGGAGAAAGGAGTTTTAAAGTTGCAGATCGTTACATGCAGTGAGCAAATAAGTGGTGTTTTTGCTTTGTAATAGTTGAGAGAAAAAAACAAGAAAGCCTTAAAAAAGATACATTATGCATAACAGTTACACATAATGAATGTTGTTTCTGACATGCCGTGCAATTCCTTACAAGGCAGATGATCTTTGTAATCATTATTCCATAACATTCTTTTTTTCTTACTGATTTCTTGAGTGGTGTTTTTTGACGTGACCATTCAGTGCTCCTGGGTTTGATATTCTGATGTTGCTTGGTACCGAATTGTGCCACTTACCACCTGGTGCTTTCATCCCATGACTACCAGTACGCAACTTTGTATGTGCAAAAATGACTTCCAGTAATTTTTTTTTGTGTGAGACCATGAAATTTCCATGAATTTGGGTCACTTGGATGTTTGTGGAAAGAAAATGCAAAACAGGAGGGATTGTAGCATAAAGAAATTTATCAGGCTGCTTGTATGGCTAGAGGCAGGACTTCCCAGCTTTGTTCAACCAACTAGCTCTCCTGTCCAATTAAATGTGCGCTTGGCAGTCATCAGACTGAAAGACTCAATTTGCCATAGAAGCTGGAGATGGAAAACACCTGCTCAGATCATCCTCTATCCAGTGTAGAGCCATTTCCCTACAGAACATAGGTCGTCTGTAAATTCTGCAACTGACATACTATATACAACCTCAACTGGCAACATCCTGTCCAGTGCTACACTTCATAAATCAGGCTTAGGCCCAGTAAATCGGCAAGGAAGAACAGTTAGCAAAAGCATATCTCCCTTCCCAACGGCTTTCTTATGTTTCAAGGAATCAGTGGCATGTCAGAAATGATAATCTTACTCAAACACTAAATAGCATCTTGATAGCACTGTGTCTTGCCAAGTGAGAGCATAAGCAAACACTCAGGTCTTCACTGGGGACTTGAGCAATTGCCCTCCATAGCCAACATTCCTCCCAGCTGTTTAGGCGCCTGTCATAGGGTCGTTGCTGTTGTTATCAATAGCTGATATTGTTATTGCTGCAGTACTGTGTCATATTCTCATTCCTGGGTGGGAGGATGAGTTAAACGACAAGTCTGTACATATTTGTCTCAATGGCAGCCTCTGGTTCTCCATGTTTCTGTGGAAACCTGGCCCTGGTTTAGCTGAACTGGCTTTAAATTCTGGCCCTGCTGTGGGTGCTGAGCACTTAGGGAAGGAAAAATATCTGGTTCTGAGCTCCACTTGAAAATCTGGTCCCAGATGTAGGGGTGTTTGTTTACTTTTACATTTAAGAGATGTAGAAAACTGCACCAAGATGCAAAATAGCACAACAAAAATAGTCTTTGCAAATGCTAATCTACACCGACTGGCGTTAAGTGGATGTGTATCCTTGTCATAAAGTTCTGGGTAAGTTTAACTTATAAGAGGCCAAAAAGGAAAGATCAAAAAAAGTCTGCATCAGCCAAGATCATTAGTTTAGACTGCACATTGAGCCAAAAAAATACAAATTGCACAATTTCATCACATGTACCCATTACTTAACCCATTCTGGAGTGGTTAAAACTCAACAGAAGTTGATGACTCCAGCAGATAGAGGTAGACTTCATATTGGGTTGTAGCAGCTACTCCTCGCTATGGACCTTTGGCCCATTGGTCTCAGTGTAGGTAATGGAGAAAATGTAAAGTTGTTACTTCCTTACTTGGTGCAGCAAGGAGTGTTTTGAGCAGAAACCCTCTGCTTCTATTTGGAAAGAGCACGCTCTTCCCTCCATTAGATATAGATCAGAAGCAATTCTCATTAACAGCTGTTGCTTCTCATTCTGAAAAAGGCCAGAGCACTACATTATTGTGCGAGTCTTGCTGGGTCTTGGGATTAGGTTTTTGAAAGTGCACTTGAGATACCTGTAACAGATGGTGACATTTTCAAATATCCGCCATGCTGGAGAGTCTGGACTGTAATGTAGGCAACTGCTACACTGCAGTGACACTGGGGAAATAGCTGAAGTCTGGTTTACAGAGCAAAGATTAAGTAATATTGTCCAAAGTTAAATAAGGTTATCACAGTGGGTCTGGGAAAACTTTGGCCATGCAGTTCTCTACAGGAAAGACTTTGAGGTACTGTTAATTAAATGACTGCTGTGTTTTTACCTGCCATAAAATGCTCTAACTCTTGTAAAAGCTTTTTAGCTTGACAAAATATCAGGCAGAAATCCTGCCCACTATGCCTGTTTTTAAGCCAGTGCCTTGTGTAGCTGTTGCAGGCAGCCACAGCTCTGGTGCTAGCCCTGTAACCCAACCTGCATCTGGCTGGACAGGTCCCCAAAATGCTTCCACTGCCCTGGCTCAGCCCCACATTTGGGCATGAGTGAGACAGTGGCACCAACCTCCTGCCTGATGACTTCAGCTGGGCAAAATGGAGAGGGTATGAAAATGTTCAGATTGCCACGAGTGAGAAGCAACACAACATCCGTATTGCCTCTCTTGTTCTTGGCATTGCAACAATGCATAGTTTTCTGTTGTCTCTGGAACCACTCAGGCATATAATGAATGGAGTACCAGTGATTGGAAAAGTTCCTTTTAAGCGGATGTTTCCATTACTTTGTTTTCCTCCATAAGGCTTGTAATGGTTTTTTCAAGTGTCAGCAGTAGGGCTGAAGCATCTCTTGATCTTGCAGATCTCATGTCCATGTGGGCCATTCCAGACACTACATGGAATTTTCAACACAATATTCACTTGTTCTCCAAGCTCTCAATGTTTTTATTATTTCATTTCACGGGTACTAAGAAGGAAAGGCTTCCAAGGTCTGCATTTTTTTAAGAGATTGCAGACAGTGATTCTGTTCTCGAACACGAAAAGTAAAGCTGATCTTCAGAAAAGATGAGGTCATCTTCTTCAACTCCAAGCAGAGTTACGGGAGTTTGATATCTCTAAAGAGCTGGGGGAAAAATGTTGGCTACTCTTTAAAATATCAACTGAATCTTTAGAGTTTCTTCAGTCCATGATTTACCCAAATCACAAGCATGCTGCTAATTTAAGTAGTGCCGTAGTCAACATACCTAAAATAAGCAAGAACTGGGATTACAACTCTATAATGAATGCATCAGAGCAGATATTTTGTCTTGAATTTTCCACACCCAAAGACCTAAATTCCAGGCTATTAGCAATATAGAAACAGTTGTCAAGCATCTATCTTATTCAGTTAGAGAGTGGGGGTAGACAGACAGGGAGGGAGGAGGAAGAGAGGAAGGGAGAGAAAAAAACTTGAAGATCTTGGCTTCATCTCAGTATGGAAACCTTTTCCCATTTTGATTTAGCTGAAAATAGAGCCAAGACTAGCAGCCAATGACTTAGTAATGTAGGAACCCTACTCAGCAAACTGTCGAATCCTATACTTAAGTGTATGTAAGTACATGATTTACACTCAATCTTGCTTGTTTTGCTAAATTAGGATGGATTTAGTTGGAAACTTGAAGATTCTGTAGAAGCAAGCCTCTATTTCTGATGTTTTAGTCTTTAATTAGGCGGAACACTTACCAGCCAATAGACAGTCAGGTAAATACTGAAAGAGGAGACCACTTCTCCCCACCTTGCAATGATAAAATGTTGAATTTAGAGCCCAGTATCTGCGTACACAGTTTTTTTTGTCTGTGAGACGTGATGCAGATTGGATCACAGTAGTTCAGTCTCTGAAAATCTCACTTAAAATAGAGCAATTGTGCTTAGAAGGTGGCTCTGAAAAATCTCCAAAAGTCACACCTGCACTCAACAGCAAACACAGGTGCTCAGTGGGAGGATGTTCATGACCCCTCATGTTGAACCTGCTTTTCTTCATCAGAAGTCTGTTGGGCAAAATGAATTAGAAGCCCAGAAAAGGGACTGGAAATTTGGATGTTTCTACCGTGAAGAAGAACATACAAAAAGAATAACCTCAATATGATTTTCTTTTGTATCAGTACAGTAGAGGAGTCCTGCACTCTTGTTCTTCTAGACATGCTTGATGGATTTTCATGAGCTCACAGAAATGTGAAGTTGGCTGGGACTTTTTGAGGTCACGTAGTCAAGCTGCTGTGTTGATGCCAAGACCATCCCTGACATGTGTTTGCCTTCACTGTTATTGAAAACCTCTTCTCAAGGGACTCACTAACTCCACTCTTTTCATTAAGTGCTTCATGACCTTTGCAGTTAGGAAGCTTTCCCTAACATCCAAACCACAGCACCTCTGCTGAAAATGCAACTGATTTCTCTCCCCAAGAGATGCAGAGAGGATCGTTGCTCTTTTCACGACCGCACTATTTTGTGCTGGGAGACAGCTACCATGTCTCCCATGTAAAAATATATATATATAAAAATATAGGCATCTTTTTAACTCTCTTTGGACTTACTAAGCTTGATAGCTCAGTCTTGGTATTCTCCAAGTCCTTCCCAGATCCCCCCAGGTCTAACATTGGGTGCTGCAGGACCGACAAGTCCTAGTGGCCGTGTGAGGTAACCAGGTATCTGGTAGTAGTGCCTATGCTGATACAACAGCATCATTGTTCTTAAAAGAAAAATCCTGGCATCCAGGCATGACTCTCCCCCACAGAATCATAGAAGTGATTTAATATTTTAAACTGTGAAACGCCTTATAACAGTTTCTGCGGGGTGCAAGGGCACTTACAAGATAGTGCTGTATTAGTCACTACCATGGGCCACCTTCTGAATATTATAAACCTTAATTTACTTTTTTTTATAATCTGAATGGACTTTTTAAGTATATCTAGGGGAATTGGTGTGAGGAGAACCATTGCTTAATTCAACCGTTGCATCCTTAAAGCCAGATTGGAAGCATGGAAACCATATGTGAGCTTTTAGCTAATAAAATAAAATGCCAAAATGTGCCGGCTAAAGCTATTGCACCCAAAATATAATTGCACATATGCTCATTTACTCACTTACTTATAATCAAAACATTTAAAAAAAAATTGATACTCAGACTAGGTGTAACTGTTGGACTAAGTTATTTTACAAAATTATTTTACATGGAAAGAATGTGCATGGGGTTTTCTAATGGTGATATGAAAAGCAAAGTGCATAAATACAACCACACACAGCACCAATTGATAATGTTTCACCTGAGCACAGAAAAAGTCCTTAAAATCCTTTACAGGCCAAATTTATTTTCATTTTACTGTAAAGTAATCTTACTTTTAAATGTCTCTAGACTACTTATTAATAGTAAATATAGGGGATTTTTTTTGTGCTGAACGTCAGTTTTCTTAGCTGTAGGTTCAATTTTCCTTTATTATGAGTCTCAAAGAGATATTTAGCACTGCCAGAGGTGCCAGAACTGAAATCATCTCTTTACTTAAACACTTCATCCCTCATGTCCTTCCTGTCTCTATAACATTACTTCTAGCTGTTTTTATTCTCTTCAGTCTGAGTATTACTGTCCCAGAAGTGACTGGAAAGTTCACAAAGGCCTTGGGAAAGAGCTGATTCAAAATAACTCTGTCACCTCTGGAAACAGCAAAATTCAAGCCATGGGCACTGACTGCAGCTCTGCTGGATGCCATCAGAGGGTCGGTAGAGCTCAGAGGTAAGTTGGTGTTCCTGAACATGGGACTGGCACAAAAATAAGAAAAGAAATTGCAGGGGGACTGTAAGAAAAGAAGGCACTGGACAGCTATGAAAGTCAGTCTCCTATTTTTTGTATCAGCATACCTGACTTCTTATGAGATGCAAAACACAGGAGTTGACAACGCTGAGTTGTGTGCATTTTAAAGCTGTTTGCTAACTAGTAGTTGTACCTACAGCAGTGGCTTGGGCCATGAGGGTGTGATAACTTTTAATCACTGCTCAATCTTGGTCATACCCCAGCTTTTCATTCAGAGGTCAAGAGCTGGGAGATTCCTTTTCACTTAATTGATATTGGCATGATATTGGCTGCATGAATTCAAGGAATTGTAGTTTGTAATCTGGGCAGCTAAGGTATTTTTTCGCAGTGCATGGCTCCTCTGGAGATGTTTGCTAAAAGTCAGCAGCGTAGCATTAGGCTGCCATCCAGGGATTGAGGGAAGAACATTTATCACATCAGTCATGAACACTGAAGTATAGTGCAAGGCTGTACTGCTGTTGGGGCCATAATAAATCCAGTTTTGCTCTGGATTAGCTGTCAAGAGTGGGAAGCAAGAGGGGTAGCATTGCTCTCTCTGACCGATAGGCTACACTAAAACCTGCCTGAGCGTAAAGCCCAACCTAATGTGCAACAAAATGCCATTGCCCAGCTGGAAATAATGGTAGCTGCTCTTTCATTCTGAAGGCACTGACCTTTCTGGCATTGCCCAAGTGTGTCACTGCTGACAGCCTGGCTTCACGTTGGGCAACTGCTAGAGCCTCTCCAGAGCGTTCTTGCCAAAGCCAATGCGAATTTCTCTGAAATTAGCCAAAATGTCTGAAAAACAGAAACAAAAAAAAGTGTGAAATGCATGAAGAATTAGATTTTGCACACTACCACAAGTGCTTCATATTTATTTTTTAGAAACATGAGGGAATTGTCTAAAAGTTACAGCAAGACTTCTAGAAAGTTGAGAGAAAAATTAATTTATGGGGAAGCAATTGGTTGGGAACACAGGTTAAGTGCCTAGCTTTGCCACTGGCTTCTTTTGCAACCATGGCCAACAGCCATATTTCTTTCTTTCTCCAACCTTCATGGCTCTCCTGCCCCCCTACGCCATCTGTAAAGTAGCTCCCATCTGCAAAGTATTTCCATTGTTTGTCTTGAGAGCTTGATGGCATTTGACTATGTGCAGCACATTGCACAATGGCCTCTGGATACAACTTTATAAACAACAAATATAAATAGAAGACTTCTAGGGAGACTAATGAAAAGCTTGAGGAATAATCTGTTTAAAGTGCATTTGAAAGTGAAAAGCTGATGTGCAGATGCATTACTAGGATATCTTTAAGGCAGGCCAGCCAAGAAATAGGACTTTGTTTATTTTCCTATGTGATAAGTTAGATAGGAAAAATGTTTTTATAATTTTTTTTCTTTTTTTTTTAACAAAAATTAAAAAATCAGATGGAGCAGCCAAAGGAATGAGTGAAGTCAGATCAAAGATGACAAATTGAGTCTGATGAGATGAAGAGCTTACCTATTTCAAATGCCCAACTTAAAAAGCGTCATTTATAGAAAATGATTTCTTTTAAAAAAGTGAGGAAGAAAAGGAAGAAAAAAGAGAGAGAGAGAGAAATGAAAAGAAAAACATGCCATGGCCAATAAGTTGTGAAAAACTGTGGAGACTGGCACTTTCAAATGCTTGGCAGGTTATTAAGCCAATTTTTATTTAGTCCACTATAACTGTTGGAGGGTCTGTGATTCCCAACTGTTTCACATCAGAGAATGAAAACAACTATAGCCCAGCCAAGACCACATTGGTGACTGCCAGCCCCTTTAAGTGCCAAACATGAAAGCAACAAGTCCAGATGCTTTGATCCCAGCATTTTTGGATTTAGCCCAGAATGTTTTTAACTCATGTTAGGACAACATACATTATAACTGGAAATCAATCAATAGCACTGTGACCTTCAAACACAGTAAATGTTTGGAGTTAGTTTCTGAGCATGTAATCTAAATTGGGGATTGGAAGTTGGAAGAGATCCTAACCTAACAGGAAAAAAAAATGTATAATTTTAAAAGCTGGCGTTGCAAGGGAGCAACAAATGAAGTTTTAATTATCTAAGGGAAGAGTATTAGGCACTGGAGATGCATCTGATGTGGAGGGCCGCAAAAGCCCAAGGAGTAAATCAGTGTCATTGGGTCATCCACCCCAGCATTAAGGAGAAACAATAATTGTGACAATGTAGGGTAAAGACATAAGGAGCAGCCCTCTCCATACCTGGACTGGGGACTACAAGTCCATTTCAGTTGTGAAATAGTCCCTGGGTTGGTGCCACATCAAGTGGGTCTCAGCGTCCTGGTGAGAGCCCGTTGGCATCTGCCTTCAGCACAGTCATGGTTGGCCTCTACTACCCGCTGGGGGTCAGCTGGCAAGGTGGTACTTCAGGGGACAAGATGCCTATGGAGAGCAGGCAGAGAAAGCATGTCCATGGGCCCCTGGGGGGCTTTAAGCATGGAATTTGCACTTAGGGCATGAGGGCATGTCACATGAATTCCTGAGTCACCACGTGGTGTTGTGGTGCAAGTGCCATATTGGGGGCAAAAAAAAAAAAAAAAAAAAATAAGAAAGAAAAAAGAAAAAAAAAACAAAACCATATAAAATAATTTACTGCAAATATAGCTGTAACATAGACCAGGCTTTAGGTGGGCTTATAGGCTGACGCTGTGATCCCTTTAATCTTTATGGTGTTGGAGAGTCAGTGAGTAACACCTGATTTGCACTGATCTAAATCACATCAAGTCCTGACTTCTGCAGGGGAAAAGTGGCTTCAATAAGTAATTAAAATAATTTCATCTCTCTTTCTTTTTTTTTTCAGTAGGATTTAATTGTATTGCCACTAAATGCCAGTCTAGACTCTGTCTTGCTTAAAAGCTTTAAAAATCCCAGAGTAGATTTCACCTATTAATGATCATGAATGGCTGCTGGCATACTGTGGGACAAGCTGTTCCCTCACAGCAACATTGCTAAGATTGCAAAACCCTACTGTGAGGAATTAAAAAATATATAGAGAGAGATAAAAGCTCTTCTCCATCTAGAAAAGCAGGTCTCTTTTAGCTAATACGAGTCCCACGGAGACAAGAAAGCTCACATTCTCATAGCTCAGGTGGGCCATGAACCACCAGCCCATGATCAGCAGTCATGGTGCACCAAGGCTGGTTGTGCGTACAAGTTGTAATCTCTGGAGGCTGGGAAGCAGCTTGCCCTGTCCAGCATTGTTTCCATCCCTATTTTCACACCAGATCTTGTCTGGTTCCAGCTCTGCATACTTGAAGCTCTGTGCTGGTTATGGTCAGGGCACAGACTCAGACTTCAGATTTGTGTAGGCTGTAAAACCAGGGCCAGTAGTAATGGCAATTTGAAGGGAGGATGCAAACAAAGCAGAGCCAGGATCTTTTCCACCCCCTTTGTGATGAGGCCCTGGCACAGGCAGCTCAGAGAATCTGTGGATGTCTAATCCCTGGGAGTGTTCAAGGCCAGGTTGAATAGGGCTTCAAATCTGATCTAGTGGGAGGTGTCCTTGCCCATGACATGAAGTTGGAACTCGGTGCTGTTCAAGGTCCCTTCCAACCCAAACCATTCTGTGATTCTGGTCTATGATTATTTTTAGTGGTGCCCAATGTTAGGACAAGAGGCTTTGTGTTCAAACAGAAACACGTGAGGTTGTAGCATCAGGAATTATTTCTTTAGTGTCTGGGTGACTGAGCACTGGCATAGGTTGCTCACAGAGGTTGTGGGTTCTTCTTCCTTGGAGATCCTCAAAAATCACCTGGCCATGGTCTTGGGCACTGTGCTTTAGGTATCCTTGCTTGAGCCATGTCTCTGTAGGTTACCCACAGGCTGCCATGATGCCGGTGCTTGGCCACTACACCCAGCTAACAGAAAGTTGCTGGTAAAATGTAATTGTTCAGGTTGCTCTGGCTCAGGTTGCTTGAGCCCCAGTCAGGAAGGTGGCTGGCAGATAGCAGACCGACCTGGAAGCATTTTTGTGTCTGTCTGAGCTGATGGCTTTCCCGTTTCATTTCCTCCTGTGTAATGTTATAGGGGACATATATGAGATATTCAGCAAGGACTGAAGCAGGGAAGTCTGCAGGAGTGTTTAGTGGGAGGTCAGGAATTTTTAAGAGGTATTATTACAAGGCGGTGTGGTTTGGGTCATGTTTCTTGTAGACATCTTGTCAGGAAACTTTTTAAGTAATAAATTGTAATCTCTTTATATATTGTACAAGCTTATTAAACTCAGTCTTTAAACATAAACCTGCCTTTTGAAAATAGCTTCAGATGAGCTCAGAAACTAAAACAACAAGAAAATATAAAGAGAAATAGAACATGTGCTGGCCAGAATTTTAAAGACAGTAGCCACAGCACACCAGATTTTAATTAGCAGCTACCTGCAGTGTCAGCTGCCTGAGATGAAATGTTTTGATATGCTTAAATGTGTCTATAAAACAGTTGAAGCTTTCTTAGATCCAGTGTCATTTGTTTTTATTCTGAGCACTGTGGTTATCCAGTATGGGTATTTCACAGACCAGGTTCTCAGGAAGATCTGAAGTCTTTGCTTTCTGTCTCTGTTTCTACAGTAGTAAAATGAGGATAATTATATTTATTTCCTATGAAAGACTCTCAACTCTCCCCCCAAAAACCAATATTTATAGGCTGGATAGAAATAGCAGTTGTAGTAACAATAGTGGAAGGCATAATCTGGAGTCCTGCTAATGCTTGGATTAGGAAAGTAATAACAGAGAGAGAGATTTTCTTGTTGAATCATTCCTGCTGTGCCATCTATTTTCAAAAACATCCTTGCACCTGGCTGGTATGTGATTTCAGAAATAGGGAACAAATAATTTCTGTTCTTTCTCCCAAAAGCTTACTGTGAATGGCTGTGTACTGCAGAACTCTATGGACTTAGCCAAGCTGCTTCCCAAATTCAGTCCATGGAGACAGCACAGCGGTACAGGCACCAGCTCTACTGGGGATTGCTCATAATAACAGCTTAGCTGTGCTTGAACTGGGGGCTCTTTGCTTTGGCATCACCCTTTTCCTCCTAAATAGGTCAGGACTCCAGGGAATCACAGTAAATGACCATCAGTCATCAACATAACCTCATTTCCCAGGAGGTGGCAAGGACAGTCCCACAAAGATTTTCAGGCAGGGTGGCTGTACCTGTCACCATACTCTTCCATACCTGTTGGGTGTGGAAAGGCAGGGCTGGCCCAGTCTGTCACACCTTCCAGGATTTCATGCTAATGCCTCAGATGCAGAGAATGCATCATAGAATCATAGAATGGCTTGGGTTGAAAGGGACCTTCAAGATCACCTTGTTCCAAACTCCTTGCTGTAGGTAGGGACACCTCCCTCTAGAAGGTTGCTCAAAGCCCCATCCAGCCTGGCCTTGATTGCATATCCTGTCCTGACGTAGCTTAGGGAAGGTGTATTATACTCCATCTGTGCAGAGCTGAGTATATTGGCTCCAATCTTATTTTGGGGCTTGTTGGTCTTTCTATAATAAAAATAGTAAGAATGCAGAATATTACCAGAGTTTGGGGATTTTACTTTATTTTATTTTTTTTCTTTTTTAATTTAAAATTAAGGCCCAGATTGAGGCATAGAACAAAAAATTTTGGCCCAGTCAAAGTTCAGAAAAAGGGAATGGGAATTGGCAGATCAGTAGATTGGTCATAAACCAGGCAAGTTACACTGATGAATGATGATACCCCTGCTCTCAAATCACACTGAAAAGCTGCTCCTTTCAGTGCTGTGCTACATGAGCACCTTGTATTAACCTACAGGGAGCATCCCTATTGCTGAACCACACAGCTCATCAGCTTTGAATAACATTCAAGATTTATTCTCTGCAAACTCTCATCCACATGTATAGGTTCGGACCAATGTTGTTAAGCTTGTGAAATTTGATGGGCTCACAGCACGAGGTAGTTTAGCTGCTGCTATGTGAGATTCCCATCTATGTTAGGGTTTATTGAAAACGTTATGTCCCATCTGTTTCTAGATGCTCCTTTCATGTTCTTCATCTCTTTAGGCTCTCTTTTCCAAAGAGTTTGCTTGATCCATGTGGAGTTAATAAGCGATTTTGGTGTGTGAGTATATGCATAAGGACCAAGATGTCTTGTTTCATAAAAGTCTGTCGTTGATTTATTCCTCCTTCTAGTGCACTGCTTCCTGTTCATTTCTCCTCTCACTTGCAGAGCGAGGGACGCTGTTTATATTAGGGATGTTTCTGGTGTTTACAGATGGGGCAGCATTTGTAAACGATTCTGAAGAGCTGTTGTTTTGAAGGAGAGTCTCCAGGCTCTCAAAAAGGGGTCTCACCACTCTAGTGGGTTGGGCTCATTGCTATAAAACTGTTTTACATGTCCTAGAAATGTGCCAGGGGGAATGGTCAGTTCCTCCTATGGTTGCCATCACTGCCTTTGGAAAGCCAGCAGCTGGGACACACGTGAACATTGGTGGTGTTGGTCTGACTCTGCAGTCTGACTCTCCTATTGCATGTAATTGAGCATGACGTGCAATCATGCGGTTTTGTTTCAGAACATCTTCTTTCCACCTCCTCTCTCTCCCCAGTGTGTGATGAGTCTACATCCCAGTATTATAACTAGTTAGACTGGAGTTTTACGGTAACTCCATTTCAGAGAAATAAAGGCAAAACCACAGTGGTCTTTTGTCTTATTGGTGCATGTGCTTTGTCTTTTGATTCCTACTTTAAAAACCCATTTGTTGTTATGGACATCTCTGGGTTAATTTAAAAACAAACAAACAAACCTAGAAATAAAGTCAATGAGCTGGAGTTATGGTTCCTTGTGGAGGTCCATCTACTTACTACTCATGGTGGATTTCATGCTTCTCTTGGTGTCTGAGCCATAGAGAAGCACTGCAGATAAATATATTTATCAGCTAGATGTGTATGCACTTGATGTCACGGAAGAGTGGATACCAATTTGAATCAACTACCATCCTTTTTTCCCAGGACGTGGGAGGATATATTTTCCCTGGTGTCATGACATAGTTTTTGCATAGCCTAAAATAAAAAGCACATGTTGCAGAAAGGCAAAGTTTGCTGATATCTCAGCTATCAGAGCGGCTGAGTGACCAAGCCAAATACCTTTGGCAAAATGAAGCAGGAATTCAATGTTGAGCGCTGTGTTTAAAAGAAAGAAAGAAAAAAGGCAGGGAAAAAAAAAAAGGTTCATTGTTGTTGTTTGCAGGAGTTTTTATAAAAGCAGCCATATCTCAGCACGCATTGCAGGCTGAAGCTTTGCTGAGCCAGCAAGAGTTGGAAATACAAATGGTAACCAGTGGAAAGGATCCGATGGGTTTTGGAAAACATCACCTACGTGGGAGCATTCCTGTCTTTTTCAGAGAGAGGCGTGTGAGGGATATGGGAAATAACTAAGATCTCTGAATACATTTTTATATCTGAGTGGAGGTATATGCAGAAAAACTGCCCCAACCTGAAGCATGGAGAATTAACAGCAGTTCTGTTTAGAAAAGAATTTTGACATATACAAAGAAACTTTTGCATTGCCTTGGTTTCATTTGTGCAATTCTGATTTTAACTATTAACTAGGAGCCATTTAGTAGATGGAGCTGGTGCTGAAATGTTGTACTCATAGATGTCTGAAAGAAGCCGATACTTCTGTGATAACACAGATTTAGATACTTGACCAGTCTTTCCATTTATATTTGTAATATGCTCCATTACAAGTAAAATATGCAAGCACCATTCCAGTGTTACAGTTTTTTGAAGTACTTCTTCAGCATGGTAGGAATCTTTTGGCAGGAAAAATGTATCTTTGACAGGAAATTCTGTAACTATCAAGATAAGTTCAGAAAATATTTTCTTTTTCAAAGAAACATGAATCAAACAGTGCCCTGCAAAGTGATACTCCAGATGAAGCAATGAGTTTGAGCTTCCTGAAGGCCAATGGAAAAGGCTGCAGTTCTTTAATTTTTCTGTTATCTGGGTGCATTTCCAAAAATTTTTAATGAATTTGTATGAATATGTATTTTGGAAAAATATATATATTTTCTGCATCATTGCTGAGGACTGGTGCTGCTAAAATCACCCATTTTTTCTCTTCATTCTTTCTTCTGGGGAAAGAGGCAGTCCTGATGCAGAGTTGTGCCCGATGGGAACGAGCTGTTATCCCCTTCGGTCTGGCAGCAGCTGCCTAAGAGTTACCAAACTTCAGTATTCGGTTACTGCTGCAATGGATTTGACCAGGCAGTCTTTAGAGACTCAGTGTTTAAACTCTTCAACCATCCATGCCCTGAATATTAATGTTATTGCTACGAGCACCTCTGATGTAAAGCACAGCAGTCTTCTGAAGAGGAGGCTGGGTTCTCTCTCAGCCGTTATGGGAAATATTATCTTTCAAAGGAGGGGGAGCATTTACATCTTTAAAAAATTAATTCAAGATCAGAAGCAATGACTCCCAGTATTATTTTTCTTTTCAGGTTTCAGCAATCCGAACTATCTGATCTCACCTAATAACACTGCAGCACGCCGACTGATCGGTGCAGCCGCCTTTGTTCCTAGGTAGGCTCCACCAAGACGTTCAGCTCTATTTGCTTTGGGTAAGATACCAAGCTATGCCTATACTGTTTTGCAGGGGACAATTTTCTGACATTTGATTTCCTTGGGTAAGACATTTTTGGTGAATCATTATACCGAAATGCAAAGAAGGTAACTTGAGAAAGATGCTTGTGTTTCTGTAGCACTTTGCAGCAGATGTCTCCTATTTACTGCTTTATTTTATTGCTTAATGACTGGATCTCAAGTAATTGAACAATTTGACAGATATTTATTTGTAAAACGTGATTCATTTAGTCAGACATTGTGAAACAGTTTCATGCCAGTTCTACAGATTCTGGTAGAACTTTCTAAAGATGCAAGCATTCAAGTAAATTGCTCATGTCAATAGCACATCCACTTTTTACTGTTCTTTACTGCACACAAATATTTGAGTTGACAAAAAAGCACTGGTGAACAGACTACAGGGACTTCTGAACTTTAATCAACCACAAGCACTGGCAGGGTTCAGAAGTAATTTCCTAACTATGAATCACCTGCAGACAATGAATCACATACTGGAGAAGATTGCCAAATAAAACAAGCCATCGTGTATAGCTTGCATTGACTGGACTATGGAAAGGCCTTTGATTCACCTAGCTGAAAGAGAAGCTGTGATGAAAGCTCTGAAATAAAGGCATAAAAGAATGTAGGAATCCCAAACCACATCTGCTAGCAGTGAATGGCGACATTTAATTTCGACAAGGAAGATAAAAGAAAACGAGACTAAGCAAAATATCAGGCGAGGAGACGCTATCTTACTGGAAAAGGGTTGCCTGGAGAAGAGCTTCACAAAGCATTTCTGGGAAGAAGACCTTAACTTAACTTCCAACATATGTGCAAGCTCAGATTTCCTCTCTGATGGAGCAGTTGTCTTTTCTGAAGTGGCCAATGATCTCCCAGTGATTTTGAGGGGAACTGAAGTGTGGGGATTGCAGGGAAGACAAATGGTAAGCGAAGGGCTGAGAGGGAAGGCTCTCTCCTGTCTGTCAGCCTGCTGCTCGCTGGGGTGAGCAGAAAGCTTTTCCAGTGATTTCACAGGCCGCTATGATGGTCATAAAAAGCAAGCTCCTTCTGCTGAAGAAGAGGTGTTAGATTTCTGTCTGTAACTTAAAGGGGCCAAGAGTTTTGGTGCTAACAAAAAAAAAGAAAAAAAAGGAAAAGAGAAGGGGGGGGGAGGGGGGGGGGAATCAGGTCTTGTATAATATTTTTCAGAGGCAAAGATGAAAAAAGGAATACTGAAATAGGAGAAGAAACCAAAAACTTCCTGGAGGCTGTAAAGGACAGAAATAAGAGTAAGTCCTACCACAAGGAAAAGAAATAGAAGAAGGAATAAACTTTACTTGTTTAATATTTTATTTCTTATGAGAGGTATTTGGCTGTGCTTTCCCAAACAGTGAGACAATAGCTGGTAAAGCAATGACAGTGGCAGGAAAAAAAGCCTGCAATTATCTAGACTTTGATGATTCCTTCTGTTTGTGCCAGTATTCAATAAACCCTCAAATTGCATGCTGTAGCAGGAGAGCGAATTTACTGCAGCCAAAATCATATGAGTGCAATGAATCAAGACAGCCTTTCTGCACTGCTCAGGTCTGGCTCATGTATAATGCTCCACGTACGAATGCATGCTCTGTTTCTCATACTTGGCGTAATTGTAAAGAATCGCAAGGCAGGATTTCCAAATTGGGATAGTTGCTACCAGCTAATTAAGCAAAACTTGCTGCCAGTGCCTAGGAGCATCACGAGTACATCACTGCTGCTGTCTGCCCAGCAAGGCGAGCAGGCAGAAGTGCCTCAGCTCCTGCCTGTTTCTTGGCTTTTCATACAGGCAGTGGATAGGCAAAAAGAAAAGAATTTTCTCCCCAGTACCAGCCAACAAGGAGCTGCAGTAGCCCAGAGTTTGTGTACTCGGCTGTAAAGAGCCCTGAAAACAGTTGGAAATCCTCTTACTGGAGAATGTGTAATTGCCCAGGGTCACTTCCAGTTGGCAACTGTCTCTTTACTGTAATTTGTTTTGAAAAAAGCCACTTTTGACCCACAGGAGGGAGCAGCAGCAGTTCCCCCAAACAGCCACGAGAGAGCAGCCGGCAATTAGGGCTGGAAAGGTGCTGCTCTTCACTGCAAAGAAAAATAAACCACAGACAACGTTAAGAGAAATTTGTCACAGCGGTCCTCGCACCGCTGTCTGTGAACCCAACTGCAATCAGACATGCAAGGCACGGTTCTCTAATGCCTCATTACCTGTTTGCAGCCCCAGCTTGCTCTGAAGTTTATCTGTGGAGCAGCACATTGGGGCAGCAGCTGTGAAATACTGCCCCAGTGCAGGAGATAGAAAGGTTTGCTCCCAGTTTGTGGTATTCCTGGTCAAAGCCAAATGCTGCCTAATGACTGCTGGCAATGTCGACAGCCGTTTAGCAGCAGCTAGCTCCTACCTAACTTGTCTGTTTTCTTGTGTGCTGAATAAAACTCAGGCATCAGATGATCAAAGAGCCTGCCCATGAAATGCAGCTGAAAGAAGTTTTCCACACTTTATTTCTCACATGTTAGATACATTGATACAGACAAGAAATGCTGTGCTTACAAGCAGGACTCTGGGAGGAAGGGTCCTTCACCCTTCTCCATCCCCATGGGGCACATTTCTGGGCTCTCATGAGAAGAATTGCAGCGTTCGTGGCAGCAGCCAAAGCCTCAGTTGTTTTCAAAAAGCTGATGCCAGTTTTACCGTAAGGACTGGGGTGAGCTCTGAGAAGAAGACGCACTAATAAGAAGTAATGGAAAATCTTTTACATAAAGGCTCCGTGTTCCTGGACAGTGCTTTCAAATATGCCAGATAGCATTAAAAAAGAAAAAAATGCAGAAAGCTCTGCCCCTAAACCTCAGATCACATATGAATCATGTAGCTCACGAAGTGTGTGTTTGTTCATGTGGTCAGCGGGGAACATATTTTTGCAAGCATGTCAGAGCAGCTGTGGGGCTGCAGTACAGGTCTGGGGCAAGGTGCCCAGCCAAACACCGTGCCAGCCCTGAGCATCCCCAAGGGGGCCACGCAGGGCTGCTTGTCCTCCTGCCGGGCAGGTGGCTGCTCTTCCATTGGTGGAGACATTGTTTGCTCCTGGGTCAGAATTAGGGATCACTGATGGGTGAAAAGGCATAGAGAAGATGCATACGGCTGGAGGATTTGTAAAGGAGGTGGGATGGTTTGGCCCACAGCATCAAGGCACCTGGTTCCTAGTGAGGAGCCCTTGGCAGCATCAACTTTTCTGTCCAGTATTGTCAAGGTGGAACTTTTCAGTAGGAATTAAAAGAAAAAAAATATTAAAAACAACAAGGTGATGAAACACCAGTACATCTTGTTTTGCATTTGCCTGCCCACTGCAGAGATGCTCCGGCTCCAGTGATTCAAGCAGCTTCCTATTACTTGACTTCAAAACCAAACAACATCATCAGAAGCTTTGCCATGAACCTGCCTGAACTGTTACAGCACTGCATGTACTTGGGCATGAGCACAGGGACCTTTAACCAGGGCTAATTTGAAAGTATCTCCCTGTTCCCAGAGTTTCTCACAGCCGCTGTAGCTGCTGCCGTCTGTCGGGTGAGCAGTGAATGGTATCTCCCAAACTGTGCAAGTGTAAGTCTATAAAATCAGAGAGGAGTGAAAAACTGCAGAACGTGCAAAGCCGTGTTTGAAACCTTGTCAAGTCCAGGAGCATTTCCAATCCTGCCTTTGGGAGTGTCAGCCCCTAATTCATCTGTTACATCACTCAGAGTACTGTATGGAGGACGACCCTTAATTAGGACTGTACTTACATATTAGAGAAAGGATGAGAAAACAAGATCTTGCTTAATCCAGAGGGTTTAACTTAGTGTAGATACATTCAACTTGTGGAGATCTGATGGTTGATTCAATACCAGGAGCCAAAAAAAAAATAATAAATGTACCAAAAGGTGCTTTGAAAGACATATGTAATGTTTACTGAGGGGAGGAAAAACTCTCCAAGTGAGGTGTATAATGAGTCTACCTCTTAAATTTGGGGTTATTGAAGAGCAATAACAAACTCCGCAGATGATGCTGCAGGGAAAGCAGTGCCCAACAGCCAGTGCTCAAGGAAGGCTTTTCACATTCTTCACTCCATCCATTGGATCATCCTGCAGTATTTGAAGAAGCTCTTCCTTCAGGTATATCTTGTAGCCAGGAAATGCTGTTTATATATATTGGCAGCAAACAGATCTTAACCAAATCTACACAACCAACATCTATGTTCAGAGAACAAAAAAAAAATGGTCCCAATAAGTGCTCTAGGTGAAATGGGGCTAGGATTGCCAAACATGGGTGGGTGATGGTGTGGGCTGACAGGCAGGCTGCTAAACACACCTTCTGGATCTGCTTTAGGAATTGCTTATTAACCACTTCAATAATAAACAGAGAGATTAAGAACACGCAATAAAAGAAAATCCAGTGAATATTTCACTTCAATATCCTCGAGTGCGACACATTTATTTCCTTCAGACAAAAATCTCTCTTGTTGACTCTGTAACGTGATTCAATGTTTACTTCAGTTAATGATTTTTAAAGACCTTTCGTTGGCCATTTAATACCATAAATGCTATGACTGCAGCTGAGATTTGTGCGACATAAGGGTTGGGTTTGCTTTCTAAAATGTAAACACTATCAAAGCAATTTAAATTATTATTTAATCTTTATCAGCCACTTTTGGGATGGCCATGAGCACCAAAACCAGCATGCAATAACATCACAATGAAATGTTGCCGCAGGCCTGATGCTGCAAGGCAAGTAAGTGATTTATTGCTGTATGTGGCTTCGTGTGTGCTTCTGTATTAGCAGCAGTGGCTCCAGAGGCAGGGGCTGCTTTTGGAAGGTGCTGAGCAATGAATTATTTTAGGGCCCTTCTGCAGCAGACACTGACTACTAAGTGGCTGCTAGCGCAGCCTCTTAAGTGTGGTTTTAGCAGTAAAGATGCCTGTTTCAACTTCACCTCCAAGGGAAATGTCCTGGCGTATTTAATGTGTGCTTAATTGCATTTTAACCCTTTCTTTAAGTCGTGTTAAACTGAGGGCTCTGGATGCTGAGATTAAGCAGAAAAGCGCTCACGTGTCATTTGGATAACTCACCCAACTCTGCAGAGACCTGGGGCTTAACAAGAAACACTCGGTGCTTAAGAAGGTTTTCATTTCTGCTCTGAGCTAAACATTACTTCTCACGTCTGAATTCTGAAGTGTGCGAAGAAAATGCGTGAGTAGCTGGTTCTTTCCTCAGCCTTAAGAAAATAAGGTAGAGTGGGTCCTTGCAGCTTGCAGATACTTGTGCTTCCAGGATTGTTTCAAGATACAATTGTTAAGCATGTTTAAAAAAGAAAAAGAAAAAAAAAAAAAGGATCTTTCAAGAGCTCATTTCCCAGAACATTACCAGCCAACAGCCTTTATGGGTTTACACCACAGAGCAATTGTTGACTAATACTATGTGCTTTGTGAAGAAAAAAAAAAAGAGAGAGAAGAAACAAACTGTTATATGTTTTTTTGTTGAGATATATTTAGAGAGCTTTCTTATTGTTAAGAGCTTTAGGAACAATAATGAGTGGTATGTCATTCTGGTATTGTTAGCAAAGTCCTTTCTATTGAATTTTCAAGATGTTGTAAAGTGAGATTATGTGAGTAGCACCTCTGGACACTTTTTCCCATCATTGTGTTGGTATCAATCGCTGACTTCCACTGTTTCTCCTGGTATTAAATGAAAATGTTGTTTCCCACTACGCTGATTGGAGGCTTTATAATGCATGACATAACTGATAACCCTACTGAGATTAAGCATTGTAGGATTCGAGCTGCACGAGAAATTTGGACAACAAAGTAGGTGGCCACTCTGACTGGGAGACAAAGTTTAAAAGAAAACGTACCAGGATCATTGTTTCAGCTGAAACGAAGAAACATTATAAGTGGATAATTTGTGAGGCCAGTCCTTCAGGTTTGGGAGATGTTTTTTTCTTTTTTTCTTTTTCTTTTTCTTTTTTTACCATGGGGAAAGAGAGTAGAATGCATTTTCCAATGGCAAAGTGCTGCCCCCAGCCTCTTTCATCCCCAGTGGAGCTGTGTTATAGCAGAAACCAACACCCTGCTGAGGCTTCTGACATTTTCCAAAGAGGAAATATTAAAAATTCAGTGGCAGAGTGGAGGAGAAGGAAGTTGTGTTTTGGAACCAACAGTGAGCTGAGAAAGCCAGATTTCTGGACTCTATAATAAAAAGTGAAAATAATGAGAGGCTTTGAGCTAGCTTCTGTATTACACACACCACCACCAGTATCTGAGCAACAGAAAGACTGATATAAGGAGCTCCCTTATAGATGCTTTTGGCCCATACCATTTCCTTTACGCCATGTCAGGTTGCTTTGGTTTCACACTCATGCCTCAGAGGGACATGTGGGTGTGGCTGAGCCATTCCAACACTGCTGTGCCATTCTGAGAATGACTTAAGCACGTTTCTTCTCTCCTAGCATCATACCACATTTAGACTGGGTAAGGATTTTTGTTGTTTTATGTTGGTGTTGGTAATTGGATTTACCCCAGTCCCTGCTCCTGCTCTCCTACTTCTTGCAGCAAAGTTCATTCCAGCATTGCTCCTTGCTAAGCTAACGGAGGGTGGCACAAGCAGAGCTTGGCTTACAGTTGGCTCCAGGGGAAAGGAGAGGTCACCATGACTTTCCATTTGTCCTTCTTTACAAGTAATGAAGGAAAGCATGGAAAAAATCCAGTTACCAGTCCTGCTCCTCCACTTCAGCTTCTCACCCTGGTCTGTACACCGAGCTGGGACAGAGACAAATTCTGACCTGATTCTGGCATTCTTCAGCTGACAAGGTGTCAGCTCCAAAAGCTAGGTCTTGATCTCCCCATTCAAGGCTTTTATGGA
Source organism: Coturnix japonica (assembly GCF_054131305.1). Classification (NCBI taxonomy): domain Eukaryota; kingdom Metazoa; phylum Chordata; class Aves; order Galliformes; family Phasianidae; genus Coturnix; species Coturnix japonica. The sequence goes on along the minus strand of NC_140674.1, from coordinate 19,442,804 downwards.
TGAGTGTAAAGCTGAAGCAAGCTGCTCCGTGCAGTGGTTAAGGTTTTAATAGCTCTTAAGTAATAAAACTAGCATAACAGCTTCCAAAAGGAGTACCAGGGAATCAACTCTAAAAGTAATAAAGGTCTTTACTTTGTTAGAGTGAATTGCAAAGGGTTTTGTGGCTTGTGGTTGCACTGAGCAGAGGTTCTGGGGACCCTTCAGATGAAGTTTTTACTGCATAGTTGTGATTGCAGCCAAATAGACTTCACATCTTTGGGAGTCCCCTGCTGAGAAAGGGCAAGCATGGCTGTGCATTGTGCTGTTGTGTACCACAGGGACTTCAGGTTGCTCCTAGGGTTGCAAAGACCCTTCTTTAGAGTGTAAGCATAGTGCTGGATATAACAGGCATGTCTTCTATGTCTTCTCTCGAATATTTTGCTTTTATCCAGTTTATTCAGTAAATCACAAGGAAGGAGCTGCAGCAGGATGATTTTTATAAGTTTAACATTGGCCTCATGTCCTATTCAATTTTAAAAGTGCTGAAGTTGTTTTCAAAAGATCAGTTTTTGCTAAGGAACAATGTAATGCCGTAAGAAGCCCTTGGTTTTTTGTTGCTGATGTTTTCCTCCTCTGAAAGGACAAAGGCACGTCGTGTTCTCCTGGGGGCTGTGGGGACGTTTAGGAAGAACCCAGACGCTGTTTGTCTGATCGGCGCCAGCCAGGAGAGAATGGAGGCTCAAAAAGATCCACGACCATGCTCAGCCTACAGGTACATGAGTGAGAAGATACAGCAGGTGGGTGATTAACAGGCCTGCTGGAAACAGGAGAGATGTTTGGGTACAATTAAGCATGTAGCTCCGTAATTTGGAAGAATCATTTCTAAATGAAGACCCCTAGTCTCTGCTGTTCAGTGTTTTGTGTTTGTTGTTCATAGGGATCTGAAATGGAGCTCACTGCTTGGGATTCCAACACAAATCTTGCTGAAATTTTGGGTCTAAACCTCAGTATGCTTCAATTCATCTCAACGTCTCAGCTCTCACCTTTTCTTTCCGAGTGCCTTAGCACCTGAGCTGCAATAACAACAGTTACTCTGTATTTTGGGAGCTTATTGCGTAGATGAGACAACACATCTTGGGACATGGGAATCAAAAGAAAGACTGAAAATTCTCAAAGTCATGTATGTTTTGCATGTTTTGCAGGCTGTGCTCACACCTGGATGTCACCGTGCCAGGCCTGTGCTCCCAAGGAGACACAGACATCATGGGTGGGGGGCACAGGGCCCAGCCCCAAATCCTGTCACAGGTGCCTGAAGGCTTCTTTAGATGCAGGACCACACGGCATTCTGGTGGCTTACCACCCTCAGCTTTTTCATCCACTGTCAGTAAGAGTTCTCACTCCACTTAACCTCTTCCAGGTGCTTTTGGAGCATGGCTTCCCATGCAGTAGGCCTGATGATCACCATAGCGGAGCAGAACTCCAGCATGGGCCTGGGTTGGGGCCACGCTGCTGAGTGACCACGTCCCGCTGCTGTGGGCCTCAGCCCAATTAGCGTGGGGCTGCCCAGACCTTAATTGGGCCTGACATCTGCCTGTTTAAAGAGACTCCCCAGGAATTAAAGTGCTACTTCTACAGTTTGAGTTGGCTGGGGATGCGAAACATGACACGATTTTGAGAATTTTCTGCACTTACCATGAAACAAATATGCCACAGGTATCAAGCGGGCTTTGTTTGGGGGCTATAATCATATTACAAATTGAACATTTCCACATGTGCGTGCTGGCAAATCCACCCTCTGCTATCTCACACGTATCTGCCCCAAGGTACAGATGCTGAGGTCTTGACATAGCATAATGCACACTGAAATATATTTCCCAGATTGCCTTAGTGCATGCTAATGAAAATGAAGAATAAGGGCTTGAAAGAAGCAGCTGTTTAAAATTTTCTTCAATCCCAGAAAAATCAACTTCTTAATTACTGATAATTTAGCATCAAAATGACCACTAACCCCCTTCTCCCACCAGACCCTCCTGTGAGGGGAGCCCAGCTTCCAGACTCTCAGGCAAAACTTCTCCTTAGCAATGTAGCATTCCATCACATTTCTTTAGCCTTTCTGGAATTAATTAGTATTCAAATAAAGCTGGAAAAGGGAGGATCCTTTCTGAAGGTGCCTTCTTGCAGACCCTCCAGTCAAGCAGTCAGGGTTGATACTGCTACAGCTCCTGTCCAGCTGATTGCTGCAGTGCTTTTACATTTCCACAGCACCTTTTGCAATTAGAGGTTCTAAAAACTTCCCTGATTGGATTTATAGATGCAAACAGCCTCTGCTGTTACACAGTCACCCTGCAGAGAATTAAAAGGAACCTCTGCTTGCAGGATGCCATGGCACAGAGCTCTGTGTGGCTTATGATAGTCCTCAAGGGCAGCTGGTCCCAAAAAAACCCAGACGGCAGATTTGGGACAAAGGCTCCAGCCCTGCATGTTCCTGGCAGTAGGGCCTCATTTCAGGGTTTATTTAAATGTTATTCTGATTAAAATCTCAATTCTGGAAAAATAGTAAACTTTGCTGAGAAATGCGTTCCTCTAAAAACAAATGAATCTAAGCTGGGTAGGAGTGAAGGAAAAGAAAAAAGGAATATAGTATTATTTTTAAGGTTCTGTTGCTCGTTCTCCCCTTATCCTGCTCCCCAGCCCTCGCTAAGTGAATCTGAACTGTAAAGCTGAGCATTTCCTAATGTTGGCACCATTTTCTATATCGAAACAAAAGATGAATTAATAGGACTAGTGGAAGCCGCATACTAGGTATACTCATAAAACTTACACAGACTTTCAATGGGATGGGAAGAGGATGGTTTTGGCCAGGATTCAGAATACATTTTTCTTATAACTGGAATCCTGGCAAGGTACGTGGTCTTTGACATGGAGAAAGGATCTTCTGTTTGGTGCTAGATGGATGTGTTTTGTTTAAATCATTACTGGAAGCATCTTTAAACTCAAGTAGCTTTTCTGCTCTGCTCCGTGACTGACCAGCAAAACCACAAATGAGACTTAATGTGGCTGGAAGGCAGCGCAGTGCGGGGAAGGGATCCAGGAGCTCACAGAGATCCTGCGTGCGCCTGAGAAAGGGGGAACTGACAGAAAGTTTTAAAGTTCAAGACATGAATGCAGCAACCGGCCAAACTGAACCTCTGAGCTAAAGCAGCCTCTCAAATGGTTTTATAATAACTTCCCCTCCCATTATGCAGCAAACGCGGCTGTTAACGCAGTGAGGCAGTGGGGCTGACACAGGAGCAGCGGCTCGGACTTGTGTGCTAGCAAAGGGTCTGGGCCAGGGTGAGCCATTGATTAATCATCTTGTCATGCTGGTGCTTTGTTATATTCTGTAGATAGAAACTGAGGCGCTAATATGCTGCTCCATCCTGCAGTGAGTCTGCTGTATCACATGGGAACGATTTGTTGACTTATGGAAAACTACTACAGTGGGTTGAACAGTAGGATGATGCTGAAACAAGCTGAAGGGATTTATTTTTTTTAAACTACTCCTCAAATAACTCTTTTCTTAATATATATATATATATAATATATAAATATATATATTTTTATTTTTTATATATATATAAAATTAAAAAATCACTGCAACAAAAAGCCAGAAACTGGGGTCCTCGCTTAGCAAGCCATGCGTCTGGACAAGTGTGTTTGTTCCTGTCTACATGGGGAGGTTTAGGGAAGTTAGGACAAACAAAAAAACCCCATTTTCTTCAGTTATGTGCGAGATTAGGTTTTCCATTGGTCCTCTTTGTAAATAACAACGTTGTTGAGAAAAAGCAATGAAAGTCAAGGTCATGGTAGGGTACGTAAATGAAGTTGAAGAACCCCTACAGATAAATCTGTGTCCCCTTGTTCCAAGCTTTGTGTTTTCATTTCAAAGTATCTCGCCAGCACTGAAGGACTGCAAGACAGGCTTACACTACTGTTTTCTATACTATAAATTCATTTGTTTCTTGGTACATTGCAAAATATTTTTTAGTACAGGGATCTTAATAAATTCAGGAGAAAAAATGTCCTTCACAACTAAACGTAGGTGAATAACAGTCATACATCAAGATGATCAAAGTGGTGGATTTTCTTCCTCTTCTTTGAAATCCCTATGTTTAAACTGGCCTGAGTGGCCCTTCTCGACATGGTTCCAAGCTCAGCATGTTGTCTTCCCCCTCTGTCTGCCCCATACCGTACACAGACCCTCCCCATAGTTGGGGAACCTCCACAAGGGTCAGCAGACTCAGGCATGCATAGGTTAAAATAGCCCTGCAGCTCAGCTAAACAAGGCCTTTCCTTGACAGTTATATGATGGGAGGGTGCTAAATAACCCAGAACATGAAGCCCAGAGGAAGCTGTCCCACCCCATCCCCACCTTCCAAAAAACCCCTTTCATCTAGGTCAGGTGAGGGCAGAGCTGATAAGAACTGTCACTGCATCAAATTAAAGGAGAAAACGATCTGGAAAGTTGTTTGCAGATAAAACTTGACTGATTAATCTATTTGTTCCCTTTATTTGGCAGAAACTTAAAACCAAGTTCCACGGTGACTTTAACTGCACGAAAAATAATGGGCTATTTATGCAATTATCTGCACGTACCTGACCATTGGCTCAAGCCAATGAAGTGAGGACAAGAACATGAAAGCTGGCTTTTTTTTTTTCCTTCCCTATTTATTTTTCCTTCTTTTCCAGGTGTGGTTTGCATGAAAATCTCAGGCCTGTAGGTCACAGCTTGCCATTGACATGCGCTCAATGCTTGGCATCTGGCAATGCCACCCAAGGCAGTCTGTGCCTGTCCTTGCTGTGTTCAACCATGACAATGCCCGTGTTGCTGCCTGGTGATAATCAAGTAAGTCAGACCAGAAGACAAGAACAACATCCTGGTATCCCAAAATACAACTTTGCACCTGCAAATGCAGTTGTGCTGCTTGGGGGCGGGGGGGCGGGGGGGTGGCGGTCTCTGGCAGCAGGACCTTCCATTCCTTTCCATTGGACTAAAGGCCTCTAGTTTTGGTTGTACTTTTGGCTTCATCAGTGCCAAATTTTACCAAATTTAACTTCCCGCAAATCACAGCTCCTCAATGTTCCTTTCTGACTGAACAGCAGCCATGTGCTGCAGCTGCAAAGGGCAACTTTGAGGGGTGGCAGGGACATCCTCACTATCCTCTTTGAGCCCTCCAGAAGTGTACTGAGATTTGGGGTTGGGACTGAAATGTCCAGACCAAGAAGAAGCTATGATGATGAGAGATCAGAGACCATCTTACCACTAAGATATCAGAGCGCTGGAGCCCCATTCCTGGAGGCATTCAAGGCCAGGCTGGATGTGGCCCTGGGCAGCCTGGTCTGGTGGCTGGTGACCCTGCACATAGCAGGGGGTTGGAATTGGGTGAGCACTGCAGTCCTTTTCAACCCAGGCCATTCTAGGATTCAGTGATTCTATGATCCCATGACTCAAGCTGCTGTACCTCATGCCGTAGTTCCTCACAGTGCTGTGGACACACAGGTATGTGTTCTTCACTCCACAAACTGCAGATGAAAGAGGAAATATTTGACCTGACCCAGACAAAGAAAAAAAACCCAACCACCCAACCAAAAAGAAGAAGCCAAAAGAAAAAGGTTCCTTCAGTTTTGTAATCCTTTATTTTCTTTTTTTTTTTTTAAGTTGATCCTCCCATAGTAATGTACTGAAATGCGTAACAGTTACATTGTACAAAGCATTTAAAGAAAGTACCTCAACTTGCCGATTATTCCAAAATGAGATTATAAACAAAAGGAAAAGAAATCTGGTCCCTCACTAAAGGCCAAAAAAAACCCCCAAAAATAACTGAATGCCTTCCGTTCTTTATTTATTTTCTTTTTAAACATAAATTTGGAACACTTCATCTTACAAATAGGATTAACATGAACATAACATCACACAAGCTCGCAGACAACCAGCATAAAATATTGGGTACAGTTTTTAATCAGAAGAATCATGCTTTCATGAAGAAATTATAACTGTTTATACAATTGAATCAATTTACCGTATTACAAAACAAAAAAGAACTAAGTCGCATCTATCAGTTATTCAGTTCATTAAAAGGAAAAAATAAAATAAAATAAAAGAGGAATGTAAGAAAATATCAAACACTGTTTTGCACTCCCATATACACAGATCAGTTCACCTCACTGGTGTGTTTTTTTTTTAAGTACATGGGTGCCTACATCATAGCGCAGCGGGGGACTGGAGCAGTGCTGTTTGTTACAGGAACAGTGCTATTTTAATCAACAAACATTTGTTTGCCAACAAATAAATACCTGGTACACACAACACAAAGAAGAAATGAGAGGGAAGGGGGAAAGGAAGTGACACAACAGAAGAGCGACATGATTGTCTAAACTTAAAATCTCATGACAATGATTGGAAGTAGTGGTGCTGTCGATGGACGCGGTGCTTTCACAGAATTATCGGGATGATTTCAGCTTCTTGGAGCAGTGAACATTCATAGTTTACAATATACACAAGCCTCCTATGTTTTGTTTCTCATTGTTCTTTTTTTTTTTTTTTGTTCTTTTTTTTTTTCTCATTTTTCCTTTTTTTTGTTTTTTTCCTTAACAATGCAGTTGAGAAGGCAAAAGAATTATGGAGAGAACAAAATACTCCCTGTTACTTCTTCCTACGTTGATGATGGATAGTGTGCATCTCATATAACTATTTTCTTTCTTTCTTTCTTTGAAGGGCTAAAATGCATAAAGCTTTAATGAAGAGATTTGTACATAAAAGCAACTGTTCCCAATCCTGTGTCAAACTATTTTATACAAAAAGAAAATCAATTCAGTTACTACTTTAAAGGAGTGCCCATGTGTGTATCAATGCAGTCTTAACCCTTTTGCCCCTGCCTCTCAAAGCCGGGTGAACTGGAAGACACTTTTTCCCGGCCCCGGTTTACATAATCCACTGAAACTCCTTTTATTTTTCCTAAGTCGCATTGATCCTCCAGAAGTCAGCAGCTGCCTTTGCTGTGCAAAACAAAATATTGAGAATAAATAGTTTCTTTCTTTTTAAAATTATTCAGTTTAAGGTCACCGGACTTTAAATGAGTGACCCTGCAGATTTATAAGGCATTCTGCTCAGCAGTCTTTTAAATAGTCATATATGAAAGAGCCATGCTACTGGTTTGGACTTGGTCCCATTCTCGGTAAGACTTCACAATGTCATACGTGGCTGATGGATTGGATGGCACTGGATTCTGCAGCAGCTCTCGCCATGCTGTGCCACATATTGGGAGAATTGTGGGATGCAGAATGAAGGGAGTCCTTGTCGGAGAGAGAGAGCATCATGGCGTACGCCTGGATGGGGAAAGAAGACAAAAGAAGAGGTCATGCTGCAGGTTCTCTAAGCTTAAAACTGTCAACTTCCATCTGGTTAAGGTGCCTTTTAGACCGCAACTGGTCTAAGTTCAATGATGAAACAATCACAGTGCATTAGGTAAAGCCATGGGCAACATCTCCACTGACATTTCTGACTCACTGATACTATTCATTATCTGAGCTTTCATCTGGCTTCATGAAGCTCTGAAAAAAAACGAAGCTGATAAAAGGCAAAGTCCCAGAGACTCTCGTTTGCGTTCTTGTTCTTGGTAAACAGACTTTTTTCAAGAGCCTGAAGAATCACATTATCTTTTGGCTGCTATAGTATCTCGCCAAGTACCACAGTCTCCATTGCTGTGACCTTCTGCACAAGTGTATTCTGTAGTTTTTAAAACACAAATCTTCTACAGGGGTGAAAAAGATCCCTTTTAATTCATGCTTAAAAATATTCACTTGAACGTTAGCTCAGTTATCACCATTTCTAAATCACACTTGACCTAGACAAGGTAACATTAATAGACTATCAAAAACCACCACAGAGACAAGCCAGATGGAAGAGCAAGTAGCATCCTTGCAGGGCTGCAGCTAAATTGCATGGCATCCACATAAACATGTGGGATTTCTGAAAGCAAGGAAAAGATCTCTTATCACGGCAGGTGGCAGACAGGAAGAAGAGCAATAGAGAAGTAAGAAAATCCCCTGGTACTAAGGCCAGAGCACCCTGTGCTTTCTCGCTGTAGTGGGAGTGCAGTGGGAAGTTAAGGGACGTTCAAGTTAATGGAGGTAAAGCCCAGCCCTGCCTGACCAATCTGAAAAGACTTTGCCTGCCACAGACTAACAGCTTAATCCTTTAGGTATTGGGTGACAATAACATTTTAACTGAGTTAAGCTTTTACCTGGGATTTGGATTTCCTGTACAATGGTTGTTTTAGGTCCTCTGGCAGCTGGGAAGTATTGAAAGCTGCCAATTCAGCTTCACTATATTGATTTTCTTCCATTTTCCTCATTTTGAGGCTATCTGTGAAGTGCCTTATGTGGTCCAAAGCTGAAAGTCCAGTCTTATTATATTCCTCCTCTTTATACCTACAAAAACACCACAGAGGTTACAGGGACTTTTAACATCAGTTAACTGGAGGCTGCCAGTAAACTGCTGCTGCTCAACACTTCTCAGGCATTCACGTTTACTCCCAGGTTTTTACCTGCACCAAAAACCTGGTGTGTGCTGCAGAGCAGCCTGGTAAGCAGGAGGTTTGAAGGAGCCCCCAGAGTCCCTTGATGTCTTGCTGGTGACCTACAGTGCACGGTCACGTTAGCCAAACCACCCTTGGTAACATTCAGTGCTGCCCACCACCACCAACTTGGCATTTAAGGCTGATCCTCACTGCAATCCCTCTTCCTCTCAGATTAAACCTCTGATTTTTCTCCTTTTATATAAACCACCTTGCACTGCGGAACTATGGTCCTGAAAGAAAAGGAATCACATTTTCTATTCTAAAGAGGAGCAAGTGGGCAGCAGGAGCAGAAGCAGGAGAGTCTGTCTCTCTTCTGTGGTGTCTCCACAGCCTTTCTAGAGACCATTATGGGATATTAGGGTATGTTTAAGGAGCAGATAACGTATCTCCCATGAACATTTCCTGTCTCACCCAGAACATGACAATAGTTCCCTAGGCAAACCTATTTTTCCCCTTAGAGGCCACAGTTTGCATGAAGAGACTGAAAACAGGGCTGGTATTGACCAAAACACGGATGCACGTTGCTATCGTAACGGGAAAGTTGGCTACCTCAGACATGGTTCCCACGGCACACAGTTTGGTGCTGGCACTCTTGTATGGTTTATTGTTTTTATTTGTGTATTGAGTGAACCAATAGTAGGAAGGAACCAACCTGCCAGGGGAAGCTTTGCAGTTCATGTCCAAAGTACTCGTTTCCTCATAATCCTCCTCAGGAGTCCCCTCGTGTATGTCACTTGTAACAGGCTCTTTGACTGTTTTCCCTGCAATTTCACTTTCTTCATCCTCTTCATCCATCATTACTTCATCTTCTGCCTCTTCATCATCCAACAAATCTGAGTTCTGGCTGGTTACCATGGCTTTTTCATCCTTAAAGTGGCTGCCATTCATTCTGAAAGTACCAAAAGAAACAAATGTGATAATCAAAAATCACTCAGGAAAGCTCCATGCCAGCGGGCTGTCAGAGACAGATCAACAAACGACCTACCAGTAAAATAAGATAATTTCATTTAGGTGCTATTGTAGAAAATTCCACTGGAACTCAGTGGGGCATTACAGTGCAATCAGCATGAGATTTTCCTGCCATCCTGAGAGCCTAAACTACCGGTTAAGAGATGTTCAGATATCCATTCCAAATTTTCTCATGCATTATTTCATCTCTTATTTCCAATCACGTGTGTAGTCTAGGCAAAACAACTCATTGACTTTTAGCAGAAGCCATAGGGGTTGAGAAACTCGGAAAATCAGATCTGGCATTTTCTGCAGTGACATCCAATACTGTGTTCAGCGTTTTAAAGTCAAAATTACATGCATAATTAATTTTGCACACCACCATCCATTTGGAAACCATATTACTTAACTGAATGTATGGATTACATACATGGGAACCTAAGTGATCCAGCTGAAGACCCAAGGAGTTGTCTGTAATATTGCCTCGATGCTGAACTGCATTATTGACTGATTTGAAGAATTATAGAAAGATCATAAAATGTTTGAAATGAGAAGTCTTTAGTCTTATGAAATGAGCACATAGAGAACCCCTGGCTCCATACTTTGTTACTGCATTGTCTGTTGCATTCAAACTTCCCTTAACTACTTCCTATGGGATCTTTTAAAGGACATAACATCCATGCTGTAGTAGGGGCTTACTTGCTAATGGCCTCAACCAACAGGATTGGGTCTATCTGCAGCTGCATCATGTCCACTGCATTAATTTAGTACCAACAGTATTCAGCACAACTGTATCACCAGCAAATGCAAGGTCAGAAGCACTGAGGATACGACAGAGCTGAACCAATGGCACCACATGAATGCAGCCACCAGCCTATCTGCTCTGCTGCTTTATGTAGCATGGAGGCCTTGATGCAGCTATTGTTCTAATTGTGCAAAAGGTCCCTACTCTTCCAGGAATACAGTTACAAAAATGGAAAAGTTATTGTCTGCCCGTAGTTTGTGTTAGACTGCATGTGCTTCAAAGTGTGTGGGATAACATGGGATATACCAAAAGATTTAGCTAGATAAGGATGAGACCTACAAACATATTTGATATCTAATATAAGACCCACAGTTGTAACAGATGGACTTTCCTTTCCTAAGGAGGACACACAAGTGAAAGATAATTTCTTACACAATAGAATAACTTTCCTAAATGCAATGGTTTCATCTGTCTTCTGAGTAAATTCCAGCTGATTGTCACAAGCATTAAGAAAATGCTGGGAAATTGCCTGTTTATATCACAGTATTGAAAAATCTGAGGCTTTCCAGAGTTGGGATAGCTGGAGCAACCACCCCCCTCTCTAAGTTAATCAGAGCAGTATCTCTTTATCATCTTTTATTTAAATAGGCAGATGTAAGAAATTGCTGAGCATAGCTTGGGCTGCCAACTTGCTTGTTATGCTCAATTGAGGCTGCAAGAAATGAAAGGGAGATGGACTACAACCAAAGTAACAAAAGCCATGTGATTAAGAAAACAGATTCTCTAATTATGCTTTCAAATGCAGCAATTTGCCAGGGATAAAATATCCATCAAAAGCAGTCTGAAATGCCAAATTTAGAAAGGAAACACTGCATAACCCAGCAACCTTTTCACTTTGCTGACTTCCTGTCGGAGGACATGTTGAGACCAGATGTGCAAAGAAAAAATCCCAAGCCCTCATTGCCAATCAAGAAGGAATGAAATTTGAATATGCATGTAATCACTTAATCCAATACTTGCAGGGAAATTTTGTTACGTCCACCATTTTTATTCCTTCACAAAGACATCTGGAAATTGAGTAGACAGTGAAGTTTGTCACCAACAGTAAGAAAGTTTTGATGTCGATAATGCAATGCCAACTCAAAAGCATAAATAATTCATAATGCAAAACCAGTCTCACAGAAATATGTATAGTTGATACGTGTATCCCTGTTACAGCCTTTTTAGCTTAGCTGTAATTTTTATTAGCTGAAAATACTTAGAAATGGCCTCTCTTCTAGCTTATAAGAACTGAAACACGTATACTTAATAAATCCTACCAGGTGCTCTCACCTACCCAAAGCCTTACTGAGTTTTTGCTAGCAATGAGTTAGTTGCAACAGAGGACTTTTTAGATATAATGTTCCATTTCATCTAAGAATTTAGCTTATTCTACTTTATTAAATACACATTTAAATTACATTTAAGTAATCCTTCCAGGTTTAACTATTGGATGTGGAGTCCACCTTTTCTGCTGTGAACATAAAACAAAGGAAATTGTAACAGTCACAACTTACCTCTCCTCTGAGTTTCGGGGGGATTGATTGTTATGGTTGCTGTTTCCAATAAAATTCCTAATTTCTGTAAAGTAAGAGTCTTCCTTGTCATCTAGGATGGCCCCTGTGCTTTCCAGTTCTGAGTGAGGTGAAGATGTTGCAGTACCTAAATAGGAGAAATAAAGGACTTTTGTTGTTGCTCGTTTACGTTTTCGACGTTTAATCTTCTAAATCAAACTGAAACACAAAGTTGAAATGACTGTTTAACTGGGTGAGACCCAGTGAGAGCTGCTCATGGTGCTCTGCCAGCTTTCAGCTGTAAAACTGGCACTCAGAATGGAAGTTATTATCCACAGGGTAAAGTGGTTCCCAGTCAAAATGACTATTTCTACTTATCTTTCCTGTTACCCTGCAGCTTCAGTACCATCAGTCAATAACCATGCTAAACCAATGGCTGAACTGGGTAAATGGAACTTAATTTCAGTTACAAATTCTATAGATTTCTATAAAGTATGAAGTAGGCACAGACATCATCATCCAGGTTTGTCAGCACTGAGAGAGTGACCAGTTGTAGACGTCTTTGTGAAACGGGGAACAGACCGCTCTCTGCCTTCAGTACATGCACCTGGTTATTTCCACTGGAGCAAAAAGCAGACTGAAAAGACTGCAGAGCTTTCATGAAACCCTGCAGATACCTAAACCAGACCAACAATACTCAACACAGACCACTGCCTTTGCTGCTGCTGTGAGGTGACAAACTTGCTCTGGGGCATTTACCTCCATCACAGGGATTTTCAGCTCCTGACAGTGGGAATATTTTACAGCATGCCAAGAAAATCTTTTAGGGTACACCCTGAGACTCTAAAGCTGGGATGTCTATCGACATCCAAATCACTGGGATTCAACCAATTTTCCCAGTCTGTTCTCACAGTGTCCTGGTTGGCTTAATTAAAGCCAAAAGAAAAGTCATCATCCAATGGTATTAAGTTATACAAGGGTAGAGTTAATGCTGGGATTTTCAAAGCACTTTAAATGTCTGCAGAGCTTATTCACTTACATATTTTCCAAAAATCCCCTCACCGGAGCAGACAGTGCAGAATAACTTGTGCCTATTGACACCCTCAGAGCTCAAAGACAGCACTGAGTGGGAATGTAAAGTCCTTGTATGCGTACGTGAGCTGCACATGGGGGGCAATGGAAAGGGAAAAGGCATACATACCAGACATGTTGCCATTCTCATGCTTTTTTAGATGTCTGTCAAGATTGGTTTGTTGACCAAAACACCTGTCACACAAGTGACACTTGAATGGCTTCTCTTTATTGTGGATATTACGGACATGTCTCTGCAGGTTGGAAGATATGCTAAAGGACCTGTCACAGTATTTGCATCTATAAAAAGCAAAACAGGTGGGGAGAAAAGCATTTGTTAGTTGCTTAAAATTTCAGATTTACTCTAAGAGACATGAAGCACCTTCCAAGATTTGCCCAACTACTCAAAACTCTTGGTCCCATTTGTGCCAAAACCCTCCCTCCAAAGTGTTCTGGCTGAATAACTGGAGAGCTGTGCCCTTGGACTGAAGACATCACTTTCACAATTGGTTTTAATCTTTAATTCACATTAGTCTTTACCTCTTCAATACTGCTTTTAGGAATGAGCATAATATTTCAGAGTTAATGGCATTGAATTAGCCTGGGTAATTGATTCCCATGTTTTTTAAACTGTTGCATGCAAAAGTTGGGAAGTTTGAAAACAGTAGAGCAATAACTCTATTGTTTCATGTGCTGCCAATACAATACAATTAAACACTTTTGGAAAAAACATGAAACAGATCTCTCCTAATGCTCAAATAAGGTAAAAAGGGCTATTTCTTTTCCTTTTCTAAATTATACTGTGTGATTAAATCTTTTCTTGAGGAATTAGCTTGCTTGATTGCTAATCCCAGAGGAAATTTGGTTATCTTGCAAAAACCAGCAATAAACAATCCCAACCTTTAATACTGTGCCAATGTGAGTAGTTTAGTCTATCACTCTGGTACCAGAGGCATCAATTTTCATACTCGGCAGTGATTTGGAGTCCCTAAAGCCTTTACTGTATTGCTCTTTAAGCCATTACTAAGTCATACTATAACTATTCCAAATTCTCTTGCTGGCAACCGGCCAACAGTCTTCACCACTTTAGTTTCTCAATCTTTCATTTCTCCTGTACTTCTCTACATCTCTTAGGCTTGTCAATGATGTCAATTTTTTAGTGCTGAAATCACCCATTATGCTACTAATTGTTCCTGGCTTTTATGTCATGGACAAGCATTACATGCATCAAGGCCTTTCTTCAATAAAATTAGATGTGAATCTCATTTCCCAAAGAGACTGGAGGCAAAAAAAACCACACCAGCAACCCCACCATATTGTTTCCTCCCAAACAATGAGCTTAGTCTGCTCTTTACAAGTCATAAAACGCAGAAAATTTGTGCATTTGTTTTCCTGGAACATGAGCTGGCTTCTTTCCAGCTGATTTAAATTAATCTTTCATTTTCAATAAGGCAAAGCTTCCATACACATTTCTGTGTGTAACTGTCCTGGATAAAATATCACATGCATATCCTTATCAACAAGAGAGTACACCCACATGGGTTTTGGTTACTCAGACCTCAGAAAACATCCAGATTAGGCAGGAAACATATAAATACAGTCGTGTTTTTGCAACTGGGACCCTTCAGAAATCGGATGATTGACAAAACACCCAACTTTAGGCTGAAAATAATACCACAGAATTCTTACCAAACAAACTAACAAACAACAATAAAAGCCCACTTGGTTTTTGTAAGGCAAAACATGGCTTTGAACCCTCTTGAAAATCACTTCACCGTAGTCACTCCAAAGTGCCATCCATCCCACATGGCAAAGACAGGACTGCAAATGGTGCCTGGGTGGCTGCTTATGCCAAAAGAATTCCACAGGCTATGACCAAAACCTCCCCCCATCTCTGCAGCGTAAATACAGAACAGCAGCACTGCATGCAGCCACCCTTGCCCAGAGGAGTACAAAAAGCCCTGTTTTAAACAAAGACAAATTTTCATGTTTGCCATCCTCACAGGATTCTGAGGAATAAATATACTTTCCCACAAAGAACAGAAATTTTATGGTGAGTTTAATCGGGGAAAAAAATGTTCAGCTGGCACAAGGAAGCCCATTTCTAACACCAAAAACTCAACCAAGCTCTCCTAACAGAGACCTGTGTGACCACAGGTAGCCCTGCTTACCAGGGGATGCCTATTTTTGAATACAAAATCAAAATGCAATGGTGGGTAGCAATGATATTTCCAAAGTTTGGGCAGCAAAATGTGCTTGCTGGTATCTATATGGAGTATCTAGGTAACCTAAAGGACTTGGGCTCATGCACAAGCTGCCACAGTGGAGCAAATGGATGAGTGGTGCTGGAGAATCTCAGCCATAAAAACATGCCTTTCCCAATGGGAATGGTTTCTCACCCCCAAATTCACTGAGGTCAGTGGCAAAGCCACCATTAGTATCCACTCTTGCGCAAATGTCTCCCTGCTTTATTCACACAAAATGCACAACCAACATGTGTACTGGGCTGTGGTACCTGTAGGGCTGCTCTCCAGTGTGCGTCCTCAGGTGACGGGTTAGGTTTGCAGATCTGGGGAAAATCTTGCCACAGTATCTGTGATGAGAAGAGGTCCCGTAAGGCAATGCAAGCAATGCAGGCTTTGTTCCAGTCTGAGCTATGCTACAGGCACAGCCCAAATGGAATCAGTGCTATGCGGTACTGCTGGCACTGCTTTGGTGTAATGACACATCAATAAAAGCATCAAATAAATATAAGTGATTGAGACACACACACACATAAGAATGGAATTGGAACTACTGGCACCAACCAGCATTTTTTTCTACATAAGCAAATGGTACATGAAAACACACTAGTTTCAGAGATTGCTCAAAATCTCTAATCTCACTAAGTGCTCATCTGTCACATTCAGATTGGGAATCATGAGGATCTGCTATTAAAGTCTTGGATTTCACCTTCAATGTAAGCAAATTTCAAACCTTTCAGCCAATTCTACATGTCAGCAAACGTGACATCATTTTGTGCACTGAATAGGATCAGACCTGACAAGGCTCAAAGATTTAATCCATCAAGGTATATTTCTATAACAACATGTCTTAAAAGAAGGTTATATGTTTTCAGAAAGATCAGATAAACCAATATGCTGGTGTCAAACACCTGCACATTCTGGGGATGCTACAGAGACCTACATTTAAAAACCATTCTCCAAACTCTATAATATGCCACAGGAATAATAATAATTATATATGTATGTGCACATATATATATATTTGAAATATATAATATACAATATTGATACATGTAGATAGATAGAGATATCATATATCCATTTACAGATATCGTCAGCCCTTCCTGTTTGTTTAAGAAGCATATTACTATTCAGTTTATAACTGTTCCAGTTCTATCAATCACATTCAGCCCATTTTTGTATGGGGACAGAGCACACATAGCTCTCAGGAGAACAAGGCTTGTGGCTGCTTCACACAATGGCTTTGAACATTGCATCCCTTCATTTTTAACACTGCATTTATTTTTTTACATGATTTACAAGCCCTCAAAATAGCTAATTCTGGTTTCCTTGACAAAGCTCCCACTCATGTTGGTTGTACGTACAATCATCTTCATTGTTTCTTGAAGTTTGTATGCTTATGTCCTAATGAGCCGTCTGTTTTATCACTTATGCTTTTGGAAGTCAAAGAGGAAAACATAAGAAAACAATTCTATAGTTTACAATAAAAATCAATCAATCAATCTATAACAAAAGCACACTTATGAATATGAATCTGATGAGGAAATTTAGACAAGGAGCTTTTAATGGAACAGGTTTGTGTTGTTACCTGCAGGTGTAGCGCTCCTTGCCCTTGCGCAGGAGGGTCTCAGGCAGAGCACTTGGCGGGGCTCGGAAGTTGAACATGGATGGCATTGACTGGATCATCTCATTGGCCTCTGGTTTCAAAGCACTGAAATTCTCCAGCTTTTCAGCCATGTTTTCTATAGCTGACATCTGCAATGGAAGATGCACAACAGCCAGCACAGTGAGTACCGCTATGGCTTTGTGTCTGCGGTGAAAATGTTAAGCATAAAGGGCACAGGCTTCCAAGAAAACAGAAAAAAACAGCAAACATAGAGCTGCAGTCAAATGTACTACAGGGCAGAGTAGGCAACATGGTGGCTATGATGATGGCCCTCTGAAAGCAAGCCCCATAAGTGCTGCAATGGGTTCTGTTCCTCTGCAAGACCAGCAAGCAGCAGAACTGCTCTAATGGCTACAGGTAAAGCTGCTTCCATACAAGCTCTGAATTAGCCAATGTTCATTTCATGTTATTTTTAAGCCTCAACATCTACAGAAATAGAACTGTGAAGCCACACTCTGTGTGGCAAGCAGAGAAGTTCTATCAGTGTTCCAGTCAAATCCAAACGTTCAGTCAAGTCTTCTTGCAGATCAGTCAAATATCATGACATAAACCCATCAGAAATAGAGCTGGTGGGTTTGGTGTATTTATTCCTTCACATTACCCACTAGAAGCCCATCGGGTTTTCTTACAACCTTTTAATATTCCTACTCTACCTTCAGTTGCTTGTAAACTCCACATGCTTTGGGATGCTGCCTCTTCCTGTAGCCGTATTAAAGGTCTTTAATTTTCAAGGAGGGGTATTAAATGATCTCTGGAGATCATTTCCCTTCAAAGTGTCTGGAATTGACCACAAAAAAACAGCTCCAAAACTTCCAACACTGACACACAAAGAGCTGAAGATTGCTGCTGAACCTCGTGACAAGTAAAATAGCTGCCTGCCTCCTACCATCACCATAAACAAATGGGGAAAAAACAAACAAACAACCTAAAAACCCAATAGAAAGTCAAGATCTGCACTTAAAGACGGTGGGCACAGTGGAGATTCCATGCCATGAGCATGCAAATTGCTTTGTCATAAACCATGGCATTAATCAAGTGCTATCTATCTATCAGAACACCTCTGCAGCCCATTCTACAGAATGCACAAGGACTACTCCGATTCTTTTTGCTGTTATTTCAATGGGAAGAACTGCATGTTTGTCTCTGGACACAGCTATGCAGGTGCTGGCTTTGGTCTTTCTTTTCCCTTTAGCCCGCAGCCTGCCCTCTCATTTCATGCTCAGACTCCTAATGCTCAGTACAAATTGCAATGTACAGAGTACCACTGCCAATTTGCCAAATGTCTTTCATCAAACACACTGCAAAAAGGAAAAAAAAAGAAAAAAAAAGAAAATCTCAGAGGGAAGTCAAGATACATTTACTTGTCAGGCAACAAATGGGAAAGCATTGCAAGGCAGTAGGGGCTGTAAGCTCTGGGGTTTGATTCATAATCACTCAGCTGCTAAAACATTCTCCACAGATGCAAGTGGACAGCACATTTGTCAATATGAAGGATTTTGACATGTACTGATCACAGGCATGAGATATGTAATGATGATGCTGCTGGGAGAGGAGGTAATTCTATCTCAGCAGAGAGATGTCATTATCAACCCATATGACTCAACATTACCATATATTTATTTTTATAGGACTTCATATTTTTCTGCAGTAAGAATTGATTCTTAAACCTTCTATAATAGTTTTCCCGCTGCCTGTAACTCCTTCTAATTGTTCCCTGCAAGAAATCATTTATCAGTTTTGCAATTGTGGGAAATTAATGGCTTGAATGAAAAATGACCTTTGGCCTTCAGGCTGATTAGCAGTGACAAGACAGTGTATGGGTTACGATAGCACATATTTATAGTGAAGAATAATAAGGGCATTGAAAAGTATAATAAATGTTTTATTTATGTATATTTAATATTCAAGTCAATTTCATTATCTAGTGATTTTAAATCATTTTTGGATCACCATTTCTCACATACGCGGTACCCTTCAGTAATATATTAAAGCAACTATTTTCCCCTTTACATTTAAAATGGCTTAGTCATGCTTATTTCTTTTTATTATCTTCAGGATTTTGCAGAGGAGAATTGAAGAATGAATCTTCTCTCATGCTATAGGTCAGTACCAACCCCTCTGTGCCACCAGAACTACATCAGTCCTGAAACAGGTATGAAATCAGGATCCAATCTTAAATCCCTCATTCGGAGGAAATACAAGCACTTCCAATTATTATAAAGCATTACGAGATTTCCAAAAATATGTTTCTCACCACAGAAATGCCTATTGTGTTTTTTAAAGACTGATCCCTGTAGTTACCTGCTATGATTTATATGTTTCAAGAAATACAACAAAGGGAAATGCTCGGCCCAAAGTCTTTCCTGATATGAATCAGTGTCACTCCGCTGCTGTGGGTACAATTACAGCAGGGTCTATCTGATGGAGATGTGGCTCACAATATTGGAGCATTTTCTTAAGAATAACAGGGGCAGTAAATTCTTTTTCTAAAAATGCACTTGCAGAGGTTACAACATCACAAAAGCCAGCTCTGGTTAAAGCAGGGTGAAGATGAGAGATGAGTTTGCTCCCTGTTAGCCTTCCTGCCTAGACTGCACGCCACCATGAAGGTCACCAGCTCCATGCAGGGGCTGACACTCCTCTGCAGAAAACTTGGCTAAAAAACCCAAGGCTAAAAGCTGACATCAGCAGTAGGAAAAGGAAATCCTGGACAATAGTTTGAAAGGCATCAACGATGCAGATACAGGGAAGTGAAGTGCAAAGCACTGAAGGGATGGCTTCAGAATGTTCTTCTCCATCACATCCTAGCTGCTTCTCAGCTCTTGCCCTCTGCTCCTGTCTCCGTAGCATATCTGAGATGCCCCCAGTACCTGCACAGCACCTGGTACAGGATTTGCCATGGGGATGACACGCACATGTGCAGCACAGGTTTGTTACAGCCCATAGAAAACCTGTTATCCCTGTCTCACAACAGGGATTCACCAACTGTAAACTTCAATCAACATCCACCACTCATCAGTCCAATAGCAAAATCTGAACAGTGATATGAAATCCAGCATTTGTGGTGCTTAGGACACAAACAGTAAGACCAAGAAGGAATTATGAACACTGTAACATATACTTCTGGGGAATCAGTGCCATGGTTTTAAGCAGTAGCCCCGGGGGACACACAGATGGTCCTCCAAGGACCAGACCTTCTGCCCAGCGTCTGCCATGTGCCAGAAATGAGAGGTGTAAGAGCTTTAATTAGTGGTTGCATCTCAATTACTGCACTGAACAGTGATGGATTTAGTTCCCATTCACCTCTCTAAACTCCCTTCAAATCCATTTGTATTTTTCTCAAGGAGTCCACCAGTTCATTTACGTGCATACAAAAAGATTCTGGCTTTTGTTCCTTTGAAGCCTTTTGCCTGATAATTCAACCAGGGGTCCCTCATTTTTTCAGTACTGTAAAAACTAATGAATAACCATTTCTCACTCAGGTCCTGCTCACCATTCACCATTTTACAGAGCTGTGGCACAGCCCCCTCGGGCATTTCTTTTCCAAGCTCAAAAATCAAAATCTACTTTAGGTTCTTTCTTTGGGGAAGCTGTTCCCTACCTCGGATCATCAATGTTGCACTTTTCTCTGTCTTTTCTAATTCTACTCTGCCTTTTTTGAGAGGGTTTTCAGCTGTATTCAAGACCTGAAAGCAATATAACATAATGACATTTTCAGTTCCTTTCTGCTAAGCACTCAGATAATATTTTCATAAAACTACTGACTTCAAAGATGCTTTTCCTGAATGACCCGAGTTAAGAGCTATACCTTCTCCTCTATACAACTTGGGACTTACTAACATTGAGTTTCATTGCTATTTTAATCCCTGGTGACTCAGCTTTTGGTGGAACTCCTGCAGTTAGCTTTACATTCAGCTGTTCAATAAACTGTTGGCTTTCTGCTCTTTGCCTGTTTACTCTCTTTCTTGCACTGTTTACAAACAGATTTAATCCTTCAGATCCCATTGACACCCCCGGGTGAAGCTGGTGATATGATCCAAATACTGCAAAAATTGCTGACGTATTCTTATCTGTTTTTTTCCTGTTGTTGTTGGTTTGGTTGTTTGGGGTTGTTTTTTTAGATAATTATTAATCCAGAAGGCTTTCCCTGTTCTGCAGAGCTTCTTTAGGAGCAAACAGGGAGAATCCCTCCGTCAGCTGAAACACAACCCAAGCAGCCTTTACTCCTCCAAAACCCTGAGCTCCAGGAGCAAGCTGCTACAGCAACAGCCTCAGTAGGGCGCTTTGCTCCAGGGACAGTCCTTGCACTGTACCAGGGATGGAAGCTTTTGGGGATCTGAGCCCCAGAAGGCACCCAGGGGTGCAACCAACATACAGTGGGCACAGGGAGGAAGGCATGACCCCAAGGAGGGAATTAGTGTAATTGCCATGTCCATGGAGAAATCCCTCTGAGGAAGCAGGAGAGCAAGGAGGTCCCATTACATATTTTACATTGCAGTTATGGCCTTACGGACAAGTCATGTCTGCTCCTAATCTGAGATCAGTGAGTGACAGCATTTTATAGGGAGCAGTAACTTTTGATTTACATATAGGAGTTGTTGATTCAATCTACATCCAGATGTCTGGAAAAGGAAGCAGCTTCCCCCCACCTCCCTCCTGCTCCCTGAGAGCCCATTAACCTCCTACTGACGCAAACTAATATGTAGTCACAATTCCCCAGCTCGGACTCAGAAATGCAGACATTACCATAATCGGCTAAAACAAGTATTTATAAACATTTCAACGGGCAAGATACCATCAGCAGGGGTCCTGAATATTTGTCTTAAAATTTATTAACCAACCACAGAGAAAGTGTCATAAATAAAGCAAGGTTTGTTGTTGCTGCTTTTTAAGAATAACCTGATGATATGAAATAATCTAGCAGACAATGTCATCAATTACATGACCTAATGTTTTACTAACTAGACTCCTTCGACGCTATTATCATAAAAACAACTGACTTTACGGTCACAACTCATGGGAAAAAAAACTGTTCAAACATTTGCTTTCTATTTTTACTGCTGTTATTTAGAGAAATCTTGAAAACCCAACTACTGAAGTTCAGAATTTCTTCCTTCCCGGTTCAAGTCATGCTGCTCTCTCTAAAAATTACAACTTGTGAATTGGTTGTAATGTATCTGGCCATCCAGCCACTTGACTGAGCTGTACCATGCCCAAAGACCTTGCACACATGGCTGAACTCTATGAAGGAGCTGTGAGAAACTCCAGCTGATCTCCAGCTCAGACCCACAAAAACTCTGCTTGGGTTAATGCTGTTGGTGAGCTTTTAGCTAATCTAACAGAATGGATCATGTTTTAAAATACACTCTGTAAAATAAAAGTATTGCTAATGTACTCATTAAATATCTTAACATTTAATTTTAAATTAATGTAATGACCTAACAACTATTCTCCACAAAGGTATTGCAAATAAAACTTGAATCTCATTAGAGAATCTCTTTATATCCCTTCTCTTGATGGGACCGGTAGAGAATGAAAAAGTTCACAGACTGAATAAATTGTGGCCCACTCAAAAGAGGATGCTCCCCATTGAGTCAGACTACAGCATTCCTGCCAAACAATGAGAAACAACGTGAAATAATCTTGAAATATGTGGCAAGCTCAGCTGCGAGTTGAGACAGAAAGGCATATGTGACATTCAGATTTCTCAAGATGAAGATTCACTCATGAATCAGCATCCCGTGCAAGGCACTTTATGCCTTACATACCTATTGCTGCTGCAGCTGCTTGAGCACTAGCAAGGCCTGGAGATGCACACTCATACAACAACAGAACGAAGGAAATCCAAAGACCAAGCCAATGCTGAAGAAGGCAGACAGAAGAAACAGGCTGCACTGAGATTTTCAGCTTCCCAAATATCCCCAGACAGAGCACTGCTGAGATGGAGGGTGCACAGGCCAAATCATGTCTCATGGACTCTGGATATGGCTGCACTGAACCACTGCAAAGAGAACACTTGGGAACCCCTCTTGTGTGCTCCAAGCCTGGCACCTGGCCCCATATCCTAGTGGCTTGTCATCTGCTTGTGTAGTACTAATGATGGAAAATCCCTGCCAGCTTTCCCTTTGGTTGTTTTAATGGTTTTCACTAAGGCCAGCATCACTGCAACAGGGTTTTGGGTACAGATATCCCCACAGCTCCTCTGTGACTGAGCTCAGCTGGGATCTGTGTTCAGAATCTTAGACTCAGGATTGTAAAAACTGACATTTTGAAAAAACAAAATGGGCATCTAAAGCCACATGTGCACAAAGCAAAGCTCCACTGCTGCTGTGGAGGAGAGCAGGGTGCAGACATCCCTAGGGCCCCATGCACGCAAGCAGGAGCACATTGCCATCTCTGTTTGGGAAATCCTGGCTTCACTTTGTGCAATCAGCTTACACTGTGAGCCATGAGCAAGTGTGACTCAACCCCAGTTCTCCTCTCTGAGACCCACAGCCGTGAGGTTGGGAAAAATCTGGGACAAGTATTTATGATTTCAGTAATACAGGAGCAAAACTCAGTGCTATTTCACTTGCATCTGTAAAAGCAGTTGCTGTGGATCTATTTGTTTTTCTTGTTTTCCAAGAGCAATTTAGATGTATTAAAAATAAGTTTTATAAAAATAGAAGAGTCTGCTTGAATGTATCCCAGATACTAAAAGCAGAATTTCTGTTCACACGAGGGGGACTCTGTGTAACTATGCACACAGGACAAGTTCGATCCAAGCACTGCAAATAAATGGGTGTTTTATTTGGGCTTTAAGTATAGCAATTAAACTCCAAACTTCAAAACTATTAAAGTGACTGACTCCCACTAAAGTCAATATGAGATACAAATGTGAAGTCCTCCGAGGTTCTGTGTTTTAATGTCTAGAACATAGATTAAATATTTCTAACTGTTGCAATCTAACAAGAATTCAGCCCGAAAACTGTCACTACAATCTCTGAAGGAAGCGGCTTGGAACATTTTCAGTTCAATATAAACAAAGAGCACATTCTGAAACTCTCACTTAGGTAAAGCTCCCATTGCCATCACCAAATAAAAGCTGCAGGATTAGATCAGTGAAAATAAAGCCAATTGGGCATCACACAGAATTTACCCTCTACAACGCTCTGTGGGAAAGCGTGGTGTGCTCTGAAATTGTGTGGTAAGTTATCCTTCATATTATATTTTTCTTATGCAATTTATTTCACAGTGATTAAATCAAAAATATAAGCATGAACTTACCCAAATTCTTTGATCAGGCAATTGGAACTGGGAGCAAAATTGAAACAAAAACAATACATTATTCCTGCGCTGGAATCCTCATTGCAATCAAACCAGTAATTAAGATCTTATTTAAAGATACTAATTAAGACATTATCCTGAACAATTTGTTACACGGGGGCATTCTCTCCCTAAAAAGGCAATCCTTGTTACAGCAAATTATTGTGAACACACAATTATCTGCCCCAATCTCTCACAGCTTTGGTGTCACTGGCCCTGGGAGAGTTCTGCCCAGACAGGGACAAGGTAAGGACTGCAGGGTTTATGACTTTCATCTCTACTCCAAAGCCTATTTTAATGATTAGTCTGTTACTGCGCCTAATATCCAGTCTAAAGGATGAAGTTAAACTTTCTGTTCAACTCAGTTCAATCAAACTGTTTCAGAAACAAATTTACCTACAGAAATACACATCTGTAGGACACGAATGATGAAAAATATTTTGTTCCTATCTCACAGAGACAGAAACTGCCAACAGAAAATGAAAACTTACGGTGCAGTCCACACCTGTACTTTACAGGGGTGAATGGGGCTGTAAAACAAAAGCAGCTTTTCTGCAAGGCATTCCCCAGCCCCCTATAAACACCGAGCCGAGCTCTGCTTTTGCAAACAGGAGGCTCCTTTTTATTAAAGTCAGCAAGAAAGCAGATCTGGACATTTGCTTTTTTGACATGACATGTGATGGTGATTTAGTTTTCTTTTACAATGTATTAAGAGTGTACATTACACTCAAGACTTTTGCATCCACCAGTCTCCCAAGAGATTACCCTAGCAGACAGGCAACTGGTAACACGAAAACAAGTCTTTAACATGGAATTATTTTCTACTGCAAATAAGAAATGTGGAGGGATGGACCAAAGAGGTGCAGCGCAGCCATATGTGCATACAACAGGAGAACCCTGCGGTGGCACTCAGCAGTGGAAGCCATCCTTGCTGGCCCCGTAGCACAGAGGTGGCCCCCTGACATGGTGACAGCACTAACACTGTCCTCATGCACCAACTGTTGTTTCCATTTCACCATGCTAACCTCTCCCAGCACCACACCAACCGTCCTCTAGGTCTTGGCTTCATAAAGCAGTACCCAACTCCTTCCCACCCCAAACACCCTCCTAGCAGGGCAGTATGACAAAAGCAGCTTCCTTCCACACCACCGAACACTGGCATCATCACACCATCATGTGCTGAAACTCAGAGAGTCCCTCGAACACAATCTGACTAAACAACACAGATGCACCCCTGAAGATCCATCAAGGACTCAACAAAATGCCTTTATATATACATATCTTCCTTATATATCTTCATTTAATTAATTTACCATTAAAATCATTTATCTGTTCTAACAGGATCATTCACTAGATGGAGAGGAATCAGCTCAGTTTTACACCTGGGGACACAAAGACAATTCAGGTCCCATTTGGGCACTGGTACATTAGTCCTGTCTGCAACAAGATGGGAATTTTCACTTGTCACTTTGCAAATCTGGCAAAAAAACATAACTCAGCACAAGGTGCTGAGCTGCTATTAAATCTTGTACATAAATTCTCTACAATTTTAATACTTAATAGACCCTTCACTTCCTATGGGCACTGGAACTAAAAAGAGCTGTTTTGCGGCACTCTCATCTCATGGAAGAACATTTCGACTGCATACCTGCAACTATATTTCTCATCAGCTGTCCTTCCCAGGTCTCCATAAGTCCCATATTTCAGTAAATATTCCACACAACTTAAGACATTACAACTATTGTTCTCATTGAAAGAAAAAAAAAAAAAAAGAAAAAAGAAAAAAGACTCATAAATTGTTGCTATTCAACAAATAAAAAGCATGATGAAGGCCTATGAATGAGACAGAAGCTCTAGTATAGCATGGCTTTGGGCATGAAGGAGAAGGGATTCTACAAGATCACTACAAGTGACTACTGCCTAAAAGAGATGGAACGTTTGTATTAGGAGGCCTGAATGCATTGGGTAGAAAGTGTTATCTCCTTTCTTGGAGAGCTCTGCTTGCCCAGTCTTGAATCTACATCAATTCCCCTTCACCACAACGGCCCTGATGAAGGCAAGTCAGCTACAAGTCTTGGTGGTTATGTTCTGGTTTTGGAAGAACACAGTTCTCAAACATGCATGTCGTTTGAATCTGGCTTCCTCTCTAATCAAAACATGTTGTTTCATCTGCAAAACATCAAGAAGCTCAGAACAATGCTTACGCTTTTCCACCACAATGGTGAAGCAAAAACTTTGTGCTTTAGGAAATCCAAAAATGACTAAGGCTGCATTCATTTATCTGCACCTGCTTTGAAGCATCAACAGGCTTGTTTACAACACTGAAATTCCCAAAATACTTACTTGTGGATGAAACAAGAATCCCAGGGAAGGTCTCAAGTATTTCTCTTTTAAAGCTTCGAGTGGGTCAGTTAACTTTCTTTTCTCTACTCTGTAAATGTTAAAATTAAATTTGCTTATGATGAATCAGTCTCAGACATTAATAATTATACAGCTAATCATGCTTTAAATGTTCAGTTACATATCAGGCAATTTGTTTCTCAGAGGTACTGGCCAAAGAGAAGAGTACGTCAGCTCCCAGTTCCTGCACACAGCCCATTGCTACATTGGGGGCTGTGAATCGCCATTAAAGGCAATGGTGCCATTTACAGAGGAAGTAATTCCACTTCAAAATACCAGTAATGATGATAGTAAGAACCAATGACTAACTACTATGGACTTTCATGAAGAAATAAGGCAACCAAGCATGTTCTTCAGTTGGGAGAGTAGAACTGAAGGCAACAGGAGCTCTGAGCTGAGGTGCCACCTATGCAAGACCTTGCTGTGACCATCTGCTGTCCTAACGCAGATGTAACCCAAAGCAAAGGAAGGTTCAGTAACAACCTAGTGCTACCTTGCATCAATTTCTATGGATCTTGTTATTTTGTAGCACAGGACCTTGAAACACAAATCATTTCCACTGCTTCAGGCATTTAAAGACACAAGGAAAAACTATGGTCCAGTACAGGTATCAAACTGGCATAAGTAAAATCACCTCAATAAACAGCATCAAATCACATTGCTTCAACATGAATACCTGTTGTCCTCTGTAAGAGCACTCTACGAAAACTCTGCTCACAGAATTTCTTTTTTAGATAAGGTAATAATAAATTAAAGTCATTTTCACAGCTACGTTTTTGTTTTGGTTTGGTTTTTTTTAAACAATAGGTTGTAAAATCAGTCATTTAGGTAATAAAAAAACTTTTTTTTTGCTAATATTTCCTTGGACTAATTTAGATGCATGACTTCAGCTGATTGCAGATATGCAAGCAAAAAGGCAAAGGGCAACCAGGGGCTGACGCACTTGGGATGTAAGTGAAATCCAGCTCCCAGTGGCTTTGGTGTCAGCACTACTGGAAGACACCGAGGGGTCAGGATTTTACAACTCGTTTTTAAAACCTCACTTGACAAACAGTGTCTGCTCCTGTGCCCATCAAAGCCAACACAAAGGGTCCCATTGATTTAATAAGGTAGATCAGATTAACCAACCCACCGGTTAGGCTTTGTACACACAAGGCCATTGTGCCTCCAATTATACTAATGCAAGGCCTAGATAAATCCACCCATTACTCAAATCAGTGTTAAAAAGGGCAGAAATCACTCTCCATTTCCACAGTTTTATATATCCTAGGATAAATCTGCTTGTTTGAGATATTGTTATTTAATTCTGGAGGAATAAAGAGGTGGTGTGCAATTGGTGACTTCTGAGATGCCCTCTAATCCCCACGGAAAGGAGATGCAAAGAGCAGGAAAGTCATTTGGCAAAAAGTAATTTGTGGCCAACTGGTATCATCAAATAAACAGTAAATATACACATATACACTACCAATGCATTTATGGCTAAGAGGCTACACCCCTGCACACCATGCTACACAGGTTTAACTGGTAACTCACTGAAAGCAAGGCAGTAATGAAGACTTGCTAATTATGGTATTACCGAAGCCAGGGCTTGCAGGTCAGCCTGGTAGACTTCACTGCTGTGCCAAAGGGTGCCGAGGTGCAGCACGCGGTCGATTACCTGTAAATGGGATCCATAAAGAAGGGAGTCGGTCGGGCGTGCTGCAAAGAGGCCTCCGACGTTTTCCTCTGCTCGAGATCACCTCCTTTCTTCTCACCAAAGACGTGGTTTTTCCGGGGCTCTGCCTGTTTTGTGCTGCTGGCTCGACTTCTACTGCCCATGCTCAGATCTAGAGGCTGGTCCTGGCTTGCCGCAGGAGGAGCTGCTGGCTTTGAGGGTATGGGAGTAACGGGCTTCTCCTCCTTACGCTTAGTGGTGAGGTCAAAGGGAGACTCAGAGCTTCCCTTTGGGATCTTCTTGAGTTCACTGGGTGATTGGGGTTCCACTTTCAAGGGTAACGGTCTCAAGTCTCTATCAGGAAATGGATACATTGATTGAGAGAATGCTGGAAAAAATGGGAGGGGAAACATGGAAGGGTAAGGTAAGGCTCCAACTTTTTTGTCTTGCAGCCCCACAAGTCCTGTTGAACCAAAGTATTTTTCAGCAATAGAAGCAATAGCCTTTATAGAATCATTCACCGCTCCTGACACCGCAGTCTGCTCCTCTAAAGATGGTGAGAAAATGGAATGATTGCTGTGTTCTTTCTTATTATTTATTGAAGCCAAACTCTGCAGAGAGCTTACTTTGTCTTTGAACATTTTACCATTTTCTTTATATTTCTCTTTCTCACTTTCAATGTCACTTTCCAGATCAGAGCCAGAGGTGGTTTCCAGGTCACTGCCACTGGGGGTACTGACATCGTCAAGGTCACTACTCTCTGACTGGTCACTGAGTTTCTCATGCGGCCTCTCTTCAGAGGACCTCTCTGGTTGAAGCTCCACTGGCTTATTTTCCCCTACAGATGGTTGCTTATTTAGTGCCTTCAAAATATCCTGGGTGGCTGGCAGTATCTGAGGGTTGCTCATGAGGGGACTTTGACTTTTGTTTGTCTGATCTGCGCTTGGTAGTCCTTTAACAGGAGAGCTAGTAGGTAGCAAAGGTGGCCTGTGGTACAAGCCTGAAGGAAACAGACCGGGGAAGCTAAAAGAAAATCCAGGAGCTGTTGGAAAGGTAAGACCAGCAGGATGCCTATTGGCTCCAAAATAGTCAGCAAGGCCCGGATTTGCATGATTCATATTAACCATGGACGTTTTATCCATAGCTGGGGTTCCAGGAAGTGAAATGCCTTGACCAAAAAATCCTCCTGCTGCAAAATGGTTCTTGCCCTCACAAAATCTCCTGTGTTTATTTAAGGAAGACGTAGTGCTGAACATTTGTCCACAGTCTTTGCACTTGATTTGGGTTCTGCAATCAGCATGCATGCGCTTATGACGACAAAGGTTTGAAAACTGAGTATAGGATTTATGGCAGACCTCACCTGTATGTAAACAACAACAACAACAAATCTCAGGCTTTATGATAATTGCCCCCACCCTCAAAATTTTGCAAATAAAACCATATTTTTTTTTTTTACCCTCCAAGTGTCTATCAGGAAGCCATAAGAAGTCTGGGTGCACAAAAGATATTGTACTATTCCAAAGCAAGGCATCCAAGCAGACAAACGTCAAAAGATAGCACCAAAGAACCCATCCAACAAACCAGAAAAGGTCTGAAGTGACTAAAAGATAACATTTTTGTTCCTCATTTGCTCTTTGCATTGCAGTTTTGCACACCTGATACCATTATTTGGCACTGCATGAGCACCCAGAGCCCTGCCAAGAGTTGTGGCTCAGTGCTATGACACTGTGCAGAGTCACGGTGCTCCTGAGTGAGCACTTATGCCTCCCAATGATATCCATCAGTGTCATTATGCACACGTGTGAAGTTAGTCATAAACATTTGCTGGACCAGGCATGTGACAGAGGGATCTGCCTGTCAGAGCCTTCGACCTGCGAGACCCATGGATATGACATAAGTGAAGGAGAAGACAATCAGATATTTCCAAGTGCATACTATTAACAACAAACATTATTTTCCATTTACAATTAATGACGTTAATCTCATGAAAGTCTAGAGTAATCATAGTCTGGTACTCTCACATGCCCAAAGCATCTCTATACAAGCAATGCATATGGTACCTTAGAAGCCATAACTATGAATTGCACATATTAACAACTTTACTCATCTTAATTTTGCATATTTGTCTCTCGCACATGAAAAAAATATACTCTATTTCAACATTTTCCTTTAAAATGGCAGCTGTATTTATTTGCATGTTCAATACTTGGAACAGCTCAATGGATTTCCTTTCAAACTCCTCTGGGATGAGAGCAACTTCAGCCTCAAAGCACGTGGAGAAAGCCCAAATGCATGGAGGGGTGGCCTGAGCTAAACCATAACACTCATTGTGCCACAGCACGGCTTCCAGACAGCAGTTTTGGTAGCAAGAGGCTGAAAGTGTCTCCATCACCAGTGCAAGGTGAGACACACACTACTACAGAGAGTGAACAATGTAGCTGAACCAAATGGGATTCTTTTAGTTCTCTAGCACAGCTTCTTTTCCTTCTTGCATTTAACTTAGGTTACCATTTTTTTTTTTTTGCTGTCCTCTTTTCCCACCCTTTGGACCAGCAGGAACTGCAGGCAGGTCCCCAGGCTGTGCTCTTTCAATACGTTAACATTTGTCAGCACCTCTGGACTAATTTGCTTCTACTGGTATCAGCTCTAGCTTTGTTTAAAAACAAGGCAACAACAGTAACGGTAAGCAGTGATTATCCCTCTGTAATAAATTCCCCTCCCCTCACCCCCCTTTTTTTTCCAGCCAGGAAAAAGCAAGTGGTTACTGTATTTTTATTTAATTTGCGTTATATCATAAGCTCTCATCTTTCACACATCAAAGCCACACAACAATACACATTGTGTATTCTGAGGCCTTTTTAACAATCATTTTCAAGATTTGAGACAGACTGACATAATTTACAATGGCTCTATTTTAAGCCTGCAGAGGAAACTGAATTGAATGTATCCCATCCTGCACTGTTGGTTCCCATGAACTGCAATCACGTCCTCTGACTTCCACTCACACCGGGGCCTGCACTAACCTTCCTGCTCGTCCAAATCTCTGCCCTTGAGAAACTTGACCACTTGTTGTCATGTCTTAACTGTTTACCTCTTCAGCAGGCTGCTCCATATCTCGGCAACAATGCTCCTATTGTTTGAGGGCCTGATTCTGCCCATGCTGCACCCACCCCTTTTCCCTATTCACATCTCGTTGACAATTCATGGGGTAAAGAACGCAGAATTGGGCCCTAAGACAGGAAATTTGTAATGCAGTAATTCAGGAAGAATGTTTGTTGCCGTGTATCAGTCAGTGTTCCTGCTGGAAATCTTCATTCACAAGGAAAGAAACAGAAGGAAAACAAAACAACAACAACAAAAAAGAAGAGAGGAGAGAGGAGAAAGGAGAGAGGAAAGAGGAGAGAGGAGAGAGGAGAGAGGAGAGAGGAGAGAGGAGAGAGGAGAGAGGAGAGAGGAGAGAGGAGAGAGGAGAGAGGAGAGAGGAGAGAGGAGAGAGGAGAGAGGAGAGAGGAGAGAGGAGAGAGGAGAGAGGAGAGAGGAGAGAGGAGAGAGGAGAGAGGAGAGAGGAGAGAGGAGAGAGGAGAGAGGAGAGAGGAGAGAGGAGAGAGGAGAGAGGAGAGAGGAGAGAGGAGAGAGGAGAGAGGAGAGAGGAGAGAGGAGAGAGGAGAGAGGAGAGAGGAGAGAGGAGAGAGGAGAGAGGAGAGAGGAGAGAGGAGAGAGGAGAGAGGAGAGAGGAGAGAGGAGAGAGGAGAGAGGAGAGAGGAGAGAGCAGATATCTAGTCTTCCTAAAGTTGAGAATGTTCTCCTTTAAGGAACATCAATATATTATCAACTTCCGATTCTCCATTAAAACTTATTATCCTCTATTAAATGTCAAAGGTACCAGGAAATATTCTACTTCTGCAGAAATGCAAAATTACATACTAAGAACTGAGGGAGATCCTTACAGACTGTTAAAGGGGGGTTGACTAATATGTTTTATCTTAGCTTTGAAGCTAAATTAAATTGATAATGGCAATAAAATTAAAATACGGAAATCTTCATCATTATCATCTCGATCAAACAATTAATGGTTGTATTGAGGAGTTCACCTCTTTGAGCCCACCAATTAATTTAAAACTATTTAAAGGGAGATCTCTTCCATTTAGAAGTCTATTAAGAAGTGGGCTTTCAAAGCTGACCAAGAAGTTTTGGAGCCAGGCCCAAAGTCCTTTCCCTCTAGAGGTGCCTTACTCTTGGGGACGACCTTGGGAAAGCTAGGTAGGATGCAACAGAAACTGAGAGTGTGAGTCAACTGTGCTGCCTTGACTTCTACTGCCCAGGCAAGTCCTGTTACAAGATCTACCTCTTTTTCACCACATGACTTTTATTTCCAAGTAAAGCTTTGCTCAAAATTTAGTAGATGGGGGACGGTTATCAACTTTAATTGCTTCCACATATCAAAGCAACAGAAGCTGGGTTTGATTTCTCCTGTTACACCTTATTACATCCTTTATATCTTAGCGCCGTACTTTTAAGCAACTAACTTGTAAGGGAAGCTTCCCTCCTTGCAGCTGTTATTGCTGCACAGTCCCAGGTTTAACACAAACTCCCAGTCTGTCTCTCACATTAAAAAAAATCATCTCATGCTAAAGCTCACTCTGCACTGCAATTGTCTCTGGCCCCCAAATTAGCTAGCAGTTATGTTTGCATATTTTCTGCTTATTAAAAAAAAATTACTGTAAGTACTATTTTGAGTGTGTTCGACCTATTATGGCATGTGGTTTCTATTTGGAGAGGCTGGACATTCTGCAAAAGCAGTGAGTAATTACCTTGGTGTTGGTGAGTTTTCACTCAAGCTTAGGCGGTGCACTGTAATAAGAGACAGTTGCCATAAACAGACTGGTAGAGTAAATCATGGTGTGTGGCCTCTTGGTTGGAAAACAGATATCTCCTTGAGGTGACCCTACCTCCCTCCCATGGTTCAGCAAAGCCTACTGAACATGTGGTCTCCAAACCCTTTTGTTCTGTAATTACATGGCTATTATTCAGAGATTGCTCAGTGGGTTTTCATCTCTCATTCTGTGCATTTCACAAATACTGGTTGCTGGTTTGATTTATCAGAGTAAATGGTAACATTAAAAAAAACCAATTAGGGATTATTTCATTTAAGATAGGCGCCAATTTTACACTTCTTTGTAGGGTATGGACAACAAGAGGACTAGCTGAAGATTTCATCCACGGGCCAGAGGTTAATGTTGTCTAGTAGTTATAAAGTGTATTTATTAGTAATTACAAAGTGTATTTATAAGTAGTTATAAAATGTAATTATTTAACTTGTAGTCCTAGATTTAAGATTTTTTAGTGATGTTTCTTTTTAGACTTAGTTTGTTACACATTTTCTTACTGAAGAAGCCCAAACAAAAGGATTATCTAACTCAATGGCAGATATACAGACTTTCTGCAAATGACTCTTTCAAGCCATGCACTGAGGTTTTGAAAGACTCAAAGCACATGTCAAATGAGCACTACTGAGCTCCTAAGCAGGTGTTTCACTGAGGAGCTAAAAGCACCAGCTGTAGGTGCCCACTCCATTGAGTGGGACCATGCAGTGTGGGGTACAACTCCAGCTTTGCTGTCCTCTGCTGCTACAACTCACCTGGGTGAGGTGCCACCTCTGTCAGACTTAGAGTGCATTATGAGTACAGAAAATACAGTCAGCTGGAAAAAAGTATCGAGATGACATTTTGGTAAATTCTTGTTGAGAATAGCAAAAGCTGAAGTTTAGAAAACAAAGAGAGGAGGTCATAAAGAGCTTTCCAAGCCATAACGGCTGCCTGAGAAGACCATGGTGGAGATTAGCACTTGCCAGATCAATATTCTTAAAATATTTCCTGCATCTGCTTCCCTGGTGAAAGGAAGAGAAAGCAACTTGCAACACTACTGTGCACCCAGATTCCTCCATCTCACAGCAGAATCTGTCCAAGTAGCAAACACAACGCCTGGGAGGAGGACTCTGAGGACCTGATTTATAGCCCAGTGTAGTCATGCCCACATGGGAGGCAAGTTTTATTGCTGGAGCAGCTGTTGGCAAAGCTCTTATAGCTAAACCCAATACTTAACTTCAGGGCATGCAAAAGAGCTTCTAGGAGCAAGGCAAGCTCTTCTGGCTGAAATAGACTGGCTTTAAGGTTTTCTTTCCAATTCCCACCAAAGCCATGCTACCTGCTGTTGAGACTCAGTGGCCCAAAATTAATTTCTAAAGCAAAGCAGCCTTTCCGGTCCTGCTGGCTATGCCTAATGACCAACAAATTTTGGTCCAGCACCGCCTGCAGCATGGGGGCTGGTGCTGCTGCAAAGGAGCAAGAAAGAGAGCAGCCAGCTCAGCATGGTGCAAAGCTCAGCTCCTTCTTGCCAAAACTCCCTCCCTGCTTGCTCTTTGCATCTATGCATGGAAAAATATCCCAGGGACAAAAGGTACATTTATACAGCATGCAGTGTCTGCCTGGAAAGGAAAATCATATGAAAATAATGCTTTGCATCAGACTGTGAATTACTCAGTTCTCATTTAGTAACTCACAGCCCCCATGAAACCAGTGGGAAACACCAAGGAAGCACAACACAACCTCCTGCTTGCAGGTTACACATTTTTTTGACAAAAGAAAAACACTTAACCGAAGACGCTTAGTGGAAGACTTACATATAAAGGGTTTGACACTGCTGTGGATGTGTTTATGTTGTTTGAGGCCTGAAGATGTGGCAAACGTTTTGCCACACTCTGGACAAGCGTGAGCACGAGCCCCAACATGCTGGGAACGAATGTGCCTCTGGAGGTTGCTGGGGTCCGTGAAAACCTGCTAGGAAATGAGTACTGATTAACCAAGAAATTTAACTGCGGAAGAAGCCACTTAGCACAAAACCCAAAGCTACTGGGAGCTTTATAAGACTAAAACCATTGGCTGCTTGCTGTGCTGCAGCCTGGCCAAAGGGCATCAATGGGAGTTGTGCCTGCAGGATGGGGCCTCATTTTCCCAGGGTCAGCCAGATATTTGGTAGAGTGGTTACAGAATCACAAGTTTGGAAAGGACCTACAAATTCATCTAGTCCAACCATCCTCCCATTACCTTTGCTACCACCAGCCACTAAATTGTATCTCATAAATTAACCCCTTTGCAACCACCACAACAGATGCACTTGCCCCTGTGACCAAAAGTCAAGCTTTTCAGGCCAATGATTTCCTGCTTGGCATCCTCACAGAAAGTCAAAACATGGCTACCTGAATCATGATTGCAACAGAAATACTTGGCTGAGTGCATGGTAACAAGAAATTCCACTCACAGCCCCAGCATCTAGGCCTTGGCTGTATCTTATGAGTATCAGGTTAACATAAAATCCCCATTATTGCAGAAAATCCACTTAAAAACAAGAAAGCCCTTATGCAAAAGGCCCAGGCTTTGAGAGTCTTGTGAAAACAAATGTAGACCACCACATCTTCTACCAATAACCTGGGTAGTGAGCCCAGTGCTGGGAGGTAATGCAGATGCTCTGGAGATGAGATGGTTGCACTCACTTAGCACAGCCAGAACCTAGCATTTTATTTTTCTTACTTTGCTTTGTATTGCAGCACTATCTTTCTAAACCAAAAGGGGTAGAAAGCTAACATATACAAAGCAAAGGTTTAAATCCTCAAGAAACAGGCACTGCAGGATCCCTATGCCCTCACACAGCCCACCCCCATCTGGCCCCATGCACAGTGCCACAAAAACAGCCTACAAATTCACTGTACCTTGGCACAGTTCTCACACTCGTAGTGCTTGCCACTGTCATGCGACATTTGGTGACGTATCAAGTTGGACTTCCAGTTGAAAGCTTTGGGGCACTGGTCACACTTGTACTCCCGCTCCTCGCTGTGGGACAGCATGTGCTTCTCCAGGCTGCAGAAACAGGAATGAGCGACACATCAGTGCAAGGAGACAGCAGAGCACGTCACATCCAAACAACAACAAAAAGAGGAAAAAAGAACAAGCCCCAAGGGCCCAATCCTGACAGACCCAGGTCCTTTGAGCCCCAGGCATACCACACTAGGAGGCAGAGCATCCCCTCCGTCCCACAGTAACACTGTCTGATGTTTCACCAGGTCACTTGCAAATGCTTCAGAAGATTATGCTTCCATCACTCCCAAAGGAGATTATTTCATACACCTCTCAATATTTCACTCCAGTAATTCCTCCCTGCAGTCTGAATCATTTCTGCCTTATTGCTTTCACTCTAAACACACCTAGGAACCTACTATCTGATGCAGCCTCACTCCTCTGATGGGAGTCTATTTTTCTTGCAGCAGGAATAGATCAGAAATAACTCCACCAGTGGAACACAGAAGGAGCTTAAGAGAACAGAGCAAAGCTTCTGAACACAGAACACTTAATGCAAAGTTATGTTTGATGATTATTAAGCGTGTTCAATTCTAGTTGTTTATTCATTCATTTCTTAGCAGTTGGTTCAGACTATTAGCAGCATACTCAATCCTCACCTAATTGCTGTTGTTCATCTTTGAATTCATTTTCACCTCTGAGTTTTCTGAATTCCTCTTTTAGAATTCATCTGCTGCAAACATATGTTTAAATACGTTGGTCATATATCAAGCCACAGCTCACTCAACTGCTTGCAGAGATAAGTATATAACATAAAAGGGGATTCATAGAAAAGCCATTGGAAAAGGGTTTCTAGCCAGCGCAGATTAGGTGCTCCCCTGTTGATGTTCCCACTGATCTCTGCTGAATCTGTAGACAAAACCTGAGGGGCTTACAGTTTGTCCTCTGTCGTATAGTCCAAATGGCAACTTATATCCTCGGCTACAAGTAACAGAAATTCTTTCATCCTGCTGATGCTCTTGAGTTCTACCCCTCTTAGGCTTTCTTCTTCAGGGAAAAATATTTCTTGCCTCGCCTCTGAGCACTTAGATAACAGCTGTATCTCCATCACACCCTGGTAAAGAAACCTGCCACAAGACCTAGAGAGGTCCCAGGCATCTGATGTGGCTGCACCACCCACAGACCTCAATCTTCACACTCAGCTCTTTCTCAATTTAATTACACACACCCTCAAGCACGGCTCATTCGAGCCTTTTGTTTTATATAATCCCTATATAACATGCTTCTGTACTTTTTTTTTTTTTTTTTTTTTTTTTTGCTGTGAACCATCTTTGTGGTGTATTAGCTTCTCAATAATTCAAGAGTTTGGAGAATGACTGCATTCTTTCTCATTTTTCACTCTTTCTCACAGTACTGCCCGTCTATTTATGATGACTCGTTCTTTGTTTTCTGCCCTTTCTCTTCAATATTTAATATTTTAAGCTAAATTTACATTTGCTCAATGATTCCCATATGTTTGATATTGTCCTCTGGTTCACAGGCAGAAAAGAACTTCAACACCAAATAACTTACAGTGTGGAAAGATGTCACAGTCCCAACCTATGCTGCACACAACACTTCATCCACCAACCCAAATCAATCACTCAGACTGAAAATTAGACATGTACAGCTGAATACAGCTCAACAGCAGCCAGTGAAGACAACACTGTACCTGTACAAATGTGAGGCCAACCTACAAGAGCAGTGTTTGGTACACTGTGCTTTCGTTTTGTCGTCATTCACACTGTGAAACTGGAATGAGCAGGTTGCATGACACTGCATCCTCACAGCTGAGATCTCATCCAGGATCTACCTTTAAGATATCTCAGCACAACTGCTGTATGTTGGCTGAGGTCAACCTTCCTGCATCCTCAAACTGAATGTGCCAAAACATGAATTTGTGAGCAATGTACTACAGAAGCTCCTGAGCATTCCCAGTACCTCTCAGCAATTGGCAAAATTTGCTACACTATGATACATTATAAGCAGCCACAAAAGAACTACAGTGATGGGAATCATCTGCAGCATATAAAGCTGGACTTTTGCTCATATTCCTACCTATACATGTTTTGGGGATGGAGGCATATAGGTCTGTCTGTTTAAACAGACAGGTATATATAAGAAAAAGATGAATCCCAGAGTTTCAAAACAGAAGAGTTGTTTATATATGTGAATATACATAAATATATATGATAACATACATTAATATCTAGAACACAGTCTAACCAACCTGCCTCTGCCTTGCATGGCTTGTTTGCAAAGATAAAATTGGTATCACCAAATGAGCACCACTCAGAGGTGTTCTCATTTATTTCTACCTAAAAATAAGGAGACCCGACCTCAATTCATTTGAACTATAATCATTCCTCTGACTTCACTGCCACCAGCCCTACTCATGCCAACTAAACATGCCATTATCAAAGCATTCAGTTCTTAATTTAAGACATCTATTATGGACTTAATTTGTAATCTATCAGGACTCTATTGATTCCCATGCTCTAAAATCAATGAGCAGTGAAACTTTTTTACCTTTACCATTGGTTTGTACACAAGATATCCAGTTCTGTCCTGCCTGACGCCCTATGATTTGACTGAAGCCATTAGAGAATTTGCCATACTCAGTCACATTCTAAGCGCTTAATCCTACCTTTGTAAGTCTGGGAAGACCTGATCACACTCTTTACACTCCTGGATTTCGTGCACATCCCGAAGGTCATTCTCATTCTCAAGCTTTTTCTGGAAATCCTCCTCTACCATGGAGAATGCAGAGTGTGGTGTGCTGCAGGGGAACTTCTGGTGGTCCACCAGCTCAGCCTTGGACTCAAAGAGCTGGTCGCAGTCCTCGCAGCGATACTGGCGCTCCTCTGCAAAACAAAAGGGTTGGCATAAGGAGATTAACATCACTTTGGGGTCATCTTTAGTTACTCTCAGCAGTTCCACAACTGTGTGGTTCAATAAAGTTATTCAGTGAAAAATATTAAAAATAATGACAACAGATGATGCTTTATGATACTCTATAATAGTACTTCAATTCTGGAATATATGACTATGTAATGTTACCTGATAACTACCTGGTTGATACATCCAATGGAAATCCCTAACGTTGGCTTGGGACAAAAGTCAAAGTGTTTCAAATTACTTTAAAGGGGATATGCATGTTCTAAGGTGGCTATCTACAAAAGGCTGACAGTCTCTGACTTCCTGAATGAAGTAAACCTACACAAACATCAGCAACTGAAATAGCCGAAAAGGTGTTTTTACAAGTGTCTTTACTTCCATTAGAGTTTCTCTTCCAGCATACAAGGTAAGCCAGATATCCAGCAGTCACAAACCATTTCTTACTGAAAATGACTGTGGAAGACCACTAAAGGGCTACTTTGGAGTGAATATTTCATTCCATTAATTACTAGCTCTTATCAAATAATACATTAGCTAAAGAAAATCCTAAAATGAAGAGGTGAAGAAAAGCTGCTCACAGTGCTCTGTAGGATTTTCTACTGATGGTACACATGGGCAGCCACATGCCCTGTTTTGAGCACAGCTGAGGAACTGAAAATGCAGCACCTGTGTGTTGCTTGAATAATGAATGAGCATGAGGAGGAATGTTGGCTGTGTTCTCAAAAATGACAGCAACATTAAGAACCTGAGATGTTCTCTTTTTAAAAGAACAGTTTTTTGACAAACTGACCAATAAATAAAAAAAAAAAATAAGCCACAACCAACACAAACCAGCTATAACTGGGGTCCACTCATTTTAGTCTTGAAAGACCAGCACAGACTGAAGATAACAACATGGATTCCATTCCTCCTTCTGCAATACCCAAAACCAGATTAAGTTACACTTGCACTGAAGTTACACAGATTAAGTTACACATTTCTGCTCTAGAGGTTTGCGTATATGTAGGCCAAAAAACACCAAGAGGTGCAGGAATGCAATGGTGAGAAAAATCATTTTTGAAAAGCAGAGCTTAGCAGACTGGCAGGTCTGCTAAGGGCAGGTGGTAGACAAATGCAATCATAGTCCAGCTGTCCACTTCAGCTGCTCGTAATCTATTCTGGAGTTCAAAGGTGTTGCAACAGAGGAGAAATCTCCCTAGTTTTTTTTGCTTAATTTCAATGACATTTCATATTAGATAAGAAGTGACTAACCGTGAATGTCCGGAGCCATTGTTTCATGTGAATAATCTTCACTCTTCATGAACAGTAATAGCTCCTCTCCTGGCTCAATGTCTGCCACAACTCTGTAGAATATCTGCAAAAGAGAAAGCGAGGGTGAATACCATGAAAGGCAAAGAGTGAATGCTGCAGGACTGACATCAGGCACCCAATCTACCCCAGCACAGGTGCTGCAAAGTGCTGGGGATGGGCAGCCTGAGCTGTGCAGGTGGGCTCTTTCAGCCCCAGAGCTGCTTCTTTCTGCCTAACCTGTGATAATGGGGAAGTTGCTTTCAACAGCCTCTGCTGCAAAGCAAGCTGCATGATGACTGCAAACATCACCAGCAATTCACATACTTAATTATACCAAACCTACCAGCCAAGGTGCCCATAAAACATGTCCCTGAATGACCAGCACAAAGAGCATTGCTCCTCTTGGTTGCCATGAAGAAAATAACTAAATAACTTCTAAATCCTGCTGATCAACATGTGGGCATCCAACCCCACCTGCTTCTATTACTTAGGTAGCCTAGAGAGTAATGGAGGAAGGGGCTTGTACAATGCAGCATGCTTCTCTACTCTTTAGTTTCAAATGGGAACCCAAGGAACATCTCATCCAGGACAAAGATATGCACAGATGCTTGTCAGCAGCCTCAGCCACAGGTGGCAGCTGATCTCCTCTCAGGGGCTCAATGCCTGTCACTGGGAAGGAGCCCAGCAGAGGGGTAGGAGCCATGCACCCTTGGTACCACACATGCAGGGCAAGCTCATGCTATGCTGCCAGGCTCTGCCAAAAGGAAGCTCCGAAAAAATCCATCTGGCTGCTTTTTCCTCTCAGGAGAAAACACGAGAAACACTAAAAATCTCCAAGAAGCCATTCAAATAAATATTAGTAACTTCCTCAGGCCTTGTTAAACAAAACCACATGAAAGCTACATTTCCTAACCTACCAAAAGATGTATTTGCATTCTGTCTGTCTAGTGTATTTTTAAAGGTTTTACCCTCGAACTATTAACTCTCAAGACTCACTCTAGTGCCTTGAGAGAAAGGCAAAAAGTCAACAGCTGTTTTGCCACAGGCCAGATGCAGGTATCCCTCTTGCACAGAGCATTATTCCCCTCACACAGCGTATCTCCCTTGCACAGCCTATTGCACAGCATACTCCCTTTGCACAGCATATTCCCCATGCACAGCACATCACCCAGCTCTACACAGCACAGAGCAGCTACCCACGGCCTCCAGGAGGTGGCTGTACAGCCTAATGGTTATTGCTGCACAGGCAGCCCCTGCCCGTAGATATGTGCTAACTGCCTAAAACTAACTAAAGAAGACGTATTTCCTCTGATTTGTTTTCTTTTCTTTGCCTTGCCCCAGAAGCTGCTCTGGTAGATTCTAGCCCAGAGTCTACTAGAGTCACTGTGTCCCACCACCCAGTGTCCCAAGTCAAGCACAACAGACTCATACTGCAGCCTCCTGCTTACAGGGAATATCACTCCAAAAAGACAAAAGCAGGCATTCACATGCAGCTTCCCCCCTTAAAGATGTTCCTCTTCTTCCACACTGCCCTGCCCAGCTGTCAGAAGGGCTTGCTTGGGCTCTTTTTTTCCCTTGTCAGTCAGATAATCCTACACGAGCTTCATCCCGCAGCCCTCACTGACAGCAGCAGCACTGCTGGGGCACTGCAGGCTCATCCCAGTTCAGCTTCCTAAAATCCAGGAGCATGATTCTGAGGTCAGAAGTGCTGTGCTTGCAGACTCGGAGCATCCCTCTTGCATTTATCTTGTTTTCCACTAATTTACATGGACACAAAACCACATCAGAGCATTTGGAATCCTTGAGCAAAAATAATGCCAACAGTGTCCACCTCATGTTCTTTGGGGTCACACACAAGAGGACACGGTGCTCACACTCATGGTCCTGCAGCTTCTTACTGATGCCAATGTTGCAGAGAACATGTGCTTCGAGCAACACTTGTTTTTCTGAGGTCAGCAACGCATCCACACAAATTCATTAACAGAAACCAGAGTGACTTTCCCCAGTATTTTTCTTCCAGTGCTCACGCTGTCCCATCCAGTACACTCTGGCTGATCTTTTCACCTCTGGCTGCAAAGTAAGGATGCATGGACCAGCAGGAACACAAGGAAGGTCTTCTCTGTGCGGCACTGTGCTGCATTACATCTCATCCAGCTGCAAAGTCCTGGTGTGATGCAGCATCTTCCCTGCAGCCATGGGACAAATCACTTAGCAGGGTGCAAACTCCGGAGCCAGCTGTCCAGCCTGGCTGTGGTGGTACTCAAACATACCAAAATATCAGAGATGATGAAGCAACTGAGCAGAAACTGCCTGGCCAGCCTCTGTGGGGAGAGAGATGGAGGGGCACCCAGAAAAAATCCTTTGATGAGGATGAGTGATGTGTTTTATTTGGCACCTCAAAACTAAGGTCCACTAAAACAAGGTCCTAGTCTCAGATTTCCAGTTCTGGCATTCTGACATTCTTATTATTAAAAAAACAACTGTAACGATTACTAAAAATAGTAAAGCTCTGTGCATACAAAAAACCCACCTGCTCTAAGAGTTTATATATCCATTTGCCTTCCACTGAAATGAAACATACTGAACACTAGAAAAAAATGACCCTGCAGGTAAAGTATAACCTGATTTCAACACGTCCTTATTGTCTAAGGCTTTTTCACTCTTCCCACCTAAAACCTCATAGAAACTACCCTCTCTGAGAAGGCACCAGCCTGCCCTGTGAAATGCAAGGGAGAAATGTAACAGAAAGCAAAAAAAAAAAAAAAAAAAAAAAAAAGCCAAGTCCAGACGTGCTTTTCACATGCCCTGGGATCAGTGGTGTGTGACTGCAGTTTATATAGGAAGAGCAGCATCGGATCCAGGTCTGGAAGCACTTTCTGAGTTCAGGGGTCTGAGGAGGCAGCGGCCGGGAAGGCCTTTGTATGTCTGCCCTGTGTGTGTGTGCTACTGGGCGGGAGGAAAAGCTCCCAAACTGCTGCCCAGGAGGGGGAAAGAGGAGGGGAAGAATGGAACACGCGCAATTTACTTTTAAATGGATGAATAAGGCCTCATTGTTATGAATCCCAGTTTACTTTTCCTGGTCAGGCACTTGAAATTTTATTTATGCTTAATAGACTGCATTTGGCATGTGTAAAGATGACAGAGGCGTGAATTATGAACGACCTTCCACCCCTGCAGGAAGTTGTAATAATTGAAATAATAGTGAAAATTCGCTCCCTGTGAGCA
Source organism: Coturnix japonica (assembly GCF_054131305.1). Lineage (NCBI taxonomy): Eukaryota > Metazoa > Chordata > Aves > Galliformes > Phasianidae > Coturnix > Coturnix japonica. The sequence continues at coordinate 19,399,317 of NC_140674.1, read as the reverse complement.
GGGCCCGGGGCTGCGTGCTTTGAAGTGCCCCGCGGGGCACAGGCCGTGTCGGCAGGGCCCAGCCTTCCCCACAGCCACAGACAACGAGAGGGGAAAAAGAGGCATTTCTGTGAGCTGCCGTGCGTATGTGTCATTGGGAAGTGGGAGGATGAGTAGAGAACTGGCTCTGAAATTGATGGGGGAAAGCTGAGGAGAAAGGTCCAAATGGCGAGAAGTCAACTCTCAGTCTGTGGTGAGGAACTGCTGAGGCTGGAGGGCTGTATTGGGAAAACTCAGCCCTGTTTCAGTGTGTTCTCCTGAAATGGCACATAAAGTGCCTGTGCCTGTCAGACTGCAGGCGGTATCAGCACAGGACATCCTGCCCTGCATCCCCTCCCAGTGATGCTCATACCATCCTCCATGGCAGGTTTCTGTTGCGTGTTAGCCCAGGCTCTTAGTTAGGGACTGCCACATCCAGACAAACTCCTGCAGATGTTGGCACGATCCCACTTGCCCCTCTTATGGCTCCTTGCATCCAGGCCCACACGGTTCTGCAGAGAAGGCACCGCCCTCCAATATACCAGAGAAACTCCTGAACACCACTCAGTGAGCGGCCACCCCACTGTCTCTGCCAGCATCTAAAAACCTCCAAACCCTGCTGTGCAAGTGGGACTTGACAGCTCTCATCACCAAACGGCTTTCCTGCTTGCAGACAGCGCGCCCTTCTGCTTTTATTAATCATCAATGAAGAGCTTATCGCCTTGCAGAGAGGCGACAATTAGCGGCTGGTTTGGTGCTGAGCAGTTCTTTGCAGGTCACGTCAGGACAGGCCGAAGCTCGAGCAGGATGCTGGCAGCACTGGGCTGCAACAACACAGGCGCTGGGCAGGAGGCTCAGCACAGCATCACCTCTAATTGCCACAAATGGAAAACCACAGCTGATGAGCTCCTGGTTCCACCAGCCCCATGTAAGCACGACCTCGCTCCACTGGAAACAGGTTTTCAGTGGGAGCTGGATTAAGCTTTATTTGCTTAATAAACTAATAACTCGTAGGAGGAATAATGACAGAATAGGGCCCCGCGTGAGCTCAGTGCACACATGCCCTCCTGACCCATAACAGCCAAAACCTTAATTTCACTCTCTGACAACAAAGCCTCAAAACTATTTGTTAAATACACAACCTTTGCAGGTGGTTGTGTGTCTGGGGCTGCTGGAGGAGGTTCTGTGTTTCTCTGCCTGGGAGCTGCACGCCGTGCTGGGGGGGGGCGGGGGGGGGGCAGAGGTAGTAAAACCTGAAACATGAGGCTGTGCCTGCAGACTGCAAAAGTTTGTAAAACTTGTAAGATGTGATCGGATCTGGTGCAACCTACAGCAGTAGGTTCACTCACCTCCGATTGTATCACTGACACTGCGCACATTGTTACGGGTGTTTCTTCTACTGTTATTTCTCCCACTGCAGGGGCATATACTCAAGTATATGGGAAAAGAGCACGCTTAACAACAAACCAACAAAAACCCTCCTATTTTAGCTCACGCAGCAAACCAAAACCTCAGCGAGCTGACTGTGAGTCACGTGCAGCTTTCCATAGATAAAGCAACAGGAATCTTCCAGGAGATCTGGAAGCTCAGTGCACTTTTACAGTGTTACGTGGCCGCATCACTGTCATAGGTCTGCAAGCGATAAGCAAGACAGAAGCAACTTCAGTTCTAATGAGTTCTAATTTAAAGAGCAAGCAACATTTCCCTGCATAAACAACAACAAAAATAAATAAATAAAGGAAGAAATAAAAGAAAAAAATTACAACTTAAAAGTGACTGTGATCCCAGCTTAAAAATGTGCTTGGGACTTGTCACAGACCCTGACACACCACTGCTATAGTTACTGCATTTTCAACCACTCCTTCATTAACGTGTATATTTAAAAATAATGCTTCTGCTGGGATGACAGCACTGCCAGAAAGTCTACCAGGGCTAATCATTCTGAAATCACTAAAAAGTGGAACTAATAGATATTTAATGATAGATAACAGAAGGGACTTGTCCAAGTTAGGAGGAACTGCTATCGACTCCCGACTTGGAGCTGAAAAAACACATTCCAAGCAAATAATGGTGACAAGACTTTGCAGCTCTGCACACACTGCGGTCTCTCATTGGGGAAAAGGAAAAAATGAGAGTGTGCTGTTTGTGGAATCGTATTATTCATAATATACATGTTGAATTACATGCAATCAGGTTAGATTGGGTATGACAGGAGATAATAGGAAGACAGCAAAGAGAAATCATAGATCAGCTTTGTTTGAAATAAAAAAATATAAAAATAAAAATGCAGCTTTTAAACCCTTCCTCCACCTCCAATCAAATGAAATACGAGTTGCATCCCGCGTGCATGTTTTGACTGCATCCTACCATTATCGAGCTCTTCATCTCAGCAAAGCCCATTTCTGCAGCCCTCTGAAAGAGCCCAGGCCTTTTGTAAAGCTGATCCCAAGTGATGAAACTTAACCTCAAACATGAGTTGGGGGGCGGGCTGGTATGCCTCTGAAAAAAGTCTGCTCAAGAAAACAACAAAAAAATGTTTTTCTTTCACTCTTTTTGTGAAATGCAGAAGGTGCAGCTTAGCAGAGCGACCAGATTACACACATCGGGCTGAGCTGCACCGAAATCCTGCCTCGAGCAGTCTGGGAATCATACCTGCCTGTCACTCAGGCTTGAATTTAGTAGCATAAACTTGCGGCCAGCGCGAGGCCGAGTGCTGGCAGGATCTTGTACCTTTTCAGGTACGGCACAATGTTTGCTTGCGAATTTTACAGATGAGTTGAAGCAATTAGAGGAGAACAATTACTGCTGATCAAGTGTCTGTGCCTCGGGAGTGCAGGAGGGCTACTGTGGTGGGGATGCTCCGGGTGCTGTGCAGGGTGCCGAGGTGCTGCCCCCAGGCATGTGGGGACAGGGGGACGTGGGCTGCACCCCGTACTCAGCCCACACCCTAAACTTCTGGGGCTGCATTGCTTCTGCGATGCTCTGGCTTGAGCTGCAAGCACTGTGCATACTCTCTGCTTTACCTTGCTGTTCTCTTCTTCTTTTTTTCTGCCTAGGAGCTACAGGAGCAGACTGACACAGCGCAATGCACTGACTTGCATTTGTCACTCCTTCTACATGGCTGCGTCTGGCCATGTAACGTCTATTTCCCAGTTTGACTCTCTATTATATTTTATATTACCTCTCGTGAGCTCGTGCCAGAGGAAAGCAGAAGGAGGAGCTGTTAGAAAGGCTTTTTTTGGTTTGAGATTCGAGAGCACATTTTTAGCATTAACTTTTTAGGTCCTGGTCATAAAACGCTGGAGTATGTGTACAATTCTATGGGCGAATGTGCAGCATTTCCTGAGGGCCAAATGGGCAACAATCTCCTGCTGACAGCGTGCAGCTCATGGCGAGCTACTTGAACGACGACCCATTTTTAATTTCCAAATCTCAGCAACAATAAGCCATAAAAATATAGAATTATGAACGGCCCGGCACCGTGCAAAATAAATAACAAGTCTCCAGTGAATGAAAGAAATTATTGGCAGCCGTACAGCCACCATTACCAAATCTCAGAAATGTAAACAGTAAAAAAAGAGAAAGTTACAAGCGCCATAACTCTCATTCCAACAGCGTCCCAGCGCCGGTGCGTGGCTGCGGCTCCGAGCAGATGCTGCTGTTCCAGCCCAGCATATATTTCCCATCGCAGAGCACCACTGCCGACGCAAACGCCGTGAGTTGCTCAGACCAATTCACGTGATTCCCTCCTTGCCCTCACCTATTTCTGCCAGCTCCCATTATGAAACGTCTGAATTTGCTGTTTCAATTAGCCTGGACTGTTTCCTTTTCATATCACTGCTCCATAAATGCTCTGTGTTGAGAGAATTGACCGCTTTTCAACGTAAAGCATATTTCAAGTTGCAAAATGCATTTTTCATTTACTAATAATCTTTATGGTTTCTTTAGCTAAACCAGCTGCTATATAAAAACAAATGCTATCTCGGCCGGCCGGGTCGTTCCGTGCTACGTGTGCTCCGGGCTGAATTTTCAAAGCTGAAAATTAAAACAATCCTCTGTCACAGCTCCTGCTGAAGTTAACGGGCAGCATTTCCAGTCAGCGATGTGTTGGAGTGAAGTGCACCGCGCTGGGGGCTGATGGAGCAGGCTGCCTCCCATCCATTTCCTTCTCGTAAGGAATTTGATTGGAAAGAGTGATTTCTAATGGAAGCTTCATGCCTGGTTGTGATTCTTCTTTCAATACTGTCAGGGCAATTAAGCCAGCTGAAAGTAATCTTTAACATTCACCTGATGCGGTTAATTAAGTGGTGAAAAACGAAATGCCGATTAAAGGCATCGAGCGCTGTGTCACAGGTATCAAAGTTTGAACGGGCAACAAGAATAACCCATCAGTTGGTGCTTTGTTATTGTATGTATTTTACTTTCTTAAAGCACAGCTCTCTCAACCTGACTTCACCCACGGAAACGTTTCATAGCGGCGCACATTATCCGCAGACCAAAGCAAAGCCTCGTTGAGGGAACACCTAATAACTCATCAGAGTAATTGAAAACAAAATGCATCGCTACGTCCTTCCTCCCTGTCCCAGCCTCTCCAGCACACAGCAGAAGTAACACTTCAGCCTAACAAAGAGTGGATTTCAGCACGCCAAACAAAAAGAAACAGCAAAGCATCGCAGATCCTGGCTCAGCACAGGAGCAGCATTCGTTCCAGCAAAGTGTTCGGGAAGGCATGATAATATTTGTGCACGTGTGCATTCAAAGGCAGAGCCCCACGCATGCAGCTGTACGGGTGGGATTATCAGCTCTGCATCTTCACCTCCACTCCTGCCATTAATTGCATGCTGAGGTTTCTGCTTAACGCAACAGTTTTGGATAGCAACACAGCTGGAGTGGAGCGGGAACCCGAAAACACCTCTAATCCCAAATCAGCACGTAATGGCTCTGTATTCTTAAGAAAGAAGCCTCCATTTTTATCAGGCATGAGATTAAAAATAATAATAATAATAATAATAATAATAATAATAATAATAATAATAATAATAATAATAATAATAATAATAATGAGTATGAATTCAAGAGTGTGAAAAAATTGGAAAATTCATCACCAAAATCAAAATTACTCTATTCTGCACCTCACATCTGTGCCTTGTCTTCTGCCATAACAGCAAACAGGCCAAAAGCTGCTGTGAATTGATGATTATTATTATTTTTTTCCCCTGTGACACCTTAAAGTTCCTTACAATGTAAGTCCAAAAAGTGAATGTCACATACCTGATCACTTATTTGACATGCAACAAGGTTGTGCTGATCGTAGCATCCAGCAAACTTGATGTATTTGAGCCAGTTTCCTACATCTGGTTGGCTGGCGTCTATGCAGAACTTCACATTGCAAAACTCATCCAAGATCTAAAAGGAAGAAGACGAAGGGGTCAACCTTTGTGTTGCTGTCCGGGAGCAGCGAGCAAGGAAAAATCAGAGGGTTCAGATAAGCACATGGGTCATAATGCAGGGATGCAACAAGAAGCACGCTCATCTGTGAGAATCTATTAGGTCAAAATGCACAGATAGTTATAGAAGGACAATGGATGTACTGAGAAATGCCTTGACAAATGTCTACATGTAACCAAGACGTTGTCTAATTATCACTAAGAAACTAAGTGCTCACTTAAGAGACGTTTGAATTTCTTGGAATTTATTTCTGCTTAAAATTAAGGTTTTAATTAACCATGAGCTGCCGTGGTACAGAACAGCGATTAGGAAAAGAAGTGGCAGTGGTTTCAGTGGAGTTTTCTGCTTTGGTTCAGCACACGCGCTGCCCGCAGCTCCCACTGAGTCCTTTCGGATCTGTGACCCCGACCCAAACTTTGTGGGGGAGGCGGTGTTATTTATCTCACTTTAATACTTGTGCCTCCCAGACAGCACTTAAATCACCCCCCTTAACTGGAGCACAATTGTAGAGCTCTCCGCGCCAAACTCGAGAAAATAAACGAAAAACAACATAAACACTCGTGCTAAACATGGCAGCGTTCAAGACACGGCAATAAATGGTTCCAATTACGCAGATAATCAACAAATATAAAGAGATTGCTCGTGGACAAGTTCCAAGGATGTCCCACTCCGATCCTGGGACAAACCACCGTGCTGTCCATGGGAGCGCTGCCCGGCTCGGCCGCAGTCTCTCTGGGGCCTGTCCTCAATCCCGCACTGCGCTGCTCCCCCCGCCGCATCCCGCATCGTTTTAAACACCCGCAAACCGAAACGCAGAGGGAGACGGCGGCCGTTCGCGTTCACGTCAAGAGGCAGCGCGCTGCCGGCCGGACGGCGATCCCGGCACCGTGTGATGCTGAGCGCACGAAAGCCACGGACAGTCCCTCGCGGGGCTGCGGGGCTGCAGCCCGCATTCACTCGGGGATCCCCGCGGAAAGCTCTACTGCCCGCTGCGAGGCTACGCGGCTCCGGAGGCCGCTGTCCGGGTCACGGCCCGCAGCGGGGCCCCGCGGGCGGCGAGATCGGGCCCGGCCGTGTGTCCGTCTGTGTGTCTGTCTGTGTCTCTGTGTGTCCGTCTGTGTCTCCGCAGCCCTACGCGGGGCTGTTTGCAGCACGGCCGCTTCCCTCTTTCCCTGAGTCCTTCCCCCCCCCCCTCCTCACCCCCTCATCGCATCCATTTTTTCCAAAAAGTGAAAACCGAAGCACAGCAAACCCACACTCAAACCAATAAAAGCAGATCCCCCCCGGCCCCCCAGCACCTCGCAACCCGTGGTCAAGCCGCATCCCCGCGGAACTTCCGAGCGGCCCCGGACTCCTCTCTCTACTTATTTTATTTTAGGGGGGAGGGGGAGGCTATATTTGATTTTTCCTTCCCAAGCAAACCCCGCTGTGCCCCCCGAGGAGGGGGGGGGGGGGGGGGATGGGGCTCGGAGGGCAACGGGGCCGGGGCAGGGCGGCACGTCCCGCGGGGCCATGGGGAGCCGCGCTGCCCGCTCTTACCTTGTGTCGCCCGGAGCCTGCGGGGGCAGGGAGGGGGAGGAGGGAAAAAGATCCTTCAGGCGGCGGGGAGCAACATCGCGGCGTCAAACGCGGGCGGAGGCCGCGGCCGTCGGGGTGCGCTTCACCATGGGGCGGGGGTCGGGGGGGCCCGGGAGGTTCAGCGGCTGAGGGGCTCGGCGGGCTGCTGCCGGCTCGCCATCACCTTCCCCTTTCGGCCCCTCCTGGTCTTATCGGCT